>NW_026912995.1:0-1200000 GCF_034315485.1 Pezoporus occidentalis
GCTGTCACGGCTGCTGCGAAGCCCGAAGCCAGCCCCGGCCTCCCCCGAGGGGCAGGTCCCAACCTCCCCCATTTCCCCCCCCCCCCGTCAACCCCCTGTTGGTTTTAAAACCTCAGCCAAAAAACACCAAACTACCAAGCCCAGATCCCCTTTTCATTAAAATACTACAGCGTTTATTCCACCACCACCCCCCCCATCTATGCCAGCTCAATGAATAATCTGATGCTTGAAAACATCCCTAGGAGCTGAGAAAGGTGATGGAAGAGGGAGACCACAAGGAAAATGTTTTCTCCCTCTCTCCTCCACTCCAAATACTACTCCTAACTTCACACAAGTCTGGAGTCTTCGTTTCGTTTCCCATGCAAGGTGGCAAGGCCCTGGGTGTTCACACGCTGTGATTCCTTAAGGAATAATATTGCTACTCCAGGTTTACACATCAAAGAGCCGCAGATCCCAGGCAAACGCCCAGCCTCAATCGTGACCTCCTAAACCGTGATGCCGCAGTACACAATTGTCATTTGCGGTTTCTCGCAGCTCGACCACGGGTTTTACATACGTGCAACGGAGCGTAACTGCCTCAAAACCAAAGCACTGCGCGTAGCGTGCAGTTTCTGTGGCGGGATCACTTAATTTTGTCTTTCAATTAAAAGGTAATCCCTTTGCGACAACTTAAGTTGACCTGCTGTTAACACCTGTCCGTGAACAAATAAAACCCCCAAAGCAAAACAAACAAACAAGAAACAAGCCCCAAAACCATGATGAGAGGAGCTGAGCGAGAGCATTTGAAACTGACTGATGTTTATATATTGGATTAGAAGCCAGCTGCTCGAAAAACACATCATTTAAAGGCGGCTGCAAAGCACGCAGTGCGGAGGTGCAATGGTTAATTCAAACAAAGTAATGTCACTACAAGGGGGGGACCGAGGTTGGGCAGCCCCGCGGGCTCACCGGGCCTCAGGAGCGCCGCCTGTGCCGCCTCTTTCCAGGGCGACTTTGCCCGCAGCCCCCTGGGGCTGCTCTGTACCGGCCGCCGCTTACGAGTGCCACCGACATCCGCTCCTCCGCGGGGCGCAGGGCACCGCCCGCCACCGCGCAGCTCCCGCGGAGGGACGCGCGCAGCACCGGGTGCCGCCCCCCCCCTCCTTCCCGGCGGGGCAGGAGCCGCCTGCGGAGCGGCGTGCCCCTCCTCCCGCCCCTCTCCCTCCCCCCCGCGGGGAGCAGCCGGCGGCGGCGCGGCGGAGGGGAGGGTCTAGGGCCGGGCGCTCCGCACCGCGCCGGCCGGCCGGACCGGCGGCTGCCGGCGCGCCGCGGGCATGGCGGAGCCTGGCGGCGCCGGGGCCGGAGCGGCGGGCGCCGGGCAGCAGCAGGGCTCCCCGGCCGCCGGAGGGGTGGCCGCCGGGGGGCCGGCCCGCAGCGCAGCAGAGAGCCCCGGGGGACCTGGCTCTGCGCGCACCGCCGGGAAGAAGGCGCAGCTGCGCGCCGCGCCGCGGGCTAAGAAGCCTGTGCCGGGCGGGGGAGGTGGCCCGGCTGCAGCCCTGCGCTCCCCGCGGAAGTGGCGGTGCCGGTGGATCCGCCGGCCGACGGCAGCAAAAATAAACCCCGAGCGCAGGGAACGCGGGTCCGCAGGCAGCGCCGCCCTCCCCCTGCCCGAGTCGGGCGGAGCGGAGGTGCCCGTCCCCGGCGTCCGTCTGTCCGCCCGTCCTTCCGCGGAGGCAGCGGCGAGCGGGGCGGCTCCCGGTGCCGGCGGTGAGCGCTGCGTTAGCAGCTGCCCGCCGCGTAAACATCCCGGCGGGGAGCGGGGTCAGCCGTTGGGGTCTGTCCCGGCCTCGGAAGAGGAAGGAGCCGCCGGTTGGTCGGGGGAGCAGCGGCGGCCTCGCTGTTGACACCGCCAGAGCCTTTGCTCCGGGCTGGCACCGTCGCCAGCTGCTTTGGCAGAGGAGCGAAGGGGCGCGGCCTCCGGCTTTGGGAAAGTTGTGTCCCCGCCGGTCACGTAGCGCTGTCCCGGTGACCGGGCGGCCCGCGGGCATCACCGTCCACCTGCGCCCTGCCCCGGCGGGATCGCTCCACCAGCGCCTGCCCTCGTACTCGGGAGAGCTGCCCTGGGCTTCCCTCCCCGAGCGCTTTCCCCGCGGTTCTGTTCTCGGTGGGAGAAGTGGGACTCGCCTGTTTGTTGGAGGTAAGGGGGGGCTTGGTCAGAGCTGCTGGCCTCGGAGGTCTGTGACAGCACGGCTGTGCGTGCACATGCGGCGTGCAGAGCAGGCCCAATGTGCTCTCTCTCAGCTTTGGCCGCGCTGCTGCTGTTCGGGCAATTCCTGGATGCACAGTGGGCCTGACGTGTTCAAGTTGGCAGTGCTGATGTCAGATCCCTTACTAATACTTGCAGCATTGAAAATAGCTGATTGTGAGAAATGTGCATTTCATTTTCTCTGTTCTGTTACTGATAGCAAACCATAGAATCACAGGACGGTTCGGGTTGGAAGGAACCTTAAAGATCATTTATTTCCAGTCCACTGTCATGGGCAGGGACACCTTGCACTAGACCAGGTTGCTCCAAGCTCCGTCCAGCTTGGCCTTGAACATTTCCATGGATGGGGCAGTCACAGATTCTCTGGGCAACCTGCACCAGTGTCTGAGTACCTTCACAATAAATAACTTCTTCCTAATATCTAATATAGATCTACCCTCTTGCAGTTTAAATCCATTCCCCTTTGTCTTACCACTACATGCCCTCGTAAAAAGCCCCTCTCCAGATTCCTTGTAGGCCCCCTTTAGGTACTAGAAGACTGCTGTAAGGTCTCCCTGGAGCCTTCTGTTCTCCAGGGTGAATAACAAATTTGTTGTTAAGCAACAAATGTTAAGTGAAAGGCAAAACTAAATGCTAATGTACATGAGGAAGCATCACAGTACAGCTCTATAGTCCTGCCTGGTGGTGCAAGGAGCTTTAACTGTGCTGAAGGCATGGTGCAATGCTGTCATGTGAGGGCAAATTGAGGAAGCCACATACATGTCAATTTTTTGGCTGTTGCCAAATGTGGAGGCAACTCTGCTTCAGCTTTGGTGCATACATGGACGTTGAAATATTACACTGGTGTCAGCAAGTTAAAAGAGCAGCTGGTGTACTTGAAACTGGTGGCTGTGTGGCGTAGGTGGAAGCTTTCCCAGTGCCTAGTCCCCTTTGCACCCCCATTTTTTATTGTTGCCAAGGCTTGCTGTTAAATGAAGCTGTCTGTCAGGAGTATGTTTGTGTGAATTGCTTTTTTTCTTCCCTGGTCAGTTCCCTTCCTGGTGTACCTCCAGATGATCTTTGTGAGGGCAAAAGCCTTCTCCTGAGGAGTGTTGCCCCAAAGGGTATTGTTGTCCGCAAGGTGATAGCTTGTACTGCTGGTGCTCTGCTGGGGTATCCTTGCTGGCCCTCTTCTGTAGGAAGTCCAGGGTGCATGCCACATTGACGCTCTAGTGACAAATGGAGCAGAACCTGTGGCTGGGGATATCCCAGAGCCTTTTCCTCCAGCCGGGATCTAGGCCCAGCCACAGCTCTGAACACTGCTCTGTGTGCAGATTAAAGTGGAAAACCAACCTTTGCTATTTCACTTCTCTTCAGTAATTATCTGGCACACGGCTTGCGTTCAGATCTCAAAACAGAAGCAAGTAGACAGAGGGGAAGCTCCTTGTAAACTAATCAAGTGGCTGCTCCTGTGGGATAAAGGAGGAAGGATGGCGCGGGATGGGAGAATGTGTTATTTTTATTCCTGAACACCTGGCAGGTGCTCCAAAGAGACACTGCTTGGCTGGTAACATCAGAGATTTGCAAGAAACTGTAGCAGCACAGAGTGTAACTTCAGACTTTTCGTTGCTACGGGTTGCAACTTCTCTCCCATTTGTTTTGGGTTTCTGTGTATGAGTGCAAAAGAATGCGAAAAGGCAAACGCCATCTCCGAAGGGGATGTCCGTGTCCATTCGTGTAGTGGCTGTATGTGAATCTTGTATAAATATACACAGAGCTGTACGAGTTGGAGTGTACAAAATATGTAATGGCACAAAGCATCCCGCAGTGTTGATCATCTTCTCCCACATGAATTTGTCGCAGAATTCAGCACACAGAGTCTACTAGGAACTTAACCTCAGAGATGCTGGCAGTAGCAGAGGCAGGGAGCCTGTGTTTGCTGGGGATGAAGAGCAGCAACACTAGAAGATGGAGAGGCTGCTGGTGTTGTAGAAGTGAGTGTCACAGGTGACAGCAGAAATGCTGAGCAGAAGAGGGTGGAAGACACTGCTCTGGGGTAGGTAGGGTGCTCAGTCCCCAGGAGGGACCTCCTGGACCTTCCTCAGTGATCCCTTTTCTTCATGGGAAATGCAGTCGAAGACTGCTGGCAAAGACGTATTCAGTGTGTGTGTATTCTGAACAGAACAAAAATGAAGTTAAGGAAGCTGCTCTCCAGCCTAGAGAAATGTGGGGTTTGTTTCTTTTTCCTGGTAAAGAATTGGAGGCTTGTAGCTGTTGAGCTGCTCCACTTGTGTAAGAAAAGGTTGGGGTGGAAAGAAGGTAACAGGCTCTTCTGTGTAAGACAAATCTTCCTAAGCATCCAAATTTGGGGAGAATAAGATATATATTAGGAGTTGGCACAGTTCTCACAACATCACAGTAATGCTGTATGTTGTGTAGGTTTTGTATTTGGCATTTGCTGTATCTGTGCATGTATGAATGGCTATATACATCATTTTGGTTTCATCCAGTGTGAAATAGAGCATTAGGCATGCAAGCTTGCAGCACTTTTTTATATAAAAGCAACACTATGTGACTTGCACACATAAATATTTTTAATGAAGATGTAGGAGGAAGTCTCAGCTTTTTCTTTCCCCTATTGGTTTACAGTATGTGCAAATACAACTCCCTCCAGTCTCACTGGGAGTTTTTCTTATGAACAAATTGATATATGTACTATTAGTATACTAAGTTTTCTGTAAAATTGGTTATTTCTCAGTATATATCTTACAGTAATGTCTAGATGCTTATAAGTACAGTTAGAGTCCTGTAGGCTAAGGCATTTGGGAATAATACCTCCTTGAAGAAAGACTGTGCTTTAGATAAACAAAATGGACAGAGTGGGAAGGGTTGTGGTGAGATGACTTGGCCAAGGCCCTATGGCAGATTAGTGAGTGGCAGAGGCTGCAGTAAACTCTAGAAGCACTTCTCCCCACTTCTCATCCTAGAGTGACCTCTGTGGAGTTTTCCTGATTCTACACAAATAGGAGTTCACAGGGTAAATAATTAAATATTTGTATTTACCCTGACTTTCGTAAGACAGATTAAGAGGAGGCAGACTTGGCTGTTACTGCTGGGCTCTGTATAGTGCGAGTACAGATCCTTGAATCTAAACTTGAAATGTATTAAAGTTGTTTTCTGCAGAAGTGCAGAAGAAGCCATACACGACATCTAAAGCATCATCATATTGGGGTGAATCTGTTTTATAATGTCACAGGCCCAATTAAAGCATCTTCCTTTAAATTAAATAGGAAATCTTCCATTACCTTTACAAGGTGGGAATTGGGCTGCTATTATTAATAAAAGCTTTATATGGTATCCTAAGTGAAACTGGAAAATACAGGGAATAAGATACTTGGATTGATCAATAAAGAGCATGTCCTTAAAGCTGAACATTGAACTGATTATGGGCCACTTGATACATATGAGTGGCTCGCCAAGCAGTGTCTAACTGTCTGGTTGCTGGGTACTGGACATATGAATAAGAAAAAAATATGCCTTTTAAATTCATCCATGTTATTTGTTATAGTTTGTGTGACGTGCTTTGAGATTCTTGCTTTCAGGAAAAAAATCACATGGCTCTTGTGTTGGGAAGAAAAATATTTTTTCTAGAATAATTATGCTTGCTGGAAATAGAAAGGTTTCTAATGTTGTGTATGTATAATCTGTTTGGTCTGCTTTGCATCTCATCCCGGTTATGAAACAGGGCAACCTGTATGATTTTGAGTTGGAAAGAGAGCCCAGCATAACAGTCATTTTGAAATTCAGTTTTAAAACTGCTGGTGTCTTCTACTTTGTAATTAAGTTAGCTTGAAGTTTGCATATATACTACCTGAAAAGGGAGGAATGTTTTAGTCCATAAGTTACTGTAACATTCCTCATTTATTTATTGAGATACCTGAAACCCACTTAAAACCGGTGCAATGTTGTCACTTTAAGGTGCATCCTTTTTAAATTAAAATGCTAACAATATATGTTAAAATGTGCTGGTTTGGGTTTTTTTCCACTGTTCATTTTTGACCTGCTATCAGTATATTCAGTATTTGAAAGGAAACGGTAACTTTAGTTTGTCCAGAGTTTCGGTTTTCACTGCCCAGAGATATTGGATAGTATGATTTCCCACATTGTAACCTAACATGGAAGGGGTAAAAAAAAATGATTGAAACTTTATTGTACAATGCAAAATGTGCATAATTTTGGCACACTGGGGGGGGCAACAATGTTTAATTGTGTTTTATAACGCTGCGCTCATCCAATTTTATTAAAAACTGCCGGTGAAGGTGCAGTGTTGGTGATCCCTGGACCTGCAAAGATGACAGTCATTACTTTGCAGGCTTCAATAAGGCAGAAGTCCCCAGCTTTCTCCAGCAGCTTTATCAAAACTATGCAGATGTCCCAGAAAACAAGGCTCCAAGGACTGGATGTGATAGTTCAAATGCTTCTTTTCCTTCCTCCCCTCAAAACTGTTTTGATCTTAAGTTTTTGAGGAGGTGAAGTCATACTTTATTTTGTAATGAAAAGCAGGTGAGTGGCACTTAAAAAAAGGAAGAAAGAAAGGGAAAAGCTGAAGATAGTCAACGAAAGGGTTGAATGAACAAAACGCCATGGAAGCCTTAAAACAACTCAGCAATTTAAGCCACTGAGGAATGCACATTGCGTATTCACTGCAAAATACTTGCACTGTCAACATCTACAATGAAAGCTCAGTTCTAAAGAGGACCTTTTCGGGTTGTGTTTCCCCTTGGTTAACATTTATGCTGCTTCTGGTGTTTTATGGAGAGATTAACAAAAAAAAGCCACCCTAGTAGCTGTTTGAGAAAGGTCTCTGGAATAATTTGAACAATACAAATTAACAGCTGCTTCAAAAAGATCTGGTGAGGAAATACTACTGATGGCAGAAAAAATCTGCTGTTGAGCACGCTGTTTTTATTCTTCTGTGGGTGGGTTGATATTTATTTTTGGCAGTTTTACTGAGCCGCTATCATGATTCATACATCTGTTTGTTTGCATCTTTGCTGTTAATTATTGTGTGACACTAAAGTTTGTGTACTTACTCACTGTTTATGGCTTTTAGGCTTGATAGTAAATACCGTGTGGTGAGCTTCTGTGAAATCCTGCTTCCACTTGGAGAAATACTTCTCAAAAAGCATAAGCCTAGTTTGAGGGGTTTGGATGTTTTTGGATGTGTTTCATTTGGTATGATTTAAGGCAATTAATAAAAAGCATGGTATTTGTCAGTAACTTACAGCGTTGAATGTTTGTCTGAACAGTTGCGTGGGACGGATCAAATCTTGCTTCCCTAACATAATATTCAATCAGTTTTTATTTGAGAACTTCTTTACAATTGTCTTTGGAATTTTATTTGGTAATAATCTCATTTTCTGACATTCTTTTAGTGTGGCAGTTACTTTATCCTTGTTTTAACTGCAGAAACTTTCATGGCAAAGAAACAGTTGCCTGTCCCACAAAGCAGATGTGGATAGCTTGTTTGGCATAGGTTTTGTTTTATTCAAGTTGCTCATTGAAAATGAGGTTTCGCATCATCTCACAGATGTCCAAAGTTCCTGTATCAGGGCAGTCCTTGGTTCACAGGTATCACTCAATCACTGGTCTCCCTTTCTAGTCATTAAACTTTAAAAGATGATGTAGGTCTGGGTAACAAACAAAAGTAAAACTGACACTCCATGCCTGTAGAATTGTAAGAGGTGGTTTCTGCTGTAAAATAACATTGGGCCTTTTTCTCTTCCCTGCCAATCATTTTACTCATAGAAAACGTTATTACATTTTATGAGACTTAAAAAAAAATCCCAAGCCTGTTTTAATCTTGCCCCATTTCACACTGAAGCCTCCCTGATGCCACATTATAAATACATGTGGTGGCAGACAGTCTGCACCCACACAGTGAGTTTGGAGAGCCAGGGGGTTCAGGCAATGTAGGTTGTCCCATTTCCAACTCAAGTATGTGGAACTGCTTTTGCTGGGCACTTGGAGGTGGATTTCTGAGTCATCTCTGGCTGCTGAAAATGCCAGTTGCATCCCTTAGTACCTGTTAGACCTCCCTGGATGTGGGCAGAAGCTATGACACCAGGGGCCAGGAGCCCAGCTGGATAAATACTTAAACGTTAGAGATGGCAAAAACCTCATGCGGTGCTCAGCAAAGTGCAGGCAGCAGTTTTCTTGGTGCTCAGGTTGCTGAATATTAAAATTAGTTTGGAAGAACAATTTGCCATCAATCAACAAAGCTGTCAGTCTTAGTAGCTGTCAGGCTGTGATCCTTTCTGTTTCTTCTGGGTGCTTCTTCCTTAGGTAAGGTGGGATTTGGAAACATAAAAGGAAAATGAGATAGGTTCCTGAAATATATTGCGTTAAGTATATTCAAAATCGGTTTTGAAAAATTACACATTAGTGCTGGATATATTAGCATCATATTTTTTCCTGCTAAGGTTGTTTCGGTCATAAATATTATGCAGCCATTGGCATACTTTCCTCACTGAGGTCTTGGCAGTGCAAATTCATGAGTATCTTGTGACAGCCCAGTGCACAGATACCTGAACAGTAGAAAAGCATGCTTTTCTTCTAGTTAGATGTTCAAATAGGAGCATGAATGATGTTAGAAGTACTTTACCAACAAAACAACTAAGGTTTTTTGCATATGCAGAAAATCCCCTCCTATAAAGCTCCTCTTTGGGTAACTAGAATTGGTACTTCCAACTTCTGAATAATTTGAAACACGATTACCAAAGTCACAACCTCTCCCTTCATGACCACCCCTTTTACCTGCAGTCTTTTTGTGGTGTTTCATACTTAGTGAGTGTAAATAAAACTTCTCAGAGTAAGCATCAAGTTGCATTGGTAGTGCCACTCTCTTGGGCATCTGTTGCTTTTGTATCCAAGCCTTGCCTCAGAGAGCATCCTCCGACAGTGCAGTTATTATTTACTTATTTCAGTATTTAGTTAGCCCTGCTTGGCTTGTCATAGGCTTGGTTTCAGTTGTGTGATTCCTTGTTGCTGGTATAGTTGAGGTAGTGATAAATGTGTTGTTGCCTGTTTGATAACCTGTTTGTGTTTAAATCATTAGAACTGTCCTGGTGGCAGGAGCTGTACATGTTGGTATATCAGTAAATGTTTGGATACTTCTTTCACTAGTGAGGGCTTCTGTAAAGGAATTAGCCAGAATTTGTGTATGTATTTTTCTGAGCTTACTAGAACAATGTTAATCTCTCTGTTTGGAGTACTATTTCTAATTATTTCTAGAAGATAAATCCTAGCTGTGTGGTAGGTAAAAAAGGAAGAACAAACCCACGACTATAATAAAACACCCCAACCCCCCTACCAAAACAAAACCAACCCCCCCAACTTGTTAGTTTTTATTGCCCTTGAAATGCAATTTCAGGAAGTGTCTGTGTTTTGCAGTGTTGATCGATACCCCTTTGCTTTGATTTCAGGCTGAGGAATCCTGTAAATGCAATGGGTGGAAGAACCCCAACCCACCTCCCACACCGCCCCGGGCAGAGCTGCAGCAGGCGGTGGTGAGCCTCGCAGAGCCCTGCCGCAGCTGCAGCCATGCGCTTGGTAAGCTTTGGCCTTGCTCCTGCAGTCCATGTGCCTGTACCCAGGAATCTCTGCTCTGCTCTGCTCTTGTGAGATAAAAGTCAAGATGTCATGGCAACACCTAGAGATGGGGGTCATGGTTGGGTGTAAATGTCCATAACATAGATTAAAATACCCTAAAATGAGTTTTGAAGAAAGTGAACTAAGGTACAACTTCTAACAATGCATACATTCTGAAATGCAAAAGCACTGTTAAGCTACCCATAACAGTTCTAATACTTCTTGTAACATACACATTAACCTCACATAGAATCATAGAATAGTTAGGGTTGGAAAGGACCACATGGTTTTATCTGTCAGCAGCCTTAGTCACAACATGAATGACTCTCTCCTGTAGGCTGTATTATGTTTTCTTAGTACAGAATAAAATGTAAAATACTCTTGAACATTGCTAAAGCAGGTACTCTCACCTACAGAACGAACTGTGCCTATTCACGGAAAAGAATACTGGGGTTGTACATCTTAGCATTTTCTAAGTGGCTGTGCAGACAGGTTGCATATCTTGGAAGCAACTGCGCAAAATCCACTGTCAAATACTGTTGTGGGTTTGTTTAGTTCTTTTCAGAATAATAATAAATAATGATTTACCCACAAAGCCTGAAAAAGACTGGTGAATCATTGTGTTGTTTTTTTTAAGAATTTGTGCATCCAAAATAAAAAATGATCACCTTTTCTGTATATATTAGCAAATACTGAATAAAATCTCAGCTAAAATAGTATTCAGAATTAATTGAAAAGCAGTGGTTGCTGTTTAATTTTTGTTGACGTCCAAAACTTAGGACAGTGAAATACGAAAAAGGAAATCTAAAACCTTCACAATGGATCATTTATTTGTCTGTCTTTGAAAATGCATGGTTTAGAGCAAGGTGTCCCTGCCTTGGCAGGGGGGTTGGAACTAGATGATCTTAAGGTCCTTTCCAACCCTAACTGTTCGATGATTCCATTTTGTGTAGGATTTTTTAAATTGGGATTTATTTCTATTTTCCCCCCTCTTTTCATTTTATGCTCTAACTACATCTGATCTATTTCTGGGCTTTTCAGCAGATCCCTTTCCTTTCTTGGTATCCCCATCCTCTGAGTGTACTTGCAGGAAATCAACAAACGCATAGTGTGACAGAAAGTTTGGTGCCTTTAGCCGAGTTAGTTTTAAGCTTTCATCATAGAGCTTCTCTGTGCTGCATTGGTTATGCAGTTAGGGTAGCTTGTGTTACCTTTCATTTGTGGCCTTTGAAGAAAGGGGTCTTTGTTTTTTCACCCAAATTTTATGAGATGTTGTGTCTGTCAGTTCCCAGTTCTTCAGCAGAATTTGTGGATGCTGTGTATGTTGTAGAAAAACTCAGTGCTTCCAAAGTCTGAGGCTGGTTTTGGTCTATTAAGAAATCTTAAATCTTTAGCTAGGGAACCAGGGAAAATCAGTGCTATAAAACCAGCACCATCAAATGTACCTTATGGAACAAACTGTATTTATTTTTTATTGCTGGTTTTAGAAAAGGTAATATTTCTTATTCTTTTGACTTCAGCTAATAAAGATGATGTTTCCTTTGAAATAACTGAAACGAATTGCTGTGTACTTCTTCACTTTACTGGCAGAAATATGTCTTTCAGCAGTGTTTTCCATGATAATTTTCCTATTCGTCTCCTCTAAATTAGCGTGTTCCTGCTGAGTGCCTTTAAAACCAGAGTGACCACAAGGTGTGTAGGCTTCAGATTATCATCTGCACTGCATTTTCTCTTCCTCGGAGAGCCATTGAAATGGTGATGTAGAAATTCCTGTCTGGTTAAAGCCATACTTGATGTAAAATATAGGATGTTTGGGAATTTTTCCTGGTTTGTTTTTTTTTTTTTGTTTGTTTGTTTGTTTTTTTTTAATTTAGTATTTTCTTCTGAAGGCAATCCTAGGCATCAGTCTTGTTTAAGACATCCCTTTTTGGGTGTATGGTTCAATCTTCAAGCAGTGCAGTTTTTGGTGCGTAAAGTTGTTTGGTGGTGCATTATTAGCTTATAGAGCTTATTTCTGTCTACATGCCTATGATTTGTATTCATTTTGTATTCTTTTCTTGTATTTTGCCTACTTACATATGACTTATATTCTGCTATTTGTGGTTCAGCCCCATGGCTTGGCTCAGTACTGAGTTTTTAATGAATATTTCTTTTATTTGGGCAGTGTATTGCATCATAAAGTGGTGACTGACTTGGGTTTCAGGAGAATTCGGTATACACCACGTCAAGAACACGTTATGTAGTCAGAGGCTCTTTTCTCTTTCATATTTGATTGGTTTGGTGCAGTTGCCTGCTGGTAAACATTTTCAGTCTTGATTCACTTTTAAAACTAGTTAATTAATGTGTTAGTACATTATATACACAGTCTTCCTTTTTTTTTTCCCCAGCACTGTCTTCTGTTCTTGCTATGCACTTTTATGTAGCGTATTTGAGTATTTCTTGGTTTGCCTGTCCTATATAAATCACTAGTGGTTTTATGTACACACTGATTTTTGGGGTAGACTGCGGACACTTTTCTCATTAATTCATTTTCTCACTGCTCCTCAGTCGTACACTAAAGTACTTGCTTATTGAAGTTGCACAACTAAAATAATTAACAGGTCTTATCATTGCATTGGCCTTACTCTTTCTGCTTGCTTTCTTCTTCTGCATACTGTAGCAACCTATACTTGTGATTTTTTTTTGTTGTTGTTGTTTTTGTTATTTTTTTTGTTTGTTTTTTTTTTTTGCAAGCACAACAGCAGCTGAAGAAGGTTGTACTGGTTGGGCAATGCAGATGGATGGGACTGTGTAATGCTAGTCAAAAGTAATGCAGTGTTTAATGTTAGTGTACAAAAGCTTTGATTTAGTAAAAGGTTTGCTAATGGCCACAAGAATTTGGGAAAGGGCTGTGAGCATATGAAGAAAGATAGTTTGTTGGGCTGATGTAGCAACATTGGTGACTCTACAGTAAATGGTAACAGGTAGTAAATGCATGCTGGTAATACATTACGTTGCTTTTAGATTCACCTTGTGGGTAATAAGTCTGTAATAAAATGTTTAAATACAGCCAGTAAGTAGTCAAGGTAACTTTCAGTATTGTTATGGAAACTGTGTGGAAATGGCTTCTTATGCTGATGTTTTATTCATTTGTTAGTCGAGTGCAAGGTTTCTTTGGTATGTTATCAATTTCTAATGCAGTGCTCATCTAGAAGGGAATTTATTACTTTTGGAAGATCAGAACAGACAGCTGGGGATATTAAACCTTCATATCTGGCTCAAGGACAGAAACAAAATGGTTTTATTCTGCCCAGGATGCTGAATATTTGTCCTTAAAGAAAGATCATGATGCCTCCTCCTGGCCCCCTTTCAGCATATGCTCAGAACTTAAGACACTATAAATGTTCATTTAAGTGGAAACAGTTGCTGTCATCTTTTTAATGTTCTGAGCTACGATGTCGTTTTTACTTGAAGCTGAACAAATTTATTAAATTTTAAATGTTTTGGCAGGTGTCATACCAACCTTCCCCAAACCGTATTTGTCAGGTGGCCAATAAATAGGATTGTTTTCAAGTCATGCTATTACTCCCTGCTTCCTCCCTCACTAAGGAGTCAGATTTGCTTTGAAAATTGCTTACCAGTCCTAATCACACTGGCATATCTATGTTTATATAATAATTATCTAAGAAGTAAATGTTGGTTAAATTTATAGAAAAACTTACATGGCCAACCTTTTAAGTAATTTTCCTTTTCTTTTAAAGGATATTTTCTTGTCCTTTCAGATGAAATGATGTGCATAACCACGTACAGTGGCCTGGAGTCAGAGAAGGTCATTGCTTTTTGTAATGCAAATATCCTCTTTCTGGGAATTGACTTCTTTGGGCTTTTTGCCTTCTCTTTTCCTGGAGCCAGTTGTTCAAACCAGCTTGAAATGATTGTCCTGCTTCACTTGTAGAAACCTCAAGATTTTGAAAATAACAGATGTGGATCTGTATTTACCTTTGGAGATGATAAAAGGGAGTTAGTCAATTGGAAATGATGATACATTAAAAAATGCTTTTTTTTTTAAAAAAAGCTTCTGAATAAATGAGCACAGGCAGTCTGCAAAAGCTTGTTAGTATAGTGTGCACAAAGTGTAGTTTGACTTTACATGATATGAAAGTAAGAGACTTAGCCAATAATGTCCACTTTAAAACAAAACTGTATTTATGGAGCTGATTTTTGTTTGGTTTGGTTTTTTAATCTTCACAGGTGCTGCTCAACACCTAGATTATGTAGTTTATGGGAATTATGGATTTATTATATTTAGTCAAGAAACCTTGTCTCAAAAGCGTAGTACCTGGACAAAAATGTGTGTGGTTATTTATGTATTGCAACGTAGTTACATCAGCCAGGTTTTTGTGGTCAGTTTTAAGTGTTAACAGACACTGTGATTCCTACCAGCTGTCCTTCTGCTGTGGGAATTGCCACCACTGGACTACCTTTACAAATTGCTCCGATGTGATACATATTTCAGTTACCTCTTTGAAGATGTTCAGCTAAGTAGGTTATTACAGGATCAGTGCCTTTGCTATTATAGCTTAGTTTGAGATATCCTAGGGAATACTTGTGCTATTGGTTCTGTCAGCAGGCTTTTTACAGGTTTGGACTTCTATTTTGTTTAGCTGCTCATGTTTCACACCTGGAGAATGTGTCTGAAGAAGAAATGAATAGGCTCCTGGGGATTGTATTGGATGTAGAGTATCTGTTCACCTGTGTCCACAAAGAAGAAGATGCAGACACCAAGCAAGTTTATTTCTACCTGTTCAAAGTAAGCTGAACTTGTGTAGTACGATCTCAGGTTTTTCTCTCTCTCATACATAAGTCAATGTCACTGCCCCTCATGCGTACATTGACTTTATCTGGTGAGACTTTCTCTCCAGTGTGATACTCTAGTGGCTAACTGTGGGTGGGACGTTCTGGTACTTGCAGTGTACCATGTACTGCTGCAAAAGTCATCCATATGGTTGAGGATCTGACCCTGAGTCCTATCTATAAACTGCGCAACCTGCAAGTGTTCTTCACCTCTTCACTTGCACATTGGGAAAAATCAGTTGTCATAAATGCTAACCTTGCTGCCTGCATTCACTCAGAGAGGCCCCTTACACACATTTCTAAGAAGCTGAATTCACAATGAAGTTTATTAGCTATAAATTTAGATGACTAGACAAGCTGATATGTAGCCAGAAGGTCTTCAGCACTGCATGCAGTGTGTTGTGCACCACTGGCTTCCATTGACTCCCATATATGCAAATATCCTAATGTTTAAAAATTTGTTTATTTTCAACAGCTTCTGAGGAAGTGCATTTTACAGATGGGAAAACCTGTAGTAGAAGGATCTTTGGAGAGTCCCCCATTTGAGAAACCCAGCATTGAACAGGTAAACAGTCAAAACATGGGTTTGGTTGTGTGTTGCTTTATTTTATTATTATTTAATGTTGTTTTTTTTTTGGGGGGGGTGTTTTAGTTTTGTTTTTTCTTTTTGTTTTTTTAAACATAGACACTGGTTTTGAAAATATGGCATTGTAGGTAGTGTGCACATGATTCTGTATATTACTTTGTAGATGATAAAGAGGGGGACTGTAGGAGACTGCTGCTGCTGCTTCTCCTTTAATGTTGGTACAATATTTACATTATTTGACTTTTCTCATTCATCTTATACTTTAATGAAACTGACATTTTTTGTGGTTTTAGAGAATAAATTTAAAATACTGCTTTCATACATGCTAGTTCTAATCTTTGTTTGTTTCAAGCGATGAAAAATGCTGTTGAACTTTTGAAATCCAATATTAAAATGACACTTGTTTTCTGTAAATCAATGAAAATGTTACAATCCAATTCAGTGAGATCATAGCCTTCTCTTTCAAAGACTAGACAATAAAAAACACAGCAAACAAAGAATAACTGAGGCCTTTGTAACTCTCAGTGGATGAACAACATATGACAAATTCAGGTTTGGTTAAACAAGCTCCTGAGAATGCACTTGTAGCACAGAAGTGGGCCATTAGTTCCAGACAGACTATGCAGAGGCTCACATACCTCACTGAAACAGGAGCTCAGTATTTTCCCATAAGTGGATGAATGGATGCTCTATTGTTAAACAGGGTATTTTAAATGTGAAGTCTGTTATGTGCAATAATTATTTCTTTGCAACTCTCACTTCTTATAATTTGGGAAAATCAAAACACTTCATTGCTGAATTTCTGGGGAATCTTCACCTTAAGTTCTTCTTTCATTTGAGTATGAACAAAGAATAAATTTGTGTAATCTTCATACACTCCTAGTAATTAAAATATACTATTAAACAGTTGTACTACATAATTTTTCATCATATTCTACATACAGTTCAATTTGCATAAGAAAGTAAAGCATAGCGATAAAACAGTAGTTCTTTTTACATGTATTTTGCAATAACTTTCCCTTGAAATAGACTGATATTTTCAATTCTGTTTCTAGCAGTTCAGCAACTCAGTCACACAGAATCTTCTGATAAGCAGTAGTATTGTAATAAATTTATAATGTGTGTATATATATATTGTGGCACTTCACACATTTTTACTATCTTCTGTAGTTTTCTTTTTAAAGTAGACAGCATACAAAGTGCAATGAGGGGACAAACTTGCGAAATACTGGCACCTTTTGAAGAAATAATATGATGGGTAGTCACAACTTTAACTAGAAATCCACAAGCCCTAGTTGGCTATTGAAAAGTAGCTGGAGAGGTTAGTAGTTCATACTTGATTTACAGAGGAAATAAATCATGCAGCATGGTTATCAGCAAAAATGGCAGGTAGAAGAAAGCCTACCAGATCTTTCTCTGTTCACTGACGAAGTTTTTTACTTTGAGAAGTAAGGAAGAATAAAGAATTTTTCTTCTCGCCCTTTAAGTCAGCTGCTGGAAGTGGATATAATAAAACATCTGGATGTACCTTCTGTTGTTTTACAGGGGAACCTGCTTGTGGTGGTTACAAAAATAGCTGAAGAAGGGGTTCATGTTTTCTTGTGTTTGTTTTCTTTCCCATGTAATGCAAGTTCAGGGTTAATAAAGAGAAAGTAAAGAATGTTTGAGAACACTTCCGCGAAAATTACGGCTAAGTAATGAAACATAATTTTCTTCTGTTTTAAGGGTGTGAATAATTTTGTGCAGTACAAATTTAGCCACTTACCCTCAAAGGAAAGGCAAACAATAGTGGAACTGGCGAAAATGTTTCTGAACCGCATTAACTACTGGCATCTGGAGACACCTTCTCAGCGAAGACTAAGATCACCCAATGATGATATTGCAGGGTATAAAGTGAATTATACCAGGTAATGGTGCTCTTGCTTGTTACAAGTTTTGCTTACAAATATGTCACATATACATTTCAGGAATACACCAGTACCCGTATGCCATAGGTGCACCTTCTGAATGTTTGCAGTTATGGAGTTTGTATGAAAACCTAAGGATTTTAGTGAAGATATATCAGAGTTTCACATGCATCATTGTGTTCCAAGAAGTATGCTTCATCAGCCAAAACCAGGGAGTGGAGGTCGTAAACATCTGTATCTGGCAGTACTTTTGCATGTCCTGCATTTGCAGAGTTGCTCTCAAGACTTCTTAAGATATGAGCCTCATGTAAGATAAAATTCAGACAATTTGTTATTTAACTTAATTAAAAACAAACAAAAAAAGGTAACATGAAGCATTGTAAAGCATCACAGTTTGAAGCCAAATCATGGAAGATTTAAAAAATTAAAATGATTTTGTAAGTGCTTGAATACTAAATGAGGAGTAAGTTCCTTAAAGCTACAGGTTTTGTTATGACCTTTTAATATGTTGTCCCAATTCAAGGGAATAACTTAGTCCCTGGAGGAAGAAGAGCTAGGATAAAAAGCTGGGTCTCAGTTTTGCTTTTCTCATAACAATAGCACAATGCCTTTTTTAGTTAGCACAGCAACAATAAAGTTAAGGTTGCCAATACAGGCAACAGTTAACATGATGCCCGTGAGCACAGGTAGCAGTTAGCAAAGGTCTCTATCAGAATGCCTGTTCTCAGGAATGGCCAGTGATACCTTTCCTAGCTGAGGATGAGCACTGCCCTCTGCTTGCTTCCCTGGTGGCCATTCCTCTGACAAACCTCAGCTCCTTGAAGGAGAGTTGCAGATCCTGTTATGAGTTGAGACTGTGGCTGGTGGTACAGCAGACTGCATTGTGTGTCCAACTGAAATGCTCTCAGATGACCTGTCACCTCAAATAACTATCTGGTATAAAGTAATGTTTTCTGATAATCATGGGTCTCCTAAGACCATTTTTGGTGGGTCTTTGACCTCCATTTGTTTATGGTTGGAGTCAACTTTTATCAGGAATCAATGGCTAGCATTGGCTCTGGCTGGTGACTTTTGTTAATCATTTTGTCAGCTGTGGTTTCTCAAACCTTCCTCCCTGCAGTCTCTAAGGTTCCCCGCGTCCCAAAGTGTCACCTCTTTCCAGCTGATCTAACCTGTCATTGTGAGCTTTTTGCCTCTGCAGTGTTCAGGACACTGCTCAGGGTGCTGGGTGCACCTTGTGACTTGTTTCATTTGAATGACTGAAAACCGAGTGATTTGCATGAATCTGTATCAGTTTCACACTTACCCTTGTGTTTTGAGAGGTGTGCTTTTATCAGTCAAAACCAGGGAGTAAAGGTCTGCAAACAACAGTATCTCACAACTCTTTTGCAACTTTTGTGTTTCTAAAGATTAAGACGCAAGAGTTTGGAAGAGCATTTTGAGACAGGCTGTACTTTGGGTCCAGATGAGAAAACTCATGCAGAATCCAGCACAGTCTGCATCCATTTCATAGCATTTTCTTTTCATTGTTGGAGCTTTCATAACGGTTGCGGTCTGATTCTGCTACCATTGACTGTTCGCTTACATGCAGGTATCAAAATCTGTGTAAAATTAACAGATATCGTGACCCACATAGTCAGTACCATGATACCTTTTCCAAGAAGAGTAACATGACATGCTCTATTTCGTATGTACTTAATGCAAAACTCATTAGGGAGGGAGTTACTGTAACTTAAAGAATATCAAGTCAGGGTGTAATGGGCAGAAGCCAGCTGGTTCAAGACCTCGGTGAGAGTCCAGTCAGACTGGGATGGAGCTTATTAAAAGTGTCACCCTTTTGCATCTATGTGGGGAAATGTAGAAGATTAAAGAGGAGAAAACAGGCCAGCGTAAGGGTCTTTGGAGTTGCAGGCAGGAGAAATGGCAGGCTGAATGTGAAGAGAATACCTGCCATCAACATGAATTTTAGTGATCTGTGATTAATGTCTGGAGCAAGAGTGCTTTGTGGAAACTAGACTGCAGAGAAAAAGAATATATGGAGAGTTAAAAGTACTTGGCTGTCATTTCTTTAAAAAACTGGGCAATATAAGTGCTGCTTAACTCTGCCCAGACTTGATGTGGAACAGATTTATATGGTCATATAGCTCTCAGCTGCATTATAAATGATGTGGGTAGTGGTTTTATTGCATTAATTCATATGTTAGATGGTGATAATTACCTGGCTTTTTTTCTCTTTGCAGGTGGCTTTGTTATTGCAATGTCCCTCAGTTCTGTGACAGTCTACCTCGGTATGAAACCACCCAGGTTTTTGGTAGGACATTGCTTCGCTCTGTTTTTACTGTAATGAGACGGCAGCTGCTGGAGCAGGCTAGGCAGGAAAAAGACAAGCTTCCTCAAGAGAAACGAACTCTAATCCTCACCCATTTTCCAAAGTAAGTGGTTTCAACGTGCCTGCACTCAAGGTTAAGTAGTAGTATGCAACTTTGGCATGGAAATGGAAAAACTACCTGCAGCTTAAAATAGTTTCTCCTTTTATTCAGTAACAAGTAGATACTGCAGCTTTCTTTTCTGTCGTAACTTGAACTAGCATATTTTATGTACACAGCTGCTTGTTTTGCTTTGTCCTAGAACTTTACTTTATAAGAAGGATCATTCATCTTGCTGGGGGATTGTGCATATTGCCTATTAACAGGTGCTGTTGGTCACTTACTTGTTTTTCCTATAGTTCTTGGAAGCAACATAGGTCCAGATCTCCAGAATGCTTCTGCTTTTGTGATGGAGCAGTAAAAATGGAGTGTTGTACTGGAGTTTATATACAGCTAAGAATTTAAGTCAACATGGTAATAGGGAACAAGTAGTAACCCTGCCCATAGGAAAGATGTGCTCATTTGACAGAGAGTAGTCAGTATTACTACATTAGTGAATCCTACATTACCACATTAGTGAATCCTAAAGAATTTCATATTGACTACCTGTTCCAGTACTGGAAGATGGATGATGATCTCTCACAATTAAATAGCAATATTACATATTGGGCTATATGGGAGAATGAATTATCTCAAAACATGCTCAACTTTGACAGTCCTTAATTTCAAACATTTTACTGCTGGTTAAGAGTAGTGGTGGTGGTGAGACAGATGCATTCAATGTATGCTTCCTGGAAATAGTGCTTCACTTAAAAAAATATCTCCATTTTGTGAAGGTGGCTCAGCTCTCTATCCCATATTTTAAAAGTCTGTGCCTCCTAATGACAAAGGAACTGAACCTACAGGAGAGTTGGTGGCAGTGATGCTATGCAAGCTACTGTCTGGGGCTAGAGTTGGGTTAGTGCTCAGGGGAGTGAAAGCTGTGAACTTTCCAAAGCTGAGTAAAGGCAGGATTTTTTTGCTCCTACTATTATTAATAGTGCCTTTTACCACTTTGAAGAATATAAACTGTCTCTGGGGTAGACTGCTATTGATACAGGAATGTTTGTGTATATTTGGGAATAGGGTCATGATCTGGTCCTGAAACAGGTATAAAGAAGGATTTAACAATGCATTGATACATGAAGCAGATTTGCGGAGGAAGGAGGTGTGCATGTGCCCCTGTGTTTCCACTGCCATTTACACCTTAGATAAGTAATTTGAAAAGCAGTATTATTCATTGCCATTCCTTTTAGTATTCTGCTGGGGGGGGGGAAGAAAGACAAGCACTGTTTGCTGATGATCTGTGGGAAATGGGAATAATGTTTTAAATCTTTTATGGGCTGCACTTGTCTGAAGCATTTGTGTCTCTGCTGGTGTTAAACAGTGAACCCTGTGGAGTAGCTGCAGCTTGGAGCACAGAGTCGATGCCTGGTATCAGTACTGGGCTCCTGGCTGTTCTGGCAGCTCCTTCCTGGGCAAAGGGAGCACCCACAGCTTATGTGTGTGTGTACCTAGGAAATAGTCACCAAGCAGTCTGAGCACAGAGCCTCTGTGCTGCCTGTAAATGTAGCCTTGGCTGAAGTTTAATGAGTGCTTCTGCTCCATCACAGCTGGTCAAGTAGCTGTTACAAACTTTTTAGCTGTTATCAGCTGTATAGATAGCAGCAAACATTGCACATTGCTGTGCTTAGATATAAACGTCCTATATATCAAATACAAGAGTATGACTTGATCCTGAAAATCCTTATCCTGTTCAGGAAGTCTTACTCAACAGTCTGTTGGTTTCACCTGTATAGTTTCTATACATATAGATGACTCTAGAGAGTAAAAATGTGCCGTATCAAATTCTGCTTTCTGCAACATAGGATAAGGAGCTATCTTGCTTCTCAGAGGGAGCTGATGTATTAGCCCTGGAAAGGCGAGCGTGCTGGATAGTCTTATCTGTGGAATTTCTCTCACATAGAATAATACTGGAAGAGGTTTAAATAACAGTTTCTCTAAGTATACCAAAGTAAGATTAAAAATACTGTTATGCAAGAGCAAATATGCAATTAAATGTTACAATAGGACATTTAAAGAAATGAAAATATCTTAAGAGTATTGTTAATAACTAACTCTGGCATTTTATAAATCTGTAAGAGGCAGAAAGCAAGTGCATCTGCAAAACACTGGTTTATCAAAATAGATATTGTTTCTTATCATTGTATAACATGAGTACCTTGACATCTGTCAATTCATAGCTTTCTTATTAGTATGCAGTTTTGTTCTGTAAAAGTAGTTTGTAACTGTTTCTTTCTGCATTTGTGAATTAGATAAATATTGCTTATAATCAAATTTTCATAGGTGAAAGCACTCTGCTGAAGTAGGGTTCTTAAAGTCTAGTCTGCCTTGTGATTTTGTGTGTGTTTGTTGTTTTAAAAAAATTTATTGGCCAACAGCATTTTCTTACTGAATCAGTAAATACTTTTAAATTTAAAAAAGTTGTAAATGCTTATTCTGAAAATGAACCTGTTTTGAATCCTTCTGTTATTATTTCACCTGGTTTTGTGCCTAGGTTTCTGTCAATGCTGGAAGAAGAAGTGTACAGCCAGAATTCTCCCATTTGGGATCAGGATTTCATGGTGTCTAGGTCCCGAACTGGCCAGCTGGGAATCCAAACAGGTAATTTGCATTTAGTGCTGTGTTAGGGAGAATCTGAATGTAAAGTTAAACCTGTACAAGTGAAGAATTCTAAGGAATGAGACTTAGATACACAGATTTATAAATAGCAGCCTATACTGAAGTCAGTCTGTCTCTAGTAAGAACAGGTGCCTGACTCTCTGGTACTTTCTCGCATAAAGATCCCATTTTGATGATGAAATCCAGCTAACTAAAGGTGCCAGTGGAGCAGGCTGAGTGCAGAGGTAAATCATTTGAGTATTCAAGTGGCACAAGTGCACTCAGTGTGGGAGAGTGAGAATGGCCAGTGCCAGTGGGTAAATGGCTGAGGTGGAGTGGGTCACATGCTGGACAGTGGTCCCCTCACGTGAGGACCATGCCAGTCCACTGACTCTGTAGCAGAAGAGACATAGGGACCTAGCAGTAGGGAAGTAGGGACCTTCCACATCAGGTGTCCCATTGCCTGTGCACACAGACCTTTGATTTTCTTCAGGGTTTTTTAATAGCTTTTCCTTGCTTTATTTCTTAGCCATGTGCCTCATCCGCTATTCTGCAGCGCTGTTCTTCAGTTGTGGTACTGAGGTGTAAGTCATCCCTAAAATTGCAGGGAGGCATTGATGATCATCTTATTTCACTTTCCCTTCTCTTCTTACTTCCTTCTCAGAAGTTATTAAAATCCATTTATACAGCTCAGGGGTTGGCTTTATTTTCAAGTATTTAATTCAATATTTTATGACAATTCACTGTTTTGAAACAACTGTTGACTATCAGTCAACAGAATCATCATGTCAGCACTTCATCTGAATTCATCTGATAGTGAGTTTGTTAAAGTAGTAGGGAAATTCCACTGTGACAGATACAGGCTTTTTTTTGTGAGAAATTCCTGGTCTTCACCAGGGACTGGTGAATTATGCCTTAGGCACAAGTTCACTGCAGCTCTAAAAATCATGTTGCCCTCCGAGTTCATTCTATCATATACATTTCTGCAATGGTTCATTTTAATGTGCATCTTTCAAGCATTGGATTCTTGGCACGAACATGGCACAAAAAGAGCTGTTGCTGCTGATGACACCAGGATAAAGGCAAGGAGAAAGATTGCAGGTGTCCTGCCTGTCTGCCAAAAATCCTGACACAAATTAAAACCAGAATGATTTGGGATGAGAGTTGGGTTTTCTTTTTTTAATATCTGAGAGCCAGATGTTAGTCTGTGGCATTTTAAAACAATAGTTTCATCCTCTTAACTAGTGCAACAGCTTCTCTCTTTATTGAGTTTGATTTGTCCAACTCCTCTTTGAACACTGTTAACGTGGACAGCTGAAGCTGAGCGATGAGATTTTGCTTCTCAATAGGCCTTTACAAAAAGCCTTTTCATGAAGCTCAATGCCAGCAGGCTAGGCAGGTACCTGAAGGAAGTTTTTCTTAGCTTGTGCTCAGCACTTCTGAATAATAAAGCCTGATATTTGCAATCTCTCTCTTCCAACAATAATACAGTCTCATTATGTAGAAGTTTAGAAAATATATTGAGATAAATCTTTAATGTCTCTGCAAACTGTTGCACAGTGTTAGCTGCAGCTTCTGAGGTGGTGGGTGTGAAGTTGGGTCCATCATTATGAAAGTCCTTCAGAATGACAATGGGCTCCATGCGTATGTAGGCACCTAATGGATTCCATGTCCTGATTTTTTTTATGCTTGTCTTTTATGCTATTGCAGTTATCAGTCCTCCTCCTGTTGCAAGATCTGTTTTGTACAGTGCAAGTCCTTCATCTCTGGAACAACCCAACAGTGGAAATATGAGTCCTGCTTGCAAAGTTTCTTCTGCCCTTGACCCAAACCTAGGTAATGAAGAGGGAGATTTCCTTTTTGGCTTCTGTCAGTATTATCAGTAGTTGCAGTACATTGGACCATTACCTTCACTCTGCAATAGAGATCATGAGGTGCTTTTGCTAAAAGATGTGTACACACAGACTTTTTCTCAACTGTGGTAATATTTAAGTAGCAGAAATGGCAATTGTATTTGCAAAAAAAAAAGTTTAAGATGAGGAAAGGTCTGCTGGTGTCAGAGGTTGTTGAAAAACACTGTGCTTGGAGTACACATATTAAGAGCCATGAAAAAAGATTTCATTCAAATAAAGGCAGAGGAGAAGGAGCCATTGCATTGTTTCTGTTTTAATCTTTCAAGGGTATTGAAATTGCGTACATTTGAACAAAGAAGAGAAACACACCAACCAGGTTAAATTTAAAACCTGAATGAGGTCAGGGTAAAAAAAAAAAAGAAAAAAATCTAGAAGTTTTGGGGAAAACAAGTTGTTCAATGCATAAATTCTCCTAATAAGTCCTTTTTCAAACACCTCAGGATTAATGAGCCTGTCGAGAGAGTTTGTAGGTCAGAGAGATGATTACGAGCTTATGTAAAGTAAGTCCCCAAGGAAGTAGAAAAAGCTAAATGAATTCTTAGCCTTCTAGCTACAGAGGAACTTAACGTGGCTCCTGAAAAGCAGTTTTCTTTGAAGGACAAATTGGGAAATGGTCTTTAAAGTGGGAATGAGTGCAAGATTTCTTTTTTAATAACAGATCAGCAAAATGAGTAGTAAGTAGTCACTAGAAATATTTTTTTTTTTTGAGAGTTTAAAAGAAATATGAAACTAAAAAGCTAATAATTAAGTTGTACAGCTGACTTGTCACTGGAATTGCCCTTGGCACTAGAGAATTGAAACACCACAGATGCAAAACGAGTTTCAAAAGGGGTTCCAAGAGACTTCAGGAAACTGTCAATGTTAAGTCTCCTGTTTCAGAGAATTAGAAGAAACAACAATATACTGATTAAGAATAGAATGAATAAATGTGTGAACAATGTGATAAATGGAAATTCAGTGTGCCTTTTGTAGAACTTTTGAATTGTACATATCTGTGAAGGAACTGGTGGAACTGAAGGAAAGGGTTTTGTGTGCCTGGATTTACAGAGAACTTTTGACAGATTGCTTCAAAAAATTCTGTTTTAAAACAAGAAACTGATCTCTTGGGAAATAAGAAGGAAGGTCTGTTCACATGTGAGTAACTGTTTAAGAAGTAAGAAATAAAAGGAATCAAAGTTTCCACATAAAATGGAGGTTAACAGTAAAATTCTACTGTTAAGAAAGCAGTTATATTGCTTGAAAGCCTGAAAAGGGGAATGAATGAACATTTGATCCCCATATATTTAGAGTACTATAACTGTGGTAAAATAATGTATACCATATGTGTAAAATAAATGGGCATAGTGGGCCCTAAACTACCCAGTTGTTTCAGAAAGAGAATCTTAAAAAACCAAAACAAGACAGAAATAAAACCAAACTAACTTATCTCAAGTGCTGGTCGCAAACGCAAATTCTGCATTCTGGCTCTTTTTCTTTAGGGAAAAAATGCAGGAACAAGTTAACTATGGACTGATATTCCTGTTTGTATGCTTTCCTAGTATTTGGCAGTTTGCTGCTTGGGTAAATCCTGAGCTAGCAGCTGGCTCTGTCAGTATTATTGTAACTTTACTACTCTTTGGAAGACTTCTCTTTCGTGCATTTAATTAGTTGCTTTTGCTGTATTACAGGTCAGTCCACAGTTAGTAAGGCAGTTAATAATTAACATGGTATATTTTGATTTGGAAATTTTACATGGATTTTCTAAGTTAAGTATGTATGATGTGTCAGACTGTACATGCTGCTTGGTTTACAAAAAAGGGTGAAAGAAATCTATAATGGACACTTAATTCCAGTAAATCCCAATCTAGAAGTATGCACTATAATTTGTGTATTGTGCACTCACCTTCCAAGACAGCAACACAGAGATACACTGCAGAGTATGTTGAAGTAAAATAGGAAAAACAATTTCACTGTAAACTACAGAGGTGTAGGAGGAGAGGTGTATTAATCTTGCTTCATGCTAATATCCTAGTGCAAAGACAGAATTGTAGCAGTGATAAGCATTGTTCAGATTTCATTTATTTCTCTTTCTCCCTTTCTGTAGTGATTAAAAAACCCCAAACTTGGCATATAAACTAAAGAATATAATGAAAGTGCTAGACTTTATAGTACTAGTCTGTGACAGTTTGGTTGTTTCTAATTTGTCCTGATTTTGTTTTATAGGAGAAAAGAGAAAAAATAATGAACCCTATTCTCTGGAGGATTCCAAAAGACCAAGGGTTGTGGGAGATATTCCTATTGAGTTAATCAATGAAGTAATGTCAACAATTACAGATCCTGCAGCAATGCTTGGGCCAGAGGTGAGGGAAATATGTAGACTTGGTGTTGCAAATGGTCAGTTTGCAAATGGTTCAGTTTTAATAAATATTCCACATGGATAGATTATGACAAACTTAAGTCCACAAAACTGACCATGCTGCCAATAAGAAAAACAGAAACCTTGAAAGAGTGTGATTAGGCAAGCCAAAAATATTGATGAAATGCATCATTAACATGAGAATAGTTCTGCTTTGCTTTTTTTAATGCATTGTACATTGTTTGCAAAGCGAGTTGGAAGCTACTGATAGTAAAAAAAGTAGAGCCCAGCTTATTTTGCAAGGTACTTTTGTTACAGAACTGTTCCAGAGAATGCTTTTTATTGTTGATTGTGGGTGTAGCTCATAAGGCAAGGTACACGGGCTTCAAATACTGCAGCAGAATGAAAGATCCAAAGTCAAAACCTCTGTCTAGTGCAGAAGGGCTGATTCTAAACAGTTATTTGCTCTGTCTTCCACAGTTGCTCTTTTTTTTTCCTGCTGGAGTAGAAAACCAAACAGAATTGCAGAATTGTGCCATGCACAGAATTGCACTTTTTTTTTTCTTGGCTGGCTTTTCCTCTTTCTGTTCCCTTTGCCAGGCTATGTTTTGCCAGCAGCTCTTGTTTGCCAAGGATTAGCTAGTGGCTGCTGAAGATTTGGAACCACCTACATTTCTTACTCAAACTATATACTGTGACTGATGGCTCTGCATATTACAAATGCTGTGCCGGTCTGGCTGTTGGGGCTGGCAGTGACTAGAAACACAGCAGCCAAACTTTGCTCTAAAAAGCAAACAGTATGTGCATGCAAAAATGTTTTGGCATTGTAAAATGATCTTGGAAAAAAAAGTTAAATAAATTGTCTGTATTACTTTGATCTACATTCAGATATATGGATGTAACTACTAGATATGTAACAGCAAAATGAGTAGGAATTAAAATGTTCTTTTTAGGCTCTTATGATAGTGGCATAGATATTGGAAAATGCTACCAAAATCAAAATACATGATTTTGCCTGTTAAAATCTGGGATTTGCAGTATGTGTAGGCAAGCTGACTAGACTAAAGTGGACATGGTGGCATAGGCTTCAACTGGATTCGTGCGGATCCTTGGGAGATTTTGGAACTTGGGTCATAATCATGGCTGTTGTTAATCTTTACAAAAGAAGTTTGAATAGCCTTTTTACGCTGTAGTGTAGATGTATATCCAGCTTATCTGATCGTGTCACTTCTGCTAAAAAAAAAGTAATCATTGGCAATTCTATTTTTATAAAAAGGTGGCTTGGAAAAAAAGAGGGGATTTCACTTGTTTGTTCATCAAGGCTGTTCTGTCAGAGGATGTGAATTCTCCAAAACATCATTTTATTTCTCTGTTGTGTGGTACAGACCAACTTCCTCTCGGCGCACTCAGCCCGGGATGAGGCAGCGAGGCTAGAGGAGCGCAGGGGGGTGATTGAATTCCACGTGGTTGGCAACTCCTTGAACCAGAAGCCCAACAAGAAGATCATGATGTGGCTGGTTGGTTTGCAGAATGTGTTCTCCCATCAGCTGCCTCGAATGCCGAAGGAGTATATCACGCGCTTGGTCTTTGATCCGTGAGTACTGCTGGAGGGTGGTTTGGTGGGTGAAACAGAAAGCCTGATGCTGGTTGGAGGTAGCAGTGTAAGAAAGGACCAGCCAAGGTGGCATGTAGGGCAGCTGTGCCTGTACTACTCTTTTCCAATTTCAAGCCCCTATAAATCCTAGGCAATCTAACTGGATTGTGCCCAACTACTACCTTGGTGGCTGTATTAATGACAAGTGGCTTCTTGTTGTGGGACTATTGTGGGTTGACCCTGGCTGGATGCCAGGCACCAAAGGTGCTCTATCACTGCCCCTCTTCAGGTGGAGAGGGAAGAGAAAATACAACAAATGGCTAATGGGTCAGTTGAAGGATAGGGAGATCACTTCCCGGTTACTGTCATGGGCAAAACAGACTCAAGTTGGGGAAAATTAATTTAATTTATTACCAACCAAATCAGATTAGGGTAATGAGAAAATAAAACCGAAATCTTAAAACACCTTCCCCCACCACCACCCTGCCCTTCTTCTTGGGCTGAACTTTACCTCTCTCCCAGCAGTGCGGGGGTATGGGGGTCGTGGTGAGTTCATCACATGATGTCTCTGCTGCTTCTTCCTCCTCCTCAGGGGACTCCTCACACTCTTTCCCTGCTCCAGTGTGGGGTCCCTCCCCCAGGAGATAGGCAGGGCTGTGGGACCCTCCCACAGGCTGCAGTCCCTCAGGAACAGACTGCTCCAGTGTGGCTTCCCTGCGGGATCACAAGTCCTGCCAGCAAACCTGCTCCAGCACAGGCTTCTCTTTCCGAGGGGCCACAAGTCCTGCCAGGAGCCTGCTCCAGCACGGGCTGCCCGCAGGGTCACAGCCTCCTTCCGGAGTCCCCTTGCTCTGGCATGGGGTTCTCCAGGGGCTGCAAGTGGAGATCTGCTCCTCATAGACCTCCAATGGCTGCAGGGGCACAGCTGCCTCACCATGGGCTGCAAGGGGAATTTCTTCTCCAGTGCCTGGAGCACCTCCTCTCCCTCCTTCCTCACTGACTTTGGTGTCTGCAGAGCTGTTCTTTTACTTGTTCTCACTCCTCTCTCTGGCTGCAGTTGTTCCTGTGCAGTAAATTTCTCCCCTTCTTAACTATGTTATCCTAGAGGTGCTACCACTGCTGCTGATGGGCTCAGCCTTAGTGAGGCCGTCTTGGAGCAGACTGGCACTGGCCCTGTCAGACACAGGGGAAGCTTCTAGCAGCTTCTCACAGAAGCCACTCCTATAGCCCCCCCACTACCAAAACCAAACCCAATGCAGGGATGTGGGCCTGTGGGGAAGGCTCCTACTTGTCTTGTACTTTCAAATGTTAGGACTGAAAGTCAGAAAGTAATTACAGTGCTTATTGGTGGTTTCCAGGCTCAAACTAACCTGCTGGCTGCGCCATCCCCTGTGGAGGTTGTGAGCCAAATGGCAGCAGGCTGAAGTTTTTCAATGAGAACTTGTGGGATTTATGAAGAACAGCAGCATTTGAGTCAGCATGGGAGAAATCACTCCTCACCAGAGCATGCTGCTTTTCTCTTTATCAGTGCAAGTTTCCCGTTTTGCTTTGGGTGCAACTGATACACCACAGGCACGAGACGCATTGGCTTTAGGAGCATCCAGAGGTTGTACATTGTCCTCCACCTATCCTAGTGTCCTGACTGAATTGTGCCTCAGCTGCTCAAGTATCAAGGAAGGCTCTCCTCAGAAGTGTCCACTTTTCCACCATTGTGTTTCCTGCAGAGTCTGCTTCCTTTTGATCAGTTTGTTCTCCCCAGATTTCTGCCTCTGAACAGTCCATGCCCGATAATAGCCTAGGGGTTTGCTGTACTCACCGCAGCACTTCCCAGTGGAGGATGCCTGTTGGTTCATTGTGTGTCAGCAGAGACCTTGAGGAGCAATGACTGAGCTGATTGCAGCCAAATACGCAGTCTGGTTTGTGGAAGAGCCTTTCTCCACCACACACTGTATCAAACTTTGTGCTCAGTACTATCACAGCAGTGGTTATAAAAACATTTCTGGATCCATTTACTCTGCTTTTAGGCTCACATTCCCTTGGCAATACTCTCTTGGTGCCAGTAAACGCTGCTGCTGCTGGGTCTGTGCTGTTCTTGAAGTACAAACTGCCCAGTACTGGGGATTGTTGGAAAGGACTTCAGTCTCCAGGTACAGGAGTCTGATCCTGGATCCTTCTCCCTGATTCTTCAGAGGGAAATAGCACCGATCCATACTCTTTTACCTCTCCTATGTGGGGTTAAGCACGGCTTGGTTGTGAGGGAGAGGCAGCATGACGATCTTGTCTGACTTTAGTTGCCCTTGCAGCACTATGATCTCAAGCAGAGGCTACTGATTGAAGCCACCATGTTCCCTTGTAACTGAACATCAAAGCAAAATTCTGAAATAGTGGTGTTAAGTCATGGCCTTCTCCCCTATTTCCTGTTGGGAAAGACTCTCCTAATAGGCTGAGAGGAACTGCTGGTAGTTTAAGTGTTGTATAAAAAACTGTCTGGAGAACAGTCTGTGTTTGAGAAAAGGGTATGGATATTGCTACAACTAGAAAATGTCCTCCTTTATGTGCCTGAGGCAAACAGTCAACCCAGAGGAAGCAAAGCACATTGACTGGACAGAGTATCCCAGCATTTGCTGTGAATCTCCAAGAGCACACACTGGAGACCTGCTCTAAGTAGCGGGTGCACACAAACCTGTGTCAAGTGTGAGACACTGGAATCCAACAGCTCTCTTCCCAAATTCCTTTCAGCTATTACCTTTTATCACCTTTTGATATTTTTACTTCCGAAATGACCATCCTTATTGAATCTTGCTGCTTAAATAACTCAAACACGAGTAAACAAAATGAAAAGTTCAAGGTAATGAATTACTCCTGTAATTCTACAGATATGAAGTACCAAAATAAGTGCAAAAAAAAAAAAAAAGTATATAAAAATATAAAGTCTCCTTCAACACATAAAATATGGCTAATGTTCAGACTATTTTTTTTTGGCAGGGGCTCATTTTTGTCACCAACCTTTTCCCCCAGAAAGATACCTTCTGTAATTTACTGTATTGTTTATACAGTTTATATGATACCATGTATTGAATAACCTAGATAGCAGGTGCAGGGTAAATCTTTCCAGACCTTGAGGATTACACTAAAATTCTTAATCCTTGACACAAGAGTTCAGATTGCACCATGTTATGTATTTCCTGGCAGTCAATGTAAGTGTGACAGAAATGGATATTTATTATGATCTTGATTCCACTGGGAGTAGGTGATTAGAAATAAATATAATTTCTTGATTCATCAGCTGCATCCGAAACTGATAGCATAGCTATAGAGAGTGCACAAAAGGAAACAGCAGTCCCTTAGAAAGGACTTGCTGTCCTGTAACTCCATTAATTTCTAATTTAGTCAGGGCAAAATCATCCTGAGAAATGTATAATGATGAACTGTCAGCAATATATTCAATGAAAGCAATACAACTCTTATTTATTGAGCATTACCCTAGCATCCAGGAGTACTTGACAAGGCCAGGACCTTGCAGCCTGAATGATGAATTTTATGATAAATTCACAGCATGATGTTAAAATAGCAACTCTTCTGTAGATACAAGCAGCGAACTTAGCAGAGGCATATACAATTGCATTAGCATCATGGAAAGGAGTGAAACAAGTTTGTGAAAAAAAACCCCAAACAGAATTCAAAATCAAAAAGAGGGTAATAGCACTTTATGTATTATGTACATGAATTAAAGTGACTGTTATTTTTGTCAGGAAGCACAAGACCCTTGCATTAATAAAAGATGGTCGTGTTATTGGTGGTATCTGCTTTCGGATGTTCCCTTCTCAAGGATTTACAGAGATTGTTTTCTGTGCTGTGACTTCCAATGAACAAGTCAAGGTAAAAATAATTCTCTACTAGAGTTCATGAAATGCATTTGAGTCACATACACTACTGCATATGCTTCTAATTTTGTTAGTTACGTTGAATACGTTAATGTGTTGCCAAAGAGAAATGGAGTTTGAAAGGTAGTAATTCTGAATATTATACACCAAACCTAAACAAATGTGCATTTAGAATCATTACATCATAATAGGATTACTTGTAATTAATTGGATAAAATCTCTGTCAACACCAGTTCCTGGCCAGTCGTCTCCCATTCTTGGACTGTTCACTCCTCTGTCTCCTGCAACTGCCTTTGTAGTATAGCACCTCATCGTAGACTGAATTAAGTATTGCTTGTGTATGACAATAAGTTGTGTTCAGTCACTTTGGAGCATTAGGTGACTTCAATGAAAATGAGAAATATCAAAAACATTATAGTTTTGCATCTGAATATAAGCATATGGTCTATTGTATTCATTCTTTTTGAGTTAACTTCACAAATTGTTCTCTGGGTGTTGAGAATTGGCGACTGTGCCGAAAGAATAGAAAGCACTTTGAATACAGGAGATTCCCCCTGCTTTCCAAGGGGGGACTACGGGAAGATCCGACTATGACCGTTTGATTCAGGAGTTTGCCTTTAGATGGCGCTCTAGCTTCATGTTTTTCGGTTGAAACTCCTCTGAGAAGTGGGTTAATTGGGGTTTGTAGCAGTTAACATGCAAAAATTTTGTGAAGGGAAGAGCTCTGGGTGCGTAAGGGTTACAGTGGGATTGAAAGCCTGTGCCAACTATTAGTATTTGTGTTATGTTTAATTTTAGTCAGCTCTGGTGTTAAGAGAGGAATGGTCTCCTGCACTTAGCAGTGGCCTGTCATAAAAGTATCCAAAGTGTCTTAGCAAATGCAGACAGTAATGGAGTATGCTTACTAGGTTTATTCTAAGCTTGACTAATTCATAAAAGGTGGTTTTGTTCTACTAAAACAACCAACTGCACTACTCAAGTTAGGCTGCCAAAGATGTGTTGTGATTCTTTAGGAAGAATATGATCGAGCAAATAAATCTGACCCACCAGAGTGCCTCCTGGCTTGCATATGCATGCATAATGTTCACTTTATTTTGTTACCATCTGTGTGCCTCGCTGTATCATTGACTATTTCTGAAAATTTACCTTCCCACATTCCTGAGTAGGGTGACCCCTACCAACAGGTAACTGAGAAAAACTAAATATTCACACATAGCTAAACTGCCTGCTCTTGGCAAAAATAAATTTCTGTTTTGATTCAAGTCGAGGTTTGAATAAGGAATATAGGTAATTCTGTTTTGCTTTATATGTGATACCTAAAAGTTGGACTGGTTTTGGGGTAGTTTGATCCCATGTTACAAAGTTATTTTAAATTTTACTATACGTGGCTTAGTTTCCTTTTAGGAATGTTAGACCTTGGCAAGTGTTAGAATCAAGAAATCCTTTGAAAGTTACAAAAAATAATAGTTCAGCAGCACTTTTGAAATAATTGTCATCATAATTTTTGTTCCTAGATTAGTAGAATTTCAAAGAAAATGTGTCACTACTAAATTGTTTGTATTGAACTTCAGCACTTACCTAACTTGCTGCTTTAGCTGGCTATTTCCATGTTTGGAGCTATTAAATTACAAATTCAATCAGAAGTATATACTTTGTAATGTATTTTTCTGGCTTAAGTACATAAGTAAAAATGTCCCCAGTTTGCAAGACCAAAACCAATTCCATGTATATTTCTGTAAGTGTCCAGTTAGTCTCTGTGATGTTAAAACTGGAATATATGCAGGAACAACACATTATTATGGGCTTTCCTGTCTATTTTACATTTCTTCATCTCACAGCAGAAAGGAAAGACTATAACTTACTTGGAAATGTGAATAAGTGGAACCTTTTGATTACTTTGAGGTTGAATAAAAATGGAAATTATTCCTGTGTGCAGTCAGAAGCCATAGCTATTATTTGACTGTGGACTCAATAATTTTATGCTGCTTATTATGGTGATAACTGTTCTACTATTCCCTTTTACGTGCTATGGTAAGTTCAGATTGTAAGTCCTTTGAGGCAGTTTCTGCTACAGGTGCACAGAACACAGCAAATCAGAGATGGGTGCCCCTAGAAGGAGTAATTTTGGTATTTGCTGCTTTGCAGTTTTGAAACATTATGGCTAAGAAAGGATGCCCTATTACAGTATATGGAGTTTTATTATTGATGAAATATGTGACTGTTAATAGTTGACACTATCTTAAAAGGAAAAAAATAATGTGTGCAACTTGAATTACAACTTCCAGATTATGTGCTTCTTTAAATCCATAGTTTTTGCTCTCCTTCAGATTAAAAGTGAATCAGACATTAGAAGCTGTTATATTTTATATTCCCTGTTGGGTCATAAAGGTACCCTTACAAGGCTGAAACCAGTTTGATTTTGAGTACACCTCACCAAGTTACTTATGAGAAAATCTTTAAAACAGGAGCTAGAGGAAAAATGGCTTTTTGAAACAAGGCTGAAACCAGTTTGATTTTGAGTACACCTCACCAAGTTACTTATGAGAAAATCTTTAAAACAGGAGCTAGAGGAAAAATGGCTTTTTGAAAAACAGTCTGTCATAACCCTTGGTCCGCAGTTTCTAATATGTGCAATCCCCAGAGACTTTGTAATGGCTTTTTTTCCTCGCACATTTCACACAGGGTTATGGGACTCACCTAATGAACCATCTGAAGGAGTACCACATCAAACACAACATTCTCAACTTTCTCACATATGCAGATGAATATGCTATCGGCTACTTCAAAAAACAAGTAAGTCAGTGTAAGAAATTGCTTGGTGCAAAAAGTTAACATCTAGCAATGATAAACTAGACGTGATAAACTAGTTGGATATAGTGCATTGTGCAATTTTAGGTGTTTTTTTTTGATCTACAATATGTGCTTTGTGTTCATCTTGGGTAATGATATTGTCTTATAATGTATTTTATTTTGATGGACTCATCGGAGTATAGGTGTGCAGTGTAGCCTATGATTTGTTCAGTCCAAAATCCTGTTGAATATGGGTTGGCTTCTTTATTCATTCAGTTCCTTCACTCATTTTATAAGAAGTGTAAAGAAGGACTGGACATACCTGCAGCAGACTAGAACTTACCTGACCTGTGCTCACTGCCACTCCTGATTTGAAGCATGAGGTCCAAGTTAAGGAAAGATTGTGATGTCTAATCTGTCAAATAGACTTGATATATTAAGTAGGTGTCAACTATCTGATCAGACGGTAGAGTGAAGGTGGAGGTCAGGCTATTCTAGGAGGTGTACAATAGGACTAGAAGCAATGGACACAAGTTGAATCACAGGGAATGGCAACTAGATAGAAGGAGTTTTTTTTTGTTTTTTTTTTTTCCTCCTCTCCGTCCTGTCTTAAGGGTGGTCAAATACTGGAAAATGTTGCCCAGAAGGTTGTGGAACCTCTGTCCTTGGCAGTCTTAAAGACTGGATAAGGCTTTGGGCAACCAGATCTAATGAGACCTGCTCTGAGCAGGGATGGAATTAGATGACCTCCTTAAGTCCCTTCGAGCTTCAGGTGTTCTATACTTCTGTATATAAAACTGTTACAATTCACTCTACACACTGACAAGAGTGGAAGCTGGGCTTGTGACACAGCAACCAGATATGTGCACAGACCCTTTCCATGTCTGAAATGTCCCTTCCCAAATGTGGAGGTGCTGAGTCTCCATGTAAGTCTGAAGCCTTTGATGGTAATTTGTGAGGCAGAAGTTCTGATTGGGTTCCTTAGTTTTAGTGAGGTTTCATAGGTAGCACTGTAACAGAAGAATAAAATGCAGCCAAAGTGAGACTCCTACACTGCTCTTTATTGTCCTGGTTAATTCTTTTGTGGGTTTGTTTTTTAATGAACTTTTGAACTGTATAAAGACTGTAGCATAACTTTGGAACTTTTAATGGGATTTATTATCTTATTTTTTAACTTGAAATATAAAAATGAAAAAATCACTTTTTTTCAAGCTTTAAAATTACTGTCCTCTCATCGACTTCAACAGCAACTTTTCTTGCCTAATGACTACAGGACTGGCAGTAGCAAATTTTTTGAAAAATCAGGAACTTTGTCCACAGTAAAGATCTTTTCCTCCCTATCTTTATCTTCCCTATTCCCTTCTTTTTCTATACATATAAGCAATTAAGTATTCTTGGATTGAGTGACTCCTATGAGAAGGTGTTTGCAACACTATGAACAGTGGTCTGTAACTCTTTCCATCGTATTGTCTGTATTTTAACATTATCATGAATTTGGTTCTAAATCATCACGGCATTTCAGGTTAAAACAAATGTAAAAGAAAAATGGCATCATGACAGCTTGATGGGACTTTTTTTATTTTTAATCTTTATTTCTTCTTCAGGGTTTCTCCAAAGATATCAAAGTACCAAAAGCAAAATATGTTGGCTACATCAAAGATTATGAGGGTGCCACATTAATGGGATGTGAATTAAATCCAAGGATCCCCTACACGGAATTTTCTGTCATCATTAAAAAGCAAAAAGAGGTAAAAGGTTAAATGAAACACTGAACACTATATTCAGATGTTTCGAAACAATTCAGTCAGTGCCAGGTTAGCTCTTGTCTTTTCTTTGGTGATTAAAACATTGGAATGTATACTTGTATTAGTTAGAATAAAACTTTCATCTAAGTCCCAGTGCAGTAATTTTGCAGAAGCAATAAATTCTACCTTACTAACTTTATGACAACAGAAATGTTGAAAAGTACTGGTATTTTGAGTATTTCATAGCTAAATTCTGTCATAGGTAACTAAGCAACATGTTGTGAGACTGAGTTGTTCTGCAGCTTTGACAATTGTTTTTCTTCCTCCCTCTCCTACTGACTGTAATGTTAATTAGAGTGACTTTTGAACACTTGGAGTGTTTGTACTGCATGTCTTGTATTTTACTTGAAAGGAAGAGGATTTTCTTTTTCCTGCCACTGTTTTAATATACAAATTAAGGGTGACCTGTCTTAAATTGCAGGCTGTCCCTTTTTGGAATTTATGTGAGATATTCTTTATTTATTCCGTAAGGCAGTTTATTATCAAAATAACTGTTACCAGTTTTGTTTAAATACCTTCCTTTTAAAGGGCTTTTAAAGAGGTACAAATGACAAAGATAATTTTTTCTTTCAAGGTTAGTCAAATCTCATTACTTTTAATTTTGTTAAAATGAGTCTTTATTGAACAGTCATTTTCCTTCCAGTAGAACTATTTAGCCCATGCTTGCAGAAAGAAAAGCAATATCTGAGTGCTATACTTTTAGTTTGCGACTTTTCTTAACTTCACTCACTGGGAAAGTTTTTATATGTCCGTACAACTTAGATGGTAATTTTTTCCCTTTTATTTCTGCTTGCTGGGTTACTCTGCTTGTTTGGCCGCTAAGACCATGTCACCCAGCACTGGGTACTGCTCACAGGACACCATTTGTGAGTTTGTACTGCCTGGTTTATAATTCATTTATATAATTTATAATTCATCAGTCACTATGAAAAAGATGAAAAATCCTTCTATGCAAAGCTTTGTGACCTACTGACTTGTGAGTAGTTGGTGTTGAACAGCTTGTTTTAATTGGAAAGAGCCACTAGTTCCTAAATTATATGAAGAGCTGAAGGTGTGTTTAACAATCAGTTTGAAAGTGTTTTGATGTTACACTGGAATATGGCCATGGTGGTGGTGTATGCTGTATTTCTCTTAACATTTGTAAACTCTATTGAAAATCTGTTGTTTTTTTTTCCTCTTTGAGAGAAAATGCTATCTGTGTATATAAAAATATGCCCAATATGTCCATTATTTCCAAAGTCTCAAACTGTGATGGTCTGAACAGCTGCACATTTGTTTACTCCTGGTTATGAAGTAAGTCATTTTGAAAGTGACATATTCAGGGCACACAAAGCTTAGGTAATCGTCTAAGTGTGTATCAAGAGCACCACAGCAACTCACTTAGAATTGAGGTAATGAGATTGTGAAGCAGAACAGAGTGTACCCTAGAACTGGAAAAACTTTTCCTGGCATTTACAAGCAGAGCAGAATTTCAGTTCCAAGATGTGGCATCGTTCTGACTTCCTCAAGAGAAGATCTTCAGTAAGAGTATCTCTGACTGGTACCTAAGAAATTCCAGCAGTTACATAGTGACTTCGAAATGAACAGGTATCTCTAAAATTTTGGAATAGGAGCATATTATGTGCATTGAAATATGTGCCTCGAAATTTCTGACCAGCTGCACAAAGCAGTTCAGAAGTACTAGCTGTTAGAATTAGAGACAGTTCCCAAACCTTTCCCAGGAAATCCCCTTCCATACCTCTGCTGCCACCTTCCCAGGAGCTGTGCAGCTTGTGCTAGATATATCAAGCAATGACTCCTGTTCTTCCAGATTTGTGCCTAAAAAGGCAGCTGAGAGACTTGGTAGCCTCGTCTGCAGAGTCAATGTTTGGTCAGATAGCTCACCCCTGTTACCAGGTTCAGTGGATCTATAAGGACCATAAGACTAGGAAGCGAGAGTGTTTCCATTTGTCACAGCTTTTCATTAATCCTTTGGGTTACTTTTGAGCAAAGCAATTATTTTCTGTTTGCTGCTTTATTACAGATCATTAAAAAGCTCATAGAAAGGAAACAAGCTCAGATACGAAAAGTTTATCCTGGCCTTTCTTGCTTCAAAGATGGAGTACGGCAGATTCCCATAGAAAGCATTCCTGGAATTAGTATGTATCAATCTCTTTTAATGTAGAACAGAAGCAAAACCGCCCAAGAAAGGTCCAAGACTAGAAATACTAATGTAGTCATGTATTTCTTTTTGATTAAAATGTAATTGCTTTGGTCTGCTGATTTGATTTCTACAAAGATTGTTCTGTTTCCATTACAATTGCTGTCTTTGAGATTTCCTCTGGGCATCCCAGGTGGATCCACTTCTATGTAGATGTGTGTAATTTTATTTATATGTGATTCTTCTTTGATTTGTATCACAGAGTAGTCAGCAGTTTTCCTCTGGTACCACTGTTATGCACTACATTCCTGTATAAGAATGAGTTTTATGCTAAACATGGACTTACACAACAAAACAGAATTAAAACAAGTATCATCTTTTGGAGGATTTTTCTCAACTGTGCTTTTCTGCAATGTAGTCTCTGTCCCTAGGGAGTCAAATTGGATAACTTCGATGTTGTTAATCTTTACTGAGTTTGTGGTAAAATATGTATTGAGTTATTGAAAAAGGATGTGTTTCATGTAAGAATATTTTAGAATCTTCCCAGCAGTCTGGAGGAAGAGGCATGTAGGAAATTGAATGGGGCTGCAGGCTAGATGGTTGTGTCATTTATTAGGAGTAGCTTTTATTAAAACAAACCCATTTTACTGCAGCAGTGCTGAAATGGCTTATCTTTTTAGAGCTGCAGTAACTCAGTTAATGTTTTGACTTACTGTAGTTCCCATGTAATGTCTCATGTTGTTGGTGTGCAGGAGAGACTGGCTGGAAACCAAGTGGAAAAGAAAGAGGGTAAGTGCTGCACAAAGTAAAATGATGAAGCAGTTTGGAGATTCTTTTGAAAAAATGTCTTTAAATAATGTCAATTGATATTTCCTTTGATCCACTGAAAACCAGATAAATAATCCACATGGGATGAGTTCTTAAGTGCTTTTTTTTGTGTTTTGTTTTGTTTGGAGTTGCTTTTAGGTAGGATGGACATCATAGGAATGAAGAGATCCAAACTAATCTTTCTGTATTCGTATTTTCTTTCAAGTAAGGAGGCCAAGGATCCAGATCAACTCTACAGCACATTAAAAACCATCCTGCAGCAGGTGAAGGTGAGTGCTAGTTCTAGTTTACTTTCTGTAAAGATTTTAAAATCATTTACAATATAGAGTTTCCATATTAGATACCTTACTTTTTTCTTTACCAAAGAGCCACCAAAGCGCTTGGCCCTTCATGGAACCTGTGAAGAGAACTGAAGCTCCTGGATATTATGAAGTTATAAGGTTTCCCATGGGTAATGACATTAACATTTTTTAAGTATAGAGTTTAAATATCTTTATGGCTAGAGACATAGCAGATAAAATGTAATCTGAGTGTTTTATATTGAGATATATATTACTTGCAGCTGAACAGCTTTCAGCTCTGAAGTGCCAAGAGTACAATGTGTGGTTTGAAATTTATGACTGCTTTGTGCCCTTTGTAGCTATATATATAGTATATACATGTGAAATCTTAGTGTGGCCCAGAGAGCTTTTAAACAGCGCAGTCAGCTAGAAACTTTTGGGACTGAGCTAGCTTATGTGAGTTGTACAAATATGTTCTTGTGTGTGGTAACTGGTCATTGCAGATCCTGCTGGTATGTTAAAGGCAAACTTTCAGAAACACCTGAGCGTTTGAATTGCTTTGAAATACAGATTTAAGCCTTCTAAATCACATAGAGAAAACCTGTTCAGAAGTACCAGGAGTTTCTTATTAAGTTTTAACAGTTTGCTTCAATTTAAGTTTAGGAAAATGCTTCATGCAACTGATTGGAAGATAACTTTTATATTCGTATTTTAGATCTGCCAAAGTTGGACAAGGTGGTTTGTCTACTTATTTATTGTTACTTGTAAATCATGCAGCTGTTGTTTATACAGGATTACTTGCAAAGGGAAGTACACAACTGCTAATAACATTTTTCTTCTCTTTTGATTGCTGGGTCATATAATTTCAGTGATGATTCTGTGCTGTTGTAAACAGACGGTTTGATTTGTTTTGCAGCAGATTTAAAGCTGAATCCTGCTACTCCTTCATTGTTTATGCAGTACTCACCTCCATCTTGCTAATTACAGTTTCTGTACCTTTTAATGTTAGAGAATGAAATAAAAGTTCATTGCAGGCTACTGTCAGTCAGTTTCTTGGAGAATGAAAGTGTTTGTTCATGTTGCTTTGCTCCTACTCTGTGTTTACTAATTTGGCTTAATGATATTTTTAAATTCAACTTACTCTTTCCAAATAGCAAATATATGTGTACTTTATAAAACAGCAGCTGGTTTCCTGTATCTCTGACACAAATGTATTTTCTACCAATGAAAAACAGAATACTGACACCCTCCCGTGGTAGAGTTTTCTCTGTCTCCTTTTCTGAGCAGAAGCTAAATCTAGAGATCTAGATGGCTGTTTAATCTGAACAGTGGTTACAAAGAACTTTCTGCCGGGATTGGCAAACCCTAAATAGTAATGCTTCCTGTCCTTTCCTAGTTCAAATGTATTACAGGGGAGACAGCAGCTCTCAGTTTAGGACTAAGCTGGAGCCATTGGTTTAGTTTTTGCCTTGTGTTTTTCAGCTAAGGAACCCAGCACAACTAAACCACTTCTTGATTCATGGGCAACTGCTTTCTGTCTGCTCTCACTGCCAGCATGCTGATTCTGCACAAAACCTGCCCAGACATGATTTCAATTAAGAAAATAATCATTGTTTTTTGCTATGCTATCACATACAATATACATTTGTCTTTATGTTTGCATACAGACTAAACTGTACAATATTTGAGAGGTATGGCTGTAGGGTTTTCTGGCTACTGTCTAAGGTCAGTTCTCACGTATAAATACTTTCCCCCCCTGTTTTAAGTGCTCTTTCAGCTGCTTATTTTCAGGAAACACTGTTTGGGTGTTTTGGGGTTTTTTAAGGTTTTTTCCCACCTGCTGAGTGACAGGTGGAGCCAAACCTTCACTGGAGTTAGAGAACAGCTTAGCTGACCAGCCAGGCAATGTTTGCTTTAGGGTGAGCTAAACAGCTTTCTCACTTGGGTGCTATAATTAGACTATGGATATCTAGTTTAAATGTAGGCACCTGAATTTCAGACTCAATGGGAACTGAATGAGCCTTTGCTTTTGCAAAGTACTGTGCAACACCAGTGAATGGCAAGTTATGTATCATTGAAAGAGGTATCTGAGAGCATCTATCAAACTTTTCTTAAATAACCCACTCTTCTTAGTTTGACAGGGTTTTTCTCTATTCTACTGAAGTTAAAAAACTCCTTTAAAAAAAAAACAACAAACCAAGCAAAATAAATCCCTCAAAATCAAACCAAACCAAAAATACCTGCAACCACATTTTTAAATCTTCATTTTTAAGACTTAAGTCCTTGCGTTGGAAGTCTTTGGTCTCTGCTCTCCTTGCAATACTTGTTGTCAGTAAGTTGTCTTCATTTCAGCTGTTTCTATTCTATACAGCCTCACAAAGGTGCTGCTGAAGCCTGGCTCAAGCATTGCAAAAAAAATAGAGCCTCTGAGGTGAGAAAAGCCAAGGCATCCAGCACACCTCCCACTACTTCTATTCCTGTACTCCCGCCTAGAACACTTGTGATGTTGCAAAACTTTTAAATGCCTCATGAGAGTTACTAGGAAGGCAACCGTGTGGAGAACACTGAGGTGGCTTTATGTATTTTCTGGACGACTGATTTTAGCATAAAGGAAAACATTTCTTAAAGAATGTTCTGTGAATAATAGTGTTGTACAATGCTTTGTGTTGAAAGCAAGGAGGGATATCTCTCGCATGACTCTTAACAAGGGATACATAACTATAAAGTTTGCAGGTGTAATTAAAATGTATGTAGAGCATGGATCAGATTTAATCTTTTCTCATAGCTGCAAGTAGTGCTTGTAGTACAGACAGATGTCTCATCTCTGCTGTGTTCACACAGAAGTGAGAGGTTTACATTAACATACATGTTTTGTGATGTTTGAATTCTTTGCTTATAAACTCTTAAGGCCTCCTCCAGCAAAGCTGGAGCAGTTAGAGGAGAGTTAGGGACTCCTAACACACGCTGAAAACTTAGAGACACAAAAAATGATGCTTTAATCTTTTAAAGAAATAAATAAACTCTACACAGAATCATTCTTACAGTGAAATGATGCTTAGTTTGAGGGGCTCAGCTGCTGTTGAAGCTAAAAAAAAGGGACCGTGCCTTAGATGAAGGCAATTAGGAATTCCACATCCTAGCTTTGCCAGTTCATGTTAAATAGCAAAGCAGTCTAAAGGGATATTGCATACCAAAAGTATTTGAGTCAAATGCTGTTAATCTATTTTTCTTCTGTACAGATCTCAAAACAATGAGTGAGCGACTCAAGAATAGGTACTACGTGTCTAAGAAATTATTCATGGCTGACTTGCAGCGAGTCTTTACAAATTGCAGAGAGTACAACCCCCCTGAGAGCGAATACTACAAATGTGCCAATATACTGGAGAAATTCTTCTACACAAAAATTAAAGAAGCTGGATTAATTGACAAGTGACACTGTCTTTTCTACAACCACATAGTGTGCCTACTTTATGGGCAGGGGAAGCTGTTCTATATCTGCGTTGTGGGACTCAAAGGTTTCAAGAAACTTCTGTTTAATACTTAGCACTTTTAAAAACCATCTTAGTTTTGCAAACATGTATTATAACGAAGTTACAAAATTATTTTATTAAAATGCTTTATAATGTATTTAATTACAGAAAATTTCTTTTGTGTGTCGATTACTGTATGTTCATAATAAGTTTATCAGTGACAGCCTCTGAAACCCCACGAAACATGTGGGAAATTGCACATGTTTGGGAATATGAAGAAAATTCCCAGACAACAGATGTTATAGCTTACCTAATGCAGTAGCTATTTGATAAAGTTTTTTGTTTTTTTCAGTAAAAAAAGAAAATAGGGAAAACAACAATTTGGGGGGTTCTGAAACACTTGTTTCTTTATAGAATCTTTTTATAAGATATTATTTTTTAAAAGAAAAAGCTGGTTGAGAAGCTGTGAGAGAAGAACAGCCAGTTTTGGAAAAGGACTTCCTGTAAGCTTTGATAGATGCAAGTTTTTCTATTAATTTGGGATTTTGATAAACATTTTACCTGTAAATTGTAATCTCATAACCACTATTAAAAACAAACAAAAAAATCTGGCTAGGTGTGTAATGTCATAGTGACTTGGCTTATGCAGGACATAAGTATCCAAAAGAACTTCAGAGAATCCAATTCGCATATGCTAGTCAATGTCAGTTGCCTTAGTGGAGTTAAGATTTTGCTGCACTTCATGACCCACCCTATTTACTGCTCTTCACTGATAAATTCTTTGGGTTATTTAGCAGAGATAAGACTATTGAAAGAAGTCAACATATGACAGCTTCTAGCTCATATACTTGGCTCTGTGGTAAACTGGATTTTCTACCAGGCTGTGTTGTAAATGCTTATTAAACGTGATTATTTAGACCCAGGAACATATTAACATTTTACAAGTCATGTTAGTATATCTTCAAAATAAGCACTTACATATATACTTTGCTGCTTACACTACATTTAAGAGGTACACCTAACTTCCTACTGGAGATCAGTACAGGCCAAAAAGCTGTCACTTGACATTTTCTAATTAGAGTTTGTAACTGTAAATTATAATTGCTTTTGTGAAAAACAGATCCAACTTTTGTTCTTGCTGTTTTATATTTACAGATGTTACACTGGTAAAATTCAACAGTTGTAAGACTGAATAAAACCCAATCCTATGCTGTGTCAAAGAATATATTCCTGCAAAATGCCTGTTCAATGGTAAATCACAACTTGATTCTGCAAATAGATGTCAGGAACAACCTGGAAGTAGTAAATGTGGTACACAAGGTATTCAGAATGTTAACACTAGATTTACCATAGTGTTTTGTATGAGATTAGTCTGACCTGCATTTGGATCTATAACAAAGGTACAGTGAGCATTGTTTTTCTTTTAATAGCCAGTACTGAATGCTGTAATCCTGTTTTGTAGATTGGGCCTACAGATGCACCTGTTAAGCTTGGTATCCTGTGAACTTTTGTTATTTTCAGAGTAGATTTTCTTATTGTCTTTCAATCAGATTGTCTCTTCTATATTGAAACATTTGTTTTCTAATTTAAGAATTAATATTTTCATAGATACTGTGCAATAAAGTTACATTAGGATATGTGGTTTTGCAAATGCTTTAAGCTGATGAACTTTACATTTGTAAAATTAATATATTGTACTGGTACAGAATAGTTTTAAATTATATATGTACAAACCCCTACTTATTTTGGTCTTTTTTCATTACTTAGTTCTGGCACTGCAACTATACCTACTGTTAAGCAGAGCTGAGACTTCAGCATGGAGAGCTGTGCCTACTCCAGCTAGCATTCCCATCTCTCTGCTAACTCAGCGAGGTGTTGTTACTCCCATCTCCTCAATATCTCAAACAACTCTTTGAGCTGTTCAGGACTTGATTTTTAACCTCAACATGTGCTCATGCTGTTTTCTCATGTTTGTCTACTAGAGTCCTTCCTTTATTTACAAACCAGTTTACAGGGGAGCACACTGCAGGCTATGAGGAGTACTTATGTATGTTCACCATGTTACTCAGATGGTACACTTCTTTTGCATATCCTAAACAAACAAACAAACCTGCATGTGTCTAATACCTAGCAGACAATTAGACCATATTAAGATTTATTTCCTCCCCCATCCACTAAAATTTAGTCCTGTGCCACATCATGTAAAAGTGTACACTTTTCAGAGGGTAGCAAACAGTGGTCTGAAGAGGCTTAGACATTTTTCTGGAGCCTTCTAAGAAGCAGTTCAGACTATTCAAGACTTCGCCTGCAGCTGCAATGGAACTGCAATTCTTCAAGCTTAATTCAAAAATAAACCCCTAAGCCAGATGCACCTCACCACTGCGTGAGGCTGCTCTGCTGTAGCTGTTATAAATTCAGTTGCTGGAAGTAAAGAGCACCTAAAGCTAAACGACTGCCCAAGTTCCTGTAGTACTAAGAAGTATGGTAAGACCCAGAGCTAGAATTTTAGGATGCAAATGGAAAGTTAAGTTTCAGTTTCAACATCTAAGGGCTGGTATTGTGAACAAGTATTTTGCAAGCACTCCGTAGCTGAAGCTTTTATTATGAAGTCCCGTAAAACCAATTTACACTCAACCAAAGTAGAGCACTGTTCACCGACCTTCACTGATGACCAGATAGGGACAAAGTTAGTAACTCTTTTAAACAGCAGTACCAAGCAACCCTAAATTGTTACTTGAGAGAGCTCCCGCTACGTAATCAGATTTCAACTGACAAAGCTTATGTCAGAAGATGGGGAAGGAGGGCGCTAGTTTGCAGCATGCCTGTGCTATACAGTGCTATGTTTGAAGCAAATACAGAAATTGCTAGAATACCAGCCATCGCAGATGTGTTTACAATGACCAAAACATTTATTAGAAACTTCAATATGAAACTACAACCATTACAAGAAGAGCTGTACAAATATTGTTATAAACATACACACAAAAAAAAAAACAACCGAAAACCAACAAACAACAAAAACCCCAAACCCCAAAACACTAAACCATTTGATCTTAAGTGTCCAAGCAAGCAGGGTATAAGTTACAAAATTATAACATAAAAGTTATAAATTTACATTAGAAAATGCCTTCTCGCAAAAGGGTTTGAATGGAATCACCTTAGTTACAAAGGTAGTCTTGTGTCTTCTAGATCATGAAAGTCACTGGATTGAAACCAGCCCCCCCTTAATTTTATATCCTTAGCATTAAGACACATAGAAATAATGGCATATTTATGAAAAATATTACGCAACAATAATTTCCTGGATATTTCCTTTCTTCACAGAACCAGCATGGTTTTGCTGTTGTGACTGGAAATATCAATGATGGCCAACAAATTTCTCACTGTATTTTGACAAGAGATGTTTTCCTAAGAGAAGGGCGCTTGGCGTTATTTTTCTGCTTGAAAACTGGAGAAGTCAGGAAATTTGTGTCTGTGAATGGGTCCCCTCTTCTGAGTTTCCTAAAAGAAAAAAGATTGAGTTTTGTTCCAAACATCACTTAACACTCATGAACTATTTCATCTTACTAACATCAGACCTCTCTTCGAATGTTTTCTTAAGAATTTCTTTCTAATATTTAGACTCCCCCCTCAAATCCTCCATTTGATGGAATGTTATGAACTTTATATCAAGCTGGAAAGTAAGACACCTACCCTGCAATACTTGGTTCTTTATAGCACACAGTAACAGTACAGTTTCGCTTGCGTTTTGGAGATCGTGGTCCTTCACCTTCTGGGACAACAGCTGCATTCCCAGTGCTGGCGAGCAGTGAAGTGGTATTGGTAACATCACAAAGATGACCATGAGATGGCTCTGAAGGCTGCCCTGGGATGAAATTAGGCACACTTACAACAATTCAGGCAAGCTAGCTTAAAAGAGAACATCAGTGAACACACTAGATGTGAAGCAACTTTCAGCTGTAACTATTATCTTCACATTGTACTTAAAAATACGTAAGAGGATCAACAAATTCAGGATTTTAGTTTGGAAAAATAAGTTAACGCTAGGCAGTGCCCAGCCAAAGTGTGATTTGTTGTTCCACTTATTTTATATTTTGTTCTCCTCCTTTGTCCTCAGCTTTAGTACATCATTAAGCACATCTAAAATACAGTATTGACTATTGTTGACCTGGCTTATACAAGACATGTCTTTGATTCCAATCTGCCGAGGAAATAAAAAGCTAAATAATTAATCTAGTGATTTCTGTAACATTAATCTGTTGGTATTTATTTAAAAAAAAAAAAAATCCAAAATAAAAAAAGTCTAAATCCCTTACAGAATGTTATCTCTCAAGAAAACAAAACCAATTACAGAACACTTTCTATACTTACGAATAGACTTGTCACTTGACTTACTGCTTTCAGTCTCTTTTTCATTACGGAGTTTCTGCTCATGCTGTGCCAAACATCTTTTAGACCTTGGCCTTGCACGTACTGGTGATGTACCTATCTTGTCCACTGAACTTCTTCTTTTTGATTTACCCTTGTAAGGCTCATAGAGGCTGTCATCTGAATCTTCTTCAATATCACTTGACTCGATGGTATAGGTTTTCGATAAGTCATTTTCGTCATCCACACCAGTATCTGTGTCATTCACACCAGTATCTGTGTCATTCAACTTATTTTGTCGAAAAGGTGTAAGATGGACACTCTCTTCCAAATGAAAGTCATAAGCATCACTGAAGCCACCCAAGAAATCCAACTTTTTCTTGGAAGTCCCTTTACCCTGTCTTTGTTTTGGTGTTCGTCTGGAAGTTTTAGGTTTTTCCAGTTTTGCCTTCTCATGCTTCTCTTTCCTAACTTGAGAGTCTTCTCTGTTTTTACACTCATGTTGTTTAAGATCAGAATTATTGTTTAAGTGGGACTGTGCAGTTTCAGAATCTGTCCTCCTCAACACCAGCTCTGAACCTACCTCATTTTCATTCAACTGAGAAATACCTAAATTTCTGTTTTCTATACTACACATCTTTAGACTTTCCTCAAGTCTAACTTCATACAGTTCAGAAAGCTTTTTTGTTGAAGCAGGTGATGCTGAATGGTTCAATACACCAGTATAATGTTTGTTGTAATTTCTCAACTTCACAGAGCAATTCCTAATAGACCCATCTTTTGGTAAGAGGTTACCAAGTCCATCCTCTCTGCTTGAAGAAATATTTTCCAGCTCTGACTCTATGACGTCCAGATGAAAATCAGACGTTTGTCCTTACAATTGAAGAGAAAGGGTCATGTTAAAGCTAAAGAGTAGCAACCTGTTAAGGTTTTGTGCAAGTTCTGAACATGTCAGATATTAAGACTATTCTTAGAATTTTCCCCATAGATATGTACAAACCAATCAAGGAAGTTCTGTTTAATACAGCTTCCAGACAGGAAGCAGTTAAGTATACTATGTTAGGATTTTCCTCTAAACTGTTCCATTTGGAAAGGTTATCTATGGGTCATTTATTTTCTGTTTTGCTTTGTTAACAGTTGTTGATTTCATAAATGACACTAAATGACTAAAGATGACTTTACTCTGTTGAACTGTTTGGTGGATAATGAAACTATATTGCAGGTATATAGAGGACAAAACATTTTCAATTCTCCCCGCCCATTTTACTAGGCATCTTCATTCAAAAAGTTGCCAACATTAATACCTAACCTAACCTTCCACTTATTATCATAAGTGGAAAAATACTTGACAGTTACTTCAAAAGCATTACTTTCTTTTTAAACTTACACATTTTTTTCCCCTGATTCAGAATACAGCAGTGTCTGGTACTTTGATATAGTTACCTTTGTCTGGAACTATTTTGTTTGAGGAAACGGCGTTGTCAGATTCCTCACAGGTCTCTGACACAGAGTGAGTGAGCTCATTTTTATGGCCGTCAGCCTCCATCCCACTTGGAAGTACTTGATCATCCCCATCAGCACACTGTAGATGTTTTCTAGAGAAAATACCAAAAGATAATATTTACCAAATAGCAGTGTATTTTATCACAACACAACTACTTCATTGCATTGGATTTCTTCCCTTTTTTCCAGTCAGAAAATTAAGCTTACTGATATAAGATACTTACACTGAATGTATTGGCCCTGCGACACTGGAACTGTTTTCAAGAACTGAAGAAAGCACTCTCCCATTCTGTCAACAAAATAAATCTTAATGTGACTAAAGAGATGAAAAAAGCTTGCATGATACACAAGTTTTAGACAACAGCCAGGTTACCCACAGAAGGTCCAAAGAGGCCCTTGACTGCTTCTCTTTCTGGCTGTGTGAACACAAAGTACTACGTGATCTCACATAGTCCCTGCAAGTCAACACATTCATCACCAGCCTAATCATACAGACAGTGGACAGAGGAAAGAACTGTAAGGATAGTACAGGGAACAAGACATAAACCCATAGAAAAACAGGATGCCCCATCTACCATGTAGCAGAGCCTCAGTCCCACTAACATCTACTACATATACCCACGTTGTGGACCACATGTCATACTGGGAGCTGTGGGAGCAATTGTACCTCCAAACTAGGCTTAAGTCTCAAAAATTATGAGCATCTACGTTGGAAGTAATAAGGGGGAAGAATTAAGATAAATCCTGCCCCTCTAGAGCAGATGGTACTTACTACACCTGTGGAACACAGATTCTTTGCTGGGCCAAGGAGATCAATTGAGTCCAGTAAATTCTGAGAAACTCTTGAAATTATCTTATTCAAGGCTTGCAGTTGATTCTAACAAACAAAAGAAGGAAAATAATGCTGTTATTGTCATACTCTAGTATCAACTACCAATGAAAGAACTTACCAGCATTATGAGCTGACTAAATTAGTGCAGATTTTGATGTTCAGCTTCACTAAATCACAAAATACCTCAACAAGTCCTTGTGCTTGCTTGAGCCTAAGATGTCTTTGCAATTGAAACATCTGAAACTTCAGATCTTGATAATCTTTTTTTAAATGTAGGATGGTATCCTGGGCATCCATCAGTTTCAGCTTTTCTTCTTGCAAAGCCTGAGCTAGGGCTTTGTTGTTTGCTTGAAGGCTCTTAATTTTCTTGGAGTTGTTGGCTACAACACAAGAGCGAATATTTCAACTTAATTTTTAAAAAGAAAATAAAAATGTGAAAACTATTAAGACATCAAGCATCTTACTTGCTATTTTGGCCTTTACAGTGCAGATCTTGCTAATTTTATCCAACCTCATCCATTTCTGATTTTTCTTCTCTTTCATTCGTTCTTTTATATCATCCAGAGTGTCTTTGACAGGCTTTTTCAAGTGTTCAGCCATCTTCTCCTTTAAAAATATGAAGGGTGAAGAACTCATGAAGCTGGTGACGCTCAACGTTACCCAATGCCAAAAGAAAAGGAACAGAGAAACAAGAGTAAAGCTCATAGAATGGCTTGGGTTGGAAAGGACCTCAAGATCATCCAGTTCCAACCGCCTGCCACGGGCGGGGACACCTCCCACTAGACCAGGTTGCTCCAAGCCCCGTCCAGCCTGGCCTTAAACATTGCCAGGGATGGGGCAGCCACAACCGCCTTGGGCAGCCTGTTCTAGTACCTCACCACCCTCACAGTAAAGAGTTTCTTAGTGATGTTTTTAAGTTGCACATATACACGCGTTAGACACCCACAAGCGTTAAAAACCACACAGACAAGACCACTTTCAAAACACTTCCTTGCAGCACGGCTACTGCCATTACGCCGGTTATCCGACTTGCAAACCGCTCGGTGCCCGCTGCGCTGTCCAGGCCGCGGGCTCTAAACGCTCGCCCTGGGGTGGCACGACGGGTAGTGAAGGGTGAAGAACGTCCCCAAGGGGCCGGCAGTGGGCCGTGATTCCTCTAACACTGTGGGCAGACCCTCCGCGATGACACACCGTACCTCCTCAGAAAAGCGCATCCACGCCAGCCACGTCCCCCGCACGGCCGCGGCTGCCCGAGCCCCGGGCGGCAGCGATACCGCCGCAGCGGCAGCCGGCTCCGCCCCGGTGCCCGCCGCAGAGCCCCGGCTCTCCTCAGCAACAACCGCACACCGGCGCGCCCGGCTTCGGAGCACCGGAAGCAGCAGAACACCCCTGACCTCGCTCAGACAGTTGACTCCTCCACCACCGTTCCAAACCGCCCGCCGCTCCCTCCCATTGGTCCGACGTCACGCCCTCCCATTGGTCCGACGTGACGCCTTACGCACAGCACGGCCGCCGCGTTCATCCGCGCCTTGCTCGTAGCCCCGCCCGTTGGAGGCTTCCGCTGCGCCCGCCTTGAGGCGGCAGCGGGGGTTGGGTTTTGCCGGTGGTTGTAGTCATGGCGCTGCTACCGGCTGCCCTGCGACCTGCAGGCACCCCCCGTTGGGGAGCGGCTCGGGGCTGATGCGCCTCATGGGCCCTGCCGTGGCTTTCCCCGGCAGGACCCGCGTCCTGCGTTCACCTGGACTACCTCAGCTGCCACAGTGGGAAGACACAGAGCAGAACAGTGGCAGCAAAACTAGGAGATGAGTCGTTAACTTTCAGTGTAGCAGCAAGATGAGACTTTCCTACTCCTTCTGGACCGTGCTGCTTGTGAGCTGCACTTCTGCTGTTGCAACTTGAAGTGAAAATAATACAAGAGCTGTACTTTAAGACACTTGTTTTATGAAGGAAACTCTTCTCAGGTGTTACCAATAAGAAGATGGCAGCTGTTGCTCTGCCAGGTTTATGGGTGGCCAGGCCATGAGGGAAGTCAAGGCTTGAGGCTGGCGTTTGTCTCTACGTGGTTTTCTTGGATTATGTATCTTTTGTAACAACTGTAACTGATTAGCATATGTTAATATCTATGCATATTGACTATGGAGTACTGAGCTTTGATTAAACACTGCTTTATGATGAAACAATCAGCTAAGCAGTATCTTACTAAATAGGAGAATAAATGTTGTGCTTGTATCTGAGAAATTAGTGTTTTGTAGCTACTATGTTTGTTTTTTTCCTAACATCTACTCCTGCCTGGTTTGTTCTTATTCATTACAGCTTGGATCTGATTTGGCAAGCTGTTCTCTCTCAAAGAATTCTCATAGATCATGAGAGAAACTGTAATCCACAGTAAGTATGCAGTTAGTTATCCTTTCCTAATCCTTGGAAGATTATTTATTTTTCGCTTTTCCAGCTCACAACAGCTGGCCTCATCTGTGTAGTCATGTAGCTTTTTCAGTAGTGTAAATAAACGTCATTTAATCTTACTTCATTGATAGGTACTAATGAAGTTGAAGTTGCTTTTCCACTGTCAGTGAATAAATTGCCCTGCAAACACAGTTCCTTGTGCAGTGTGGCGACTCCTTTTTGAGATAAGAGATCATGTCAGAAAGAATCACAAACACATTTGATCCTCTTACTCAGTAGTGTCGCACAAAACCAGAGCAACACAATTTTAGTTTATATCTTAAAACCTTACAGGCCTGGGGGCTGGGTGGGGAGGGGGAAAGAAGAAAAAGAAGAAAGTGTTTGATACTGAAAATCACATACCCAGTAAAAATCATTGTACAGTAAACCCTGTGACCAGTTCCTTCAGGCTTCACACTGTTATATAGGCAATAATGGGGTACTATCCTCCACTCAGCAGCTAACAGCCTTATCTGGGCCCTTGCAAACAGCTCTCTCTAAACATTAGTTGAAATTATCTCATTGGACTCAACTTCTGGGGGTATATTTTTGTAGGGGGTTGTTTTTGTTTGGGTTTTTTTTTTTTTGGTTGGTTGGTCTGTGTATTTTTATTTATCTGTTTATTTATTTTCACAGGTATTCTAACCAAAGGTAATACCTTTCCCCATAAACTTTGCCTCACTTAAAGCTAGAGGTGTTTCACATTTGGCCAAGTAGCAATTGGTAGTTTCCAGCAATGCTGGTAAGGTCTTTTAGCCATTACTCATTCATTTGCTTGACACAAGCACATTGATTGTGATTAAATGAGCCATGCTTTGATTGAGAAAGAATGCTTTCCTCATTGCTAGCTAAGTGTTGCTCTTAATTACTTTTTTTTCCCCTGAGTATAGCTGTATGAAGACTAAAAAAACCCTCTTCACTTTTTTTCTTTCTATTGTATTTAATGTTACCCATGAATTTTGTTACACCTTTTTCAGAAACTTTGGGATCTTTCTGCAGAAAATATTTTGTCTTTTAATGTTGAATTTTGTTATCCCAATAATATTTTTACTGCCAAGCTGTGCTCATTTCTGCATTATTCTCACCTCAAGACAGTTGTGTTTTTATTAAATTATTTGCAGGTTACACCCTCTGTATTATTTTAATTATCTGTACTGTGGAATTCCTAGCAGTGAATTTTGCTAGCTCCACTGGCTCCTTGCTGTAAGCAATTTCACGTTTTCCTCTGTGAAGATTGATGCAGTGATTGATGCCAGAGATGCTTTAGATGGTTAATTTATTTCTAGCAAGTGTACTCATGTGGCAAACCAGCTGCTACTGTGACTGGAGATGGAGCATTAAAAGATTTGCTCTCATCTTGGGTTTACTGGTTTACATTACAAGGAAAGGGTTGCTTCGTCTAATTACAGCAAATTACAGGAATTGGAGCTGTGATTGTGGGAGCATTTGAGATATTTCTTGTCAAAGTTCCAGTCCGAGTGTGATGTTACATGCTTATGTCCAATGCATTCTTTAGTGGTTGATGTAAAGAGCTTAAATTTGGGAAGTTGTTGTTTTTCCCAAATAAATAAGATGCCAGATATGCAGTCTCTCATGGAATGTTAATTAGTTGCTTTTACTGCTACCAATATCAAAGTCTTAAATGGAATTTTAGCTTCTTTAGGGGATGCTTATGAGAAGTATTGATAATCCAGTCCATGCTGGAAAATATTTTTAAAGCTCCTACTGGTTTCAGTGATAGGTTAAATTTGCATGGTGGCTCTATAAGGACAGATGATTAGACTCAATAATCATCTACTTTGAGTATCTGTTTGTCACTCATTTTTTGGTGACAGAAGAGCAGCCATGATACAATGAGCAATGGCAAGTTTTTGTTGATGCAGGCAGCTGGATGACCTCAAGATACCCAACTTAAATGCCCTACCCATCTTCTCTGCTGCCCCATGTCCAGCCCTCCATCAGGCAAACATGGTGATGATGTTTACACTTCTGGTTTTAACCATAAGAGTAGCTCACTTAGGTTAGGGTAGTAGATAAGACTCATATTTCACTACCTCTGTCAAAACAAGATACAGAGGTGGAAACTACAATATATGCATTCTGTGAGGACAAAAGAGGGTAAGAGTATACAATATATTGTTATATGTGATACCATTTCAATTAATACTGTAAAGTGTTCTTTCTTAGAGGACATCCTTAAAAGCAGCTCTTGCACACTACCAGAATTTCCTTTCTTTAGCTGCTTAGCAGTGCACAGGACTGTCATGCTTTCTGTTACCTTTGGAGTTAAGTCAACCTTCTTCTGATTTCTTGTGACTTGCACACTTAGGCTACCTTGCAGTACTTTTCTCCTTGATCATCAAATGGTTCATTTGTGAACTGCCTTCAAACTGTTCAGTTCTAATCTGTTTTGAGCAGGACATGGGTATCTTGGAAGGGTCATATGAGGTGTCTTAAGAATATTTGGTATGTGGGAGCTGTGGGACTGTAAGATGCTGATACACCCACACTGCTTCCCTGAAAGCAGTAAAGTAGCACATTTTTTGAAGAAGCTGGCACAGGCTTCCGTCAGCAAAATGGTCTTGTACTAACTTGACCAAGTTTGGCTGAAGAATCCTGCAGAAATAATGAGCTGAAAAGATTTTGACAGGTAGACAATTGGTATTTGCCCTTCAGTAAGGTTAAAAAGAATTGTGAGCATCATCTGGCAGTCATTATTTTTATGTATGTCCATATGTGCTGATTCTTTAACGTTTCAGAAAAATTTGTCAAATTAGACCAGTAAACTGCTGAAGTTCAGACCACTTCTATTTTAGAATATGTTAGTAGTAGTGTATTCTCTATTCCAAGTTATCCATAGCCAATTCCTAATTTCAATTTTTATATTTTTCTTTCTCAGAAATACTTTTTCTATTCAAAACTGAAACCACATAGGTAAGAGGAAAACAGGCATGAGTTAATTGAAGCATGAGACCACAAGTGTTTCATTAAGCTAAAGTTAATAAGCTGTAAATCAGCATACCTACATTAATTGTATCTGTGTCATTTTGATGTACATATATATTGTAAAATGTTTTCAATTATTAATCAGTTTTATATAAGTAAGGCGGTGAAAGATTAATAAGTATCTTGATTGTTCATGAGAGAGATTCCAGAGAGGAGAATATATGCAGTGATTATTACGTGGGTCAGATACAGCTATCCGTTTCACTATAGACATAATTTATTATAAGTACTATGATAAATACTTGTCCCAAGTTGTCACAAAATCTTTGGTTTCAGTGCCAGGGAAATTCCCAAATCTCAGAAGGGTGTCTTAATCCCATGGCAATATTGCAACAATATAAGTACCAATCTGAAATCTTGAAACTGCATGAGTACAATGGGCAAAGAAGGAATCACGAGTCAATAAAGATTATATCAATGTTTAACATTTTCTCAATGTATCCACTGACTATCTTCATTTCATTATACCTTCTGTGTCAGTTGATTAAAACCTAGACTTTCTACAATATGCAGCAGTTCTCAAGCATGCAGTCAGAAGCAACCTTCAGCCTGCTGAATTTTCTACCCCCAAAACTCATGGGGGGTCTCCCTGAAGTGAGACTGATCATTGGTCCTGAAGTGAGACTGATCATTGGTTCTGGTTTCCAAGTAGCTTTAAAGTTTGTTTAACTGTTGAATGGAATATTTACTGACAAAATTAGGGGTTTTTTTTGCTTATAGTGTTTGTGTAAATGTGTGGCTTTCCACCAGTTATTACCCATCTTTTCCTGATGAATAAATAGCTCAGAGACATACCAGTAGAATAGTGGCTTTAGAGACAAAGGCAAAAATGTGTTCTCTCTGCACAGTGGATCTTGATGATACTAGGATGATGATGATACTGTTTGACATAATGGAAAGAAATTCATGGATACAAGAGGATATTCTTAGTGTAGCTTTTATTAATGCTAAAACATCTCTCATAATCTGAAAAGTTAATATTAACCATATAATGATATGTGCAGAAACCTTGGATCCTGATGGAACAGAGTGCCACCAGCTTCCTGCTCTTACATACCTTCTCCCTATAGGTACTCTGATGTTAGTGGAGAGGGGCTTGGTTTATATGGGCAAACCTGGGATCAGAACTGATCTCTTTTCTTTTACCTTTCTCTTTAAACTCAGCTATTCTATATGTACACATTAAATACAAGTATTTATTTGAGGCCTTATAGCAGTAGATAATGTACAAGCGTTCCTAGCTCTTAAAGCTGTTGGTAAACCATGATGAAAGATAGAAGACAGAAAAAGATAAAACCAGCATTCTGCATGTACATTGGCTAGACCACCCTGGCATTGGGCAGAAAAAATGTCTAGACAACCAGCTCTGCCTTTAGATCAGAATGTTTGGTTAAGGAGGATTTTTATGAAGTGTGGAAAAGCAATTTTCCTTCCTGCTGGGACTGTATCTCTGCAGTCAGCTCTCAGAGGTTTGGGTCATGGGTGAGTGACTTTCAAAGAGCTAATCTTTGTTCATAGGTAGAAGACATAGATACAGATTGACACTTTGTTCTCTCACAACAGGCCCTGCGCAAGCATTTTTTAATGACTTCAGTCCACCACAGAGACAATGGAGAAAAGATAGGGTATAATTTATAACCAGGGATATATGAAGAAGCAAACATCATTACTCAGTAGTAATCCATTTGGTTCTGCTCTAGGTATGCTGCCCATATTAAAATAAGTAGGCTCATTTTATTATTCACGCACTTTGTGGGAAATCTGGGTAAAATGAGACAGAAAGCAGAGGCAAAAGAAGAGTGGTGAATGCTGTAACAAAGAAATGCACCTCAGCCATCCTTCAGTTCTTCTGTTGATAACCTATCTCAGGTTGCTAAGGCTGTTGTTTCTTTGTAAGAAGTGAGGGACTTCACTATCTCATGAGGATAAACAAAAGTAATAACTATATGGCCAAAATGACATTATAACATTTGACATTAAAATGGCTTTTAAGGGTTGGGGTTGTTTTGTTTCTATAGCTTAGCCTGCCACTAACATTTTGGTGTTTATTTGAACAGTTGAAGCAAATCTGTTACCAGCAATAGCTGTAAGTGGCATGTCAGTGGTAAAGAGATACAGAAAGACTACTGAACTGCTGCTGCTGTGAACTTCAAACATGACAAGATTTTTAACTGACAGAAAAGCAGAACAGTGGCAGAATTCTCTAGGCTTTGTTATCTTTACACTTTTCTCTACTTGTGCTTCTCTGTATCACTACCTTTTATCATTCCCTTACGTTGCAACTGTATTATAGTGTCCAGTGTTACAGCTATTCATTCCCACAATTTCATCTAGTTTTCTGTCCTGTCAGAATACTTTTCCTCAGTTTTATTGGAGAAATCAGAATAAAAAGATAACTATTTTGGTGTTTTATATTTATGTGCAGAGACAATAGGTGTGGTAAGAACTAGAGATTGTATGAAGAAGGACAGAAACAGTATGTTGAAAAAGACTGTTTTAGTGGATGTTCTGTGGTTCTTTTAGTTTATTTTGTTTCATTCAAGTATTTTAAAGTTTAAGAACATTTGAAAAATGAGATACTGTGACCAAATTTCCTTCAATCTTAACAATATTAAGTCAATAGAAATAGACCATTTCTCCAGATTCCAAGGATGGCTTTTCCCACTAATTGATACTTAAATCCATAAATCATGCAAAGCCTGTAACTCCAACAAAATAATGTCCCAGAATGCTAAGGACAGAATCTAAGCTAAAATCTGGCCCTAAGAAGCACCTCAATATATTCTTTAAAAGGAATCAGTTCAGATTGAAAGGTGATTTTCGCTGTTGTTTTATTCACACCCCTCTGTCCTTCCTCAGAATAACAGCAGGATCTAACTAGGACACAGCAGCTTCTATTGGTCTGTAAGGTTGTCTGTTCCCTCCTGTGACAAGATGCAGAGTGGAGTACAGCTTTGATGTGGAAATGCCTCAGACTTTCATCATATAATGAGCTCCCCCAAAAGACCAGTAAAAACTAAAAAGAAGTCATACTTAATTTAAATAGAAAATTGCATTTCTACTGTGTTATATAAAGAAGTTTTAAGGCAATTTAAGGTGACAGAAATGAGGTTTATGCACTGTTCTCTTCTTGCCCACCATCAGTTTGCAAGCAGAACCTGGATTTCAGCTGCTGAGTGCTCACAATTTCTTTGTTGTCCTGTTTGGGAAGTTCTTTTCAGTCTTTCTAGAGCCATGCTGTTCTTTGTTGTGAATCTCCTGTCTATTCCTTCTTGTGGGCCCTCTGACCTTCTCTTCCTTGAGCATGTTGAGTTACTGCCCGTTGTCATGAGAGGACTTCCTCCTCATCCAGTCATTTTGAAGGAACAGAACATGTAACTGAGAACACATGATAAAACAAATACTGTCTGTGTTATTGTAAAGCCCCTATAGCTAGGGACAGTGGCAGGGAGAACTATAATGTCAAAGAGATTAACTCAGTTTCTAATCGTTTGTATGCCCCGTGTGTGTGTACACGTGCATATCGATATGCATGGGTTTATGATACTTTCCAGTAGCTGCTGACCCATTTTATTGGTTTCTTTGCTAATAATTAATTGAAGTAGAAGTATGAGCTAGCAAAAGACAGCTTGCTTAGCCTTTCTGTAGCGTTCCTGACCAAAAATAACAAAACTGCAAGTAATAATGATGATAAAGTAAATCCTATTGCTTATGCTGAAATTTACAGCTGACTAACAGTGATATTTGAAATGTACCAGCTGCCTCATGGTAGTTTCATGTTTCAGCAGATCTGCTTTTTCATACCCCTATGAGCTTGAAAAAGCTCAGCTGAGGATCTTTTAGTGAGTTCACAAAGCTGGTGCAGGCAGCATCCAAAGCAATAACAGTTTCACTGACTGGCTTTGCATGGTATCTTCCTGGCCTTCAGCCTCCTCACCCTAGAGTGCTTTGAAAAACTTTCCTTTCAGAATATGCTATTCAAAAAAGTATTGCAAAAAACGTATTACAGTGACCTTCCTTATGCCTGTGATTTCCATCCACTTTGTTTTGAGCCTTCCAAAGCATTTTCTTTCAGACCTTCTCTTAAAGACTGCATAGTAAGTTCATTCACACATGTTCCTTATATTCCAGCAGATTTTCTCATCTACCTACACAGCATCTGGAAACTCTGGAATACATTTGAGGGAAATAATTTTCTCTCCTGCTTCCCTTCTACTGTACTGCAATTATTCTCATAGGTATTACTGTTGATATCACTAATAATATGGTTACTTTTGTAAGACAAAATTTCAGCATTATCCAGGAGAAGTGGGGCAAATAAGTTCTTTAGAGAGCTTCAGTATTTTTGCTCACCATCTACAGGGCAACAAAAGGATCTATTTAAAGTGCATAAATTACTGAAGTCCAAAGCTCTACAGTAAAATCCCAATGTTACCATATTAGTTTAATATTCAGTACCTTTTTGTGTTATCTTAAACCCAGGTGTAGACTGGCAATCACAGCAGTTGTCACTTGGTGGAGCCAGATTACTCTGCAAATTGAATGTGCTTTGCAAATAGTTTGCATAAAAAGTCTCTAAGGCAGGATTTATAAATAGTACATTGGAGAAAGATAATTAAAAAAAAAAAAGTGGGATTTCAATAAATCCGTGGAGGAATTCAAAGTTTTATAGCTTTGCTTTTAATTACTGTAGCACAAGAGAAGTAAAGGACTTGCTACTTGCTGGCCAAAGCAAAGGCTATCTCCTTTTGCTGGAATAAAACAGGTAGGTATATTTGGTAATGTACATACAAACCTGCAAGGATGAAATAAAGCCATAGCTGTGACTCTTGGTACAATTTAAAGAAATCCAGGTTGTTAATGCTAAAGCTTAGTAACACCTTACACACTGTATTTTTATATATATATATATATATATATATATATTACTGCTAATATTTTCAATTTATGTCATTTTTGTAGCTCTCTTTTAAAGATTCTTCATAAAATTGGGAAGGGCATCAAATTTATTTCTGGTGTAGAGAATAGAGAACTCTTAGAGGAAAAAAAGGAGAGGATACCAAATGTACATACCTTCTTTATACTCTGTAGAGTGCAGAGAACTCTCAGCAACTTTTTCTTGCAGTTTGCTTCTTTTCTATCCATATGCATAAGAAACTATTTAAAGAAATGTCAACAGTAGAAGCACCTACTCATTCTACATTGTGTTTATTGTGCGCACTGTAACAAAGAACTCGGGGAATTTAGGTCTCTCTGCCATTCTTGTACCCAGTGATCAGAAGTTACTCATGGAAGCATGTATATTTTCTGGCTTTTTTTTTTTCTTTTCATTTTTTGTCCTCATTATTTAGTATTTATTTGGATGGAATTCCTCAGAGACAGATGGATAAGGATAGATACTTTTGAGGAGTTGTTCTGACTAGCATACGAATTAAGTTAAACTCTCAATGTATTCTTTAGACTTGTCAGATCTCATTTACTGGGAATAGACTCTGTCATTTGTACTCCAGCCGCATATTTTATTTCATAATATACTGAGAACATGACTCTTTCCTATTTGGTGACCCTGTGTGCCAGAAGAAGCCAGTTGTCCCAATCAGCCAGCTGTTGACAGATATATCTGGCAACTGGGGTTATAGGGTAGAGGAGCCACAACATGGGTAGAGAGGAATTAAAGATTAGCCAGGTAGAGTGGTTTGTGCTTTAGAAAACAAATTAGAAGACAAAATCCCCAGCAACATAATGGCATCACAGTCCCACATGTTGTGTGTCTTCACTTACAGCTCTCTCACGTACATTTGGAAGTGCATCTCCTTCTATGACCCACTGAGTCAGATGACAGTTGAAATTTTTAAATCCTTGAGATACTGGCAAACCTGGCACAGAGCCTTGTATCAGCCCCTCATATCCTAGTACGAAAAAGTGGAAAAAACCAAGAAATTCTGGTGTTATAGCTTCCTGGATTTTACATACAAGATCGTATTAGGGCCATTATTCAAAACTACTAAGATTTTCTAAAGAATTACATTTCATCAAAAATTTCTGTGTAGAACCTGTTCTTTCCCAGTGAAGGAAAACATACATCATGAAAACAGCCACATTTCTGGAACATCTTAATTTATAACTATGGGCAGCAACAAGGCCTACATCTTACGTAGAGTTAAAAACTACAGTATTATTCCCCTGCAAGAGAGAAAAAAAATAAAAAGAGACTGTATTAAACCTGCATGTAAATAATAGGTCACAGTTTACGGAAACACGACAATGAAATTACTGGGGAAAAAGAACAAAATTCAAATAGAAGAAAATATAGGAAATGCAGAAATTACTTTCTCACCTACAGAAGTGCAGGAGGGGCTTTGTTAATGCTATGATGGAATAGGGGCAGTGTGAACATGGAGCATTGATTTTATATACTCAGCATAGCTGGAAAGAGCCATTATGGTGGCTTCTTTCTGGATTATTGTCAGAACTTCTATTCGGATAAAATGATGCTAAGGGTTAAGTTTCTAAATGTTTTTCCAGATAATGAAGGCTGTGGAGGTTTGGGGGATTTTTTTGTTTTATTTTGGTTTTAACTGGCTAGCTTTATTGCTTTTTTTGTGCTTTTGCTAGCACCCTGCCAAATTGCATTTGGTTTCACCCCTTTTCCTTCGTATAAGTAGTACTTATGTCAGGTCACGCAGAATGTTTGACCTGCATGAGCAGGGAAGACAATTTTTCAGTGTCTTTCTTTTTGTGATTTTCTGCTTTCCCTCTGTGATGCCATTTGAACAGCTGCATCCAACTCTGACAACAGGGGAGAGAAGTTCTCAGCTGAAGGGTTTTAAAAGTTCATTAGTTTAATTTATTCTGCCTCTCCAAAGGAGATTTGTATTGTCGTTGGAATAGTAGCTCTTGTTCCCCTTCCCACCAGGTTGAATTGGAGATTTACAAATAAAATCCCTAACTTAACGCATCTTCTAAGTGGTATGCCTAGTTTCCTTCCTTTTGTATAAGCTTCTTCATTTTATGTCCTCTTATTTCTATTCAGTTTATTACTTTTATCTTTTTTACTGTTCTTTTTGTGGTTTTGTATCATCAGAAAATTTCACTTCTTTCTGAATGCATCTTCATCCAGGTTAAAAGGGAGAGACAGTCAATCAGTCAGTAAATCCCTGCTCTCTGAAAACAGTCAGCACCAGCTGTAGCTCAATTAAACTCAACCCTTGAATAGTTCACAAGAGAACCCACACTTGTACGCATACACATTAATCAAATAAACTCATTTTCATCTGTAGTTGTATTCCAGATTTTCAGTTAATAGCTTGGACAGTAAGGAGTGGGCTGGAGATATGTGATGGAAGTAGCCGATAATTAAACCTTCCAGCATAATCTTCAAATTTATGGTGTCCTGACATGCACACTAAACAAGGTATGTTGAAGGAACCTAAAATACAAGGGGTTTGCATGCTTAAATGTTGATGAGCACTTTTGCTGAGTAGTACAAGCAACTTGGCTGTTGAGAGTTGCTTGACATGTTCCTAGTTTGAAAATTTAGCTTTTGCATTTTTTATCATGGTGAATGGAACAGCATGTAGAAAGAAGGCCATTTATGTGTATATTCTTAAGTCACTTTTATAGACATTGCAAATAAAGTTATATTTATGCTATTGAGACTAAAGATCCACAGAATGTCTGCTTGCATTTCTTAATTCTACGCATATTAAGAGTAATTCCTAAGGTATGGTGATTTCTTATTCCATAATTAGGACAACTTGTATGTAACAATATGTGCTTAAGCCCCTTCATGTTAATGATACAATGAAGTGCTGCCCTGATCATGGGACTGTATTATATGGGCAACAGACCCCTACTAACGAGCTCTTTAGTGAAAACAGTCTGTGGAGAATACAGGCCATGTCAGGCTGTATTCTAGCTTTATGGTCATGTTAATTAATCTGTCCTGAGCAGATTTCAGACAAGGTCAGGCTGGCCGTGCTGATTGCTATTTAGAACCTGTTCCAAAAGAAGCATTATTGCCACTGGTGGGGAGCATTTTCCTGAAATTACTTTTGTCATAAAGTGACTAGTTGTCAAACTGAAGTATATTTAGCCTAGTCTGGGACATCTGTTTTGACCCCATGCCTAAGAAAGATAAAGATCGACAAACAAACGTAGTCCCAAACCATAACAATCAAGTTCATAAACTCTACTGTGATCAAGTCATGGCTGCGGTAAAATGTTTGAGTATTTATACATGGCATATATAAGTAACAGCTCCAACTGTAGGGAGTAAAATCCTTCCCAACACATGCCATGATATGTTAGAAAAAGGCTCAGCTTTACATCCCTTGTTTAGACCAGGTTGTACAACACGTTGAACTTGATCAGGGAGTGCCAGGGAAAGCATGCTTTCTCTCTGTGAAAACCTTCAAGTAGTTTTGGTTTTACACCAACATGGAATGAAAAATACTTAAAATCTGGAATTACACTGGATGAGAAAATACTTCTTGCATGGCTGTAGTCAAAATACCTTGTTCTCTGCAGTGGTGGGGAACATTTTTGGTGATAGACTAGCATAGACAGCTGGGAAAATGTTTCGCTTGTCACAGGCCATCAGCAATGATCCTCCCTCAGGCTGACAGCAATGATGTGCACAGATCACTTCCCACACCCTCTGCAGTAACTGAGTTAGATTGCTTGAAATGAAATCATGTGTTCTTTCACCGTCTCTTTCACCTTGCACCCTAACATTGTCAGTTCCAAGTAGGGAAAGTCCTAACCTGGGAACCTGGAAAACTGAGACACCTCTTGGTAATTACAGCACCCTTCCTTCTTTTGCTTCATGGTCTGAGTGTACTGGCTCTAAGAGAGACACAGGAGTTTCCTCCAGAGCATACTTAAATCAGTGGGATCCTTTATGCTGGATTTTATGTCTATGGATCAAGTCCTAGCAGAACTTTGAAAAGAAAACCTTAGTGCTTTACAAATTATTATTCATTTAGTGATGAAAATATTTGCTATAGAATTGGTAAATAACAGGAAATCTTCTAACACTATCTTAAAATCTTTACCTCGCTGATACTTTACTGTGTGCTCTTCCTAGCTCCAAAATATTTTTTATAGAGCATTATAGTAGTGCTCGAGGTTTGGAAACTAGGAGTGTATTCTTTCAGGCACTCTTAAGTATCTGCTTGCATTTGAAAGGCATAGAGAGTTCTGAACTCTGATTAAGGCATGATTTATGATATGAAAAGCTTGAACATTCTTTGATATAAGGGAATACTATACAGAATCATAGAATCATAGAATCTTAGAATCGTTAGGGTTGGAAAGGACCTTAAGATCATCTAGTTCCAACCCCCCTGCCATGGGCAGGGACACCTTACTCTAAATCATATCACCCAAGGCCTTGTCCAACCTGGCCTTGAACACTGCCAGGGATGGAGCATTCACAACCTCCCTGGGCAACCTATTCCAGTGCCTCACCACCCTAACAGGAAAGAATTTCCTTCTTATATCCAATCTAAACTTCCCCTGTTTAAGTTTTAACCCGTTACCCCTTCTCCTATCACTATAGTCCCTAATGAAGAGTCCCTCCCCAGCATCCCTATAGCCCCCCTTCAGATACTGGAAGGCTGCTATGAGGTCTCCATGCAGCCTTCTCTTCTCCAGGCTGAACAGCCCCAACTTTCTCAGCCTGTCTTCATACAGGAGGTGCTCCAGCCCCCTGATCATCCTCATGGCCTCCTCTGGACTTGTTCCAACAGTTCCATGTCCTTTTTATGTTGAGGACACCAGGGTTCTAAAGCTGTAGCTCCAGTTCTGAAACTTGAATAGATATATAACTCATTTTTATTCAATTTAGGTTTAAACAGAAGCTTTGAAAACAGTACAGGGTGGCACTGCTTTGAGGTGGCAGTGAAATAACTTGTGGATATTTAGAAGTGCTCAATAAAGCATAAATTACAACAAGGAGCGGAAGACAGGAAAAACTCAGATGCCTACAAATAACTGAATGTTTCCCTAGGGCATAAACATTAATGGATTTAATTAGATTATAATTGCTCATGGAAGCGTAGTCTTGCACAAGATAAAAATACCTGACATTGCATTTGCAACTAGGCAACTGCATCAGAAGCACTAGGAGGTCTGAGGTTAAACACAAATTATTTACTAAATATAAGGAATCTGGGTGTGCAGTATATTCTCTGTTCTCAGGATGTACACATGTATTTGTAAGATGGGAACACTGCTCCATATATTTGGCACTGAGCTGTAGCTGCTGGAGTAGAGGACTGAGTTAAAAAAGGATAGCAGATGGAAATGTATGTTTAACTGAGGATCATCAGGGCCCTATGTTTGTCTTCTATTTTCATCTTTACACTTGTGAAAAGACCTCAGTGAAGATATTTAGAATATCCAATCCTTGTGTTGAGCGGGGATCTATATACCCACCCAATATTTACAGCTGCACAAATTAAAATCCTGATTTAGATACACTAATTGCATTTCAGCTAAAACAATCCTGTCATTTTCCAGGAGGTTCAATACAGGAGGTTGTCAGGCATGGGTACTACATGGCCACATGATGAGTATGTCCTTACTCCAGTGTTGGGATCCATATGTTGCTGGTTGATATACCAGTGCAGCAGAGCACAACCAGCATTTGCCTGTACTGGAAGCCTCCTGGTTGCCAGCTTGTAAAAGTCACAGCAGGGATGTAAAGGTGATTTTAAAAAAGTGAGCTCATTCTCAGTATGGGAACTGGCAATTTGGCTAATTGACAGGGCAAACTAAGTGTGAAGCTTTAACCCTAAGCAGCAGTCTTGCTGAAACATTGCGTCTCAAGGAATCTTTGTTCTCTTAGCTGCGCCATGGCACAACCACACCAAAAAGAGAGAAGAGCATCTCCTTTGCTCTTAACTTACAGCCAAGTGATCAAGTTTCCTCGAAAAGTAAATTTAAAAAAAGTGAGGTAAAGGAAAATTGGGCCTTGCTCTCTCTTCACCCTGTTTGAATGTACTAGCCACTAAGCAGTTACTGGGAGAACAGGGCAATAAGAGAAACACTTTACATTGGAGAGGCAGCTGCTGCATGTTGGTGCAAAATCCTGTACAAATCAGAGAATCGTGGCTAAACCAAGTCACGCAGGAAAGATATGTCAGGTGTCCTATGTCTAGTTATGGCAGATGGATCTTCTGCCCAGTAATGTCTGCTCTGCTAGAAGGATTCTGCTAGAGGCAGGAGGATTCACCATTGATTGCATCTGTTCACAGTATTAACAAGATGGAATATTTTTTTGTACTGATTTTCACAGAAAGTAGTTACTTCCTTGTAACTACTGAGTTAACTTCCTTGTAACTAACTTCCTTGACGTGATGACTTCAAAATTATGCAAAAGTATCAAAATGGTTAAAATAATAAACTTCTCATTTATTTGTTTACATCAGTGTTAAGAACATCCAGGAAAAGAATAAAAATATCATAAAACCCAAATACTGGAACTGACTTTAAATTGTCTGAAACATAGCCTGAGGTAGTAAGCATTTTCTCACTGAGAAATATTTCATGATTGACTAACAGCACGGTATTAGCTCTGTAGCACACAGACTCAAATCACTACCGAGATCGACTATTGCGTGAATTGTTGCAAAAGCATTTGGACACTGTTCATGGGAGACAGCTGTGGTCAGATTCAGTAGACCTGTGAAAAAACCTGTATGGAAAGGTCACTGAGCATTGCATAGAATGTAAATGTGAAGCTGTGAAACTTGGATATTTAGCACAGCTGAAAACATGCAACTCCAATAAACAAAGGCAATATAAAGGAATAAATGTAGGTGATAATGGACCACTGGAGGCACTGATCCCATGATGTTGATTCCAGTTACCTGATACTTATTTAAATGTAATTTTAGAATTACATGTAATGCTAAATACTATTTTAGGGTGGTATATTTTATTTTGTTGGTTTTTAGTTTTTGGTTGGTTGGTTGGTTGGGTTGCGGTTTTTTTTGGAGGGGGGGTAGGTCTTTAAAAGCAACAGGATTATTTCTCAGGGAAGATCCTTACCTTTCATATTGTTTCCCAGATAAAGTTAGTGACAGTGACCAAGAGGTCTCAGGAGTAGTGTTTTCATGTGTTTTCAACAATGATAAACACTGCTATAATTAATTTACTTCTTCAAGTCTTTGACCTTGCTGCTATGGCAAATACTGTGTTTCAAACAATTGTTAACAACATTAGTTACTCATAATGAGAACATTACTACTACACAGATGCTTTACCTTTCTAACATAAAGCTGTAGCTTGCTAGTGGTGAAATGAAAGATAGGTCAGGTGAAAATATTAAAAGTTAAATTCTGAGATTTTTATTTAATTTTTATGCAATTTTTTTTCTCCCTTTAAATCTAGATGGATCAAGCTTTCAGCAGAGAGATCAGTTAGGAAATGAGGAGAGAAGGATGGTCTTTAGCTCAATACTCTCCATTGATATGCATTTTAGGTAGTGGTATTTCCTTAAAGTATTATAGGTCTTTTAATCTTTCATATGCTCTGCACCATGGCTCTTTTAATCTGTTTCATCTAAATATTTTTACCCTACTTTAGTTTTTATACTTTTTTTACCATTTTAACCTATACCTGCCATAACTCCTGATTTTACCTCTGCAGCCTTCAAATAAAATATAACCAAGAGGACAGGCACTGTCACACATTTAATGATAACCCACATACATGATATTTTACTTGCCTTTGCTCTCAATTTTATCTTCAAAGATGAAAGCTCTTAAAGCAGGATTTGTCTCCTTGCATTTGATTCCATAGAATCCCAAGGAATTTTTGTCTCCTGTATTGTATGAGCAAATGTCAGTATACTGGGGAAGGGTCCAAAAGCTCAAACTTCCTCTCCTTTTTTCCATAATCAGTGACTCACAAGCTTGGTGATTCGTATGTAACAAAGTCCTGTTGATTACACAGCCCTTCTTCCTCCTTCCCCATTAAGATTGGGGCTGTCCCTATTCCTGACACATAACTTTGTTGTTTTAGCCACTGTGTTCTTTCTGTATATTGGATGCAAGATAACAGTTTAAATAACAGAAAAAATAGTACATGAAGATTCACACTGTGCAGAAAAGTGAGTGCAAGTACTGACTGAGTTTATACTAGAGGATGAACTTATTCCTGGAAATATCTTAGAATCATAGATCTTGATTCTTTAACATTGTATCAATGTTATTTATTGGTTTTGGTGGGTTTTTTTTTTGGTTTTGTTTTGTTTTTTAGAAAAAGTACCCCAAAATGTGATACAGCCACACTTTTATCATATGCTAAAACAGACTTCTCCAAGGAGCATTACTGGTAATTGATTAGCTATAAACTCAAGCAGCATGAACTCATCCCTTATTTCAGGGAAAATTTAAACAAATGTGTGACTTTAAATGCTCATAAGTTTACAATTACTGAACCATTTTTCATTAGCCATGAGTAATTTTTCCTTCCTCTGCACGGATTTATAAAACAACCTGGAATGACGTGTGGAGAATTACCCATTTTTAAGATTTCCATGCTTGAAAATTTCAATCAGGGCATATGGCAAAAGTGCAGTTTATTTTTCATGCTGGCTTAACTCAAGTGACTGAACTGATTTTACTCATGCTTTCCAAAGTAATTCAGCACTGGGCTGAGAACAGTCACAGGAATTTTTGGCTTGATAGATGTTGCATGAGAAAGTTAGGAGCTGCTGATGCTGAGCAGCGGCTGGAATTCTTTAATGACAGCAGTCACTACCAGTTGGATCCCGAAGAAGCTCGTGTTGCACACTCAAGTGAGCAATAGTGGAGGATTCCAGTGGAAAATTAATAGACCAACAAATAGTTTTTGTGCTTGATGAACTGTAATTGCATAGGAAGCCCAAATGCTAATGGTAAAACATAGCCTAACAAAAAAGATTTATGCTATGGTCATGAGGATCATTATTTGACTGTCTTCTCAAAGCAACAATTATAACTGGGGAAAAAAAACCCTCCAACAATCCCTACCAAAAAAGGTAACAACAATGAAAAGCTCACCACTGCTCGTGTCCTCTTTTGCCTTTTGTCCCATCATATAGTAAGCTACAAACAGAAAATTGCAACCACTAAAAGTAAAGCAAGTAAGATCTTAGGAGTTTCATTTCTGGACAGAATTCAGCCATACAACTCTACCTTGAAACAGTACACAGTCCCATACATCAGTACCTCAAGTTTTAAAAAGTATCTTGGTTTATCTGAGTTTAATGTCTGCTTTTGTTCTGTTCTTTATGGACTTTCACAGAGATATGGTGGTTATGATATGGATATGATGCCAAATCATATTTTTGGCATGCTTTGTGGAAAGTATGTCATACAACAGGAAACTAGGGATGTGTTGGCAGATCCCAGAAATAGCCAGAACAAAATTGTCAATCAACGTGCAGAGCGGTCCTGATCCCAAAGGCAGTGTCAGTGATAACTCAAGGCTTCTCATTATTGTAGACTGAACTTACTTTGTCACTTGAAGGCTGAATATAAGGCTAAGTTGCTTTTGCTACAGAAATGCCTGCTAGAGGAGGGAAAGCAGAGGAACAGACATGCTAGTTTAACTTGCTGGACCAAGCAATAGTCTACATATCCCAACCTTTCTCTCAGAAAAGGTAATCAGCTTGGTTTTCCCAGTTCTTGGTATAAACAAAGTAGGTAGAGGATCATGGCTGTTTTGCAGCTTTCAATAACTGTCTGCTTTGCCAATGATCAGAGCCTGTCTCAGGCAGCAGGGGTGTGTTAACTAATCCCTGGGCTAATGAGTGATGTTTCTCAGCAGGCTGATCACCTCAGCTATAATACCACCTTGATGTGGTTATATTGTTTGTGGTCATCTGTTACTGAGATAATGATTTCTGTATCTCTGAGAACCTGGTGTTTTAGTTTATTAGAACAAGAGGTGGAGGTAAAGTTTCTGAGTCCAGCTACACCGTAGAGAAAAAAAAAAACCAAAAAGGAAAAAGAATGGTAAGTGCTAACCTTCATATAAAGGCAAATAAATGAGATCTGACCACAAGGAAAAGTAGGCTCAGATTTTAAGAAGCTTGTTTAGAGCAGAGCACTTCAGACAGTGGGGCAAACAAAAGTCTGCAGGTGCCTCGAGGTGGAGCTCCTTCAATCCAAAAAAAAAAGGGAAAGTGTAGGATGCTACCTGTGAGTAAAGCACTGAGACTTCAAGGATTCACTCTAGAAAATCAGCTTAGCTTTTTGTGCTATTTCTATAGATAAGGCAAACAGTTGTGATTCAGACAATTGTTGCTTGCTATTCCCTACTGCTTCTTCCTTTCTCTAGTTGATAAGTATTCAAAGCCTTGCTTTGTTCTTTCCTTTCTTTAAGAATAGTTAATTCAGTTTCATACCTTTTGCTTATACAAGAAATGAAGCAAAACTTTTGCTAGTTTGCACCACAGAAAATCTCCCTGAATTTCAAATAATGAACAAGTTCACTGAAAGCTGTTCACTTCTACTGAAACATAATTAGCAATGGAATAGCTAGCGCCAGTTATGAAAGTTCACCTTACCCCTAAATAGAGTGGAAACTTTATGTTCTAAAGCCTTCTGGATTCAGATCTTTGCTATATTGCTGATACAGGTTAGAAGAGATTGAGAAGTGAGCAATATAGTTATATTGTTCTTTTTTGGTTATGGATTTTACTTCTATATCCTGTCTTTTTCTCTCCTTAGCCACCATAAATGTGCCAAAGTATATGAAGTGGTGTGTTTTTTCCTTTCCTGAGAACAGTGAAGTCTGCTTGAATGAATAAATGAATCAAAGGTAAATGAGCTCTGAATGTGAATAATGAGAAAAATCTCTCTATAACAAACCTTTTTATATGCCCATCAAGAGGACTGGAAACTTTTAAATGAGTTGCCTTTAAATGAATACAATGTATCAAAGAAATTTTAGCATCTACTTTATTCTTTAAAACATTTTAGTGCCTCATTAATAAATCTCAGATTAATCGGGTAGTTAAGTGTCCATCACCAAATAATGATAGATTGCAAGAAAATGCCTTTGGTACTAGTGAAGTGTCACCTGAATCCAGTTAGAAACTTGTGTGTTATTAAGGTTATGGGCAAGATAGAATTGCCAAAAAATCGTGCTTTTATTAAATGCTGTTAATTCTTATTTTACAGAACTCTAGAAGCTTTTTAAGTGGTTAATGTGAGTAAGGTTGGATGTCCAAAACAGTGCATTCCAACAGGTCCACATCCTTCTTATGCTGGGGGGGTCCAGAACTAAATTATGGTGTTTTTAATTATGGTAAATTGACGTACTAAATAGTCAATTGACTACCTGGGCAGTTTATTTTTTAGTGTGAGCTTTTTTTCTTTTTTGATCAATTTTTACTTTTATAACAGTTGCTCCACGATGTGATTCTGGAGTCACTGTCCTTGCTGCTGTAAGAGACAGGACATAAATTAGAGGCAGCATGATAATGCCCATGGTTGATGCTTGAGGGGCTGTGGTCACAGCATAGTCTGAGAGTATAACAAATACATGATTTCATATTGGTATAGATGGGTGATACCCATCTTGCTGTAAGGTTGAATATGATTTGGAACATGTGTAAGGAGACTGAGAAAGAGGCCTGGCTAGTCTGCTGTCTTCAGTGCTTGGTTACTCTGCTTACAAGTCAGGTTTTGAAAACTGTTTTAAGAGTCATTTTCTGTTAAATGACTTTTGCTCTTGTTTTCCTTGAAGACTTGCACCACTATCCATTTTAATAGACTTGATCAAATATTTAGTATTGATTGTATTGAGCAAGCAGTCTTATGATCTTTTTGCTGTGTTCCCATTCTGTTTACTGTTACTAGGACTGTGGCTCCTCTAGGGAGAAAAGCCCATGCAATAGCATTTGATAGTAACTGCCTCCAGATTCAGATCTTTGATGAAAAGCACCAAAGTATCTTTAATGTCTCCGTTAGTTTGTGTCTCCTACTCTCCTGCCACACCATGGAGAGCAAAAGTGATTTTCTGAGGCCACTTTCTTCTCCTAGTTGCATGCTCTGCAGACAAACAGCTATCAGACAATCTGGCCTGAGCTGAAGATATTCCTTTACATGACAGAGAAAACTGTTTTTTTTTTTTCTCATTTATTTGGGTGTTTTTTTTTGTGGGACTGGAACAAAGATGTGTAAATTAAGCCTACGGTGGCATTCCAGAGACTGCAGATATATTGAACTTTTCTACTCAGGCAAATACTGTACAAATATCATCAGCATTGTGTTACTAAGATGCATGAAGATGAGTATGTGGTCTGTTTTACTAATAGCATCGAAATCGATCTTTTGTGCATCTTCTCACTGTTTTCAAATTCCAGGATAGGGATCTAGGGACTACTAATTGGCCTATTCCACAGAAATCTCTTAGGAAGACTCTGATGGCACTTGGTATGCTCAGGACTTGTATAATTATATATATCTTAATTAGAGAGTGGCATACTTGCTCTCTCAAGAGGTGAGCAGCTTCCATTCTTCAGCTGTTTACCTACTTTTAAAGCAAAGTTTGAGCCTCTAGAGGATGTATGGAGGTACTGATCGTTCATATGTCTAAATGTTCTGGCAATTTGAGGACTAATTAAAGATAGGACCAGAGTGGGAAATTAAATGGTGCTTCCCCAGAGGCCTGGTCCAACCAGGGAGACTGCAATCCAGCAGGCAATGTGGTTGCAACGTAAGCCACCATCTTCTTGGCTAGGTACCATCACTGGTGAGCTTGCTCTGTACTTTGCAGTGATGGAGTGTGAGAGCTTTATGACTAGATGCTGTTCAGATGCATGAAGATGGAAATATGTCCCAGCTGATAAATCTTTCTCAAGAAGACCTTCTTCACTGCCTTCTTCCCCACTTGACCTGTTGGATAACCTCATTGGGGTATTCACATGGCCCTCCCTCTAACCAAGAAATTTTGCAATAAATCATAGAACTACAGAATCGGCTAGGTTGGAAATGACCTTTAAGATCATCAAGTCCAACCATTACCAGGACTGCCAAGTCCACCACTAAACCATGTCACTAAGATTCCACTGCTTCCCTGAGAAGCCTGTTCCAATGCCTGACTACCTTTTCAGTGAAGATATTTTTCCTAATATCCAGTCTAAACCTCCCCTGAGCTTGAGGTCATTACCTCTTGTCTTATTGCTTGTTAGCTGGGAGGAGTGACCAGCCACCTCCTTGCTCCATCCTAATTGATGAGTCAACTTGAAAAAATAAATAAATAAAAGAAGCATGTAAATCTGTGACAGGAGGGGAGAGAGAAGTGGGAATAGGAGCAGTCAAAACCTATTTTGATACTTCCACAAGTTCTTTACTGGCCTGATAGCATCTGTCTGGACCTAACAGAGCATCTTTCCCATTGGAGTGGTCCAGCCACTGCACTCACAGGACAGGGTGCAAATAGTAAGGACATGTGTATGTGAACTTGTGGGGTGCTTTCTCAGCCATGTGGGAATTGCAGAGTGGCATGAGTATGCACAAAGCAAGAGCACCCACATTTCCAGCAAGGTGTGGTTGTGAATAGGGGAATCTGCACTCCCAGAAGAGGGTGGTGAGGGCTTGATACCCTTGAGCCCCGTGAGGGAGAGATGTGTGTGTGTAATGGTGAAGGCAGGGAGGGCTGTAACCCTTGGGATTAGTTACAGTGTGCTTCGAAATTTATAGGTATTTATTAACATTTTTGAAACTTCTAATATTGTGGCTTATGTGTTGTATTCCTGATATTGTTCCTGAATGTATAGTTTAATTGCCAGTTAATTACATCATAATTAAGTAACTGGACTGCTGTGTTCATGGTTTGATTTAAACTGTGTGAATTGAGCAATTTTTCCTTGTAACTTACTCTAAGAAGGAATCCCTTGTGCAGCAGCAAGATGATTGCTCCTCAGTCACTGCCTTCAGCAGGCTGTTGCTAGCTTTGAGCAGGGAGTGTCTTAAAATGTTTGCTTTCTGAGGAAAAAGACAAACCCTGTTGCTGTTGCCCTGTGGTAGTTTTACATTTATGTGTGAATGGTGCATCCTTAAGTAAATACAAGGTATGCTGTACAAATAGTTGTTTGGGCTCTTTATGCAATCATGTTTTAGATTTTTAGTCTTCCAGATGTCTTCAGATATACTGGACTAGCAAAAAAACCAGTTTTTGAAAACAACAATCTTAGTTAAGCAGATTTAAAAAAAACAAGCCAAACAAACACCCCACCCCTGTCACACTTCCCTATATGAAAGGACTTCCCTTAAAATATGTGGACTAGAAAGGTCCAATTGATTAATATTACAGGATATGAAATGTGATTTTATTTCCCAGTTTATTTGTTGCTTTTGGACTTCTTTGCAGACCATTAAAATCGTGTGTTTTTAAAAAATAATTTTTTTAACCTCTTGCAAAATCCCCTTCCACAATAAACAAGTGCAGGAAGTTAGTATTGCAAGTAGAGTGTGCTACAGGTTTGAGTGCAGATGAAGTACCTATGCCCCTGCATAGTTACAAAATGGGAAAGAAGGAAGAATGTCAGTAATTGTCCCTAGCTGGTTGTGTGGTTTTCTCTTGGTATGCTCTCCGGGGTGATGCTTGGGTTTCAGGATGGTGTCTGGCAGAGCAATCAAATACATGGTTCATAACTGTAATAGCAGGTGAAGGACAGCTAATTAAAATAAGCCAGGCAGGCTGTATGATAGTGTCTATTTTCAGGTCTAATATTAACAGGAGATGAATAGTCTAATTACATACTCCCTACTGTTCTCCCAAAATACTGTTTCATCCTACACAACAGTGTAGCTGCAGATACCTCCTTTTTAAAAGAGGTATTTGCAAATAATCGTCAGAAAAATGATCTCTGGAGGAATCATTTCTTTGACATAAGAGTTTGGTTGTCAGCTGATGAATTTATCCAAGTCCGTGTGCCTAACATGGGTAAGAGGCCTCGCGGACTGAGAAGTGTATGAATGAAACTCTGATTTCTACTGGTATCAGCACTACATGTGTGGAGTAGAATAGAATAGTTAGGGTTGGAAAGGACCTTAAGATCACCTGGTTCCATCTAGTAGGTAAAGCCTGAAAATATTTACAAGTGAAAACCTGCATTGTGATTTTTTTTGTTCTGCAGAGTTTCAGCCAACTGGGTGATTGATCAACACATAATGTTTGCACTCCATTAAGTGCAGCAGTAGTCAGTGCTTTTGTTTCATGTATACCGTGACATATCATTTGGTGGAAGTCTAATGTAACTCACTTCATGGCTCTTTTCTTTCCCTTTTTAAATTTCCAATGGAATTTCTAGTGAATAAATTAGTAAATTTATCATTTTCTCTATAATAGTGTCACATGGACAGATTGATGAAATAGCTCATTACAGTCAATGAAGTGAAATATGAGTTCCATCAGCACATTTTCATCAAACAGAGTTACAGAAATTAGTTTGCTGTTATCAAGGACTGTGGAATACAAAAATAAAATTAAGCAAGCTATTAGAGGGTAGATTTAGGGAGGGTCCCAATTGAGTTAGAGCACAACTGCCACTGTGAAAAACAGAGGACTGCTGTATGCTTAAATGAATTGTGACGCATCAGTATTAATTGTTAATTATGTACATTAGGGACAAAATTAAATTCAGAACCACCTGAGCGTACATGGCTACTGCACACTGCTCAACCACTCCACCAGGAAAGCACAAAAATCAAGTGCTTGCTGTTTTGCAATCACTATCAAAGTTAGAAACTGAGCTAACCTATCTTCAATATTGTTATTTCTGTGACCCCATAACAGAAGCAAAATTGATGGAAATCCTCTACCATTAAAATTACTCTTTCCCCCTGAGTACTTTCAAAAATAAGAACTGAGAGAGTCTGACTCTATTGCGCTCCGCCTGTGAGAAATAAGTACTCAAACCATGCCCTTGCATAGAGGGGTGCAGCTCTCTCCTGTGAAACTGAGAAGCTGTTGACAGACAACAATTTGATTCTTTAAAAGCCATTTTTTATTTCAGCAACAGTCAATAATCTGTGTTCAAGAGTGATGTACTCAAGGCTTCTCATTCTTGAAATAGTACTCCCAATATTTAACCTTAGCCTTAGATCTTCAACTGACATTTAACATTTTGTTTTAATAAATTATTATTAGTCCTCATTTGCTGTGTGCACAGGGAACTACTTCAGCTGTTTCCACTTATTCATGTTATTTTTGTATGTGCTCCCTTTCTAATTTTACTCCTTAACTAGATTGGGAATGAATTCTTAGTGTCTTGATAATGGTGTTACACAGACTAAACACTCCAGGCACCCAAATACCAATTTCATGTGACATTTTTTTGTAGGTATCATATGTGGTGAAGTTCTTATAGGAAAGTAGAGGAGGCAACCTAAATCCTGCCAGGCAGGAACTTGAAGGGATTATCGCAGTTAAGAAACCTTGGAGGCTGCCTGTCTTCTTGTTGAAATGAGAACTGTCTTGCTGTCATACTTATTTTCACTTGAAGGTTATTGTCCTAAGTAAATTTGGTTCCACAATCATGACTCAGTCTCTAATGAATTCTGATAGTCTAAACTGCCCACCCCATTTAGAAGTGTGCATGTGTAACATTCTCTCCTCCACTGAGTCATAGGACTTGCCTAATTTTGGAGACTAAAATTAAATTTAATTTTGGGATGGCATTTCCCAAAAGGGACATGAAGCTATAAATAATGGGAAGCTGTAACCAGTAAAAACTGGTTGCATTTTGATTTCTCTGTTATTTCCATTATGTAGTAGTTTCAGAGTGCAGAAACTCAGGCAGCTTTCTGGTTGGGGAATACTGTATCATCTGCCAGATTTACCAAAAGACTAAATTTACCCACAAATGTGGCATCACTTGCTTACAAATGTATGACGGTATTTTGTCATTTTCACATGGCATAGCTGCAGCCATTTCTGCAATCTTTCTTTCCATCCTAATGATGGGCTAGAAAAACGAGAGGATACAGGAGATGTGATACCACTTGAGCTCTTCCCCTGCCACCCTCCTCCGACATCAAAGGAAATGTTACTATCCATTTCAAAGAGGTCTGGTTTCATTTTGGAAGGAAAGTGTGGAAGGAGTCAAGATAGGGATTAAGGTATATAGTCATTCGGCTTGGGTATAATACAGCAAGAGACCCAAATATTTCTATGTGGAAACTTTTTTCCATCCAATTTATTGCTGATTTTTTAGAAACAGCTTAAGTAGGGAACTTGACAACAACATTTTAAAAGTCTGTTGCAAGCATACAGGTCTCGAACAGAGATCTGTTGTTTTTTTATTTCCCTGAGGTAAATATTATTAGTGTAGGAAGCAAGCCATAGGATTGGGCAGGAAGTGGAGGTAGGCTTAGGCAGAGGAGAAATCTGTTCTGTTGTGTAGCAGTGTGACTGACACTTGGTAGGTATAGGTGAGTAACTGAGTCATTTTATTATCACAGTCATTACCTCTTCATAAACCTGTACCTGGCAATGTCAGAGGACTCTTCCACCCCAACTGTTGCTCTTACCTGTGCAAAAACACGTACATATGTGTTCACATTTGTAACTTACATGTAGCATGAGATAAAGTCAGTGACTTTCTGTGAAAGGAGATATGTAAGGGTGTATACTTAATGTATGGAAGCCAAATGCAATGTAGGTTGAAAAGTTCTGAGAATATCATAATAGAATGGGTTGGGTTGGAAGAGACATTAAAGCTCATCCAGTTCCAGTCCCCTGCCAGAAGCAGGGACACTTTCCACTAGGCCAGGTTGCTCAAAGCCCTGTCCAACCTGGCCTTGAACACTGCCAGGGATGGGGCAGCCACAGCTTCGCCGGGCAACTTGTGCCAGTGCCTCAGCACCCTCACAGGGAATAATTTCTTCCTTATATTCCATCTAAATCTAGCTTTTTTCAGTTTAAGACTATTCCCCCTTGCTCTGTCCCTACACGCCCTTGTAAAAAGTCCCTCCGTAGATTTCTTGTAGGCCACTTTTAGGCACTGGAAGGTCTAAGGTCTCCCTTCTCTTCTCCAGTCTGATCAAGCCCAGCTCTCTCAGCCTGTCTTCACAGGAGAGGTGCTCCAGCCCGCGGATCATCTTCATGGCCTCCTCTGGACAAATTCACGTTTTTCTCCCTGTTAGAGCTGCTGATGTCATGGATCTGCATTATAGTTCCCTGAAGGTTACTGTAATGAACAAATCTACATTCAGTTATTCAAAAGTGCTGGAATTCTGCCTGTACAATTTTCATTTCACTAACGGGCTGGACAGATTCTGATTTTTCTTAAACAGTTCGCTAATGAATCTTAACATCATGTTAACTGCTTTTATTACATTTCCCATACGTAAAGCCAAACATAAATTTTAAATGCAGGAAAATGAGAAAACAGAACAAATGCAAGTCAGGTTTTGTTCAAAATGTTCTGGTCTCATCATTGACTTCTTAATTTCAGTTTAAGTCAGTTTAACAGGTTTGCATTTCTGTCTACATGACTGACAAGATTAGGGGGGCACAGGGTAGCTCAGTTAGCTAGCTCTGGCTAGTGAATTGTATGTGATCAGGCAGAAGCTCTGCTTCTCAATTGATACACATCTTATGTTGCTACCTACATCAAATTATAAAGTGCACAAACACATAAGATCATATCTGTATTATTTTACATTTCCATTACATGGATATTAATGGCTTTGCAGACTTTTAACACAGGCCATTGGTCCCAAGTGGCTTGCTCTGTGTGTTGCAGCTTTGTACATTCTGCTCCATCACCCTTTTATTCCAGGTCAAACTCTCCACCAGCTCAGGGAAACTTTAAGGAAGGATGCCTGGATTTAAATATTTCTCTTCAGTTTGCATAGCCTCAATTTACAATTTCATTTTCTTGTCTTTTCAGAACAACTGTTCCACTCTCCTCTGTGACAGAAGATCTTTGACAACCTGTCAGTACACTGAAATTGCAGCAGACCTTCAGCCTTGATCCTGCAAACACTGCAGCCTGTGATTTGAGTTCAGGAAGAACTCTTTCGGATAAATTCACTTGCCTGCTGCAGCAATGTGCCAGGACATGGGATAAGCTTTAGAAGCAAGTGCTTCCTCATGTATCAGCGTGTAAAGCACTAGTAAAACTGAAAAGTAACCTTTTAAAGAGCTGCAATACACTGTTTAAGTTTCACTGGCTTAATCCCTTGAGTATTAAGCAAACAGTTATGAACTGGGACTTGATAAGGAATCTCAACAAGCTGATGGTTAGGGTAAATGTTCCTGAAATTATAGCAGTAAAATTAGAATAATAAACCAAATCCAAACTGTTAAGTAGGCTGATTAAACAGTAAGAGCTCATTTTTTCCCTCTGCAATTCTAGTAAGTAAGTCATCTGATGCTGCATTTGTTTTAATGACATTCTTACATCTTTTGGGGCTATAAAAAGTTCTGTACATCATCCTGTCAGTGATAAGCTAAGGGCATGAAGCAGAGTCCTAAATGACCCTATGATAAACTGAAGCAAGTCTAGATCTGCTCTACTGGTAAGGCAGGGCTCGGGGCTGGGATGGGAAGCCAGAGCCACCTCCTCTGCAACCTCTCTCTGCATCTGAGAAAAAGGGAGACCACAAGACTGTAGCAAAGGATAATTCAAATTGTGCGTTCACTTGGGATGTTGCAGATTTCTCCCTTTGTAGGAACTTGTCTGTCCCCATTGACTTGTAGAAAGCATATGCTATCTATTGATTAAATGAGGTGACTAGGACTATTGTGAATGCTTTTGTTGACTGACGTATAACCATGATTCCCATGGGGGCTTTAAAGGTTTGGAAACCCCAGTTGCTATTCTGTTTTACCATATCTGAGTAAAATTTAAAGGTTATTAAACCTGCCGACCACATACAGAAATCTCTGTGGAAGAACCCATCAGGTGTTTGTATTGTGCATGTTTAAAGCAAACCATGGTAATTTTGAGATGAGGAACCATCACAAAAACCAGGAGTCTGGTTTACAGCTATCGTGCGTTTCCTGATATATTGTTTCAAGGCAATTATTCTGAAAATGTCTGTAAAATGGCTAATGTCTGGACTAGGTCTTGTACAGTTTGGGTTCTGTCCATATCAAAATAGAAGTTACATGCTGCTTGGGAAGGTCAGGACTATCTTTGGGTTTCCATGTCAGTACAGCTGATCTCTGGACAGAATAACAGACTAAGCCCTCTTTGCCATCATTTTACGACATTTCTGCCTGACCTGATTCTAACTTTGATATCTAGCTTGACCTTGAGCTTTCTTTTTTATCCTAAATTTATGTGTTTTGAAATATACCTGTTTGCAGTTCTACCCATGTATCTCAATGCCAAAAGTGTTAATAAGATCTTCCATGCAAGATTATTGGAGACATTTACTACGATGTCCTTAAATCTCAGCTGTTCTCTAAATTATGAACGTTACATGGCTGTTCATCTTGTAGAAAGGATAATGTGACCCTGATGCTCAAATAGCTCAGTTTTTCCTCCTGTAATTTCAGAAACTAATTGCAATGTATTTTCTTTTAAATCCTCCTCGAACACTTGAATTGCTTTATTTATACACTTTTGTAACAATACGTTTAATAAATTAAACATGTTAATTCAACAGCTTGTTTATTCAACCTGTTAATTTGATAGTGCAGTTGTTCAGAGAAAGAGCTTTGTCCAGGGAAATAGCCAAGGACTAATCCAGCGTCATGAATCGGACTCTTAATTATTTCCTGGGAGTGATGGCTGGAAAACAAACAAAACCAAACAACTAAAATACCCCCAACAACAAAACAAACCAACCAAACAAAAAAAACCCAAACCAACAGAAACAAACAAAAATCACCCACAAAAACCCCAGCTAACCAACCAAAGAAACCGGACACCCACCACCATCATTACCCCCTTCACCTTAACTGGTGCAGTAATGTTTGCTTACAGAAATTTTGCTATTGTTTCAGGCTTTCAAAGACATTAGAAACATATTTGACAAACACCAACCCTCAGAAATCATTGAGCAATGAGTATCTATTGAGCAGAGATGGTAAGAGTGAGGGAGAGGAATGTAAATAAATATTAAGTGAATAAGAGATACATACTTCCTACCTAAAAAGCTATAAGGTGCACAGAAGGTATATTCTGTTTTCCTGAGGGTTAGGAAGACAACTGTTTGGGAAAACAGATGTGGTAAAATGTCCCAGTGGACCTATTAAGAACCTGCTGGATTTCATTAGCAGGCTTGGATCCTATGATCACAACTTCTTCAATATCTTTAAAACAAAACATCTTAAAAGAAGTGGCTTGAAACAAACTAGGTGAAACAGAAGTCAGCTGATTTCTGCATTACAGAAACAGCTGATTCCTCCAGGAAAGCTCTACCTTTATGCCTGATATTATTCTGTCTTGTGAGCCCAGGGCACACACATGTGCCATTCTGGCAAGGAATCCCCTTGGCTTTGCTGAACTTTGCCTTCTGTTCTGGCAACCCTTAAGAATTTTGTTTTCCTAAAACCTGAAACCAGATAAACATTGTTGTCAGATTTGGTGTTTCCTTAAGAAAGGTCCTTGAACTTCTAAACAGTCAGGTTGGACTTTGGTACAGAGCAAAAAACCTAGATGTTTATATGCATGGTCTGCTGGTGGTTTTTCTTACAGATTAAGAGCTAGCAAATACCAGGTTACCACCAGAAGCAAAGTTAAAATCACATCAGGTCACTTGACATAAAGCTGCTCAATACAAAAATACACAGATCTGGAACTGTTCTTTTTAAGAATAGAATTATCTTATGACACTCTTCTGCATCTTCTGCTCTGTTTGCTTTGCACCAAATGTTACAGCTTTTAGTTAAGTGTCAGAAAGCATCAGGAAAGGTTGGATTAATTAAACAGAAGCTTTGATCTCTTGCTGTTTTCTCTGTTATGATGTTAAGTAGTCCTTTGGCATATGGTTCATTACTGGGTTTTGTAGATAAGGGCTTGTGTTCAAGACACTTGTGCTAAAATAGTTTTGCTCTTGTCAAGTGCATTAAGTGATTTGGAGGATTTAGAAAACATTTAGTTACTGTGCCCACAGCTATCCACAGCTTTGCTCAAGGTGCCATGAAGACCATTAGTGAGTGATAGTTCTTGCCTTAGCTCACAACAAAAGTGTGACTTAAGTTTCAGCTTTATTTTTAAAGGTGTCTGAAACATGTCAGTATACACTACTGTGCTATACTTGAAAAAGAAACAGGTGAAAATAGTAGCATACAGTGATTTTTCTTTAAACATAACTTTATTCCACTGCTAAATACTTAAAACACAGAGTAATGGAAAAGCTTAGGCTGCAAAGGCCCTCTGGAGATGATGTGGTACAAGCTCCAGTTGAAAGCAGGGCATTGGACTTGGCTAACCAGGGCCCTGTCAAGCCAAATCTTGACTATTTCTGGCAAGGGAGATCCTACCTCTTCTATGGACAACCTCTGCAATGTTTAGCTGTTCTCACATTAAAGAACTTAAGAAATTTCCTAGGTTCTGTGTGCTGCTTCTTGCTCTGTCACTGTGCTTCCTTCTGGAAAGAGTACCTCCACCTCCTCTATAACTAACTCTTAGGTACTGGAAGTCTAATTTATACTGATACAGCTCTAGTCCAGTTTCAGCTGCTGGCTTTTTATGTTTTGTTTTAACATCTGGCATATTTTAATTTAATCTTAATAGAGCAGGCTATTAATGATTGCAATGCTCATTAAAACCAAACTATTTAATGGAGGGGAAAGTCATTATCCCCTTTGCTATGGGGATATTTCCATTATTCCCCCTTTTATGGGAATTATTAACTTCCTATGGCAGGAGTAAAAGCTCAGCTCAACAGAAAGTTGTGCTCCACTGTAACATCTGCTTTCCAGAAAGAAAAGGAAAAGTTTGTTGTAAGGCACCCTTACCTCAATCTCTGAACTTAAGCAAATTTTAGTTCAGATAAATTCTTCTTGCAGACAAAACAACATGACAACTGTCTCTGCCTTAGTGCTGCCCATGTCACTTTTCATTAGGAAATACATTGTGACTGACATAGATGATATGAAATGTCAAGTATGTCACTTTTCAAAAAGGTACCTTTTCTATTTAAATGCAGTGGAAGAAGCTGTGGCTTAAAACCAAAGCAGGTGGCATGGGTTTTGTCTTTCCTTCTCTCCTACCCCCAAAAGGTGACCTGGGAATATTTACTTCTAAATAGTTACAAAGGTTTCTATGAATGGCCAGCTATGCTTTCTATGAGTGGCTAGCTCCTTTAGTAGTGATCAGGAGCAGTCTTCCTAAGGGAGGTAGTTAGTAAGGGAACCTTCACTTGCATTTCTTGCTCTGTGTAGATTTCAAATACCACTCTTCTGCTCTGAATGTAAAAATTCCTGCATTCCTAATGCAACACTGCAGATTGTCTCTAATTCTCCAAGACCTCATTCCCATGGAGAAAACCACAAGAAAGCAATGGGACTGTGCATCTGCCTTCATTTCCCACTTTTCTCTCATCCCCACTCTTCCCATCATCAGGAATGCCTCCAATGCTTGGATATGATACATTACAGAGCCTTTATGCCTTACACTGAGATTCTTTGTATAAAACCTTGGACCAGTTCCAGCTGTGTAAGGATGCTCAGGGGGTGACGCTACTTGGTCTTACATGGTGTTGTACTCATAGTTTACAATGTCAGATCCCAGTCCTGTCCAATGCACTTTTTACCCTTTAGGAGAATTGTGTCCTAGCCTTTAGGGTATATAACAAATAGATGATGTAAAAATAAGTTAAAATCATAGTTACAAAATACAAATGGAGGAAAGGATTTGAAGTAGTTCACAAGTAAGTTTTTTTTTTTTTTTTGTTTAATTATCTGGAAAATATATATTGGCTAAGCAAGAACACTGCTAGTGGTTGGCTGGCCTCTATATCCTTACCTATTTCACATACTAGACTTTGAAGCTTTACTGTCTTTGCAACTCCTTTCTTTCTTGTGCCTCCTACTTTCTGGATATTGTAATTTTCAGCAAGCATTTACTTGTCTCTTTTGCTCTTCCCTACATCCTCTGCACAGGGAATTTCTTATAGGTCAAAGAACATAATGTATTGTGGTGCTTCAGCAAACCCAGCTGTGGCTCCATGTGTTCTATAGCTTAAATAAAACATGTAAGGCAAGTCCTTAGGTCATGAAGTGGAATATCTGCAATGAATCTTTACCCATCAGGGTTGTATCAGTCATGTATATAGTGTTACAGGCCCTGTAACAGCCAGCATCTTTCAGCTAGTTGTACCCAGGAAGAGTAATAAAATGAAAAAATACATAATTTTTACACTTCCTGCCACAGACACATAAATCTTTTAAGGGCCATAATGTAACATTTGCACAACCTGATGTATGGAGTAACTTCTAAAGTATGATAATTAAGGAGAAAAAAAAAATATCTTATTTTTCTTTTAACACATGAATGAATGCTGTTGCTATCAACTTTACAGAGAGATGACAAATCTGCTCAGCAGTGGAGCAAAAAGACCCAGTGTTCTGTGCTGCAAGATCTTCGTTCTGCTTAAAGGCATTTTGTTAGAAGAGATTGTGGGATGAAGTGGGTGGCAGTGAAAAGGTTATTTAGGGAAAGGGGAGGAAAATGCAAGTAATTTACATTATGTCATGGAACAAGCTGTCTCTAAATCCCATGTTACAAACAGCTGTTTGTCAGCTAGAACAGTTCAGGAAATTAAATAGTGCTCATGCAATCAAATTCATCAACTTGCAATAACTGTTCACTAGCCATGAGAAAAAAAGAGGAAGATACTCAGTTGAAGAAAATGCCAGTAAATTTCTCAGTATTTTAAGATGTTGAATAGTTACATTTTTTTGCAGTATATGTTCCTGACACCTTTGTAGCATGGATTGAAGAGTATTTTCATTGGTTGTCAGAATGCTCTTCGCAAAGGAAGAAATTACATATTTCCAACCTGCCCTACCTTCTGAATTATGAAGTATGACATGTCATTGTCTGACTAACAATACAAGCTGTACCCTATACATAACAGAAGTACAAATCCTATTTGTCATGAGCCTTTTCACTATGGAAAATAGATCATCCTAAATACTAGGATTAGGGTTCTGTAGACCTGGCGTTATCCTTGATTTTGTGCCTGACTTAGTCTTTACCTTTCAGCAACTCATTTTTATTTCTCTGTGTTCAGTCTACAGTCAGGCTGTCTGGTCATCTCTTAATATAGTTCAAACCTGAGGCGATCTTCTGCTATTTGCAGAGGATCTAGCATGGTGTGCTCCTGATTTTTTTTTGGGTCATATACATTCTACAGCAACAATTATCATATATTATTATTTCTGGATCTGCCTTTGCTAGAAGGACAGGCGTTAGCTTAAGGCACACATGTTAAGCTTTATATAAAACAGGGAGGGCCTTCTTCTGTAGATGTGAAAATAATTATGCAATTATGCATGAAAGATGAGGAAGATACAGGGGAATGAATAAAGAAGGCAAGAGTTTGAGGGCAGAGATGTATGAGTTACTTTCTTTGACTTAACCAGTACCCATGCACCAGCTGAGCTTCAGTAGCAGGTTGTATGTATGCAGTTGGCATTGGAGAGGTAAATCCTTCTTTTGCTTCTTTAGGATTCTTTCTAACCGTACAATGGAGTTGTATATGATCTCAAACCACCAAATCAATAAAAGTATTTAATGAAAGTTGGAACAACTAAGAAATATAAAGATATCCTCCTTTCATTTCTTTAGGTTAGGATTCAGAACTAGAGACTCTAAAATTGAAACTGTGCCTTAAATTAATAACCTGTCCACCAGAAAAGTTTTTGGTAAGCTGTAGCTTTAGTGCATGCTACAGTCAGCACATGGAAACATTTGCCCTATATTTATATGTTGAACAAGAGTGCCTTCAATGTCATGTCAGGAGTAAAAATGGGGAAAAAATATTCTATAGAAGAATAAAAAAACAATTTTGGCCTGGAGTAGACAAAATTTCATATCAACCTAAAGAAAAATAATGCCCTTGTGGAAGGAGAATGGGAAACAGGAAGTATTTAGCAATTGATTTCTGACAATAGCTTCCATATATCCCACTTAAGGCAATATAAATTGTGCTTATATCTTTAGAATCTCGCCAGTAATAAACTGTAATTAATGCACCTTTTATGTCACATACAGGAAGGCAAGACTAATTCTTCACTTTGAAAACTAAGGCCCTACAGATAGACTGACCATCTGAAATGCAAGTCTCCTCACCATTCTGTTTTGCCCATCTTTTCCTCTGAGTTTTCTGGTTGATACCTTTTTTTTTTTCCTTTTAATGACTTGGGGTTTTAATTCAATTTTTAATCATATAAAATAGCATTGAAAAAGCTGGCTCAGCTGTGTGCACTTCGTGGCTGCATGAACTACGTTCTCTACAGAAATGTGTGTTGAATTTCTTAAAAAAAAAAAAACACACCCCCCCCCCCCCCCAAACTTGCTATTTTCTGGTGGGGTATGCTGATACGTTCCTCTCTGTATTAACACACTGCAAGAAAATTAACAGAGTTTCATATCATAGTTGATTCTGTTGAAGCGCATCTCCTTGTTATACAGTGAAATCCAACTACACACCATTCAGGGGACAATCATAGGCTCTTTAGGGTTGGAAGGGACCTCTGGAGATCATCCAGTCCAACCCCCTGCCAAAGCAGGGACACCCAGAACAGGTTACGCAGAAACATGTCTAGGCAAGTTTGAACATCTCCAGAGAGGGAGACCCCACAACCCCCTTGGGCAGTCTGTTCCAGGGCTCTGACACCTTCAGTATAAAGAAGTTCTTCCTCAAGTTGAACAATGTTTTGGGGAAGAAACTCTCATGAGAGTAAATCTGTCAGGTGCTGTTAGTAGGTTAGATGCCCTTCAGTAACTGGGATGTCTTTAGGTAGAATCCTGATTTATTTTTTCTTTTATGTTATGTTTGGGTTTTGTTTTTGTTTCGTTTTGTTTTGTTTTTTCTTTTTCTGTTTTGTTTTCATGATGGACAAAGACAAGAAACTGATTTGGTGATGAAGCTATTTTTCAATTCTGAGAGAATCCTAACAGTTTATTCTAGTCTTTTGCCTGTGTTTACAGGTGATATACATAAAACTGTAATGTGTAGGAAAATTTCTTTATCACCTGAGAGTTATTCAGAAGCTAAACAAATGGCAAATTTAATTTTGAGATATCTTGCGATGTTTAACTTTGGAGTAGTTGATTTATTTTCTTTTACATGCTTGTTAATTTGGAATTAGTGTTAATCTCAAATATCACTGGTCTTGCTTTGAAATCAGATAAAGGCTCATAGAAACAGTGTGAAATTGTGTTGTTGGTAACTTCTGTAAAAAAGAACATTCTAAATATTGTCCAGTTGAATATTAAAAATAATTTCTGGGTTAATTTTGGGCTCTACCAGAACTATCTTCTGTAGTTACCTTCTTTTTCAGTCAGGTTTTCCAGATAGCATCTGGGGCTCAACTGCTTCTTTCCTTTTCTCTTTTGGAATTTTTTTTTCATGACCTCACTTGAAGACTGACTGAGTAGGTGATGATCGTTAGGGCTGGAGTCCAGAAGTATCTTTTCTGCGTTACTTTCCAAAAAGTGGTTTCTGATTAAAATGATGTGTGTGTTTTCACAGTGTTTTTCTTGATGCCTCTGAGTTTCCAATGGAAATCATTTTACCAGACAATGTTTCATGCTAGAAGTAGGCTTGCAGATAGTTCTTCCAGTTAGAGAGTAATCAGCACTGTGAGGTAGCACTTACGGATTGTCCAAAGAGGTGACTTGAAGCGGGGGAGGGAGAGGTGTCACTAAGAGACATCTTGTGCCGATACCACATAGCAAATCTGTGAATGAGAGAGATTTATATCCAGTTTGGAGTTACTATTTTCTACAATCCTTCCAAGATTAATTTCACACTTCATAATTTCTTGTGGAAGAGCTGTCCAGAAAAGGTTGAATCAATGCAGTGGGATAGGCTTTTAGGTTGAATAGGAATTCTGTTCTTATTCTGGGCTGAAATGAGCCAACAGCTGCCCTGATGTAGTCTTCCTGACTTCTACAGTGGTGTGTGGAACTCCCCATGAAATTAGATTGGGCTGAAGCAGGCCCTTACAGGGTTCTGTTTAGGAGGTTTGCACCTTCCCATCCTTTAAAAAATGGGCAGAAGTCCATCTTTTTAACTGCTGGCATTAACTGCTCAGTCATCACCTTATTTAAAAATAAAATGTCTGTTGAAAACCTCTGGTAGTACCTTGTACACTAACACAAGAAAAAAGTACTTTCAATAGTAAAACTGTCTGAAGACATCTACCTTCCTTTATTACTAGCTATGGCTACCATCATTTTGCCACAGTTTTACAGCTATCACACTTGGCTAAGGCTGTGATTTTTCTTAGATTTATCATGGTGAAAGACTAGGAAATAGTTGGCAAATAGGAATGACACAATTACTGTGGTGTCTCTTGACCATATTCAACTTCTTCCAATGGCAGTCAGATACACAGGCTACTTCATATTTGCCTAGCTAGTAAAATAGGAAAGCAATAAGCATCCAGTGAAGACGACATGTTAAAGGCTTTAAACTTTTAGGACTGGCTGAAGAGAAGACACTTCCAAGGTTATAATTGAAGGCAGATACTGAGCTTCTTCCCCAGTTTTTTATTTTGTATAATTTTTTTTCTTGTTGAATACCAGGGATAACCCTACAAAGCCCCGTGCAGTCATGCCGTGATCCCCAGGCTGGTTCTGTGCAATCTAGCTTATACCTGAGGCAATGTAGTGTTCTGCTCCAGCTAATTAACTCTGAGCTAGCTCATGTTTCTCAAAATAGCACTGCAAAGCATCTAACTTTACTTGGGAGGAAAAAGCTGGTAGACTGAAGGCCCATGGCCCCACTTTCCACTGTTCTCCCATTAGCACCATCCAATTTACACACGTTTTCCTGGGCACCTAATGAGGTTGCAGCTACTCTGCCAGCTTTGCTCACTTGGAAAGGTTTGGGTAAGCACTATACAAACAGTGAGCTAGAGACAATTTGCAATGTAGATAGACACATACCATATGGATAGACAAAACAGATGGTGGATGAGGGAGGATGAGAGGAACAGAAGCATAGAACAGTGAACAGATTTCCTCCCAGTTGTCCTAGAGGCTAGTACAGGGTTAAAATAAGAGCCAAAATTCCTTGGCCTTGAGGCTGGGATCTTTCTTATCAGTGTTGTCTTAAGTCAGGGAAGTTGTTTTTTTTTGTTTGTTTGTTTTATTCTTATTCTCTTAATTCATCTGCTCACTTTGAGTTTAGTTTTTACCTTCCAGAGAATTTGAACTGGAGTTTGTCTTTATGTCTGAGCAGTTTAGAGATTTTCCAGTTGCAGTGGTTCTCATCAGGAAAGGTCAGGAGGAATGACATTTTTCATAGTCAGTCTTGTTTAAAACCTGGCTATGTTTCATGCATAACAACAGCAACAATTTGCATTTATATAACACCTTTCATCCCTTAGGATCCCATAGCGCTTTATAAACCATATGTGGGAATAACTTCACTGAAATAACAATTAAAAATCCCTCTTTGAAGCCCCACAGCCTGTGGGATAGCTGAGGGGCAGCATACAGTTCCAGCACTGCTACACAGCCTGTAGGAAAAAGCATTGGGAAGGTACTGTTTTTCTGCTGGTAGGTAAAGGCGAAAATTTGGCTTGAATGGACTTTGAGAGGACAGTAGCCCTACAAAAAGAGTTGCAGTAAAATGTCAAGATCACTAGAAATCAGGGTTCTGTTTTGCATCTGCTTCTGTGGCATGACACCTCTGACAGTACAACACGTTATTGTACTGGCTCTGGGTGAGCAGGTCCATGTACTTAACTGTTCCAGCTATCCAGAATCAGTATATATATTTGGGCTAGAAACTCAGTAGTAAACTATATCTGGTGATATTCCTGTCCACATATCAAGTGAACCTGTCTCTGCTGCAATCTGATAATCTTAGTGTGCAGGTTTTTGGTTACATAGTGCGTTCTCCCCCAAGAAAAACCCACGTCCAAACTTGTATAGTTTTATGTATTCTGTCTGCTTAGAGAGCAATGATGAGGGTACTCTATTAGCACAGAATTTTCACAAATGAAAGTGATATCCACCAGAAGATTTAGAATAAATGGAGAAAATTCAGTTAAGAGGGCTTGACTTTAATAAAAGTGTGTGTTGTTCTCATGACTAAATTAGTCACTTCAGTTACTGAAAAGCAAGTTTTCTATGTCCCCAGACTGTCCTTTGGAAATGCCTAGCAGACAGAGAGCAAAGGATACAGTGACAGAGAATTTTTCTGCCATCTCAATTTGTCCCAGTGCTTTCCAAGGTGAGTGTGAGATTACATGTTTATCTTTTTTTTTCACTGAGTCATAGGAAAAATTTAATTTAGAGATGAATGTAGCCTAAAAATATGCCATTGTGTTTGCTTTACCTAAGCACAGGATGTATAATTCTTATTAGGGAGCAGGCAGAGTGTTAATATATGGCTTGAGTCAGATAAAGGCCTGTATCCTACAGCACCCAGTGAAACAAGCAGTAGAACAGCTCTTATTGAACATCCTAGTCATCTCTGAGGGGTGCTTCTCCCACTGTCCTTAAGGACAGCTGTGACATCTGCCTAGCTTTAGCAGAAGCTGATGGTGCTCACCCTAGTCTACACTTAGTGCTGTACAGGCCACCCAAACAATGATTATTCATCACTGTCATCTTTGTCGTGGCACTCATAAAGGTGAGGACCAGCATTCCTGCAGGGAACTGTGGCTTAAGGACTGTGTAGATGATAGAGCTACCTTTAAGGGCTGATCCTGAAGAAAATGGAATTGTTAATGCCCATAGGATGGTATAAAAATAATATTCCCCTGAGGACATAATTTCCCTTATGTGAGAGGAGGGCTGACAGATGTCCTTGATAAAGCCTATTATTGTTACTGTTATATTGCCAGATGTTGTAATAACAGGCTGAGAACAACCTGACTGCTTAAATGACAGGTTTGCCTCAAACTTTCCCTCCGTCATAAAGTGCCTTCTTTATTCCTACTGCTTTCTGTTTGTTACTAGGACCTAGGTAAACTCCTTGTAACATAGTGTTTAGTTCGTGTGACTAATTTTCTCAAAGAAGAAACAAATGCCTGTAAACTATAGTTATTCTGCACTCCTTTATTAAAACATATTTTACTTAAGAAACACCTGAAAAGCTTCCCCCACCCCTGTCCTGCCTTCAACTGAAAATTTGTTATCAGAGTTACATATTTAGTTGCCTGAGTTGTGTGGGATTGTTTCAGTTACTTGGCTGGATGATTGACAGCAGTTATGAGGAGAAGGACTTTGGGCTCAATATGAGCTGGCAGTGTATGGTTGCAGCCCAGAGAACCAACTGTATACTGGGCTGCATCAAAAGGAGCATAACCAGCAGGTTGAGGGAGGTGGTTCTGACCCTCTGCTCTCATGAGACCTCACCTGCAGTACTGTGTTCAGCTCTGGGGTCCACAATAGAGGAAGGACATGGACCTGTTGGGATGGGTCCAGAGGAGGCCCATGAAGATGATGCAAAGGCTGGAGCACCTGTCCTGTGAAGACAGGCTGAGAGAGTTGGGCTTATTCTGCCTGGAGAAGAGAAGGCTGTAGGGAGACCTTACAGGGAGACCTCATAGCAGCCTTCCAGCACTTAAAGGGGACTACAAGAAACCTGGAGAGGTGCTTTTTGCAAGGGCATGTAATGACAGGGTAAGGGGGAATGGCTTTAAACTGAAAGAGGGCAGATACAGATTAGATAAAAGAAGTTCATTAATGTGAGGGTGGTGAGCCACAGGAACAGAGAAGTGGTGAATGCTCCATCCCTCACAGTGTTCAAGGCCAGGTTGGATGGGGCTTTGAGCAACCTGGTCTAGTGGAAGGTGTCCCTGCCCATGGCAGGGGGTTGGAACTGGGTGAGCTTTAAGGTCCCTTCCAACCCAAACCACTCTGGGTTTCTATGATGATTCTGGGATTGAAAATGAGGAAAATGTAAAATGGGAAGACTTCAGTCTGGAAAAATGATGGCTGATAATGGAGAAGATACATGTCTATAGAAGTTCAAGTATCACAGGAAAAACCAGAGACTAAAGTAGCAGAAATCCTTGCCATAGTGTGTTGTATGTACTGCAGATTCATAGGGGTCCCTAAAGTAAATGAGCTACCCTCAGTGCAGGTGAGCTGAATTAAATGTGAATTATGGAGGACACAGGAGCTCTTCTACACTGAGCTAACTGCCTTTAAGCAAAAGTTGTGGTCAGAGTGGGAAGAGTGGTTTTCCCCAGGCTGGATCCTGACCTGGAAGGCACCTGTGCTGCTATTTCTGGCTGTGGAATAGAGGCAGAGCGCTGAGATAAACCAGTGTTTCACAGTATGATTAGGAAGAAAATTCCCTCCTGCTTCCTTGCCACCTACCCAAGGGTGGTACTCCAGATGCTTGACTAGCTCAAGGGATACCTTGGGCCAAAGCATTGTTTCTGATTCCTGGACTTGTTTGGACAGATTTCTATATTGCTCTGCGTTTGGAGGTGGTTTGAGTTGCTGTTTATAATGAAATTCTCCATGTTAGCCTCTTTCTTTCTCCCTTTTCTCTCCTGCCTCTCCCTGCTTAACAAACTGAGCCCATGGGGCTCTTCGAGCTCCCTGTGGCTGTTTTATTCATAGATTTAGCCCCTTTCTTAGTGCAGCAGCTTTGTCAAATATTTTTCAAGGACAACTTTTCTCCCTAAAGGTTTGCTCAGCAGCAGTGAGTGTCTCATCTAGGTAATCTATTCTGATTAATTTGACTTTAGCTTTCTTACTGCTCCAGTGGAGTCCAAATTTGTCAAGGACTTAAATATATATACACACACACCAGCTTTTTTTTTTTTTTTTTTCAGGAAGCTAGAACACAATAAGCTGCCTCCTAATTTTATTAAGAGACTCACTCTTTGGAAAGGGACCACTGTTATCAGCCTGACCAGAACAGAATGCAGCAAAAAATTAAGATTGAAGCAACAAACTAACTGGTTTCTGACCTAACTGCAGAAAATTCAGGGTCAAGAGATTATTTTTTTTTTAATATATTTTATTTTATGTTTTAAAAATGTGGGTGTGTTGCTATTTTTCTTCTTCATGACAGGCTGGCACCAAGGTGCAGGTGGCTGTACCCCCCTAAAGCTGGGGGTGGAAGATGGCTCTGGGGGCTGAACCCATAGGCCAGGGCAGAGTGCAGCTCCCTCCTGCTGCCCAGCCCGATGCTTGCTCAGCTGGGCTCTCAGTTGGAGCCTTCTGCTTGCAGCATCCTGATGACACTGCTTTGTCCTCTTACAAAATGTTCATTAATGTGGAAGGGCACTGGCTGTTTTTCACTTCCAGCCTAGGATATGCAGCCTCTTCAGATATCCAGGCTCTTCTCCCTCTCACTATTTGCTTCAGTTTCTGCTAGTAACACACCTACTTCTTGTAAGCCATTCTGTTAGAGGAATGTAATTTTTATAGAGATTCATATCTATTCTTACACAGATCTGTCTTACCTATACTCTTTGCTCATGAAATACTGCTTCTTAAACAACACTTGACCATTTTGCTGTCTTAGTTCAGCTTACTTAAATGGGAATTGAGACTGGAATTTATAAAGAAAAGAGCAAAAAGCTTTCCTTCTATGCCAATAAAGGCATCACTTTCTTGCAGAACTAAAAGAAAATAAAAAGAGAGTGCAATCAGGCATCTAGTGAACAGCTAAGACGCTGACAGAATCTTGGGTCATATCGGAAGCTGAACATTAGTGTGACTGGAAAACACCTTTAATGATGGTCCATAATGAATTTCTAGCTCCCAAAGAAAATAAATCAATCTGCCATTCATCTGTGGTTTCCTTGCTTCTCTTCCCGTAATGAATACAAGTTTCAGTAAGAGCCTGTTTGAAAAAATAAACATAAAGGGGGATGTAAAAGTAAGCCTAATCTTCTTTATTCCACGTGTGAAATTAACACTGGAAGACTGTGATTTAACTGTAACACTTAAAGGCATCTTTATGGAATTCTTAAGCTATCTGTGAAAAGAGCTTTCTCTACCCATCCCTTCATGGGAAGATCCTGTGGAGCCCTTAGTACAATATTCAGAGACGGTGACTATGAATTAGCTTTACCCCTTTCCTTACACCCTCATACTGTTTGTCCTTCCAGACACGTCTGCCTGACCACACAATGTGCTTTGTCTGACCCTGTGATTCAAATCCAGTCTGTGGGATACTCTGTCTGATTTGCCACTAAGGCTGTTAAAGTATTGTACAGTTGTTCAGTAGGCTAATACCTTCCCCTGGCCCTGCCATGTTAAGTGCTTGTTGCCCTGAGCTGCCCTTCAAACCATGTGGGACTGAAAACAACCTTTATACAATGCCTGGGGTTGTCCAGGCTTAGAAACATGAACTATAACGGGTGACTCCAGCAAGAAGGATCCAAAAGCTGGGATTAGAACAATTCGCTGAAACTGGGCCAATTCCCCAGAGCTTAGGAGGGCTAACCCTCTGTGGTATTTTTCCTCTTGGTTAGCACAGAAAGGCAGATGAATTTCCCAGTGCTCTGATCTACAGAGCTTTGCTGTTTTACTGTTCGGGTTGCTTCCCTCCCTCTTGTTCTAGGGTTGCCTGTAGGTTTGCAGGGCCTCCTGTCCAGGACCCTGTCTCATTCTCAGGGGCATACCAGAGATGGGACTACTGTGCCTTTTAGGTCACTTGGTGCTTTTGATAGTAGCACTTACTGCAAACAAGTGAGAATTGATTCCAGCTGCCATGGGACAAGTAGACAGGGGCTGCTCAGAGAAGCAGACTCCAGATGCTTGCCTATATTGTACGTGACCTTTCCTTAGTTGTTCAAGGGTAGCATGAAAGGTGGATGTGTTTGAAAGCATTAGCATTCCTCCACACCTTCTGAATAATTTTACTATTTTATAAGAGATAATTTTGTTTGAATTTCTTCCTGTTGTTTTCTTTCCCAATCCCCACCACCTAGGAGGTCAGCAGAAAGCTACAGCTTGCCTCATATTTATTCAGTGGCTTTTTTAGATAAGCATCTGTCTCTTCAGACTTTTCACATTTAACCCCTTACTTTGGGTAAACCTTTGCTTCTAGGCTTGGGGATAAGCAGACGGCAGAGGACACTTAACAGTGAATTATGACATTGAATTTGGAGGAAGGTTTCTACCTGACAGTGTTGAAAGTTATTCAGGGGAATGCTGTATAGCTGTTTTCTCTTCTAAGACATCTTGCAGTTCCCACAGAGGTATAACTTTAAAAACAGTATGTTCTGTGTTAACATATCTAAAAATAAAGGCATTAAACATGCCTATACCAGAGCATTGGTAGATTAAACCCAGATTGCTCCAAAAAGAATAAAATAATCAAATCAATACTTCTCTCCAGGCCAGCTTTATTACTTTTAAACAGCTTTTTATTATTTAAAAAAATATGTATCTAGCAGCAATTACCAGCCAGACCTGTGTCATGGGTAATAAACAGATGTTCAATAGAAAGTTGCCTAACAGTTTTACCTCCCAAATCTTTTGTGTGGCAGAAAGTTTTGGGTTAACTTTATATTTGAAAGTGGTCTTTTAATAAGACTCTCCTTTTGTTTGGCATGTACTTCTGTCTTCACGGAATGACTTGTGGGTGTGTCGTGGTTTAAACCCAGTCAGGTAATTCATTCGCTCACTTCCCCCCCTTTTCTTGCCCTCCCCCTGCTCTCGGAGGGACAGAGAGGAGAATCGAAAAGAATGCAACTCCCACGGGTTGAGATAAGAACAGTTTAGTAACTAAGGTATAACACAGATCACTACTGCTACCACCAATGATAATAATGATAAAGGAAATAACAAGGGAAGAGAATACATCATCTCACCACCAGCCGACCGATAACTCGGCCCCCAAGCCCGACCAAGCTCTGACCGATACCTCCTCCAACCCTGCAGTCCCCCAGCCCTTCTGGGTAACTCCCAGTTACATCCTGGGCATGACGTGCTGTGGTATGGAATACCTCTTTGGTCAGTTTGGGTCAGGTGTCCTGTCTCTGCTTCCTCCTGGCTCCCCCTCCTCCCTGGCAGAGCATGAGGCTCACAAAGTCCTTGGCCAAACCAAAACATCCTTGTTATCAGCTCTGTTCCTGAGCTGAAAGTCAAAACACTCCACTGCACCAGCTACCAAGAAGGAGAAAAATGACTGCTACTGCTGAACCCAGGACAGGGTGGCAGGAGAGCAGACTTAAGGCGACCTTATTCCCAGGCACACCTAAGTCTGAGTACCTGCTGCCTATATTTAGGCTGCGTGTAAAAACCATTCCCTGGCCTCCTTGGTTTCCTGTGGTGCTAATTGGAAGGGAAAGTGTTAAGAGAGATGTAGCCAAGGTGATGGGTCTCAGGGGATCCTTGTGAGCCATAGGTTTCATCCACTGTGTTGCCATGTCCAGTGTTTTCAGGAAGAGGAGGAGACAGCAGCTCGTTCTCCATGCAAAGGCATGTGCTGAAAGGAACCCTGCAATGGGAATTCTTTGTAACTTCTTCCCCTTCATGCCCCTCTGTCTGAAGAGACCTGATAAAGCCACATTATGCACAGTGTATTGGTTTTTACACTTCTGTTGTGTGTTCAGGAGTGAGGACAGATATAGTAGAGGTAGAACTGCAGATGCAGATGGTATTTTTCAGCCAACATGTTTTTTTTACACTGGGGCAATCTTCATTTATCAGACTTCAGTGAAGTCATCTGGTTAAAGTAAACTTTTATTTGTTTTGAATCATGGGAGAAGTCTAGCGCTGAGCAATATTTATTGGTACTGTCATTTGGAATTAGGGATAATATGTGTGTCATCTAGGTGGCTAGATGAGTGTTAGATAAAGAGTGCTAAAGAATTAGAGTCTTGATTTTCAGAGCAGTTTATTGAATTAACAACTTTGTTTATTGTGCAAACTGCCTTTCTTTGTTTAACAAGAGTAAATATTTCTACAGATGTAAACACACGTCCTATTGTGTGGTGATAGAATTCAGATGAATACCTTCCATGGGCTATACTAAAATATTTGTATTATTTTTCATGATCACTTCCAAGGATCACACAGCATATCATAAATGCACTTAGAAACCTTGCTGCTTTGGCCAGGAAAACTGCAACTTCCTTTCCCAGTTTCCATCTTCATTTGTAATGAAACACATGCTTTGCTTTAGAAATTGTTGCAACTGAATGATTGAGAAGCAAAAGTTAATGACATCATCACCATGTCTGGCACTGCCTGGAGAAAATAATGCTAGGCCATGCCATGCTCATCTTTGTTACATCTAGCAGAGTCCCAGGGAAGTAGTGCTGGCTCATGATGAGAGGAAGGTGGAGCCAAGGCCTCTGCGCAGGAGAGGCAGAGGAGGTGAGTGCTCTGCAGATGTGTTTCTAGTGGGAGGGTGCAGTGCAGTAGGCAAAACTAATGGATGGGCCATTAGTCTCCACCAGTCTTTTAATATACCTATACCATAAAGGAGAAATTTAGGAGTGTGTTTGTGATGAGATGCTAATCTTCAAGAAACTAGCCCTGTTATAAGCAAACTATTATTGGTGTTGACTTTCTGCAAATACTGTGGTATAACCATACATGCAGACTCTGAAGCAGAGGTTGCCATGACATGGCTAGCTGTGCCACTTTCCATAAATGCTGCTGTTAGAAGTAGCTGTCAACAAAACTAGTAGCTAAATTAACCTGAGAAATACTATTTTTCAGAGGGCATAATCTGTCTTTTCTTCCTTCATTCCCACATTACTCACCCTGAAAGTTTTCAACTGACATCAGCAACTGTCCGCCTGATTTTTATCTTATATGTGCCATGAGTAGCAGTCATTTCAGTTCTCCAAAATGAATTCCAAACTTATTGCTGTCGTCCTTTTGGTCTCAAAGAGAAACACATTTTTATGGCTGTTTGATGCAGATAAGCTGCTCCCTCTGTAATTTTTTTTAAAGACTGAGTCTTGAAATATGCAAAGCAGCAACCAAACAGCCAGAAAATTCAGAGCCTGAGTGTGAAACTGAATGTGAGATGAATTACCCTGCTCCTCAAGAGTGCAACTTTCCTAATTATCTTTTTTTCTCTTGCATTTGAGGTTTCTTAAAAAGAATAACCATACCTAACCACCTTATCTACCATTTAGGCAAGAGGCTTTATGTTGTTGTTTGTGTGTGTGTGTGTTTGTTTGTTTGTTTTTATGTACTGACCTCTGAATTTTTCTTCAGAGCTTCACATATATCCAAGTCTGGCCTTGAATATTATTATATGATATCACAGATATGAATTTTGGAACTTGATTTGAAGAAAACAATGGAAAAAAAGATGAAAACTCTGTGATGGAAAGCAGAAAAGACTGCTTATGAATGATCGTATCTTCATTCTATGCTTTCAGGTAGACTCGGAAGACTAGCTGAAGAGATTTCAGCCATGTTGCATCTTCACAAAATTGCTTTGGACAGCGCCACTCAAGCCCAAATAGTCTGATAATCCAAAGAGACTGATCTAGTTGGTTACTTTGGCTCTTGAAGTATTTTTGTCTGTCTGTATCCATGTCATGCACCTCATGTTTGCTGCAAATGCTGTAAGTTTGAACCTAGAAAAGGCCAAAGAGCAGATTGTCAAGAGAGATGCTCATATATCGTGGACATAGCATAAAAATCCCAGACAGATAAAGGAACTAAATCCCATTATGTAAATTTAATATTGTCATAGACGGGAAACGGCAAGATTTACCCCAGAGAATACAAGATTTATGGAGTCTTTTTTTTCTCTGCCTCTTTTTTTTTTTTTTTTTTTAATCGAATGTTAAGAGAGATTTCTCTAAGAATGCAGAGGGCAACCATCTGGAATACCAGAAAATGGCACCTTCTTAATTAACCAAGCAATTGTTAACTTGATCGAATCTCTTTCTTCGAAGATTTCCAGCCACTACGTGCACACCGTATACAAAGAGATTAGTAATGTGGAAATGGCAGTGTTGGCAGTAAAGTCAGCTTCTTGATCAATAATAACTCAGCCTGAGCAGACACTTAATCTAAAAGAAAGAGGTCATCTCCAATCAGGTCCCTTTAAAGAGATTGACCAACAAAATCTAATCCCTGATTGCTGAATATTTAGTCAAGCAGTGACCTTGCTTCCTATTGTTTAATCATATATTATTAGCTAATTCTTCCATTCAGGTCCATCTTGTGAATTAGATTTTGTCCTAATTAATATTGTAACTGTTAAAGAAGAAAAATGTTACAGCTTACATGACACTGACTTCATAGGCTAGGGCCAGCAAAATCAAATCCAAAACCTTTCTGCAAGTTTGAATCTTTCTGTCTCCATATCATTCCTAACAAATGTTACTTCTGCCTGTTCTTGAGGACCTCTAATGATGGATAATCCACAGTTTTACAAGATAGCAAAATGTGGTAACATATTTTTATCTCATGTGCTGGGGGAAAGTGAGGAAGGAGGGAATATGACCTTTCATAGGTATGTTGAAGCAGAGCATCTCGCTACCAAATCTGTCATCGGTGTTAGCAATAAACAGATTGCAGTCCCTCTAGAAATTGGGTAAAATACTAGAAATCATGTATTCACTGACTGCTTATATTATTAATAACTTGTTTAATTTTCAAGAACATGGTGTGAGGGGACCAGTTCACACTGGGTAGCAGTAAAACAGCCAGCAGGCTGAATAACATGGGGAAATAGTCTTCGGCTCCAATATCACCTTGCTGCTATAGGGTGACTTACCTCCCTCAATCCTGACTGAGCAGGAGTAATTAGGGGTAGGAGATCACTCTGAGTTTCCAAACACTGTCTCCAGAAGAAACCACTGAGAACATCTGTATCTGTATGCCCAGAGTTAATGAAGTTACAAGCCATTGAGGCTACATCTGTATTGAGGGAAAAAAAAATACCGAACAACAAAACACAAACCAAACAAAAAACCCCAGCTCCCTCTCCCTTTTCCTGCCCCCCTACAGACTTTGGATAAGTATACTCTATTGGCTTACAGAGGGAGAGCACATTTTAAGGCCAACATTGCACCCAGGATTGTGAAAATCAGATTTTGCTGTAAATGTTGAATCCCTGGCTCTAGCACTCAGGATGAGTGCTAACATGTAATAAAGCTACCTGTTTTATGGGGGGTTTTTTGTTTGTTTTAGGGTTGGGTTTTGTTTTTTGTTTTTTGTTTGTTTGTTTGGTTTTTTTTGCATTCAGGCTAGAATTGTGCATTGTAGTTCACTTTCTTGTACCCTATGGATTCTAAAATGTATAAAAGCATGATACAGAGATGCAGAAATCATAGCTTTGGTTCATCTTTAAGTCTATGAGGAGGTAGAAAACTGGGCTGCTCTACTTCCTTCACAGATCATTCCTCTTATGGGGTGTGTTTTGACAACTCCAGCTGCCTCACCTGCACAAAGACAAGTGGCCTGTTCTCTGTGAAGCACCAGAAAAATACAGGGATGCTTTTATTCTTGCCAGGTTTGGGAGGAATTACCTCAGCAGACCCAAACCAGTAGTTCCCATGGCTAAGTACAAACAATTGAGAACAGACACCAAAATGTCGCTGAATGTTTTGTACCTGAGCCGTCCAGCTAAGAAAGCTGTATGTAAATCAAGATCACAAGCAAAACTAAATGGTGCCTTAATGGATATGTTCAGTGCAAAATCTTATTTTCTATATTATTTCTTTCCTTCAAATGGCTGTTTTACTAAGCAATCATATTGGGACTTCGTTTTACATGAAAAGAAAAAGTAGCTTTCTCTGAAGCACCTCTTGTAACTTAGTCTTCCAAATCTGCAAATATTAGACCTAAAATCTATTGAAATCTGGAAGACACTGATCTTGAAGAAGCTAATGCTATAACCTCATGCAAGTTGATATGCTGTTTGCTGTGTCAAATATTTATTTTAATACATCTTTTAAATATTTTAATATTGTTATTGAGTTCATGTTTATGATATTTTACTAAACAAAGTTTTAAGGAATATTTTAAATATTAACTATGTAACCAATAGCCAATTTTAGGGGGGGATTTTACTTTTCAGGTAGAGTAACTGATATAAGTAGAGATGGTAAAAGGAATTAATTAAATTTATCCCCTAAGGTTTTCAACCATTTGGCTAAAATGAAAACTAGGAGAAAAGGGAGGAGTTGAACCACAGCAAGCTATGTGAAACTAGTTTCGTTTTATTGTCAAGTAAAAACCATAAGTCTCATGTAGTGTCTGATGACACAAAAATATTTCTATGGAAGAGTTTTTCTTTTCTGTCATTCCATACTGTGTGTTTTCTTTTTGTTGGGTTAATGCTTTCATTCTCTTTTTGTGACCAGAACTGAATCCTTAGTTCTCAGTATGGTAAATGGATGTTGTGGGTGCTCAGAAGGATGGGCACTTTTGAGGTACAGGATCTACTGGCTTCTGAGTACCATTACTCTCCTGATTGAGCACAGCTTGATGTCAGCAACAGCCTACTGGGAAAAGGAAAAATAGCCCTTCCGCTTACCTAGTGCTGTTTCAGTGTCCCGTTTCCTTTCATATTTATTGTGTATTACAGCTCAACATTTCGCACATAAATACGTAAGCAGAGTGAATATGGGTATGAATTTTGTGTGTGTGTTTGCATGTCCTTATGTGTGCATTGAATAGGATTTTTTTCCCAGAATAAATTAATTTACATTAAATCAACATATTGCCAGGGAAAAAAACAGCAAAGGCTTTAACCTTCTAAGGTGCCTTGCTGCAGTGATAGAGTAGCCTGTCTAGTATGCAGTCTCCCTTTGAAATGCCTTGGGCAAAGCAGAGCACATCATAGCAGGGGAAGCTAGCTAGAAAAGGTAGCAGTACTTGTTCCTGTGCAGAAGTCTGAGATTTTCTGTCCCAGATGGTAGTTTTATAGGCCATTATGATGCCTCAGACTGGCTCAATAGGTGAACTGAAGAATGAAAATAGTCCCATTTCCAAAAAAGCTGAACTCAAGATCTGGCCCTCACGAGGGCTGAGTAAGTCACAGACCAACCGCTGTGATTTATGTGATGGTACGATGTGATTAACTTTCCCCTGGATCATTAGAGAGTCTCTGTGGGTGGTGATGTGTCAGTTACTGTTCTCAGCTGGAAGGAAAGTCAGCAATAAACAGCCAGATGGGGGGAAAGGGGTGAAGAAAATTCTTAATCAGTGCTGAACTTTTAGCTTAAAACTGCACAGATTTTAGGTCAACTAAAGAAGTGTTTGCTTTGTTAACCCCAGAGACTTCAGTTGTCTTTCTCTATAACAGCAGGATGCAGGACATCTGTCACCTGGCTTTAAGTCCTTGTCTGCAGTTTGCAGAGGTCTTGAGTGAGCCTTAGCTGTGCCAGATACAGTTATACATAGCCTCTTTCCAGACCCAGCAGCAGGACATTTGCAGCGGAGGGGTGGGGATGCGTACGTCACGTTGCTCTGTGGGGTGGTGGTGCAAGTATTTGGGATGTGCAGGTAGGACAGCACTGTAACCCTTGGCCTTTTCAAGGATGAAAGCTTTCTAGAAGAATAAAGTCAAATGAATTTCACTATATTTTGTATTTGGCACTAACTCGCATCATCTGCTGTGATGACGTTTTGCTGTTTTACTGCTAAGCAGGACTTGGAAATAAAAGCTTCCACAGTCGCTATGGATGTCCTAAGCCTGAGCCCTTTTTTGTTCAGTCACAATGTTTCACAAAGGTGTATTTGGTTTAAAAGAAAATGTTATGAGAGACAAAGGTTCAACTCTCTGCTCTTTTCAATATAGAGATGTTAATAGGAAAGTTGGCTGGAAACATGTGCTTCTAGATTTAGAGGAAAAAAGTAAAAAATATCCATGACAAAAACCACCCAAGTTTTTGCATCATAGTTGCAGCCTAATACAGAATAAAAATGGAACTTTACAAATATCTGAAAGAGAGGACATTTGTCCTTCAGAAACATTCTTCTAATTCACAGAATAAAAGAATGACAAAATAGTTGACATTGGAAGATCCTCTGGAGATCATCTGGTCCAACCCCCTGCTCCAGCCCCTTGCCCAGGACCACATTCAGATGGCTTTTCAGTGTCTCCAAAGATGAAGACTCCACCTCCACCCACCTAGGCAACATGTGACTGCTTTCAGTCACCCTCACAGTAAAGAAGTATTTTCTGATGTTCAGACTGTGTTTCAGCATTATGGTTTGTGCTGAAACACAATCTGTATTTCAGTTTGTACCCTTTGCTTCTTGTTCTCTCAGTGGGCACCACTGAAAAGAGCCTGGCACCATCTTTTTTATGCCCTTTAGGTATAAATGGCATCCTCTTTGCACGCTCTTTTCAGGTATTTATATACTTTGATGAGATTTCCCTGAGCCTTCTCCAGGCTGAACAGTCCTAACTCTCTCAGCATTTCCTTACACGAGAGATGTTTCAGTCCCTTTGTCATTTTGGTGGTCCTTCGTTGTACTCTCTCCAATATGTCCGTGTGTTGTGGTTTAACCCAGCTGGCAACTAGGTACCACACAGCTGCTTTCTCCTCTCCTCTCCTCTCCTCTCCTCTCCTCTCCTCTCCTCTCCTCTCCTCTCCTCTCCTCTCCTCTCCTCTCCTCTCCTCTCCTCTCCTCTCCTCTCCTCTCCTCTCCTCTCCTCTCCTCTCCTCTCCTCTCCTCTCCTCTCCTCTCCTCTCCTCTCCTCTCCTCTCCCTGTGCAATGGGGAGAATTCGAAAATGGTAAAACCTGTAGGTTAAGAATGGTTTAATAATTGAAATAAAGTAAAATACAGTAATAATAATTAAAAGGAAGGGGTGAAGAAGGGGATAAAACTGAAGAAAAAACAAGTGATGCACAATACAATTGCTCACCGAATGCTGACTGATGCCCAGCACATTCCTGAGCAGTGATCGGTCCCTTCTGGGTAACTTCCCCCAGTTTATATATAGAGCATGATATTAGGTGGTGTGGAGGATCCCTTTGGCTACTTTGGGTCCTGTCTCTGCTCCCTCTTAGTTTCTTGTGCTCCTCCTCATTGGGAGAGAAGGAGAGACTGAAAAGTCCTTGATTACGGTAAGCCCTACTTAGCAGTAACCAAGCCATCACTATGTTAGCAAAACCATTCTCATGCTAAATCCAAATCAGAGCACTGTACCAGCTACTAGGAAGAAAATTAGCTCTGTCCCAGACACATGCCTTTCTTGTACTGGAAAGCCCAAAACTGAACTCAGGCTTTCAGGTGTGGCCTCTCCAGTGTGGAGCAGAGGAGAAGGATTGCCACCTTCAACATGCTGGCATTGCTTTGCCCAGTGCAGCTCGGGATACCTTTCTCCATCTATGTGGTAAGGGCACATTCCAAGATAAGTTGTGCTTTTCAGCTACTTTTCTTTTGGTTTTGAAGTTCACAGTTATGTAACAGCAGTCTGTGTTCCAAAGGTCGAGGGTATGCTGAAATGCTGAGAACAAGACTTTGAAGCTTTGAACACTTTTAATTGCTTCAGTCTGCTCCCTTACCCTATGGTTTGCCCTGTCCTATTGTGTCTTTTGCAAAGCCTATCTGTATATTGTGTACCAATGACAAAAAGGCTGCCACATGGTGTAGCAGGCTTTCACATTCAGAGAATCAGGATGCGTTTGGGGAGAATCAATGCAGGGGCAGCGAACTGTGAAATCACTATTACAAAGGATTCATTCTGTAGAAGAATATAGCAAATCATGTTAAAACATCTCTTGAGAAGGCTCAGCTAGCTCAGTTTTGAAGGTGGGGTAGTGTTTCATATGACATTGTAACATTTTACACCAGATTCTAAGGCCGTGTGTGGGGGTGAATGATAAACAGTTCTGAGTTCCCTTTCCTAAAGTCTCATGGTTACTTTACAAAATAGTTTAGATGCTAATGCTTTTCATCATGAAGGTGCTTTTGAAATCACTGTTATAACAGCATATGGCATAACAGACAGTCATGCTTGTCTTTGTGATACCTATGCCATCCAATTGAGCTTATAAACCTCTTTATTAATACACCGTCAGAGATGTTTCTCTCTCAAATAGGCATCATTGCAATAGGTTGTGGTTAAAACAGCAGACCACAAAAAGATGTTTCTCGTCCTTGTCCAAGTGTGGATTTTCAATTTTGCGTGTTTTCTTCTATAGCATCTTCCATAGTGATGTCAGCATATCCGGATATCCCTCCCAAAGGCCCAGAACTGAAAATACTTGTATCTGAATCAGTGGCAGGTCTGAGATTTACTGTCTTGTGAGCCATCAGAGCTAGACACTGCAGCTTGCTGTCATTTGAAAATCATGACTCACTACTTCCCAACAAGATAAGGCTTTGGTTTCAAAGTCTCTATATTCAGGAATCCTAGCTTACCTGAATTACTGCATGTAGAATATAGAAAGCTCTAAACCTTATTACTTGTTCTTTCCCTCTATCTGAGGCTTTTATGATTATCTCTTACTATAGTAATAGTACTTGACTTTACACATTGAGAATTTAAGGAGAAAAAACACCCTCCTCTTTTTGTAACACATACTTCTATTCTGAGTATTATTTTGTGCTTTGGTTGTGTTTCTCCATCTGCCACAGATAACATTTACATATGCATTTTTCATTTCTGAATAACTTTATCTTTTCTCATAATATATCACATCTTTAACTGGCTCCTTGTGAAGTTGGTATGGTCAAATGTTTTTGTTAGATCAATAAGGCTTTAATATTTAGGGTTTTATGTAACTCAGAAGTTAGAAAACCAAGTGTAGAAGATGGAAAAAATGAATGAATGTTCTCAATAATTTAAAAGGAAAAGCCCATTCATTGTAAACTTGCTTTAATTAGGAGGGAAGCCAAGTCTGGGGGTGAGTGGATTTGGGACACTGAATAGATGATACTTCTCCAATTATTATTATATTATTTACACAAAGTAGAGATTTGTAAGAAGGGAGGTTCAAGGCTAATGCCTTTCTTCTTTCTCACCCTGTGCTGTAGCCTGGTGGTTAACCCCCACTTGCATCAGCTGAAGCTTTCACTCAAGTCTTTTCAAGCAGGAGAAAAAAACTGAGCCAAATGCTCCTTCACTGTGGATAGAAATGAAGGGCATTTTCTTGCTCTTGCTTTGTAAACATTGCTGTGCACTTCCTTTGCCTTTTACACAGTTCATCCATGTCAGCATATTTAGTTTTGGACATCTTGGACTGTGCCATTTAACACACTGATCTTTTTTCCCGAGCTTTTAATTACAGCAAGGAAAACGAAAATGCAAACAAATGAAATCTGATTTGATAAAGAGCAAAGTGTATTGCTTTTTGGATAGCCCTCTGAAAACCAGTTATGTGCACAGCCCTCACAGCAGCAGACAAATCCTCTCTCCTGAACAGGCATTGCTAAAGAGTCTTGCATCACTCTGAACTGAAAGCTCTCTCAGTTGTCTGACACTATCACTCAAATTTCTGACCCAAGTCAAGCAGAATCTTGCTTGAATGCCTGACCTTCTCAGTACTGTGTTTGCCTCATGCAGTGAAAACAGGTGCATGGCATGAGAGAGAATTAAAATGATGTTTGCATATCAGCATAAGCCTTTTAGACAACATACATTCAGGACCTGATCCTGAACTATCAGTTATTTTACAGAAAGAGTCTTATCTAGAGAAGAAACACAGATGTTGAGTCTTAAATGGAGCTGTTCGATCCATTCCCCACTTACGGCTGAGCTATACAGAGTGTCATTGCTGATTCTCATGAACCTTAGCAATTTGCTTGGTATTACTTAGTCTGCTTTTTAACAGACCTTGTAATGCTATGCACACAGTTTTCAACCTCAGATCTCATCTTCTGTCTTTTAAAAATCATTGTTCTATCTTTATAGCAATAGAGGTCTAGCAGGGAGCAGAGACATTGTATCACTTTGCACAGTAATGAAGGAAAGAAAAGGGAATTGTCTATAATTTGTTTCTCCATCCAGACAAGTCAAGCTAAGTTATGATGAGAGCCGTGCAGCAGCCATGATCACCTACCGTTTTATAGCTGCTGTGATTGTTTTTATGAAACCTATAACATTTTTAACAATGCTGTTGTGCTGATCATCGTTCTTGTCTCAGCAGAACATTATTACTACAGTCAAGTCAATTCAGCTTGCAAGCAGGGCTTGCTGCTGGCAGGGTATGAGAAGGAATCACAGAGGACTCTCCTTACTCAGCTAAGGACAGGGGACAAGAGAGTGCAGGGACACTGGGCAGTTGGTTGAACCCTTCAATGAATTATTCAAAGATTTTTTTCTTTTACTTTTGGCAAGGTGATGAACAATTCTGTCACGTTTCTGACAGATAGCAACCTGCCATTTAGCGTGACTCTTCAGCTGTTGTTATTCACACAGTGGCTGGGTGAAGGGCACAAGCACGGCTAAAAATAAAGACTGGAAGAAAGGTTTGTTTTTTTTCATTGATGATTCAGAGTTCTTCAAGGTGCTGCTTTGCAAAGGGTCATGTAAGATTCAGCATGTGCTGGCTACAGCGGCCCCACAGCAGAAGGAAGCACATGGGTCGGTGAAAAGAGGGGCAGACAGTACATCCCCCATTCTTGCAGCTCCTTAGTGTTTGTTTCTTCTGCTTGCATACTAGTGGCCCTTACTTCACTGCTTACCTGATTGCTCCTATTTCTTGTCTGAATTGCAGTGGAACATGACTCATAATAATAACATATTCCTAGCATGTGGTGAGGTCAAGTGCTGTGCTTGCTCTTCTACTGGTATTGGTGGCCCTGCTGAAAAATCTTTCTTACCTTCTACAATTTCCCAGCCCAGAGGTCTTTAAAACAGTAGTAAGAGGAATGAGAGACTCAGCCTATTTCTCCAGTCATCAGATAGTCTTCATGTAATCTGTCTCCTTATTTCCTCCAATTTACCTTGGTGTTACCTTGGATCTTTGGTTCAAAGTCAGTGAATTTACACTGGTTAAAACATTTCCCTCGTTTATTTTTCTGCAGTGTGTCCTCCACTGTTTTCCTTTCCACCATCTGCCTGCTACTGGTCGGATATCAGGACTTCTATTAGAGTCCACTGTATGGTTTGACAATTGCTCTGGTGTTTTGGCCCCAGGAGGCATTTTTAAATCTGTCATTCTTTTTTAGCTGAGTTTTAGTCTAATGAAGGATATTAATTCTGAAAGAATGGGAAAAACCAGACAAGCCGCATGAGCCCTGACGTATACGAAACTGTACGTTCTGGAAGGTAGGTAAAGAGGAAACTCTACCATGCTCTTGTCTTGCCCTTCAACTTCTGGAAGTTATTCCTGGGAAAACTTACCACTTTCTGAAATATCTCTATATTTAGCGCTTGCTGTTCCTGCTCTCTTTTCTGTATCAATTGCTTGGAAATGGATATTTAGATAGACTGAGAACTCTGACCTACAAATAAATGCACTAGATTTTGCACAGCTAGAGAAAACTATTTAGCAAGACAGTCAAGAGTCCAGAACTGGTTTTATGTACATGGGTATAACTCCTGTGGAAGTTATTGGGAGTTGCAAATAATTCCTGCAGGCAAAAGTGATGAAGGAATTAGTATTTCTCAGCCTAGGCTAACACAGCAGGCAGGAGAAGCCCAAGAGACCAACTCAAAGTTTGGTGATTTTTTGATATGAAATGCCACTAACTGGACATGTAGGGGGCTGAAAGTCTGCTGGGGACAGATTCTTGTAATCTCATGTTTTTTAGTGAGCATTATACTATTGACCAGGACAGCAAATTATCTGGTCTCATGGTAGAAATTAAGGTGTGGAAATGTTTGCACTGATTCGCCTTTTAAACATTTGTGTGTATAGAAGTCTCTGCGAGCATCTCTGTGCACATGGCTTAGAAGAGTTTTTAAATCAGTGGTGAATAACTGGCAACATAAGGTACCAGACTGAACTCTTCTGCTTACACCAGGTGAGATTGAAAGAGCTAACGGAAGCTGTGGAAAGAATGAGGAAGAAAATTCTGGTTTTGGTTAGTACTTTCCTCCTTTTACCAAAATACGTTCTGACATCCAGGCCTGAGTTTGAACTAGTAACTGCTGCATGACTGCACTAACAGTTTCCAAATAATTTATTTTAAGTGCTCTAGGATACTTGGAGTATAAAAGGTGTCACAGAAAAACAAGTTTCATTTCATTCGTTTGACGTGTTGTTTTTGAGCTTACCATTTTATAATGGAACATAGAGATTTTAAAGTTTACTGGAGGTCTGTATATGCATGTATTTATGAAAAAAACTGTGGTATAGTTAGGGAAGATGGAATATAAATGAAATATTAATCTCAAACCAACAGGTCCTGGCTATTCCTTTGTAAGAGTCAAAATTTTCTAGTTATGATTCCTTTAGCTCCCATTAAAATAGAAACTTGAACACTACATAGGCATTTATGTAATATGTTCCACTATAAGATTACTGCCTAACAATTTAATAAACAGAGGCCAAATTGGAGGGTAGAACTGCTACATTTCATGTTATGGGAGCTTTGCTTTCTTTTTCCATTCACACAGTTGTGTTCTGGAATATAGTTTAAATGTACACACATAAAACACATGTAGGTGTGTGTTGTACATGTATTGACTTAACTTGGACACACAAGGAGTATGCCTTGGACAAAATATATTAATGGTACTAGAGATCTCACCCCCACGCTTTTGTTTTGAAGGTCATGGAGAGCCTGAAGCTATAGATTTAACATTCAAGCACATGGTTCTAAGAAGCTGTTCAGCACTCTCACCTCTGATTGGTTTTGCTGGAAATCCGTATCAATAACATCTGGGCCCTAATTGGCTTTGATGTGGATGATGTATGGTCTTGGAAAGACCGTTGTTCTCTATTAAAATAACCTGGTTGAAACAAAGACTCATGTCTGCCCCAGATTTAAATGGAGAAAGAGAGAGAAAAAAAAAGTTGTACCCAGCCTGTGAGCCAGATGAGTGTTTTAACATGGAGGGTTTGGCATGTCAAGGTTTGCAAAGCATGGAGGAAGTCAGAGGTGAGCAAGGGTTCTGGCTTGTAGCCCAATGGAGCCTCTGTGACCACAGGCAGCTTGCTGGGTCCAACAGGAAAACTGGATGAAAGACAAGAGCTGGTTAGATACCAGATACTGTCACTAAATGGAATTTTCTTAGGAGAGATAAATGCAAACAACTGTGCTGTTACTAAAGGCCTTGTGCACTCCTACCAGAACATTTTCAAGTGAAATGTGAGGCTGACAGTTACATCTCTTAATTGTTTAGTGTGCTGCCACTGGAAATAGTTTTCTGATCTTGGAAATAATGCTACTAGATAGTTCTTTTTTCTTAGTGTTGTGTTTCTCCTTTATGTGAGGATTGACCAGTTTGTTCAATATGGGGGAAGGAGCAGAATATGTTTGAGACACTCATAGAACAAGTTTTGTGTTTTTTTCCTTCTTTGTTGCTAAAGTGGATGACATAGTTTGACATGTGTAGAGAAAAAGATAAAGGCGATGTACATTTGCATTGTCTAAAATGCTGTTTCTGATGGATGTGTGACACAGAAGGAGAGCAAGGATGTAAATAAGGTGGTAGAGCACAACTGTCCTCCTGAACAGAGGAAAGCTCCTAAAGGGAAGAAACACTTTTTATGTGGCAATGTTAGACCCTTCTAGCAATTCTACCGCTGAGGAATCACAACCTGAGTACCTCAGGTGTGCTCAGCTAGAAACATGTACTGGTAGTGGGTCTGTACTCAGAAGCATATTCTCTTCACCCTGCACTCATGCATCTGGTAAGGGTGGCCTAATTGTTTTCAGCACATCTAGGAACTTTTGTTGTTTCCTGGAAGCGTTACGGTGGATGGAAATCCATGTTAAAGAGAATTGACAGATGGATGGGAATTGCTGATTGGAGAGAGGTTGGAAACGGAAAATACAACATGAAATATGTTCCAAGGAATGGGAAGGAAAGGTTGCTTTCTTGCAGCAGGGGATTCAGCAGGCATGTGGGAGGTCTTGATTTCACTGGAGGTGTGAATTTTATTTGGATCTTTTGTGGGATTACCTTCCTTCTCCGTTAGAAGGAATCCTGATGTGATAAATCTTGACATGACATAAAGTGAATTGTGGCAAAGCCAAGGCTGTGCAGTAGAAAATGATCATTCCTAAAGGGAAGAATATTCAAATAATCTTTTTCCATGCTGTTGCTGATATCCCTCAAGCATTTGTGAGGATAAGAAGGTGGAAATACAAGGGGAAATTCTGGCTTTGTAGCAAATAGTTAGAACAAGCACCAGGAGTGCCCTCTTGAGAAAAAACTTTCACTTATTTTTGTAGGTGGATCAGGATTTCAACACAGTGGGGTGTTTTTTTGGGTTTGTGTGTTTGTTTTTTCATTTCTCTTCCAATTTATCATGGTTCTGATTTATAGGAGGTTTTTTGGGTAATACTCACTTTGGAGAAATGCAGTTTCCAAACAGAATGGAAGGAAACAGTGTTTTCCATCCTTCAAATCTTTCTTTACTCACCTCCTAAGACGCTGCTTTGGTCTCTCAGCTGGCTGTCTATCCAAGTTGTCTGCTGGTTTGTGGAAAGAGCAAGCATCAGCACCTGAAGTGTGAGATCTAGTCATTATAAGCATTCTGACTTTGATTAGGTAGTATAAATGATCTATATAAATATAATGAATCATATGCTGTTTTAGTTAAGCAACAGTAACAAGATATTCTGAGGGAGTCTTCCACTTTAAAACAATCTAAAATTTTACTGAAACACAGCTTCTTTAGCTTTCTACATCACAGGAGGTTTTTTTAGGTTGCTTCCTGATGCTTAAGGTATCAGTCAAAACTCCCACCATGATGCAAGCTAGCATGCCAGTTTCTTCTGCAGCAACTATTAAATTCAGTGCAGCATATCAACCATCTGCAGCCCATCTGCTTGCCCTAAGATGTAGACTTCAACCATGAACAGTTAAACCCCACAAATTGTCAGTAATGAAGAGTCCATCATAATCACATAATGTGTCAAACACCTGTGTGAGCAAAACAATGAAGCAATGACTTTCGCAGGAAAGTGGATATAGGATTAGATGGAGCATTATATGGGGCCTGGATGGAATTACTTGTGTTGAACGTTTAGAATAGAAAGTGCAGTCACTGTAGCACTTTGTAATGGAAGGATGGCACATTATTATAACAACCTACATAATGCATATGGTAACAAATGGTTAACATGCCTGGTTAACATGCCTGCCCTTCTATTCCTTGCAGCAAATAATCGACCTGGAAAGTCGCAGAGCAGTACACATCCCATTTGGCAGCAGTTTTCTGAATGAATTGAAAGTGATGCTTAAAACCCAGCAGTTTTTTGCAGGCTTGCCCACAGTCATGCTATGTATATATGCAGACTCACACAGAGCTCCTGCTTTGCTGAATGTCCGTACTTGTTTACAGCCAGAACTGGAGGGATGGTGCAGCACAGCTGCTGTTGTGCAATCTATCCCTGAATAACCAGGATACCCTCAAAGCATTGTGGACTTCTTGTGAATAATCTGCTATGTTGTGCATATTTTTCTCTGCTGGTTGATATGGCATGTGGCTACCCACCTCATTGCTCTCCCAGAAAGGACTCCGTTATCCACATGATGCTGCAAAGAGAGGGAATGAGCTGGGACCACAGGGTACAATTTTATTTGTTATAAATCCTGAGAACCAGTGTTAAGAGTCACTGGACCTCCTACTTCTGGCACAGGAGTGGAATTCTGCATTACTAAAACTACAAGCATGCTTATTTAAGATCTGTCACATGCTATAGAGTGTGTAGTCTGTTTACATGGAGTGTTTCTACCCAGACATGGTGAAGTGTGAAAATTACCAGACAAAATGGTAAAGGAGAGCTATTTTTGTGGAAGGAATTTAAAATAAACAGAGAAAGTGGGAATGAGAATTTGGATGTTAACAGATTGTAGTTTGTGCCCTGGGGATGAGGATTGTGAACTTGATGTAGAAGGGGGTGGGAAATCGTAGAAGGGGGTGGGAAGTCATAGAAGGGTGATGACAAGAAGAATGACCTACACTGAACTTCTGATTTAGGAAGTGAGACAGAAATGGAGCTGCTTGAAGAAATGGAAGTTGCTATGCCCCTGGGAAATGAAAAAAAACATTTAGCAGTTGAAGCAGTAATATTACAGAGTTGATATCAAGAAAGGAAACTGTTTCCCTCCCCTTCTCCTGCTAGGGATTTTCGTTTTACTTGCTTGGTTTTTGTTTTTAATTTGTATTTTTTGTATTTAAATAAAAAAAAATACACTTGCACACACGTATATCTCATTTATTATATTAAAACAAATGTATACTATAATAAAGATTATACACACACTTACAAGCAAAATTCCCCCCAGACTATAGATTCCCATATCTGTGAAGAAAAATTACGTTCTTGTCACTTTCTAAACTGGGAGTGGTAGTAAAGTGGAGTAGGATGTTAATGGCAGTAAGGACATGCAGAAGCCATCCATGTCTCTAATTCTAAATAGATCTGATAGAAACATTATCCTTTTACCAAGATCCAGGAGCCATTGGTCCATACAGAAGTTCAGCAGGACCTCAAACATGGTTTCTTCAGAAACAAACTGTGGATTCAGCAGCATATTGCTGAAAACAAGGTGTTCCAAATAAAAAACAGAAAATTTTGGATGGATTTTTTTTTTAATTATTTTTTAATCTGTTTTTTTTTTTACATTTCCAGACAAATTTGGAAACTCACAGCTGCAAAGGTTAGTAATCTGGGAAAACCATGAATATAAAGAATGCTTTCATTTTCCTTCTCTGCAAGAAAAGTGAATATCCTTTCCATCTTCTCTGCAAGGATACTGTTGAAAACAAGTTGATTTCCAAAAAGTTCTATTCTTAGTTGATAGCTTCAACTCAGGGTGTCTGTGTGTATTTAGCCAAGAAACTGATTTACCCAAAGGTATCAGGATGGATTAATCAATATAGTTATTATCCTATATACATTAATATCATTGCAGTTATGAGTCTGTCACTGCTTTTGTTGTTGGCTTCCTATCTAAAAGTTTTAAATGTGGATGAAAGATTCAGTTTGGACTAGAGGCTGGTAGACAAAGATGCCCTTTTAAAGTGCTGAGCAGATTTTTGGAAGTCCCTGCTCACAGGAGCCTTAATTTTTTTGTTTGTTTTTGTTCTTCAGAGCGTCAGCCTGTGCTAGTTTTGAGTGCATATGTTATGATGTTGTCACTTGTTCACAGCAGGAGTTGGCTACTAATTCAGTTATCTGGTCTCTGAAAAATATCAAACTGTGGTCTCTTTTTTTGTTGAGCACATATGAATGACACCAGCATTAGATATAGGAAGAATTATTTTTCTCCCTAACTTCTGTTGACCTGTTTCGACTATTTGTGCCTCCAGAGGACATCAAAATCAAAGCAAAATTGACAATTTTCACATAGGATTGAGTGAAAGCAATATATTCTTCACTAGTACTTGAGCAAGTTCATTAGTTTGGCTGGGTAGGTGCTGAACCTTGACTGAATTTCAGGTTCACTAAATAAGGTTCATAGATGTCTACCGAGGGTATTCCACTAGTAATGACTTTTAGTCTTTACCAAGCTGAGCAGAATTAAAACCAATAATGCAGCAATTTAGAGAGGAAAGGTTCACATTCCCCTTAAAAGCCATGAGCATTCATTCTCCTTCAACTTGTTTCTAAGGTAAATTTTAAAAGCAGAGCCTATAGACATCATGAAAATGAGTTCATAGCTTTTGTAAGCCATTTATCACGATTTATTGCAGAGTGAAGGTTTTTACTCTTTTGGCTTTTGACATACTTTTTGTAGCTAATTGAAGAGTAAACCTTACTTCTCTTTTTTGCTTTCAGATATTCTCTAAAGAAAAGTTTATCCTGTAACATGATTACAGTATGATCTTACCGTACTGATTCGTTAGGCCTCTGAAATGATATGTCATATTACAGGGATAAAGTGCTGAGTCTGCAGCTGGATTGGATGGAAGCATAAAGAATAAAATCTCTGGAAATTATGTGGGTTAAAAAGAGGAATGAAGCCTTGGGCTCTTGGTCATACCTGGAGCTCTGCGACACTTTGAATCTCCCCCTAGATGTTCTAGTGATCATGAGTAAGATAATTCACAGTATTTTTGTTGCATTATCAAGCAGATATTGATCAACTTGTCTTTAATCTAAAGAAAAATGTAATTTATGGAAATCTTCCATGTGCAAAACAAAACAAAAACCCCTCACTTTTGAGTTGAATGGGTAGATGGTCAAACAGACATCTGGAATCTCTTTTCCTGAAAGCACTGGCAGGACAATACAGAGTAATTATAATGTTTTTGCTTTCCTCTGCTCCTTTTTTTTTTTGCAGGGGATTTTGTGACTTTCCTGGCACAAAATCTGTAACATTTTCTAGAATTAAACAAATCTGAGGCACAGAACAAGAGAAAATGGAAGTTCCTAAACCATCAAGATGAGCAGAAAAAACTGCAGCTCCTGCAGTAATCTCAACACAGAAGAGAGGTCAAGGTAGCTAAACCTTGTCATTCAGAGCTCCAGCCTGAGGAGTGGGAAGGAACAAAGCCCTGGTACTGATAAAACGAGGTACCTCCACAAGACACACCACTGCAATTCTGCTGTTCCAACTTTTCTGCCAGCAAAACAGTTAACAGTGCTAACATTTAATCCATCATCTGTGGTTACATAAGTTAATGCTCCTGAGAAGCAGAAAAGGACTCAAAGGTCTCACAGGTACTGTTTTTGGCTTCCTGTTCCAAACATTCAATTAGTTGCAACTGATTTTGAAAAATTCAGTGGCAGCTGATGAAATGTAAAGATTTCTTTGTAGGAGAGAGAAGGTCTTCTCTACATAAGAAGATGGCACTGACTTGACTATCGTGGCCGCAGCATAGCATATAATAGCACATCAGCTTTCCTTCGTATCATGCAGTAATCAGATCCCATCCCCAAACAGGCTCAGAGACGTACAAAGGAAAGATGATAAGCATTTCATCTAAGATAGAAACATACTGAATTTGTTTCTTTTCCAAGATTTGTGTGTCTAAGTATGTATATGATCTCTGAGTCAATTTGTTTACCTTCTAGGATTGCTCCGATAACATCTGGTAGAATGCAGAGATCTTTCATGCCAATGGACTATACAGTAGGATATAAATATTAACCAGACTGAATATTAACAGGTATTTTCCTCTCCTGTTCTCAATAATGCAGTTGAATTAAAAAAGACAGCCTTAGATGAGTTACCTACTAACTGCTATTCTACTTTGTATTCGTAACTCTTCCCCAATTGCTTCTGCTCTGATGCATTATTGTGTCAAGAAAGTAATATTAACCTATTGCTGCTTCTCTCTACATATTAAGTAGAGTTAAAGAACAATGTTATGGTAATGAGAAAAGGAATTCCCTATTCTGGGAACTAGCAATGTATTAAGAAGGTGGCAGACAGAAATAACTGTTTCTAAAAATACAGTACTTACCTCTTACCATTTTTTAAAACCAGCTCCAGTGTTTCATTTATGCTATGGGATTTGGCAGATGTTAAACTGCAGAGTTTCACTGTATTCAAACAAACATGTCAGTTTTAGGTCAGTGATAGCACAGACACATGCCAAATGGATGAGAATCTGCATTAATTTGAATTCAGTAACAAAATTCCTATTCAATTCAGTAGTGTAGGAGCTTCCTCTTCAGGTAATTTATAAATAAAAAAATTCAAGGCTTGTTGGAGTCTGTCATCAAGCCCATTAATCTTTTTCATCCACTTTCACTACCTGTGCGAGGGCCTTTCCTCAGCTTTATCATGGCTTCAGGCGCAAGCTACATTACTTGGGTTTATTTGAAACAAAGATGTCAAACCCAAAGAGATGCTCGACTTTCTGTTTTTTTCCAGGCACAGAGATATCTTCAACTGCACGCTGTGATTCCTAAGCCTGGCAGTTTTACATGGTTCATATTCTGCTTTGTTACATCTGGCATGGAGGACAAATTAACAGGTACGTGGCTGGAATACCGTGGCGGTCCTTCCCTTGGTATCTCCTGACTTTTGGCCTTACTTCCACAAATGCAATAGATTGTCAGGAAGGAAAATTTACATGCTTTCTCTTTGGGCCCTTCATGTGTTTAAAATTGTGTTTCTGAGGGAGGCCTTTCAGTCAGATTTCTGTGTGACTACATCTTCTGTCATAAGCTTATCTTTGGCCCATGTAGGGATACTCATTAAAGGACAGACCAGTCCATAACTTACAGCCAGTTACGGTTATTTCATAAGTTTTCTTCAATGCCATAACACAGACAAGATGTAAACCTTGGGGAAGTCAGCTCTTTCACAGCCTAGAAGAATCTGAAATATCTTTCCCAGAATGCTAAATCCAAACTTGCGAAACATTCCTTAGTGTTTGTAAGAAATTTTTTCTCACCCTTTTTTCTGACACCAAAGAGGCAGACAGGTTATGGACAGCAGAAACTCAGCTTCTGTTTTGTTTCTTTTTTTTTTTTTTTCAGAAACCACAAAACATCTATGACATTGTCTCAGCCTTTGTCTTTCTCTCTTATACTTTCAGACTGAGACTGTTTCAGTAAGTCCATAATAACACAAAAACTTTATTTCAGATAGATTGTTTCTATTTTCTCATACAGAATCAGTGTCTTGATGACTGATTTTTAATATTGACTCTAATTTTAGGCAAATAACCTCTAAAAAGTAAATGATTTTCAATGATAGACATTAAAGTACTAAATATATTGGTTAGACTTGATACTGAATGATTGGGTGATATGGTTTAGTGTGAGGTGTCCCTGCCCATGGCAGGGGGGTTGGAACTAGATGATCTTAAGGTCCTTTCCAACCCTAACTGTTCTATGATTCTATGATTAGCCCATGAGGTGTTTTCTTTGTATTTGCAATGTTGCTTTGTTTTTAATACAGAATGTAAATATTTCTACTTCACTTGAAATAAAAAAATGGCTAAACTTCTTCTGATGTTATAAAATAAGTTTCAGTCAGTCTTATTGTTTCAATCGAGCCCTCAGACTGGTAGGATATTATTTCTGTACCTCATTGCATCATTATTTTGGTACAATTAAAGCTAGCAGGGTCACTTTAAAATGATAAGATTTAAATACAATGCCAATACTTGTCTAGAAATACTCATATTGAAGGAACTTTTAAGATAATGATATACATAAATCAGAGAATAGGATTATAGCATTTATCAGTCACTTTGGGGAAGTAATTAGAGAAATTTAATGATTTCTATAGCATTGCATATGATTGGATTTTGTTTATTAATGGAAAAAATACTCTTCCAGCAATGTTGTGAGAATTTTAATGAATCTGAGTAGCCAAGACCTTTCAGTATCACTATGTCCTTAGCCTCACACTGCAATATTTTCAGCTCTAACCTGGTAATGAGTCCACACCAATGCCCTCAATCACAACACTCCCATGCTCCTGGCAGTTCAGACCTCAGCTGAATTACTTTTTTACAGGCCCACTTTTAATAGCAACTCAAGGGAAGGACCCTGACAGTAGTGGCTTGGATCTCACATCTAACCAATGACCCAAGCTAACCTCAGGTACTTTGTGAGATCTTGCAAGATCACAGTCCAAGATAAAAGAATAACAGGAGAGGCAAGTTAAAAAAGGTAGCTTATTCTTTTGAGGTCAGCCTCAGCGTAAAAGGTTAACTCTGCTGGTCTGTTTGTAGTATTGATAACCTTGAAAGAAATGTTGATGGAATGAAACCACTTTGTGAAGAGATCTTTGTGTTACCCTGCACCTGGGCTGGAGTTAATACTAATTCTGTTCTGACAGAAATTACTCTGAAGGTTTCATATGGCCTGTTCTGGCTGTCTGCCACCCACTGTGGTTATTAAGCTGAGCTCTGCAGTTTGTTTCTTTATCTCAGGCTGTGTGTGCCCAAGCTTTCCCTGAGCTTTTGTTGTCAGTTTGCGTACATAGATATATTGAGGCCTCAGGACCACTAATACGCAGCGCTGTGGTATGTGTTTTTGTCTTGTTGAATACTTCGTAATTCATCAGTGCTTGTATCTAGCTAGTGAATTTCAAAGACAGTACATCACCTTGTCCCTTAGGAAACCGAATCCTTCCTTTGGGGTTATAAGTGAATACTGCTCTGATGTCATGTCACACAGACACTGAAATATCTCCTGGGTTCAGGCCTCATTTGTCTCTCTTTACATTATCTCAGTACAGCCCTGTGCAAAAAAAATAAAATAAAATAGTAATTGTACTTGATAGTTTATTGCTTGTGAAAGGGCATTCAAGCTTTAGATGGGAAGCTCTTTGTGACGTGCTTCTGGGCAGAAAGGCTTCAGGGTTTCCTTCTGCCTGGCACTGACACGATCCATCCAAGTGTCCTGCCATCCAGTGTCTGATGCTAAAAGGTGACAAAAAAAGCAAGTCATTTCTAACATTTTGAACAAAAATCCTTTTTGTGTGCTAGTTTGGCTTCCAAAGTTTATTTTCCTTTGTATTATCTTTTCAAAGGCTTCTTGTTTGGTCAGCAGAAAGGAAGGGAATTTGCTGAATCATATTACTAAATCTTCTCTCTCTCATAACCATCATGTGATGCTACCCTACCATTTTCAAAGGCAAAGGATTGCTCTTCAGAAAAACCTGTAACTTCAAAAAACTTTAACCTCAAAGACAACCTAGCTGACAAGGATAACGTAGCGGTAGTATGATCAGGACAAGTGACTCCCTCAGACGAAATACAAGCAACAAAACCAAAACTTTCTGCTTGCTGTCAGCGCAGTTGCAACCACACCAGCCTTTCCAGAGCATTGCTCTCTAAAAGCAAGGAAGAAGAAATCAAATCTATGTCTCCAAATTCTGAAGTAGTTTTTAAAAATACTTAGGAGGAATCTAGGGCTGAGCAGCTCCAGGGTTTCCTTCAGTCCAGATGGCCTGACAAAGCGACACATGATTGAATGGATGGGTACTTGGGTGCATGAATGGCTGTTTGAATGGCTGGGGAATTATGTGCTCTCAAGACTTGAGAAAAAGCTGATCTCTAACATTTTAGCCAGGCAAATTTATCTACTTCAAGCTAGCGCGTAACCTGTGCTAATTAAGCAGTATAATGTCTCCTGATCGGTAGGCAGTCATCTACAGCAATTCTGCTGCGCTTTCTGTTTTGGGGGGCAGATAATACTTCATCCATTAACTGCTAGCTGGGAATGACATTGAAACTTTAGGAAAAATTCAAATGCATTTTTTTTGGTTTCTTCCCTGCCACTAAATAAAAAATATATTTTCTGACTCTAAAGAAAAAAAGGATGGTCAGCTATATCTGTGGCACATGTCCCAGAAATCAACAGTACAATAGAAGATTAAAGTTGCTCTTTTGGTTTAGAGACATCCCAGATCTTGGGGGGAAAAAGCTTGGGACCTTGTTTTGCTAGATTCTAAGTGTATTGAATTTTTCAACGCAGTCAAAAGGAGTCAGAGGAGCTCAGCCCCAGTGGCTTTGATCTCTGGGAGTTTTAGCCATTGACCCATGCAAAAAGGAAGACCATAGGTTTCACCATACCATTCTATCACTTTTTTCCATCCCCTTTTCCTATTCCTAAACCTAAATTTAGTAGCCCGACTCAATCAGAAAGACAACCCTACCAGAAAGAAGAAATAGAGGTTTTGTTATCTCTGGGCAGCGTCACAGGAATTTTAGCTGAGGAGAGTGTGTTAACACTCTTGAACTTGGTTTTAGGGTGAGTGAACAGGTACTTGTCATCTAACTGCTTTGTAGTCGTGCTGAGGTCACTCATCTTGAAAGACTCAGAACAGCAGTGTTGAGTGGGTTACTGGAAGTATGGTAATAAATTGGACATAAACAGAAAGGTCAAATAATGCCTTGAGAATAAAATACCACCACCCTTTCCCATGCTCTTCCCAATACCTTACCTGTTTTATGTACTACTCAAATAGGATGTTAAGGCAGAGATGCTTAAGTGATACAAAGGCATTTTAATAGCTTTCTGTGGAAATTTAATTTCATATTTCTTCATTTTCTCTTTTATAAAGTACCATTGCAGGAACAGGGAGAGCATGGTTTACATTTATGGAAGGTGCCAAAGACAGAGAAGAAATATGGTGTTCAGTACAGTCGAGGAAAAGAAGAGAAAACAAGAAAAATAGACTCTGTTGCTCCAGCTATAAGATACTCTGTATTTCAATTCAAGCCTCTGTCATCTCCTGTGCTGAATCCTCCCTGATGGGTTGTTCTGTAATCTTCTCATCTCTAACAGCCATTTTTCTTATCAATACATCACTTCAGAATGAAGGCAGCAGAGATTTTAGCTAAAGTTGTGGTTGCATTATAACATAAATATGCCCTTGCAGTTTCTAGCACTAGATGAAAAACGCTATAGTCCTGTGGCACAGAGTCCCAATTTGCCTTCCTCTTCTGATTCCAGTGCATTTAGTAAACACTGGCAGGTGAACCGGGACGCTTGGTGGCAGATTTACCTTGCCTCTGCCACTCCTCACTTCCACCAGCCTGGCACCATCTGCTCTCTTCAGTCAGCTCAAATCCAGTATAAGGCTGATGTAAGGTGTATGTTGTGTGACCTGGCTTTGGCAGAATTTGGCAATTATTCGGCATGTCATCTATGTAGCCATGCTCAAACAAGACTAAGCTTGTGTACTGCTTTGTTAGCACAAAGGTCTAACACTGATTGGCATGTAGAAAGGAGAAAAACCTTGGGACTGGGTGCATTCAGAGTGATCTCTGCTTCTTGCAATGGCTTATCAAACCCTTCTTACCTTTCTGCACAGAACTGCTAACCATGTAAGATTATTTATCTTTTGGCAAATGATTCTTCTTTTGTATTACACACTTCTGATGTCACATAGTAGAGGACATGAGCTCAACTGTCGACTTACGTGATGCAATTGATTTAAGTGAAAACAAAACTATGCTTGTCAGTAAGGCCTTTCTCATACATAGGTATGTTTAAATGATGTATAGTGGAGCATAAGTAACACCTAAAGGCTTTCATCTGGGATGAAAGATCTACAGGTTTTGGTTCAGGAACTTGTTCAAGTGCACAAACATGCAAAAGGGTTTTTTGCTGGTTTTCCATTGCTGTGCTTATTACAAGTTATATAACAATGCTAGATGTGCTGAGGACGTCTCATAACAGTGATGCAAACTTCTGTCCTTTGCATATTAATGTATAGGCATGTATTTGCTAACATACTGCATTTTTAGTCCAATATTTATTTAATAAGTGTTATATTTGTCAGTATCACATACCTAAAATGCTAGTAAAGACAAATCAGAGTAATTACAGGAAAGAAGAGTCATAAAGGGGTCATGAATTCCAAATAAGAGTTATGATAGCAAATCAGGAACAAGGTCTGAAGACCTTGGGTTGTAGTTGGAGGTGATATACTACCTCATATGCATTTGTGAGCAGTAGTGCCTTAAACTGGACAGCAGGTTATTAAAATTAATAGCCCTGTATGTGTTGGTTTTTGTGATTTGCCCATGATTGCCTATTGGCTCACTGGCAAAACAAAGAGCAAAGCTGAGTCTAAGCTACATATTTTAAACTCTTATACTGACATATCACTACACAATTTGAGGTGAAATATGGCCAATATTAGGTCAGGGCATGAAGTCACTACTGGCTACCCAAGTAGTCAGAGGTCTTTTCAGAGCACATGTGAGAAGTGCTCCTTTTAATCTGTTAGTTATGCTTTAATTTCCTGAGCATAGGTATGTCTGTGCCTGTTGCTTCACTGGGTGAAGTTATATTTAGCATGAGAATTTTTCAGTGTCAGAAACATGCTAAATCTCTTCCTTTCAAATTTACAAGATGTAAAGGGGCAGCTTAAGCTTCTCACTTTTGATTTAATAGGGGCTAAGGGCTCATTTTATAGAGCCAAGTGGTAATAGCTTTTCTTTTGCTAAATCATTTCTCTTCTGAAACCAGAATTTGAAAGTTTGTATTTTCCAGTTACATTTAGAGAAGAACATCATAGGAACCTATTTCATAATTTAATGTTGCATTTTGAAGTTTAATCTGACATTACCACAAAAAGCTCTTATTTCATACCTTTGTGCTCTTCACTCCAAAAGTCATTATATGAAAATGATTTTATCTTTACTTATGGCAATTTCTCTAATATTCATTAAAAAATCTGCAAACTGAAGCAAAACTAGTAAAGAAAAAGACAACCACCAGAGCAACCAATCAAGTAAAGCTTTCACCTGGAAAGCTGTTCATGCTATCATGATTTCAGCATAAGAGTCTAACTGTAAAAATGATGTTTCACGATCATTTTCCAAAAAGTTTAGATTCTGGATGGGCTTCAAAAAAACCAAAAAAGACAGATGAAGACCTTGTTTTCACTTTATACATATTTCACAGAACTTATAGAGTTAAATAATTAATAATGGCTAACTGCTATGCAGTGTAATATGAACTACATCAGTGTTTTGCATTTTCATTATATTTTAATATCCTATATAGCTTCTTTCTTTGCTCTTCTCACTCTGCCTAGTTAAGAAATTTGAATAGGCTTGATGAAAAGTATGTTTTTGCTAATTTGTGGCATAAACATTTTAAAATCTTCATAGTAAGTTTTGGTAGCTCTTGCAGCTTTATCTGAAAATTAGACACATCTTTTTAAACAATGCATTAATACTTCTTCCTAACACTTTGTGGTAGAAGAGCAGCGTATTAATAGCTCTTTTTACTGATCTGCTGTAACATAATACAGGGAGACAATCAGCTGTGCCTATGTGTGGTGTTAACAAGGAAATTAATGTTTTCACTTAGTTCCAGGTAAAGATGAAGGAACTTCACACCTTGTTCTTGCTTGTATAGGTCAACAGGAAATTTGCATTTTCCTAAGAAATGTATAGTGATGACATATCAGATATTTTGCACTGAATTTTGAACTCCACACATGTCAAGATGCATTGAAACCTTGACTGATTCACCAAGCCAAAAGTGAGTGTGAGCTTGCCAAGCAGATGAATGTAACTTTAAAGATTATTCTGACTAGTTCTCTCTAATACTCTACTATCGTTAAATAGACTCCAACAAAGAACAAATTCAATTTCCTTCTTTTCACTTTTCATTACATTTGGAAGTAAAATACAGAAGATGAGTTATGGATAAGCTGAAGAAATGCATAGCATGGTGTGGTGATTGGGAAGCATCCAGCAAAGCTCCACTGACATGCTGGTTCTTGTGGAAGGAGAAATACTGGTTTTAAAATCAGTGATCCTATCTTCAGGATTTGTTGAAGAGAGTCGTTGGTCTCACATTTGTCATGACTCCATCTAAGAGCGTAGTAGGAGCTTCTAACAGTGTGAACTGTCACTGGTCAAGGTTATGTGCAACAGGATCCCAGTTCAGGACCAGATGCAGGAAGAAAACTTTATCTCCTGCAGTTGCTTTCAGCGTATGGCTGTGTTCAGTCCTCATTTGTTTTCTATCTTGTTGTTGTATGTGAAAGTTAATGGAGGAAGTTCTGGTGAAAACTCAAGCATCAGATGCCATGATGTGTGCATGGTATTAACTCTTCTGAATCAAGGTGATACCCTGAAATTGAACAAATTAAATTATATTTTGACACAGACAAATATGTAAGGATACTAGACAAAGATAGCAGTTTCCTTTAAATTACTCTTTTAATCTGCATATTTTCTGATGCTCTTTATTTCATTAATTTATATTCAGATGTAGAGAAATCCAAGATTATCTGAATTGAAAGATGTATCCTGGTCTATTATGTAAGCATTTACATCGCAATAATACAGTGATTTATCCAAAAAGATAAGTAGCGGATGATAAACTTGATTTCTAGTAAGACAAGACAATGAAATTTTCATCTCAAAATTTCAAATGATTAAAAAATCATACAAAAGTGGATAAGATAATGAGCTGTTAAAAAATTATCCTGAAATCTCCTTTTCCTTTTCATCCCAGTCATTTACAAAATCATAAATTGCAAAGTTACATGATGTATTTCCAGTCACAGGTTCTAAGACAGAATATGACTGTTCAGTGCACAAGACATCAATGCCTTTGAAATAAATATTTTTTATACATAACACTTATATGTGCTGAAAGTCAGAAGAAGGTTTCTGGATCTTGTCAGAAAAGGATGGGGTAGATTTTTGGAAGGAATGTGATTGATTCTCTGGCTACATGATGCTCGTGCACAGTCAGCTGGAGTTTGTAAAACCTCTGTAAGCATGGATGGAGTTTTATGAACCCATAAAACTTCAAACCTGAGGCTCAGCTTCAGAGTGCTTGACATGCTTCAGACATTTCTGCTTAATTGTTTTGGAAGACCACATCAACATTTCTGTTCCTTACCGACCAAAATTCTTGGGACAGAGTATTCCTCCACGCATCGAAGTCTTGCCAACACTGCCTATTTTTGTCCTGCAGAAAATACAGTTTAGGAGACAAGATGACATTGGTATGAACAGATTGAAAGGTAGCCAGCTGTCTTTCTACAACCTGTTCTCAGTCTGCAGAATCACTGGCAGCTTTGTAGGCAGTCAGTGCATTGGCATTTACTCTGAACCATTTACTGGGGGCAGAATTGAGCAACTATTCACCTCGCAAACACAGGTAGCTAGAGAAGACAAAATGCTGAAGATTGTTCCTACTTTTAGCTCCTTAATTCCTTTGACAGCCCATCTCCACTGGCACAAGGGTTACTATGCAGCAAGTTACCTGTGCAGATAAGCCCTGAATTCCCTCTATGTGCAAAGGTCATTTTCACCCATCTGTTAAAGTGGGAGGAATGCTACTATCTGAGGTCACCTCAGACAAATATTATGTGTCACCACTATGCTGCCTATCTTACAACTAGGAATGGATGCTTCTGTTTGTAATACATTATGAATCAGAGAAAAGGATTTTATTATAGACACATGTTGACTTGTGTGCAGTTATGAAGTTAACTAGCAGTACTGTTGTTTGTTACTATATATGTTGCTCCTGGCTCAAGTATGTCTTACTAATTTCTTCAAAGGCTTTCCTTTTCAAAGGAAAGCCAAGTAATGTTATACCTTTTTCTTGATGTTGCTAGCAGCATACAAGTTTTACTATTCTGTCTGGCTGCTGCAATATTCTAAAGCATCGATTCAAGAGCCACATACATTTTTTAATCTCTGTGCAATATCACTTTTAATAATTCTGACAATAAACTTCAAAGTAATCTTTGGCAAGAGTTCTTACCATTGATTAGCATGAACATTTTTAAGTTAATTTGGATTCATGGGACTCCTGCCAATGGCGGGAAAAAAAACAGACTAGACCAACTTCTGCTTTATTGAAGTTTAAAATTTGTCACAGCAGAGAATCAAACTTAGGTAGATAAGTTCATATGTGTAGGAAATTATTTATAAACTCTGTTTTAGGCATCTAGTCTAGGTGTTCTGAATCACCTCCTCTGGAGATTGCTTACCTCTTTCCCCAGAGAGAGAAAAGTTATTTTTTCGCTATGCCTGAGATAAGTAGGGAAACATCTACCTTCTTTTGGATATTTGGCTCAGTGAAGGCAACACCATTCTAAAAATTGGGCTTCTGGTGGAAAAATTCATAAGTATTTAATTACAGAAAGATTTTATCAACATTATTGATAATACTTAAATCATAGATGGACTTAAAAAACTTTGTGAGTAACTGTTTTTGATATTGCATGTTTACAAGAATGGCTGATGCTGATGTTTTACTGTTTTGTTTGATATAATCAGTGAAAAGGGATTTAAGAATAGACAAGTTGAGAAATCCTTCTGGATTTTGTAATTCACCTATAATTTACATACCAGTGTAATGCTACTTTTTTGCTCTCTGTTGAGTCTAGTTCACAGATATAGGGATGACAAACGTTAATAGTATCATTACTACCTGCTCATTAATGTGTTCTAGAAGTCATTAAGTTTGCAGGGAAATATTGATTTCTATGGAAACAAAGGCTGCAAGTTAAAAATAAATAAATGAAGAAACATCTCCAGGAGTGACCTGTGCAGTGCATATGCATTTAGTTCTTATCATCATTGTACTATGTTCACAGGACTACTTGCTTTTCGTACAAATTCTAATGGAGTAATCAAAATGCATTGTGTTCAATTCTCATTTGATATTTGTTAGTTTTATAATTGTAATTCATTATATGAAGTAATTCCCTGTGACCAGAAACTTATAGTAAAATGGGGAGGTGGCTGTTGTTTATCTGTGTCCTGGCCATAATTAATCCAGTCTGTGAGGCCTGTTTCATGGTTATTACATATTTCTAAGTGTTCTAAAAAGCGAGCATTCATACCTATTTTTGGGTGTAAATAGGATTAAGTCATTTTGTTCCATAACTATACTGAGTTAGTGTACAAATTAAGTACATAGTGACTATGCTTTCATTTCAGTATTCAAGTGACCATGCACAGCTGATTGCCAACAACATGGGCATTCTCAGACTCTTCTCAGACTTTCATCGGTCATGAATACAAAACAGGTCTCTGCATACTTAGAGTTTGCATTTAATTCCACCTCAACAGCACTGTGTGTCTGACTTCTCTTCTGGTTTTACCACATTCACCAGATACTGAATCCCTAAAATATACATGAAATATTTGGGGTGGGGGTTCTAAGTTATTTGATCACATTTCATTACCATGTTATTGTGATTTAGGAACATTTAAGACTGAAAAATTTACTTCTTAAGTTCTACATTGTTTTTCTTTTCTGGTAATCCTCAGGTCAATGGTCTTAGCGTGTGTTTGCAGATTTTCCAGGTTAAGTGGACTGCTACTCAGAAATGTCTTTCTGTGCAGATAGAAGTTCTCGTTATTGTCTTCAAGACATGGTTTTATTAATTACACAATGTTAGAAATTTCCCTGAAAGCTTTATTTTCATTAGTATGCTGAGTTAAAACTTACCTAATGCTTGGTCCAAAATACAGTCTAAAATTCAGCAGCATTTTACTGGAGCTAATATGGCCTACCAGGAATGCTCCACTTTTTGTTTGACTTTGCTTATACCATCCTGAATATTGGTCATGATTTATGAAGTGATCTATATTGTTCTGTCTCAATGACTTGTTATGTTCAGTGTTTACCACTCCCGTAGTCTTTGGTTCAGTTTGATTCCTTCCCCACAACCAATTTATAAAAAAATATTAAATAGCCAGGGACCAATGACTCTGCTCTGTGGCAATGCCTTGGAAATACAGCCACAGTGCGGTGATTTCCAGTGATATCAACAAGACCTATCTTTAACTGTCTTTATTTAATCTATTCAATTCTGATTTTGTGTTCTAGTTTACTAATCAGAATGCAGTTAGTTGTGCCTTACAGAGATCTAAGTGTATTGTATAACACTATTAACCTTTATCAATCAAAAATATAATCTCATAAAAATATTGACTTAGGCTGAGATCTATTATATATAAGAGCATTTAGATTAGTACTTCATTGTACTACAGTCTTCTAATTGAGTTCTCTATCAGTGATTCCATTATTTTGGGGGGATCAACACAGAATGACAAAATCTCTAATTACTTCAGGTATTGCCCCACTTACCTTTTTCTAAGTCTTGGCAGAAGATTATTTCCTTAGCTTGGTCCTCTGGAAATTACCATTAAGTATTGGAAATGAGCCTTTGGTCTCATTGAAACTCCACATTAACAGTTCACACATCTCATGTACCAGTTTTTTTCTAGCTGTTCATTGAGAGTTATCTGGATTTGCTGCGTTAATATTTTAATGAATTAAATGAATTTAAAATAGCATCTAATATCTTGTTTTGCTACTGACAGAATAGGTTCATCATAACCACTATATATACAATTAAATCACTTTTTGCAAGCAAAACGCATAGTAGAAATATTTACTGATAATCACTATCTCTGTCATTAACACTTCCCCCTTGCTTATCGACCAATGTTCCAAAGCATTTGCTAAGATGCTGATAATTTTTACTGTAATAGAGTCTTACTTTGTCATTAACTGTGCTGGTCACAGATTTTTCTTATGACTTTCAACCTTCCTCATTAGTGGTTGATCTTCCTACTGCCTAATTCATATTCATTGCTATTACCATCCCATTTTCTAAATGACATTTTTCAAGAGTTTTGTTTGTTTTCTCATATTTCATCTGGTTTCTTAATTAATGTCTCCTCTTGTCCTGACCATAAGTTTGGAAATTCTGTGGCCTCTAGGGAAACCTTTCAAATCTTAATCATTCCGCATCTTTTTTTTTTTTTGTAATTTTAAAATTATTTTTCACAGAAGATCCATTTTATGTTTGTTTCCATTTTTCTTAATATCAGTCTTTGAAAGCACCAAATCAGGTTGTTGATATGGACTGCATTGCTTTTGTACACAATGTGTATAATGAAGCCATGAACTGTACTCAACCAACTGCTTTTAACTTCAGGAGTAAATTACTATTTCTGTCAATATGACATAAATTTTAGATTTTCTCTTTTTTTTTTTTTTTTTTTTTTCTGAGTTGGAGACAATGATTTTTGAGCCAGGGAAATGTCATCTGTATTTTGTGTATTCTCTGGTGGCTGTAACACTGGCTGCAGGAGACTTCCCTTCTGACTTGTGCCCTTGTAATTTAACAGCCCTTCCAGACAGGTACTGAAGAAGCTGCAAATGATATTCTTAGGTGAGCAATTTGAGTATTACCCAGTCATGGGTGTTTCTGTTTAAAACTTTGAAGATACTGGTATCCCCAAAAGTACATATTAAACCTTTTGGACAGAGGATGAGTGGGACTTCAGAGGGATGTGAGGAGGTCAGGATTCTGTCTCACTCTCTTAGGGCTTACAGATTAATTTGGTTTAGCTCTTCCCTCTCTCTTAAGAATATTATATAAGAGAACTGTGGTTCACTCTGGATTTTGGACATTGTGATGAGAATATTTATGTTCTTGAATCTAATATTCTCAGAATAACCAGGAGTTATTTCTGCTATAAGCCATGTTTTTGTGATATTTTCTCTCCTTGCTCCTGTTAGTGATGTCTCTAGTGAATTTTAAGAATTCTTGCTGCACCCACAGGAAAAAGAACTTTTTTTTTTTTTTTTTAATTAGGTGAGCATGAAATAAAAGTCAAGGTTTTAAAGTTCCATCAAGTTCTTTCTTCTTCTACCATATATTATTTTGAAACCGGTCAGGCTTTTTATGTGCTTAAATAAATTGTTTCCCTCTTTCTTGAAGTTCAATACAATCCCATGTAGTTCAGACATCTCCGCAGCAACTGTTGTTGTAACTATTTCTTACGCGAAATATGAATGTAAAACTAAAACCTCAGATTAGATAAGTGACTTTTTATTGCACTAGATACAGAAATACTCACTAGATAACTAATCATTGCAAGAAGCTTTTCAACAACAGTGCTGAAAAACAGAATACTGTGGTTGGATTAGTAATGATCATACCAAAAGATATATTGACCCACTTCCACTAATAATCCATCAGTCACTACAGCAAGGTAAATCTAGCAACATCAGTAATATTTCCAGCTGAAAATCTTCAGGATCAAGCTGTACAGGCTATGCGTTAATGTTTTAGGAATTGTTCTAATGTAGCTCCATATTTCTCTTTGCCAGCAACTGGCTGCTGTACTGCTAAAGTACAATTATTCATTGCAGTGGAAATTACTTCTGATACTGCCCAACCCCCAGATTCTGTCTCTTCCTCAGTTTGTTCAGTTTACGAAACATCTCTTTATTCCTGAGTTATTGCAGGAACAAATGTTCTTGAGCTGTTTATGTTTGTTATCTTTAATTGTAGTTTTGGATTTTATGTATATATTTTTTTTATTTTGTCCAACAGCCTGCATGGCTTTGTTCAAATCCAGAGTAAGTAAAATCAGTTTAGGTCTTGCAGGTTTTGTTAATTGTTCCTTAGATACTGCAGATTCAGATCGGAAACAGGTTCCACCTGCTGACAGTCACTGTCCCATCTCAGAGCATTCTGGCTGTTGCTTGTTAGCCTGGGATTTCCTTCTGAATGGGTGCTGATTTTCATAATCACTAACAGATTAAAGACTGTATATAAACTCTGATTTTGTCAGTACATTCAGGAGAGTGCTTTCTAGAATCCTGCCTTGGCTCTTTTAAGCACTGGTTTTACAGCAAAGTATGCAAATGCAGCTCAAATATTTAAAAGTAAAACAGCAAAAGAAATTAAACAGAACAAGAAAAAAATCTAAATCAAGTCCCCTATTTAACCTCTTTTGCTTCTCAGATATTGCACATTTGCTGTAGTCAGAGGCTACTTGGCTGTCCTCACTTATCCCATGTATTTTAAAAGAACGTATAGGAAAGGAATAACATCAAACAATTTTATTGTATATTAAAATATTGAAAGAATGTGTTCCTATTTTTCAGGAAATTATGTAAAATCTATTCAAGTTGCAAACCGGAGTCCTAGCGAAGTAGGCTTATTCATGAAATAGGCCTGGTAAAAACATAAAAGGAGTATCACGATGATTCTGAAGAGCAGATATATATGTGATTCTAAAATATTAATTTGCACAATATCACAGTGCAAATCCAGATCATAAAATTTGCCTGATTTCTCTTGATTTAAACTATTGGCCTTACCTTCTGATTTTCAGACCTCTTGCTTGTGAGTGGGAAGCTTGGCAACCTACATTGCAATGTTTGTGGTCTAGTTATACGATGTGTCAACCTGGCTGATTGGGTCAGTTCAAGACATGATTAGATCAAACCTTAGATTTATCTGGCAAATCTAAGAAAGAACTTCTAAGTTTTCTTTCTTCTTTGGACCACCTACTGCCCCATCCCCCAAGGTTAGCTGTCAAATACTATTTATTTTTTGAACAATTTCACATGAAAGGATTATTTCTGTCCAGTAGAGAAGGCTAATAAGAAAGCTGTCAGATACATTGATGCAGCAATCACCACGTCAATGCAATACTGGTGCATTCATCACACAAAAGTGGTCAGATTTATTTTCCTTTGAAGGATGAGTAATATACAGTTTGACAGTCTCAGGCTCTGATCTACAAATCAGTTTTAAAGAATTTTTTTTTTTTTTTTACTTCTCAGAAATCTATTTCTGAAAGTGAATCCAAATCTGGAATTTCTATTCAATTTGTTTGTGTTCAAAAAAGGTTTTAGCTGCTCAATTTAAAATCTGCTAACGTGCCTACCTCTTCATTTATGCTTACACTAATCAAATACATGAAAAAGGTCTTAGTCCTTAAAAGAGTCATTGATTATTCCTGGGGGTTAAAAAAGGATAGGAGCTAGAAAATGGAGATAAAACTACTGGGAGGATTTAGGAAGGGGGAGTGGGTAGGACAGAAAGGAAAAGCAGTCCATTTGGCACCTCTGAGGGTCTGCATCTGGAGCTGGTTGAGAATAAATCATTTTAAAAAGCCTGTGGTATCACATAAAAGCTAGGAAATTCATTCTGAAGCAATAATGGAAAGCTTTTAACTGGAAAAAAGAGAAAGGGGGAAAAAAGAGACCTCCCTCTAGACCTGTAGTTTTCCAGCAGACTTGTGAGATTACTGCAGATGCCTGAAATAAGAAATATTTTTTTAAAAATACATACATATAAGCTTTTTATAATATTTTCATTGATCAGGGGCTCTTCTATGCTTATTGAAAGCCACACAGAGAACATACTACCAAGCCAATTATGTTGTTAGTCAGACTTGCACATCCAGCACGCCAGATGAATCTCCTCTGGAGATACCACTTTCTACTTTTTGATGCAGAAAGCTGTGATTTAATTTCAGAATACCAAAGACAAAAACTCAATGTCCAAGGACTGTGTGAAAATTCCCATTATCTCAGGAAGAACAATTATTCTTTGATGTAAATTTCATTATTATTTTGGAATGGCAAAAAGGCTAAACTAAGATCAAAATGCTATTCTAAACTAATTCAGCTGAGAAGAGTCATTAACAAATAATTATCATAAACAATGTTCAATTATTATATTTGAACATACTTTTTGTTACAGCCTCATCAAATACATTTGTTTATCCCAGTAGCATATGCCTGTGATAGAAGTTTTCATACTATGTTTCACAAATTTTGAACCATTAAAAGAGCAAACAAACTACTAGTGATCACATTAATATAACTAGAGATCTGAATATTCATGGCTGCAAGTGTGCTATTTCATCCTGACTTCTGTTGACAATGGATGAAGACAGAAGTGGTTGATCCTCACAAATGGAGTTCTTTCTGTATTTTATGACTTTACTTCTAGGCCCAGAAAACGTATTTTTTACTTTAGTTGAGCCATAATCTAGCAACACAGTTTTTGGATTATCTGTTTTTAAAATGTCATTTTGCTCAAACCTGTTTCAAGAGACAAATATAGCTCAAGGGAAAAAATACTAACCATTAAAATGAATTCTGGTCACAGCATATTGTTTTATCAGAACTAATAAAGGGGATCAGTACAACAACTGCTTTAATGAGAATGAGGTGAAGTGCATGTCTAAGGTAAGTCATCCTGAAGCAGTACCATTGCCTGATCAGGGAAGAGAGATGAGTCATTTGAATCCAAACTGCATTATTTGATTTGAGACAGAAATATAATTTAACATGGTTAATTAATATAATTTAACATGGTTAATTTTAATTAACCATGGTAACTGGTAACATTTTTTTTCCTCCTTTGGTATAAAATAAAATAACATTTTACAAAATTTAATTAATGTATCAGGGCAGAATTGTTTTTCTCAATAAATAAGAACCTACTGACAACTACAAGCTCTGATTGCGCACCTGTCGTGGTTTAAACCCTAGCCAGACAGCTTGTTCACTCACTCCCAGTGAGTGGTGCTGGGCTGAGAGCAATCGAGGGTCCGCCCCCTGGGGCTCTCCCCTTCCCCGCTCCCAGAGAAACAGGGAGGAGGATCGAAAGAGTGCAACTCCCACAGGTTGAGACAAGAGCAGTCCAGCAACCAATGTACAACACAAATCACCACTGCTACCACCAACGACAACAATGATAAGGGAAAATAACAAGGGAAGAGAATACAAAACCACCGGCCAAGAAACGAGTACCACCCAGAAGCCCCTGTCCTTCCGGGTAACTCCCAATTACCCCCCCCCCCCCCCCCCCAGGCATGACGTGCTGTGGTATGGAATACCTCTTTGGCTTGTTTGGGTCAGGCATCCCGTCTCTGCTTCCTCCTGGCTTCCCCTCCTCCCTGGCAGAGCGTGAGCCTCACAAAGTCCTTGGTCAGGGTAAACATCACTGAGCAACAACTGAAAACATCGGTATCACCAGCACTGTTCCCAGGCTGGAAGTCAAAACACAGCACTGCACCAGCTACCAAAACACAGCACTGCACCAGCTACCACGAGGGAGAAAAATGACTGCTACTGCTGAACCCAGGACAGCACCTGAAGGACTTTAATTCCTAAAAAAGAGTCTATCTAACATGGCTCCTGTAGAGGTGAATATACTTTTAGCTGTCAGCCAAAAAATCTCAGATGATGTCTAGAGATTGAATTCTATTATTTAGATGTGTTAATAAAAATAAAGTTATATCTTCTTCATGGGAGTTGAGGCCTTCAAAAGAAAAATCTGCTGTCTGATGATCAGCTGGCATTGGAACTTGATGATCTTAAGGTCCTTTCCAACCATAACTATTCTATGATTCTATGGCATTAGGGAAGATAAGGTCTGGCTGAGTATGAAATTGTTTGATGATAATTCAGTGTAAGAGAACCTCTTGTCCAGTCTCCTAATTTTCTTATTTGTATCCACTGTACTTTTAACATTGCAAACTTATGTATTTATTAAACTTATAATCCTAAATAAAAATATTTCACATTAGTGAACAGAAATGTTTAAGTGGGAGTCCTTGTGCGATGGGAAGAACGAGACACCAACACATTATATATTCTATGATAATGTAGGAAGACATATACAGTACTCCAGAAGGCAAAGCAGATATTTACAGTGTCTGATTTAGCTGATATTATGCATAGCAAGATGCTGGCATTAAGGAAAGAACTGTAGGGGAATAAGGTTTTGACTTACCAATATTACAGTGCCACAGGTTATCAGATATTCTCTGCCCTTCATTCCTAGATTGAGCTCTTAATGTATTTGAAATGCATGTTGTCCATGCCACATACTCAATACAGCACTCCTAGAGAATAGCAAAAATGTTCATAGGAAGCTTTCTATCTATCTAGATAAGTAGAGAGAGCTGGACTAGTCTTATTTTTACTTTAATTTGCTTTTACGTATATCAAACGTTGTATTTAAGAGAAAATTTTACTGCCATTTGAACTATTGCTGTTATTTTGCAGAGTTCCAGTTATTTCCTTCTTTAGGAAAAATTCTATCCAACAAGTTTATGCAAGTGGTAAGACTTGACTCAGCCTCCTTTGTTACTCATAAATAAATAAAAAAGAACAAAACCAGCCGTATCTGGAAAAAAAAATCCTTATCAATAAATGATACTGTTGCTATGAAAAGCATATTGTGTAAGTGCATTTTCTGCTAGCTATACATTAAAATCTTACAAGGGCATGGGGAATTGAAACTGTCTATCTAATGGACCATAAATCTTAGAAATTATTTGAATACATGGATTAAATGTCAGCTTTGAAAGCTTTTGGCAATTTAGTTTGGATTTTAGAAGAAAGAACATCTCTACTGAAAATCAAATTATTGCATTTTCATATTCTGCATTAGTTATTTCCAGAGAAATATTCTTCAGAGGAATAACCTGGGGATGCTTTTTTTTTCCTTCTGAAAGTTTTTGACATTCCGTGTTGCATTTGTAATTAATATGATTGCTAAGACCAAAAGTGGAAAAACACTAGGGAGAGTGTGTTATGTGAAAAATGTGCACTATACATTGTAATAACACTAGCTGAATGTATTGATATGGTTTCTCAGGTTCCAGTACATGGAACTCAGAATTCAGCATGGTGTAGCTAGAGGAAAAGGTGTTAGTTGGGTAGACAAGAAGATTTCAAGTATTGTAGCAAGCTTGTGCAGCTCTTATAATAGACAAGAAGGGCAATATCAAAAGTATTTATTAATTTGACATGATAATTTTAAAATAGGGTAGAAAGAAGGCTGCCCCCTCCTCCCCTCAATCACAGTGACAAGTATTGACAGAAAGATGATCGAAAACCAGCAAAAGCAATAGAAGGATCCTTTGGCCTTTTCACTGATTTAAACCAGATTTGGAAGCACATTAAATACAATTAACTTCAGACATTTAACTGGAACCCCTGAGTTAAGGCTGAGTTACTTTAAGCACCTCTATAATTGAAGAAGATTGATAGACATGTCTGAAGGCAATTCAGTGTACTTAGTATCTGGACTGTCCCTCTGGTATTATCCCATTGTCTCCCCTGTGATAGAGAGTTTCAGACTAAGATTCTTTAGGTAAGTGGCAAAAACAGGACAGGATGAATCCAGCTTTAAGAAGCCAAAATCTTTTTGTAATGATGAAGAGAAGCAGGGACAAAATTATTTCCGGATCTAGTTTTACAGTGACTGAACATAGTGTAGCTCTGTTTATTTGTCTTAATTTGCCTGTAATTTGATAGCATTTGTTGCTGTGGTGTCTAAGGAATTTTCTCTTAACTGATTCCTTCATAAAAAAATAAAAGAGCTTGATATGTTCTTCAAGTACCCTTAAAGTCATTCTGGATAAGCTTATAGGTAAAGCTGCAGTCTCCCTATTGCAATAATCAGGAAAAGTATCAATATAGCAATGTACAGTGATCCCTTTTACTTGCTGAGTGCAAAAGTACTGGATCTCATATGTCCTCAAAACGTTCCTCTGGGAAAGGGCTAAGTAGACTGTACTAATCTTAAAATGTAATAAGTACAAAATTAAGAGAGAGATCATACAAGAGTTACATTTAGGTTGTCAGAGATAAAATATAGACAAATTAATTGAATGTTACAAGAGAAGTTAGGGACAACTTCAAGATCTTCATGCAACACTAAGAAGATGAAGGAGTAAATTTTAACTAATTAAGGACCATGAACAATTTCAGAAAAGGATTGCCAAAAAGCAAGGAAGGTTTTGTTTTAAGAGAAAGAGAGATTTATGTAAGCAGAATTGCAAATTTTGTGTTACAAACCAAAATAAAGCCCCGAGTTTCTACTAAATTTTGCCTAAAAGCTAGTAAAATCCCAGTTTTGGTGTACAGTACTAGGCAGAGAAACAGACTGGATGTAGTGCGAACAGGGTAGGAAAAAACCCTAAAAATGCTCGAGTGTCATTATGCACATTTCAGAAAAAACTTTCATTTTGAATAATGTGGTCAAGTCTGGTCATTCTTCCTAGAAGAGTTATGGAAAGTGAATTGATTTAAATATAGGAGATAAAAGTGATCGAGACATAGGGTAATAACTTTGTATAAAATAGACTAAAAATGTTGGGACCATACTAAAGAAAAAACTGAAATGAAAGAACATGACAGAAACTGATGAATTAAGATAAATTGGGTGTTTCTTTTTCATTATACAAGATCAGAAGGAATTCAGGTGAACTGAAAGTAGTGCATGTAAATCTGATAGGAGAGTGTTTCAAGTTGCTATGTTTTGAGTTAGTTACACTCAAAATCAAACCCACTACATTGCCTGCTTGTGATTTCCTTAGACACTGGTGCTGTTCCTTACTGGCAGAAGCCCTGTTCTGATCCAGTATTTTGTTTCAACAGTAGCGACCCAAATCTCAATTACAATAATAATGTGTCAGTGTTACCCGATGGCTATGACTGTTTACCTGATGGCTATGACTGTGTGACATGAGTTAATGCTTTTCAACCCCTTTCCAGAGGATAGAGGACTGCACTACAACTCTTAACTTTCTTCATAGTCTCTGAGGAAAAGCTAACAGCTGCTGAAATTCTTGAGGGAGACAGCGCTAGTTGTCTTCTTTTAGCTGGGAATGCCATTCATTTGCTGTAGGATAGAAATCTTCCAATAGATACATAATTTCCAGAGCAGCCTCCCAGATAAATTCATGATGACTACATCCAATGGAAAGAAAAAAAGCCCTACCAAACAAATGAAAAATACAGACCTTCTAGTCAGAATAGCCGACTCCATTTCTTTTTTGCTTCAGAGGAGTATTGGGCAGAACAGTCTTGTTAATTATAGTGGAAACAGGCTAAAAGTATATGGCAGGCATGTGGCCCAAAATGTCAGTGCTGTTTTGTTGCCTTTGAAGTACTCAAAAATATATTCTGGGAAAGTGCAGATTGTCTGAGGAAGATATTTTTCGTTAGAAAGCAGGAAACAGGAAAACATAAGGACGTAGAAAACACAACAGCAATTAGAAGCACTTGAGTTTTCTTTTAAAACACACCATAGGATGTTAAAATAGCTGGATGCAAAGCATTCCTGCAAACTAGGGACTGTGGGCTGCCACTGAGTAGCAGATACATAAAGGAACTCTATTGGTGAGTAGGAAATGGATTTCTTAGGCATAAAGATGAGCAAAAATCCCAAGTTTGTGAACAGAAATGAAAAAAGTGGTCAAAGTAAATAATATTCAGTGTCTGAATGTTTATACATGCCAGCTTGTTGCGTTAATGGATAGTTCTTGTTCCAAGCATGCTGCTAGAAAAGACAAATGCCTGAAATTGAGACATTCTCCTGTGCCAATTTAGTTTCAGGAATACTTAAAAATACCAACAGAATGTGTTTAAAACAAGATTTGACATAACTTCATATTTATATAACTTCATTGAATGACAGTCCTTCTCTCCTTGGGAAAAATTAAATTTGAAAACTCAATTCAAGTTATTCTGGAGCTATAGTTAACCCAAAACCTAATATTCTGAAATGTTGCTGGAATAGCCTACATGGGTGAAAATGCGTTAAAGGTTACTGAGCTTTACTTTGGACAGAAAGGATAGGGGAGGGAAACAATCTGGTTCTGTGTGAAAAAGGAAGACATAAATTTTGCTTTTTAAAGCTTTTTAAAAAGCTTTGATGGATAAAAAGCATTTTCAAGTAGAAAAGAAATAATGTTTAAGTGAGATGAGTATTAGTTATAGCTATTTTAGGATAAACTAATGTAGCCCTTATTTTTTGAAGGGAGGCAAGATGCTGTTTGCATATTGCTTTTAAAAAAAAGAAGGAACATGAAAGGAAGCTTCAGTGCCTGCCTCAATAGGGAATGCTTAGGATCATGCTGTGTGAGCACTCTGCCTTCCCCATTGTTTGCCAGAAAGCCAAGTATTTTCTGCATGTTTTAGTCTGAATGATGTGACTGCAGGAGGTACAGAAATTGTGGTTGCTGATAAGTGAGTGATGTTCTTCCTGAGGTAAGGTGAAAGGTTAGTTGTACATGTTTTCTCTGCCAGTCCTTGCTTACCAGAGACACCTAAATGAACATGGAATCTGCCTCCCACATAAATCTTCTAGCCCATCTGATTTTACCCAAATTGACCTCTCAGTAGTCCATGTAAGGTGGTGGTGCTGGAGGTCCTGTAAAATCAAACTCTGAGGAGAAAATGACTTTGTAGCTTGATTCTTTATTCCATTACTTTTCCGTTAATTTGATTTTTAAGTCTCTCATCTTCATGTTCTTTGTTCTTGCACTGTGAGAAAAAGAATTATTTTGAACTAAAAAATCAGGATCAGAATGTGGTATGGGAAGTTGTAGAAGTGTGCTCCGGGAGTAGACGATACAATTAAATATCAAACATCTATTTCTCTTGCCATCTCTTGATCAGAGTATCTGGTATTTAAAGTGAAATACACAGCAAAACTGCTTCATCTACCAAGTGTATGAGGTACCATGTCTCACCTCCTAAATGTTAACACCGGAACTTTATGCAGCTATTACACTGTTACATTTTCATGTAAAATGTGCGCTCACACCACATTTAAGGCTAAAGGTCTGTGCAGCAACAGATGCCTTCTTGTAGGATTATACCTGATTATTTGTGCAGACTATTAGTCTAGGAAAGCAGTTCAGAGTTAGATGTAATGGGCTGGATGAACAGCTTCAAACTCTGTTTTCACAACTGCATTAACCAGTTTTGTTCATTGCAGTCCTCCTTGTGTGCTTATATTGACTTTTAAGATAATTAAATACATTATTTCACAAACTCCAGAAGCCTTTAAGACAGAATAATGAATGGATCATTGACTTAGCTGCAGTCAATAGGCTATTATAATTTCCCTTAATACAGCAATATTGAAGAGTTCTACTTCATTTGAAAGATTGCAGTTACTGAGCATTAACTGCAAAAACAAAAGACAGAAAGCCACTTGGAGCATCCTACAATAAGGAGAGAACATGAAAAATTATAGTTGTGAAAAGAGTAAGTAGTTTTCAAAGTAAGTTTAAATTAGAAGGTAGTTGACTTTCTCATCCAAACATAACACTGATTCTTCTGCCGTTTATTTGGGATGGACAAACCCCTCTTGCTTAATTTCGGATGCTCTCAAATATTGTGAATTCAGAAGTTTGCTTCTGAGGCCAGCATCACTGTATTAACATTTCAGTTAACATCCACTGTGACTGAGAGTAGAAAGTGGGGATAGTGTGTCTAAGATAGACACTAACAGTGTCATTAAAATGCAACTCTGAGAAAGTGCTGTTCTGCAAAAATTCCTTACAAATAACCCTTGCTGAGCTATCATTTGACTTATTATGTGGACTTTTCAGTACATTTGGACAAGTACTGAAATCTTGGCAGAGAAAAGGAAAAACTATTATGGGCCATCGGAATGATGTAAAAAAACTCCATTACTGCAGCTATTGTAGAGTACATAAAATCAGATCTCATTTTGGAAAGACTCTCCTTTGGAAAAACTCTGAACAGTCGCAAAGAAATGATACATGGAATGGAGGAAGTTATTAAAGAGCTTCCACATACAGAGAGACTTGTTAAAAGAAGATGATTATTGATTTTGTGATTACTGGGGAGCATTCAGACTAAAAGACTCTAGTGAGTGTAGTCAGATAGATGAATGTCTATACGTCATCAGTTGTACCTGCCATTAACTGAGTTTGCAGTTACTGTAAGGCCTCTTTTTGAAACCAGCTCTGTAGAAGACTGCATAGGATACATAAAAACCCAGGAAATTTATTGGAGTTGTAATCTGATTAAGTATAAATAAAGTGCTTACAAGGTATGTAGCTGTGGGTGTGTGGGAATTTTTGGGCGTTCTGCTTTACAGCATATTCCAATTTTTTTGTGGCTAGTTTTCTGGGTAGCTAACATGGTAGTAGTGAGATGGTTACAGGAGCAGGTGTAACTTCAAATAAAAGATAATGAATCACATGAGAAGGTGAGAAATGATCTGGAGACAGAAACGTAGTTCACCTGCAGCAGGTAAACAGGGCAGCAAGCAATGCTGTGCAGAGCAGCTGCTCCCAAACCAGTGTTGGGGTACCTTGAACAGCTGCCCCAGCCAGAGAGGAGACAGGTCCAGCAGAGATGGCCAAGTGTGGAAGTGCTGTGCCACACTCAAGAAGATGAATGGTGTGCCCAGCAGTGGGCCTTCCATTAGTGGGTGGAAGCTTCTGCATTGTGATGGATGGCTTTGCACTATGCATCAAAATAGTACAGGAAAAAAAATGAAAAAACAACTCAGGAAGGATAATTTACAAGACAGTGTTAAGAAAAACAAGCAAGGGATATGTTAAATAAAGCCAGTATCAGTGAGCAAATGTGTCAAGGCTCAGTAAGCTATTTGGCATCACTTTTCTCCCACCACGAGGTAAATTGCAAGGTAGTAGCAAAATTTGTGATTTATTTTAATGAAGTGTTCTCTGAGACAACGTTAGTGCTGCAGAATGTAAGGAGGAAGGGCCAAGTTCCTCAGCATTCAAGTGGGATTCACTTTAAGCTGATGCTAAACAGATGTCCATGAGGTAGAATTTAACCAAACTTCTAAAACATATCAAATGATGGCAGGTAAGTTCTGTGTGGTATTGACACATTTTTAGTACAAATAATTATAAAATGCAAACTCCTCAAGAAGCAGCTGCAAAACTTGTGTTTCAACATGCTTATCAAATTTCCTCTTCAGGATAAGGATGAATACAAGCAATAATGACTTTGAAGAGATGACAGTAACGGACTTAACAAGATAGTACATTCTTCAACCATCAAGATTTTAAAACTAGTTATTTTAGAGGGACAAAGGTATTAGGGTTCCACTTACTATTGAATGGGACTCGGGCACTTCATTTCGTGTAAGTGCTTGGCAACTTCTAGCACAGAAGTATAAGGAAATACACTTTCAGGGTTCTGTTTGACCTCAAAATACATGCAAATGGATGCAGACATGGTTGGAATATTTGCCTTTTTATGTGCAGACTTCTTTTATACTGTTCAGAATATAAATGTCTCCAAATGGCCCACCTGATTTTATATATGTTAGTAAAGAGTGAATGTTGTTAATCCATGCATTTTGCTGAATCTCAGGGGTACCTCAGATTTTTGCTTCTCTTGTATTTTAGGAATGTTTATCTTTGGCTTATCAGGTGTGGAAACAGATGTGTTCTCTTGCCTGGCGATACTGCCTTCTTTCCTCATTTCTCTCCTTGCTGTATTTTTATGTTTACATGAACTAAATATTTTGAACTAAATTTTCTGAACTAAATATTCAACCTGAGATACACTTAATACTGGCACTTCAGGGTTAAGGTGTATCATTTGATATTCAACCATATATGAAAAAAATATATAAACAAATATACCTGTCTATGTGTACTGTTTGAATGTTGTATCTCAGGCACAATTTTGACTATTTGCCTTTAATTACTCTAAGACATGTTCACACACTTGCATACATATAGCCCTACAGTTGCATAGATAAAGCCTATTTCAGACCTGGTCTAAACAATCATGAAGTCCATTTGGGCACAGCCGAGACTAGTTTACATTTAACATCTCACTAGTGAATCTGCATGCCTTCTGCACTAGAATTGTTGTGGCTAGTTCAGCGTATATGAAATTATGGGTGTAATGGACTGTACCATCTCAGCAGCTGCACTTTAAAAAAACTGAGTGAACCTACTGCTGTAACGATTTTTTTTAGTATATCCCTGTAAAATAATTGTCGGAGCAATCCCAGGCACAGCTACAGGTTGGGCAGAGAAGAGATTCAGAGCAGCCCTGCGGAGAAGGACTTGGGGGTGTTGATCGATGAGAAAATGAACATGAGCCGGCTTCAGTGTACGCTTGCAGCCCAGAAAGCCAACCGTATCCTGCGCTGCATCAAAAGGAGCGTGACCAGCAGGTCAAAGGAGGTGATCCTGCCCCTCTACTCTGCTCTTGTGAGACCTCACCTGGAGTATTGTGTGCAGTTCTGGTGTCCTCAACATAAAAAGGACATGGAACTGTTGGAACAAGTCCAGAGGAGGGCCATGAGGATGATCAGGGGACTGGAGCACCTCCCGTATGAAGACGGGCTGAGGAAGTTGGGGCTGTTCAGCCTGGAGAAGAGAAGGCTGCGTGGAGACCTCATAGCAGCCTTCCAGTATCTGAAGGGGGCCTATAGGGATGCTAGGGAGGGACTCTTCATTAGGGACTGTAGTGACAGGACAAGGGGTAACGGGTTAAACCTTAAACAGGGGAAGTTTAGATTGGATATAAGAAGGGAATTCTTTCCTGTTAGGGTGGTGAGGCACTGGAATGGGTTGCCCAGGGAGGTTGTGAATGCTCCATCCCTGGCAGTGTTCAAGGCCAGGTTGGACGAAGCCTTGGGTGAGATGGTCTTGTGTGAGGTGTCCCTGCCCATGGCAGGGGGGTTGGAACTTGATGATCTTAAGGTCCTTTCCAACCCTAACGATTCTATGATTCTATGACTCTATAATCTTCTGAGTAACCATGTGAACTCACAGTTGTTTGAAACTTAGTCATGAAGATGCTTCCCATATAAAACACAGAAAATATATCTAGCTAGACCTGTGCCCCACAATACGCTTTTCTCATAATCTAGATATGCATGCACATCAGATTAGATTTCAAGAATAGAATAGTTTAGAAGAAGATGCAGTTTAGTGCTTTCATTCACTTTTTGTATCACCAACACTATGTAGTTGATGCTGCTCAGTGAATACCCACAGGATATGGGGCCTGCCTCATTCAGATGTTTTCTTTGAAAAATGTTTCTCTTGTTTCTGGCAGCAACAACTGAGGAAGACTAAGAGAGAAATGTTCACCCTATTAACTAATATCATAATAAATAAGGCGCTTGGCTAGAGCTTCAGTAGCTAGTAATTGTTATTAATGAGGTGCATATAATCCATTGCTTGTAACACCCTTTGAATCAATGGGAGCAGTTTCTAATCCAGACCATGCGCTGACTTGAAGGAAATACGGTGTTACAGAGAAATGAGGTATAGATTTACAAAGTTGTAAGTTTTTTTTCTCTTTGCAAGTCAAACGACTTTTCTCAATGTGAGCTAAAGAACTTGGAAAATTAATATAAATTTTTGAGCAGCACAGTGTGGTTTTCTTCCTCCTGCCTTCTTTTCGTGTGCTGCTATTCACCCACTTATAGTCTTTTTCTCTTCTTCCTTCTCTTCAGCTCATGGGTAGTCTTAAATTTATCTTTACTGAGTTCAACTTTCATGTTAATGGCCTATATATGTGAAATAAATCTGTAACCTCATCACCTTCTTGAGTCTAGCAACCATGGCTTAACTCTTCCATAAACTAAAAACTCCGCCCAGTCACTTTGAAGCTCAAACATTTCAAATGGGAGGAATTACTTCTGACTCCTTAATACTTTCTTTATCTATCAGAGAAAGGATTCACAATAAGTACCTGCACAGTATTTAAAGCCAAGCAAATTCACAGTGGAATTAAGTCACAATATTTTTACAGTGAAGGTGGTTAAGCACTGGAAAAAAGCATCCAAGGGAATAGTGATTTCTTCATGTACTGTCTCCAGTTCAACTTCGGGCATTTTTCTAGAAGATAAGCTATGCATAGATTTTGTCTTAGTATATGAGTTCTAAGAAAAATATAAGCTCTTGGGACATGAAGGTGTTCACAGTAGCTGACTTAATAATCTCCTTCTGCCCTCAACTCTGTACCAGACGTGAATTTTAAATTGATCACTAGTTTTTTTTGTGTGTCTTTATAAGCTTTTGTTGTACCTTAATGTAAATCTTCCAGTGGGCTATATATAACATTTTTTTCTTTTCTTGGAATCCAGTTACGGTCAATGGCTGTGTTCACAGTATAAATACTAACTTCTCTGATCACCTTCTATGAAAACCCACACTCTTGTCATTAACCATGTGATACAGCTTGCAACAGCAGAAGGTTTAAACAATATAATGGAGATTTTATGGCAGCATGATCAATTTCTTCTAAGCCTGCTGCTGTCTTCTGGGGAATCTTTTTGAGGAAGCTCAGGTATAAAGTAGCTTTTTAGTGGTTTGATATTGTTGATGGCAAGAGACATCCAAGGTACTTGTATTGTTTCCTTGAGTGATTTTACAGCAATAAAAGGAAGAAAAATTTGTGATGATTTTCTTTAAGAGTCAGAAAGTGTACCAGTCAACAGCATTCCAACTGCATGAGACCTGGGGAGAGGCAAGTTGCAGCTGACAGCAAAATTACTCTTTTGCATGCATTTCCGTAAAGGCTCATACATGCCACATTTCTGCACGCTAACATTTTCAGATGCTGATTTATTGGGACTTCCTGATGAGACAGAGGGATTCTTTCTCAAGAGATGCTTCTGGAAGACATTCTGAAAAGAATTAGCTGCTCATTTGCCAGGAAAAAAGCAAGCAGTATTCAAACAGAAAGACCGGACCAAAAAATGCATATTTTTTCCCAACTGTTCGTCTATTATTCTGAATACTTTAAACTCTAGTGTATGAAAACCACAGGAAGAGCCAGAGGATGATATAAATAAAATGCATAACTAATAAAGTGAATCCTCAGAAATCCCTGCACAGGCATTCATGGATTGGAAGAACGAAGTCAAAAACATGGAGACTTAATACCTTTATAGTCAAAATAACCTAGTCTATGTTCTTGCCTCAAAGAAGGATAGAAAAGCAAGCTGCAGAAATGCCAGGGGAGGGATCCCACTCTGTGAATTAGGATATTCATGCAGAGGCCAAATGAGGTAAAGTAAATATTTGGGGAACAAGATGTGGACTCTGATGATCCATGTGAATGGCCATAATGAAGTCTCTGCAGACAATGCGTACCCATGGTTCAGATACCTCTGAAAGTCTGTCATGATCATTGCTACAGATTTTCTAAGGGAACCTGCAATGTTCTGCAGAACCCCTTCTTTGCCTTTTGTGCTTGACATTATAATGCTGCAGAAGAGACTGAACTGTTCCTATTAGCAAATCCTATAGTATGCTTATTAGAGTAATGGAAATTACTCCTGAAATGCAGTCAGTAGCAGAGTATAAATGATTGTGTGAGAATGAGTTAATCAGCTGTCTTTGTTAAGTGTTTTTCCATGTGTGGGAGGCCTTGGCAGTTAATGCATTTACCTCTGATTTGCAGCTACTGTCATCATTGCTGTATGTGATTGATACATCTGCCTTCACAGATTTGGAACCTGACACTGACACTAATAAACAGCTTAAAGTCACTAATAATAATTTCAGAAGGGACTCCAGAAATTGTAGGGGACTATTTTTTTTTCCAAATTGCAGCTTTGTGTCCTGGGAAGAGTAACATGGCTTTCACAGCTTGCGCTTTGTTTTGGCATGCAAGTATTGTGGACAGGTCTGTTCACTGGAGTTAGCTGTAGAAATCAGGAAAAGCAAGATAAATTCCCCCCCCCCCCCCAAACATAAAGATTATTAGGTAAAAAATGAAATTTCCTTCCTTGAAACATCCTTAGTGTAATATTTAGGCTGTTTTTGCAAGGCTTGTTATGTATTTGCTGGTGATTATTGATTTAAAGACATGATGCAAAATATAGCCCTTTCAGAATTTCATACTTTTGAGGGGATACAGGCTACATATGGAGTCACTCCATCATTTGTGTCTCTTTTTTCTCTTGCTTATGCTGGTGGGGGGAAGGAGGGCTTCAGGACACAAGAAGGTTAGCCTTGTCTTAACTTGGAAGAAGAAGAATGAATTGGCAGGTTAGGCATGAATTACACCCATGACATCTGTTTATTTTGCTGGGTTGTGTGGTGCTTTCAAAGTAGGAGGTAATTAGAAAACAGCCCATTGCTTCTGTTTTGTGAGCAGTTAATATACGAAGGCTTCCTGTAAACATGTACACGTAGGCATAATATCTAGAACCTAGAATTTAACAAGATACCCAGAATAACAACTTGCTGCAGTGGGCTATAGTGTAAAACAAACTGCCCCCAAAACCACAGCTGAGACTTAAGGAAATCAGGATGGAAATAGGTGTTTAGGAAATCATAAAAAGGCATCCTGAATTTCATAAAAACAGTGTCTGTTAAATCAGGCCAATGCCTGTGAGTTTTGATAGAGTGTAGGAGCTTCCTTTATGTAGAATTTTTAAAGTTTGGGCTATTGACACCATGTGAGGAAAGAACTTGTTTGACCTTGAGAGCTGGTATTTTGTACAGTTTCTGGTTTAAGAGAAAGAATTTCATGGTCCAGTTTGTCTACTTTTCCTTTGGACTGAGCTGGATGGAAACACCCTTTGTCAGGGATATGCCACAACTATTTAGCACATCTCAGACATAACTACTAGGTCTTTTAACACCAAATGGAGTTCATAACTATCAGTGTTATGAAAGATTTTCTTTCTTCACTGTAGCATCATTCTCAAGGAAAAAAATCGATTTTAAAAGACGGAAATTAAAATATTTTTTATTTTACCCTCCCAGTACCTGAAAAATATATGATTTCTAAATCAGAACTTTCAAAGGGGAATTGCCATGTTCTAAGATGTGTGTTTTGATGCATGTATGTGGGATTAGAGAGAGAGAAAGAAAGGGTGATAGAACTAATAATATATTGGATTATTGTTTTATGTCTTAAAAAAAAAAAAAAAAAGAAATACTGCAAAGAACTGTATAGCACACCCTGTGTGTGAATAGTCCTTTTGATACTTTTCTAATACTACACCGATAAAGTAATTGCACTTGCTTATCTTGAGGTTACCATGATTTGTTATGCATTAAACTTGCAGGATGTACTCAGCAACCTATTGACAAAAAGGTGAATTAAAGAGTACATGGATTATTTACTCAATTACTGAGTAAAGTCTGTTTGAAGGAAAGGTCTATTTATGAGGCATTTCCATTAAGAGGAAGATGAAGTGATGGCCTCTTCCTCCTGTAATTCCAGAAAGACCACCTCTTCACTTTTTTGCACCCACTGACAATGCATTCAGTAGATAACTGCTATTACTTCCTCTTCCTCTCAAACTAACAATATTTTGTTCAACTTAATCCACCAACTTTTCAAAACCCATCTCTGTAGCCTGTGATTTTGCCTTTCACAGCATTTTAAGAAGCTTGTTGAGGCAGTTTCTTTGTCCAAAGCTTTTTCTTACAGCTGCACCTATGAGAAGAGTTTCCAGGGGGCTTATTCTTGTCAGATTTCATTAACTTATATCCCTTCATCAAGTCTGATAAGGTTGTCCAGTAGTGGTCGTGTGATATGTTAGTAGTGGATACAGTTGTCAAGTAGATAATAATTTCCTTGAACTTGGCAGGATTTTACTGTCTTCAGCTTTCTTCTAGCTAATAGAGTGATCTTTTGTCAGAATAGCTCTGTCCTAATTGTGGTGGATTGTATCAGTGGATTTCCCATTGACAGCAAAGAAATAGAGTGGGTGAAGAGAAAGTGAATAAAGTTAGGCTTTCATTTCCAGTAGCAACATTTTGCAGCTTGAGTAGAGCAACAAGTGCTATCAGAAAGGCAAATGGACAGGAGAACTTACATGTTGTCTCTTATATGCATGTGTGCAAGATACGTATATCTACTTTCTTGTAATGTTATTCTGTGTGCGTGAACATCTCTTTTTCAATGAATCATAGAACAGTTAGGGTTGGAAATGAACTATTAAATTAGTACCTATTAACATAACCTGCTGTGCAGATACTTCAAAGCATTTAAAAAGCTCTGTTGTACTGCTAAAATGTTAAAGACTCAACAAATAGCAAAAAAAAAAATCCTCCTCAACAGATAGGTAGTTATTTTATGGTGGAATTATCCATGCATTCAGCTTTGCATCTTATCCAGGAGATATCTTCATGCTAATGTCTTTCCATAATGCCAGCTAAATACTGTCAATACCAAAGGCACATTGTGCCTCAAACAATAGGCACACATACGCCTTATTAGCAGTTACAACAGGAAAAGTGACATATGTCTAATTTTATTGTTATAATACCATTCAAAAGTACCTAAGCTTTCCAACTGAGAACATTTCTGTCACTAAGGAAAATAAACCATGGCTTTTATCCTTTCATTCCAATGTGATTGTGCCAGGAAATACATGAGAGACTTGAACAATTGAGACATTTAGTTGAATAAAACCATCTACTTTTTCAAACGTTCTATGATATGGATAATTGCTGATGTTGTGGTGAAACTTAAGTCAATTGGAAATGTCGGATTCTAGTGGTACAGTCTAACAAGGAAATAAATATGTGTTGTTATTTTTAAGGTGATATGATTCTACATCACAGGCATTCTATTTTCATCATTGCATCCATGATCATCTAAGGAACCTGAGGGCGCACAAGTCCATGAGACCTGATAAGATGCATTTTTGCATAATGATCAAACTGGCAAATGTAGTTGCCAAGCCATTATCTATCATATATGAGAAGTCATGGGAGGCTGGTGAAGTTCCTGTTGAGGGGAAAAGAGGAAATATAACCTACATTTTTAGAAAAGAAAAGAAGCTCAAAGACCTGGGGAACTACAGACCAGTCAGTCTCACCTCGATGACCAGTAAGATCATGGAGAAGATCCTCCTGGAAACTACGGTAAAGAACATGGTCAGTAAGGGAGTGATTAGTGACCACAAACATGGCTTCACTAAGGGCAAACATGTCTGACAAATTTGGTGGCCTTCTATGATGTGGCCACAGCATTAATGGATAAGGGAAGAGCAACTGATGTGATCCACCCAGACTTGTGCAACGCATTTGACACTGTCCCTCATGACATCCTTGTCTCTAAACTGGAGAGACATGGGTTTAATAGATGAACCACTCAGTGGATAAGGAATTGGCTGGATGGCTGCACACAAAGAGTTTAGTCAACAGCTCAATGTCCAGTTGGAGTTGGATAACAAGTGATGTCCCTCAGGGACTGGTGTTGGGACTAATTCTGTTCATCAGCTTTGTTGGCGACATGGACAACGGGATTGATGCACCCTCAGCAAGTCTGCCAATGACACTAAGGTGTGTGGTTTGGTTAATACGTTGGAGAGAAGGAATGCCATCCAGAGGGACCTTGACACGCTTGTGAGCTGGGCAGATGCCAACCTTATGGAGTTTAACCCAGCCAAGTGCAAGGTCCTACCTGGGCTGGGGCAATCCCAGGCACAGCTACAGGTTGGGCAGAGAATGAATTGAGAGCAGCCCTGAGGAGGACTTGGGAGTGTTATTGATGAGAAGCTTAACATGAGGCTGCAGCATGCACTTCCAGCTCAGAAAAACAACTATGTGCTGCATCAAAAGAAGCGTGACCAGCAGGTCGAGGGAGGTGATTCTGACTCTACCTGCTCTTGTGAGATCTCACTTGGAGTACTGTGTTCAGCTCTGAGGGTCCCAACACAAGAGGGATGTGGACCTGCCTAAAAGAGTCCAGAGGAGGCCATGAAGATGCTCTGAAAGCTGGAGCATCCTTCTTATGAAGACAGGCTGAGAGAGTTGGGCTTGTTCAGCCTGGAGAAGGGAAGGCTCGGGGAGACCTTAGAGCAGCTTCCAGTGTCTAAAGGGAGTCTGCAAGAAATCTGGAGAGGGACTTTTTACAGGGACATGTGATAAGACAACAGAAAATGGTTTTAAACTGAAAGAGGAGAGATTTTGATTAGCTATTAGGAAGAGATTCTTTACTGTGAGGGTGGTGAGACACTGGCACAGGTTGCCCAGAGAAGCTGTGGCTGCCCCATCCCTGGCAGTGTTCGACGCCAGGCTAGACAAGGTTTTGAGCAACCTGGTCAAGTGGAAGGTTGCAGGAGGATTGGAACTAGATGATCTTTATGGTCCCTTCCAACTCAAACCATTCTAAGATTCTATGATGCAATGCACCCCAAAGAAGTTTGAGTACACTTTTAATATGACACAATGGATACCCCAGAGGAAAAATAATTACAGTGACTGAGGAAAGTTTGCACTTATGAACCCAATTTTGAGCTCAATTAGGTCAGTGCAGTTTTGAAGTCTAGCAGCAGGTAAAAGAGGATAATGCCATTTAATTCAGTGGAAAGATTCACTGAGCTTTGCTCAGACACCAAGTGCTCTAAAAAGGTCACTTTTCTAAGGGCAGAGTGAATTGTGCAAGGTTCTCTCAATTATTTTACTCCATATTCATTTCAGATAATTAAGAAACTTTGTATTCCTTGTAATGAATAGGTCTTAGCTGTTAGTGGAAGGTGGCACTTCCCACCTTATTGATGGACTAGACTTACAGGCTGTCGCTTCTTACTGGTTGAGAAGTACTATATTAACTAGTTGACTAGTCTTCCAAGGATAATGTTAGGTATTGTCCTGGGTTCAGCAGTAGCAGTCATTTTTCTCCTTCTTGGTAGCTGGTGCAGTGCTGTGTTTTGACTTCCAGCCTGGGAACAGTGCTGGTGATACCGATATTTTCAGTTGTTGCTCAGTGATGTTTACCCTGACCAAGGACTTTGTGAGGCTCATGCTCTGCCAGGGAGGAGGGGAAGCCAGGAGGAAGCGGAGATGGGGCGCCTGACCCAAACTAGCCAAAGAGGTATTCCATACCACAGCACGTCATGCCCGGGGTGGGGGGTAACTGGGAGTTACCCGGAAGGACACGGGCTTCCGGGTGGGACTCGTTTCTTGGCCGGTGGTTTCTCTTCCCTTGTTATTTTCTCTTATCATTGTTGTCGTTGGTGTTAGCGGTGGTGATTTGTGTTGTACATTGGTTGCTGGACTGTTCTTGTCTCAACCCGTGGGAGTTGCACTCTTTCGATCCTCCTCCCCGTTCCTCTGGGAGCGGGGAAGGGGAGAGCCCCAGGGGGCGGACCCTCGATTGCTCTCAGCCCAGCACCACTCACTGGGAGTGAGTGAACAAGCTGTCTGGCTAGGGTTTAAACCACGACAAGTATGAATAATTATTCATGAAGCTTCCTATTCAAAGCTCTTGAAAACATTAAATATTCCAATCTTCCTCTGACAAAAAATAAGCAAAATTACTTATTCTCTGCATTTTCCATACTATATAATTTTCTCCCTATCTGAATGACCTAAGATCCTACCACCATTTCCTCTGCTTGGTTAGGATAGGGAAGAGCTGATTGGCTGCACTTCCATATTTCCAGGAAAATGCTAAAAAAGCATTTTTCTCTTTAATTTCTATTATTATTTGTGTCTGTATCCAAATCTAGGCCTGACTCTTGGTAAATGAATCTCTAGGAATTTGTATGAGTTGACGCATTTTACTCATAAAACTGAATTATAAAACTGTATGGCTTTGGCAGGTCCTTAAATAAGCTACTTTCATACTTCCCTGCCTATGTATTCAGCCTTGACTTCTAACATCTCCAATTTTCCTGTCTTGGGGTACTTACAAACTGAAGTTGCCAATTAAATTATAACTTAATAAAATTATTATTATTATTTTAAACACACTCTTTCAATAAAAGTAGAAGGCTTCAATAACAGTGAAATAATGATGGCATAATCCAAATTGTTTTTGTTACATCCACGTACAGACACTCAGCTCAGCACAATTGGGTGGAACTTAACGGGATTACATCAGAGCAGATTTCTTTTCTTGTAATGTAAATTTTTGGGGGGCATTTTAGTATATGCACTATCAAATCAGCCATAAATTTTCCTTTGCTGTGGTAAGTATGCCACAGTCCATGCATGCTCTGCATTTTAGCTGTTTCTTGACACTGGTATTTACAATATTTTACCTTTTGTGCTTTATAATTTGCAAGTGTTTATATGATGAACTACCATAGAGTTAATAGGCAGAAAGAAATGCTGCAAGAACAGCACCCAAAAGAGAGTTTCCTTGTAAGACAAAATCCTGTAATTTCTCTTTTCTCTCTATTCTGTAGGGAATCAACAGCCAAACATTATTGCTTTCCCTCTTTGCTTAAACTCATAAAAATGCAATCAATTCATGGTAAGAAAAAGAAAAACAGGACCTTCGAGCCTCAGGAAAAAAAAGTTCTTTTTGTTCCTTTTATATTTCAATGATTTACATGCTGTTTATATGATTTGGAATGCAGCTAAATTTTATATTCGAAAGGGGGTCTTAATTCAGGTATTAGGCAGAAGTTCTGTGTTGAATCTTTGCACAGACAGATCTTTGTTTTTTGGCTGTTATCAGCCATATAGTATAATCAGTATCATATAGTAGTATAATAAGTACTATAATAAAGCATGTAATATGGCTCCTGATGAAACTTCTCAGGGACCACAATAACACAGGATCATATATATACATACACACAGATGCAGACAGATAATAAATGAAAGCTTTTTTAACATATTTCAACGCATCTTTGAAGATTTTGACCAAATGTTTTAGTAGAATGGGAATTAGGCACTACAGAAGTCTTCTGGTAATCAATATGGCTTAAACAGATCTCAGCATTGCAGTTAACATGTTATTTTATAAATCAAATGAAGATGATCCATTCAACCACACAACCAGCTCTGGACAACCACCACAGAGACAATACCTGAGATTTATACAATGATTAAATGTGAAAAAAGTGAGTGAAAGCACAGGGGTCTTTTCAAGAAGTTCTTAATCAATTCACTAGTCACATTGTATTCAATCTAGATGAAAGGAATCAATGGTACATTTAATTAGAAGGTTATTGCTTTTTTGAGAGGAATTGCAGAAGGAATTACAATTCTCAAAAGGTGTGTTCAAAGTGTTCTGCATGGGGCACACCATGCTGCTTTATATACTGAAGTCATACAAATGAAGGCATGCTTTGTTCAAATGTAGGTAATTGCATATTTGTACAGCTAAGTGACCTGATTTTCAGAGGTGCTGGGTGCTGACTTCTTTTGAAGTTTACATGTCTTCACTGCCTGTGAAAAGTAGGCCACTTATATAAATGCCTAAATATAGATTTTGGTGCTTGACTTTAGGCTGCCAAGCTTGACAGTTTCCGCTTTAATAAATAAAATAGGCCTTCTAAGCTGAAAGTATGTCAGTAAACTTGGCACTAGCTAGACAAACACTGACTGGATTACAGCAACAAATTGTACATCTTTTGGGTCCATTCCACAACATGCAGTCAAATATGTAGCTTTCTAAACTATATCCTTGCCAATTCTACCACTCATTCTACCTGGTAGGTTAATCAAAGTTAAAAACTCAAACAAACAATTCAAGACTAGAGCTACAGCTGCTGTAAATCCGTGTGCTTCATGCACTTCAAAGAAGGGAGTATGCTAATATAATCCAGCTGAGCATTTGGCCTCTAGACATGAGTTTACATTCAGCACCAAGAGTGAGATCTACAGGCGGTATAAGTCAAAGCAGGTCAAATGCAAGTTAGTGGAGCAACACTGATTTGTGACAGCTGAGGAGCAAGAATTAGATTATGATGACAAAGATGTTTCTCATTACCCTTCCTAAGCACTTTTTAAAAAAAAAAAAACAAAAAAAAACCAGGCAAACAAATTCACATACTGAAGTAGAACAGTGTAAATTTGCAGTTTCTGTTTCAATGATAGTTTAGTTAAGATTGTCTATGGCTGTGACTTTACTGTTGTAGGTGAGGGAGCTGACTGTGCTGGAGAAAACAGTCTTTCATAGTGCAGTGCAGAGTTCAGGAACATTGCAAAATGGTTTAATCCTGGGGTAAAAAGAGCAGTGGGATTTCTTCCCATATGGTAGTGGCCAGCAGCATCTATCTTTTTCTTTGGTGTGGGGTCATGGTTTCAAAGTGCTGATGTAAATTAGGGTAGATCTGTTGAGAATGCTTTGTTAATTCAGGTTTGCTGTAATGCTGATCTGAAATGTGTGTGGTTTAGTTCTTTGTATGACCCTCATGTAAACATACAGTATGTTGACTTAAAAGGAGTAAGTTAACTCAAGGGAACTAGGAGGAAGTACCTAACAACTTTTGAATTAGGCTTCTGTTGTTTCCGTCTTTCATCCTAGAGAACTAATGAGATCAGGCGCTTTGATACCTGGCTTTTATACTAGGCTAGGTAAAAGTCTAGGATTTACAGCTGTGTATAGGGGAATCAGCGCTAATACAGTGTTTCCAACCCCTTGGCTAGAAAAATCAATGGTATCTTCAGTGGAATTTCAGATACCTATTTTGCAATGTGGTTGCATCCTTATGAATCTGAGGAAAACCAATCAAATAACAACAGGACTATGTTATGTTAATCTGATCTCTTTCTCTTTTAAGAGAGAAATAGGAAGTGATTTACAAATGGGATTTCTGTGCAGACATTCAGCTAGGGTGATACTTACCAGCACCTAGGAATTTACAAGCAGATCTAGTACAAGCACTTTGGAAAATCCTGTTCTTTGAGATACCGCTGATGTCTACATACTTGTTTTGGTATGTGCACATTTTTATTTTTTATTTTTATTTCTTTTATATTTTAAATGCAGAACAATAATTTCTTTTTAATGCAGAAGAAATGTTGGAGATCTGGCTTTGTGGTAGCTTGTAAAGAGGTTTAGTTCTTTTCTAAATATGAAACTTTATTATTGCTGCCTCTAAGAACAGAAAACGTCTATGCATATGTATGTGCAATTTAGGTGGCACGACTCTTCAAAATCCATTTGCATCTCTAAATAGTACTTGGGAAGAGAGGAGTGGAGAAATTTGGTGACCCCTTGTACTTACATCACTAGTAATGATATGTTGTGGAAATGATTCTGCAGTTACTATTAAGAAAAGGAGTTGTTATAAGTTTCCTGCAAAAGCAGTAATTGCATGAACTCCATTCAGGGGTTTTGGTATGTGCCCACACAACGTAATGTCTTGCTAGGAGTAACCAAACTTATATCTTGGCCTAGAGCAGTATGGCAGCCCTTAGGGGAGGCATAAAATATACAACTGGCCTTCCAAGGATAATGAGCCCTGTCTGTTAATGAAGCTTGTAGATCTAGTGGCCAGTACTTTGCTGAAGTGGTGAAACATATGCCATATTTTCACACATATGGCTTGCAGCTTTTCTGATTGAAAAAAGAGAAAAGGAAGAAAGGAAAACACACATGCAAAACAAACAAATAAAAAAATCTAGTAATTCAGTGCAGGGTAGCTAATATATACAGGATTTCTTTCCTTTTTCATGCCTAGAGACTCTTTTCTCTAGAGAAAATGAGATTCAAACAACTTACTTACAGTGCATGCATCAAAGCATAGTATTGCTTCTAGATCTGGAGAATCTTACTTGCTGCCAGCTTGATGCTTTGTGGACATTCCTACAGTGTCTCCCATTCATGCCTTGGCGTCACTGCACAAGCACATAACATGGAAACTTAACTTTCCTTCTAGAGCAAGAGATAGAGAATGATCAGTGAATTGTTCTACTAATAAATCTGTGATTTTAGAAAATGCTGATGCATAGTTGTTCTAAAGAATGGACTGAAGTACATGATTAAATACTTTCCTCTACAGAGGCCAATTATTATATTCAAAATCAAGTATGACATTGTTGAGGCAAATACAACATTAATAAAAGTACTTTTATAAATATATTAACAACAAAAAGAGGTCCAAGGAGAACGTCCATCCTCTGCTGGATACTATGGAAACCCTAGGGACTGAGGATAAAGAAAAAACTGAAGTACTTAATGCTGCTTTTGCCTCAGTCTTTAGTAGTCACACCATCCTCAGGGTACTCAGTTCCCTGAGCTGGATGGCAGAGATGGGCAGCTGCATGAAGTCTCTGTAATTCAGGAAGAAATGGTTAACAGATATTTTCCAACCTAATTGATTCTATGATGCTATAAACAGCCTCTGCAAATTCACTAGCCATGAAAAAAGTGATAACCTGTGTTATTGCAGAAATAGGCCTGGAAAGATGGAGAAGAAATCTACTCCATTTTGTATCATTGCATAGTCAAGCTGATTGCAACAGGGAAAGCTGTCTCCTGCCACCTGAGTCAGTAGAGGTAGTATAACCACTCTGCAGTGAAGTTTCTTCATTAGTACTAGCTTTCCTTCCTAGGGGAGAACTTGACATCTCCACATGTGTGAGGGGGAAGAAAGCAAAGCAGCAGCTCCGTTCCATTTTAAAGTAGGCAGTAGTCCTTTCTCACACTTTTGGGGAATATCTTTGCATATTTGCCTTTTGGGTAGGGAGGCCTCAGATGAAACTTTTTCTGTTCATTCTGGCCCAGTTGCTGGTCTTAAATCTGACACCAGGCAAAGGAGTCCTAGTACTGATAACTACCACCTCACCTAATTTACTTACACAGGTTTTGTCTTTTTTTTTTTCCTCCATATTAAATTGTATTGATCCTTTTTATAGATAAGATACGTGCTATTGATTTAGTTATCTACTTCTTCTGTGTACAAGTGTTGAATTTGTCTAAGATAGCTATTTTTGCTGTTCATAAAGTATTTGAATAAGATGTTCTTTGAACTGTTTTGAATTAACCGTATTGCAAGTTCTGTCTAAGACTGCAAACCAATCTTTCCACAAGATGAATGTTCTCTATCTCTCTTAATTTAACCAAGGTGACCAAGAACTAAAGATGAGTTTGCTTTTTGTAAAGAAAGCCTCTATTTTTGAGTTTATCTTCAATTGAATTTATCTTCAATCTCAAGTAGTATCTTAATATTCTACTTCTGTTATTCTCTAAAAGGCCCAAAAATATTTCATAGCAGCAGGAGAAATAAATGTGCTTGGGACAGGAATAGCAAGAGCTTCTTTACTGTGTAAACCTGTGAGAAGAAATTATCATGGCATCTATCATCAATGTAGTTGATAGAACACTAAAAGAAAGTCCATATTTTACCACTTGGGTCACTTAAAAAAAAAATTAAATCAAAAAAACACCACCACCAACAAAGTGATACAGAGTGCCTAAAATATTGACTTTAAAACCCATTAGTATGGCCTTTCCACAGATCCACAATAATTCCTGTTTGCTTGTTTTGGTTTCCCTTTGGTTTTTACCAGCAGAAAAGTTCTTCTACTAAAGTCACTCTGAGTCGATCTGACTATTGGTCATCTTGCTAATTATGGTCAAAAATAGTTTAGATCCTGTATCCTTTCTTCTCAGTCTGCCTCATCTGTTCTTCTTGGCTACTTGAGAAAACAAGAAGTTTATTATTGGAAAATAATTTTTAGCTCTTTAAGATGATCTGTCAAGTTTAAGTTATTGGCTAGTGGCATTTTTAATTGCCACTGATTTAAGAAATAAACTCTCCAGAACCTCAAGTTTGCTGAGATTTGTGGGTTAAAAAGTTCTTGAAATTTGTTATTCCTGAGCTTCTCTGAGTTTGCATAACTAACTTCCTGTTTTCAGGACATGAGTAACTTCTCTATTTTTAGCGGAGGTAATGCCTGCTCTTCCCACTGTAAGTCTCTGTCCTTGGTTAAGTAGTATAATGAAATTATGAGGAATTGAGGATCTGCATATTAATTCCTCATCACAGTCCTAGCTCTTGTGTGTCTCAATACATGGTAGGTACAAAATAATTTCAGCTTCATTATGCCAAACATTACCTTGCATGAGCTGGGGGGATCAAAGATACTAACAGGTAGTTAACATAGTTCTATTGATACAAAGTGGTTTAAGCTACAAGAAGTTTATTCAACATGTATGCAGTATGCTTCACATTTCAATACAGAAATGCTGGCCATTGGGAGGAAAGGGAAAGAGTTTTCTCATCATTGTAGAAGAACACATCTTATGGCTGAACTTTCTACACCATATCAATGCACAGTAGTTCTGCTTTTCCCTTTTTACACTGGAGAGACTGAGTGATGTAAAACAGAAGGATGAGGCTAGGGGTGAGGACAAAAGGTCATTGCACTCTTCCTTCGCTAAAACCAGAGCCACAACTCCCCAGAATCTTCCAGTTTTGTTTTGTTTTTTGTCTTCACCCCCCTCCCCTTTCTCTCTCCTATTTTTTTTAAGTTCTTAGAGCATTTGGACAGTCAGGATTTTCACTCACTTTGTCAGGCCTGGTTCATAAAAGCGTTTCCCCAGAAGTATAGCTAACGTAATTATCTGCCTTAATTTTTACATTAGTCATGGAATGCTAATTAGGAAAAGTCTTCCAGGGTCAGTCTTTTGTTCTATGCAAGTCAACAGTCTGGGACAGGGGGACAGAGACGGTAGGAGCTTGCACACAAGCTGTAACTAAATCAAGTGTGTATAAGTGCTCTTGTTATGGATGACTAATCGTATTTTCCTGTGGGAGTAGCTGAGAAATTGGCAACCTTTCACTAAAAAAGTTTTTCTTATAAATTGCCAACTTTCTTGATGTTCTTCTGTTCAGCTCACTTCAAAGGCATAGCAGCTCTTGTATTGAGGGCCAACTTTGAGAAGCTGGAGCCTATTTCCACTCCAAATCTAACTCAGTCCAGCACTGGCAGCTGTGATTTCAGGAGGTCTGTTACTCTGGAGAAGGAGGGGTTTCTATCTTGAGAAGGCAGAGAGGAGAAGATCCTCTAGCTCTAGAGGAATTGCCTTTCCTGAAAAAAGGTGGTGTGGCTACAGAGCTTGGTCTGGTTGCGTAAACATCAGAAGCATCCTGCAGTACTTTGCTAGTAGTTCCCTGGTATGTGTCAGTGTCGTGGTTTAAACCCAGTCAGGTAACTCGTTCACTCATTCCCCCCCTTCTTTCCCTCCCCCTACTCCCGGAGGGACAGAGAGGAGAATCAAAAGAATGCAACTCCCATGGGTTGAGATAAGAACAGTTTAGTAACTAAGGTATAACACAAATCACTGCTGCTACCACCAATAAGAACAATGATAAAGGAAATAACAAGGGAAGAGAATACATCACCTCACCACCAGCCAACCGATAACCCTGCCCCCCAGCCCGACCAAGCTCTGACCTCCTCCAACCCCACGGTCTCAGCCCTTCCGGGTAACTCCCAGTTACATCCTGGGCATGACGTGCTGTGGTATGGAATACCTCTTTGGTCAGTTTGGGTCAGGTGTCCTGTCTCTGCTTCCTCCCGGCTTCCCCTCCTCCCTGGCAGAGCATGAGGCTCACAAAGTCCTTGGCCAAACCAAAACATCCTTGTTATCAGCTCTGTTCCCAAGCTGAAAGTCAAAACACTGCACTGCACCAGCTACCAAGGAGGAGAAAAATGACTGCTACTGCTGAACCCAGGACAGTCAGGTACTGGATCCAGAGCTGGTTTTAACAGGGCTCCAAACAAAGGAACATCAGGTTAAATTTTATAATAAAACGAACTCCATATCTGGGGTAAATAAAGCAGGGATTTTAGCCTGAGAGCTGAAGGCTGTCTTCAGAAAGTAAATTTTAGAATTGCCACTTCATTTTCATAACATGCCATGTTTCATCTTTATGCAAGCTCAGGTGGATGCCGTGGTATTATTTGCATTCATGCTTTCAAGCTAATGCCTGCAAGAAGTATAGTTAATCCTGCTTTCTTTGCCTTCCTCCACTGTTACCAAATAAAAATCAAGCCAACATGGTTTATTAAGGTAATGAAATTCTTGAGTAATTTTGCTGTGCTTACCTGATTTCAGGATCAAAACCCCTGTAGTTTTTAACAATCTGATTTTGGGAATGACGTGTTTTGGTTTTCTTTGGCTTATGCTGAGGCAGCTGACACAGACCTTGTTGAATAGGTGATGCTCAGGTGGTCCCGAAGCAACCATAGAGCACTAGCAGGGATCCATGGGGTGATGTGGGTTGGTGTGGCACAGCAGCCAGGGAAGAGCTTGCCCAATAGAGCTGCAGTCTATGTAGATCTTAGGCTTCGTAATCTGGAAACTTGTTCTGAAAACCCTGTGTCAAGGCAGACTTCAGAATACTTCAGCCAATCTGATTAAAGTCCAATTGTTCACCCAGTTCTCAATCAAACTAATTCATTGAGGGGCAGTAACATGTTATGGCACAAGGTTCTCCTGTCACAAGTCTTGTAATAATTGCTTAGTCAAACAGTTTAAAAGTTCTCTCTACCTGGTCTGCTCCTCATTTCAGTCTCTCAAACTTGCTCCACCTCCTGGAATGTCCATTTATTGCTTCCCTGATTGCACACTTTGTTTTGCAGAAACTTAACTTCTACTGGGTCTCTTAAAATAGCCCCACAGGGAAGATACAGCAAAACTTGTAGTGTGAAAATCTAAAACAGAAACCTGGAAAACCTTACTTCATAGTCTAAGCTCAGCGTTGTACAATGGATATTTATATGTTACAGGAGGAAATTTGGCTTTATTATGGATCTAGAGCAATCTTTTTATTTTTTTAAAGTAAAAGTATAAATATTTGCCTCAGAAGCTGCCAGATGGGGAGAATATATTTTTCTTGACGCTTACGCTCAATAAGCAATACAATGTTTTTATTATTATAGAATCATAGAATCATAGAATAGTTGGGGTTGGAAAGGACCTTAAGATCATCAAGTTCCAACCCCCCTGCCATGGGCAGGGACACCTCACACAAGACCATCTCACCCAAGGCTTCGTCCAACCTGGCCTTGAACACTGCCAGGGATGGAGCATTCACAACCTCCCTGGGCAACCCATTCCAGTGCCTCACCACCCGCACAGGAAAGAATTTCCCCCTTATATCCAATCTAAACTTCCCCTGTTTAAGTTGTAACCCGTTACCCCTTGTCCTGTCACTACAGTCCCTAATGAAGAGTCCCTCCCCAGCATCCCTATAGGCCCCCTTCAGATACTGGAAGGCTGCTATGAGGTCTTCACACAGCCTTCTCTTCTCCAGGCTGAACAGCCCCAACTTCCTCATCCTGTCTTCATACTGGAGGTGCTCCAGTCCCCTGATCATCCTCATGGCCCTCCTCTGCACTTGTTCCAACAGTTCCATGTCCTTTTTATGTTGAGGACACCAGAACTGCACACAATACTCCAGGTGAGGTCTCACAAGAGCAGAGTAGAGGGGCAGGATCACCTCCTTTGACCTGCTGGTCACGCTCCTTTTGATGCAGCCCAGGATACGGTTGGCTTTCTGGGCTGCAAGCGCACACTGAAGCTGGCTCATGTTCATTTTCTCATCAACCAACACCCCCAAGTCCTTCTCTGCAGGGCTGCTCTGAATCTCTTCTCTGCCCAACCTGTAGCTGTGCCTGGGATTCTATAGTAGCGATTAATGAAGGTTGCTACAGTAGGATGAAGTATGACTTTGCAAAAATATCTTTGAATCCAAACCCATATAATTTTTGTAAAAATAAAACCTAAATTTTTTGCAACTATCTGCTGATGAGCTACCTCTGTTTTGGCTGAGTTGTGCCAGATGTACATTCCTAGAATATCTGGGTCACCACTTTTCTCTTCTTGAAAATACTGCTGTAAATTTAGAAAAGGGAAGTGAAATCAGTCAAGCTGGGTTAAAATGTGTAATGAGATCAGAATTGGGCTAAACGGTAAATCCATTCAGTTAACCTCTGTGGTGATTTTGATGTATTTGGTGTGTGTGTGTATGGTTGTGGAGGTTTTTTTGTTTGTTGGTTTTTCTCAAATCTCAAAGATTTAGACCCCACTTTTTTCACCCTGGGATGGATATTCCTGCTTGTAGAAAATTTCTAGCAGCACTTTTGCTACAACGACCAATGGATCAGTTTTTTAAAGGCTTTAATTTGTATGCATTTCCTACAATTAGCATGCTGTATACTCTCCATCAAGACACCATTTTTTATTACATTCACCTCACTGGTTCACTGAGCAGGATGATAGCAAATCGCACATCAAACTAGTCATTCAAAGTAAGACTGCCTGCCTGCATCTTAACCAAGATACAGCCTCCTCGTAGCTTTATAATTTAAAAGTAGGCTCTAGAATTATTTTATCCCTGTCTTTAGTTGTAAGACTGCTGAACCAGCAAATCCAACTGGCTGAGAAAGCCTGATTATATTCCTTAAAATAATATGACATGGTATCTGCATATTGGATTGGTGTACATCATGTTGAATCAACCACTCTACCTTTCAGAGAGCATAGTGACCTCTAATGAGAGACATTTTCCTTGTGGAAAGCTCCTGCTTTAAATGGTGGATGCTGAAATCTCTCTCTCCTATTTTGTTTCATCCATCTTTTAGACTCACACAGAAAGAAAAATTACAGCATTTTACATATTTTAATAAAAACCAATTTTTTTGTGATTGGTGTCCATTATTGGAGGATCACAGCATCCTTTTCTGGAATGTTGATGGTGCTATTTGTGTGTTTATTAAGCAATGCACTGCCAAGCTGCCCAGCCTTAGCGAGCTGTCAGTGGTCCATGGGATTTGGCAGGGAAGTGAGTGCTGCTGGCTAATGGGCTGGGAGGAGGAGGTGCCTTACAGGTTCTCTAGGCATCTTCTTTGTAGATCTGCCTCCTGTGCTGTGGTATAAATGCAAAATGAAATGGCATTCCCTGTCCCAAGTGTCTTATAGCTTCAGTAACGAATTACCTCATCACAAGGTTTTGTAAACTGCTTTTAGCCAAATTTATGGATGGGGGAAATGGAAGCTGAAATAAATTTATAATCTTACTCTGGTTACTCGTGAAAAAATTACAGAATCAGGAAGAAAACCCAAATCTTTCACAGGATTGCATACATACTCTGTAAATGAAGGCCAATAGCCCATACAATGTACTAAAGAATTAGAAGTGACTAATTTAAGAAATACTGCAACTAAATACAGCATAACTTTTTTTTTCTGTGTTGTCTGCTTTGATTTTTGGTTAAGGAATTAATATATATTTAGTAGCATAAAAGCAAATTTCAGAAAATATATGATAGCTATAGGGTCAGTATACCTTTAAGAGTACAAAATTTACTTATTTAAAATACATTTACTTAAAATATATCCTCAGACACTCTGAATTAGTGAGAAGGAGATACAGAAAGCCTGTGAATGCAGGAAACACCTGTAGATCAGAGGTAGAGGTATTGCCTGTATACATTTATAACTCATTCTGATGCTTAATCATAAATTTTGTTTAATAATAAGCCATTAATGGCTTAAAATAGATGCTTGTGAATTCTGAAATAAACAATGCTGCAAAAAGTGACAGTCCCAAATAAGGATCAAAACACACTTCTGGGTGTTTTACAAATGCATAAATGCTGTAGCTGGGCCACAGATCTTGCACTCTACATGATGCAAATCACATTTGCTAGTAATAAACAGTGGGGGGAAGGGGAAGAAATAAACTACGAAATTGAGTTCCATTTTGTGTTTGATGGTGAGGATCATTAACTGAAAACAAATTGTTTGCACAACAGAAGTGCTGTGCTTGTGAACTTTACAGAGAATGACTCCAAAACAGTTGAAGAAGGGTTGGGAGATGCGCATGACATCTGTGAAATATAGCCTGCCCCACACAGCCATTCTTGAATTTTCATCTCGGAATCCCCAAGCGCCCTGGCTAAAGCTCAGAATGCTCAGCAAGAGGGTTCCCAGGATGCTCAGTGAAGTTTGCATCTAGTTCTATCACAGATGAATATCCGTAGATGGTGTATTGGTACCAGAAGATGGTATGGGAGTAAAACCTTCAGAGGATCAGTCCATTTGTTGCTTGTTATCAAAGCTGTAATGAGTAGTACCATGCAAGGATAACAAAATATATATATGTGCACTTAACATATGACTTTAGCATCTGTCTTGCATTTCAGTTTTCTGTTATGGTATTTTATTGTAAAAAAGGTTCCCCGCAGTCTTATCCGTGTTATTTCAGATACCTTCTGGGAGGTTCTAATTTGTTTTTAAAGGGTTTCAAAGTATGAGAGTTTGAATTAAATATGAGAGTGTAAGCTGCCACTACTATTGATTATTAGAAGGACTATAAAATCTCTAATTTATGTGAAAAGAGAGGCGGTATTGCTAATAATGCACAACTGTAGCTATATCACAACAAACAGTTGTCCAGAAGGAAAAAGAGCTCAGTACTTTTAGTGCCAAAGTAGGTGGAATAACTTGTGCTGTTCAGCATCCACATGTGCAATCACTTGGGATTTTCTAACTTCATGAATTTTCTCTCATCTGTCAGATCAATCAGGAATCCAAATGCAAAAATTTGGCATTCATATACACCATGTGCATCTCAATGATTCACATTTCTCTTGTGAGGGAATGCTTGTAAAATGGTTGGGTAGTTTCTGAAATACAGAGACAAATTCTTTTTCTAAGGTTGCTTCAGAAGGGAAACTAATATGGCATGGTTACTATTAATAACAGTAATAATGCTATTTCTGTTTGTATCATAACAGCTAGTCATTTCTAGTTGTGGAGCATGACACATCTGCTAACAGTCCAAGTCCAAAACAGGCATGCAGATGGAGGACAGATGAAAGGAAGATGGTATTGATTAACACAAAAGAATCTTTGGGTCAGAACATCGAAAGCCTAACCTTTTCAAGTTGTTAGTAGCTGTTGTGACAAAATACAGTTTAAGGAGGGACTTGAAGGACTATAATGAGGTACAGTTCAGATGTTTTTGAAAAACAAATGTAACTTACAGCACAGGAGAAGTCGCAAGGATGCTTGTTTTTGCTTATTTAACAGGTAGACTTTAGCTGCTGTAATCAGACTACTCATACCACTTGCATGCTCGTAATCCTTATAAATCCTCTACCTGAATTAAAATTTTTAAAAATTGGGGTCCTACATCAAGGGTCTATACTTTTTCAAAATTTTATGGCAGGAGTACAGCTCTGAAGTGCTCATGTGAAAATTTAAATCCCTATTATTTCTTCTTGCACAGCCTGCCTATTCTTTGTCAAAATGTCATCTAGGAAATGGGCTTTTACTATAGTGCTTATTGGCGTTCTGTCACATATATTTCTTCAACCAGTAGGATTAGTAAAACAACATTTCTTAATTTCTGTACAATCTATTACTGGTTCTATAATGTTCTTAAAGGAATGGTAGAGAAGGGATAATAACTGGTATTGGAGATGAGCCATGACGAGTGATACTAGCCACTAACACTCCCCTATCAACACCATTTTCAGTATCCTCTTATTGAATACTCCTCGGCTACAATATAACCAGCATGGACTCGTCTGTAATAAATACATTTTCAATGGGATGTTGTGAGTTTGAGTGTCACAGTTTGGGAGTGATCAAGGAGTGCAGACAGTTGAGAGAGTGGGTGGGGATGCAGAAAGGTGGAAGCTATTTCCAATCACAGTTGCTCTTCTGTCTCCCAACCCTGAACAAGAGCATGCCTTCTGCAATCTTTCTGGCAAACTAGGATTCAGTGATCAAGCAGAAAAGATTGATTTTTGAAAGCCATATATCTCAGACAGCAATATACATCAGTGTTCATTGTTGAGCACACGGGCCACAGTCCAGCTTATTGTTTGGTGAGCTGTTTCCTTGGGTCCCTAATGCTGAGCAAAAAAATTTAATATATAGACTTTGTTTTCCCATTCCTCCACTACAGTGACAATTCCAGCAGCTGGACTGCCTCTATTGTTTTAGTTTCATGAATATTCATGCCTATTTTTTTTAATATTTTAGTGTTTTCATAGGAACAAATATCTTAATATAGTTCTGAAAGAATTTTAGTAATGCCCGATGGAAACTTGTTCTTCTGCATAAAATAATACCTCCTGTTTTTCCATTAACATCTTTGGGAAGTAGCTCAGGAATGATGGAAGAGTGCTGTAGTTCACTCAGTGGGCTGGAGGTCTGCATGTGAGCCAGCTGGGAATAGCTTCATTGCAAAAACTATATACATCTCATAATGTTGCAAATAACAAGGAACAAACTACCTAACGCGGAATTCATGGAATCTGGGTTTCTTGTGCACCAGATCCTTTTTCTTTAAGGTCTGTTCCAGTGATCAGTTAACTGTTAAAAATCTCTCTGATACATAGAGATAGAAGGAAAATGAACAAAAGTCCTTCTAAGAGAACCTTCTCAGGTGTGAACCTTTCACCAAGAAAGGTGGGGCACAAAGTTCAGGATCTCATTTTTTTTTTTTTTTTCCTTATTATTTAATTATTTATTTATATAAAGTACAACCTGGTAGTTCTACTGTGTAAATTCTCAACAGCAGCACTGTCTTCCTTGATAACAGTATTGGTAACTTATTGCCTGGCAGAAGCTGCCATCCCTTAGGGTGTGCTGTACGTGATGTGGAAGCCCTGATGGGCCAAACAGTGGCATAGCTTTTGGATTTAAATTGGGGTCCCATCTGGAAATGACTTCCTACATTAAGTTAATCAGACACAATTGAGTGAAGCTAGGCTCTGGCACTACTTAGAGGTTGGGGTCCTGTCCAGCAGGAAACAGATGGGGGCTGTCTGCTTAGAAGACAAACAACGTGCCCTGATCATATTGGGTTCTTTTTATTTTTTACATAGAGTTTGCTATGGGAGTGTAGGATTTTATCCTGCATTCGTGACTATGCTCTGAAAAGCAAACGAAGACTCCAGTCAGATTTTGTACTAGTTAAGCTTAGAAAATATGTACTTTGCTTTCACAGGCTTTAGTTCTGGTGTGACACCTCAAAACTAGGAAGATACACGTTACATCTTAGCCATAATTTCTTTATTAGAATTAGAATCAGAATTAGAAACAAACAAACAAACAAAAAAGAGACCGCTAAAAGTGAAATTTCTCAATTTTGAAGCAGGTAGTTAAGGCAACACCTTGAATTTCAGTAATATCAGACTGCCAGGCCAGTCCTCTCACTTAATTTTAAAACTGTGGAGTTAACACAAGGATTTAATCATGAAACCAGAAATGTTCTGATGTCAACCTGAAACTGAGCAGAGGCTTCACATATCTGTGGGAATTATTTGTAAATCAGCTTAGTATTTTGAGATGCAGCTTGAAACCACATCCATTTTGTGTTCTTGTGGGTTTCATTGCACAGTTTCTTGTGGTAGTGATTGTTGTTGTGTTGTGATTATTTACTTACTTAGTTCTCCCCAGCATGCAGCTCTGGATTTCTTTTTTTATTCAGCTTTTTTTTTTTGTGGAAGTATGTTGGTCTCCAGGTGATAATCCATTTTGAGGCTAAGCTATTAGGCAGCTTTAGTGGATCTATCAAACCCTGTCTTTATTCCTTACCTGAGCTGATAAGACTTTCATCAGTGCATGTCATCTTGTCACTGAGACAGTACTTAAGCTTTTCAAAGCATCTTGAACTGAAGTAATTTTTACTAGCACTGCACATAATGGATATTAGATTCTTAATGAAACAGGGATGCTTCAGACCAGAAGAAATTCCACCTAGACACTCAGATAACATCTGACAGTCGGTTTGTACCTCAAACAGGGAAAGATAAACAAGCAGTCTCTCCTATGGTTGCTATTTAAGAAAAAGATTTCTTTTTCACCAGTCTTCAGAACTCATGGAGAACTTATCCAGGATCAAGAAAGTGAAACTTGTATCGCACGTACCAAGCAGTGAGAAACCCATTATCCTTCAGCCTCAGTCACTGATGGATTTCACAGAGATGGCCATTTTTTGAATACCAGCAGAAAGGTTGTTTCCTTAAGAATACCAAAATAAACACAGTATGGGTTCAATTTGGCTCTTGCTGACTGTTGCTGCCAACTGGGGAGCTGTTAGCAATGTAACATCATTGCATGGAAGAAATGTAGAGATGCTCCAGTTGTCGTTGCAGTCTTGGTAAATGTCTCCCTGACTCTAGCCAAACTTCTACTGACATGTCTGCTTTATATATCACTGTATGTTGTTTCTCTGCATCAAATCCCATTTTCTTCCCGTTTTCCTTCCCAGGCAAGTTTAGTCCAGATAAGAAATTGGAGTTTCTTTAATAATAAGCATATGATTTGGGAGGCTAATAACTGAGCCTAAGCTTCCACCTTTACCAAAGACCACTCTGGCTGTTATGTTGTAACCACCTTGCACTATGTGAAAATCTAGGTGCTGCATGTCTGTTGGTTACTCTGTGTGGTAGAGTAGTAGTGAGTATAAACTTTAGCAGTTCCTTGCTGGAGGTACTGCTGTCACCTGCTGTTTTCCAGCTGAGACTCTCAGTTTGTTGTGAGAGGTTTTTGTTCCACTCCAGTTTAGCCAGTAGCTGGACAGGATGGTTCTAACCCCAGGCTGTATGGTTGCATCTCCTCTACCTCCAAGCAAGTCTGTGCTTTTTCACTTATTCATTGTAAATCTGATTCATTTTTCAGAAACAGATTAGAGAGCAATTGGAGAGTCAGGCTGAAGGTCAACTTCTCTCGGTGCAGCACTGACAAGTGAAGAGTATGCTAGAAGGTGTAGCATCTTTGTGCCTTGAAGCCATTTTGAGCACAGTATAAACCACCTTGTTTGATCGCACAAAGTGGAGGAAAAGCTTTGCATCTGGTCTATGCTAAATCAGATACAAGTAACAGGGCATTCAGGACCAACATTTGGGTTTAGACTAGACATCCAACTAGCAAGGTATCTAACAGTTTTCAAACTTGAATTGATTTCTTTGCAAAATGAATTCAGTTGCTAGAAAGTTTGAATAATTTTTATTCCTCTACTTCTTCATTTTATATCACTTATGACTTAGATTAGTTTCTTTTAGAGTGTTTTATTATATTTTCAGCACAGTGAAAAAAAAATGCAAGAATATTGAAAGTTGTTAATCAATTAGTCATACTGCCGTATCACTGAATAAAATATGTAATATACCCCAAAAAGCATGTTAAAATGTTAAGACATATTAATTATTAACTTTGTAAGGCAAACATTTAAGAGTTAGGAAGTTTAGGAATTAAAGTCACCTCATCCATCTCATTCATCCCCAAGTTATGCTTGTGTTAAAATCCAGTGTTCAGTCACTGAGCCTTGTGCTTTCATTTCCCAAGGACCCATAACTCATTTGGGTGCACAGCACTGACAGAACTTGCCCAATGACTTTAGTGAATTCAGCGACAAACAGAACTCAGTTGTCCAAAGCTCAGTTTTCTCAGCATTCCATCTGTTTTTAGATGTTTTGAGGTATTCTGATAACGAGGTGATGAGCAAATACTACCCCACATTTGAAGCAGTGTGCCTGAAATGCAGAGAGTGTAAGATCACTGTTGTTCAATAGTGGAAACACAGATGAAAACTCATAGGGTCTGACTTCTCCATATGCCTGCATGAGCATCCTGTGTACGTACAGCAACATTGTTTTTATTCACAGGGTATCTCCAGTTGAGACTCCTAGTGTGGCAAGTTAAGAAAAATATCCTGTGGGAGAATGACACGATGTAGGATGGCTGTGGCAGAGGCAAGAGCAGAATCCAGTGTCACAGCACTCGTCTTAGCAGTGAGGCCATTTTCTGTCTTCCCACAACCTGCTGCTTCCTCTGCCCCACACCTTTCAAATTCTGGACCAGGCAAGTGGGGTCCTTTCAATGCTGTGAAATCTCTGCTCACCCCTTGTGTCAGAACACATTGTTCCTAATACAGAAGGCAGTAAAGATACCATGGGAGGATGCTGAGATCAAAGATTAAAGATTTTATTGTGGCTGGTATATATTGGAAAAGTATGATGAAGCAGTTAAGATTGTTGTTGACTAGCTTGGCTCTGTGGATTTGGCAAATGCTGGATACACAGACTTTGAAGTAGGCAAGAATTACTCTCTTCTGCACACTTTCTGTAGAACTTTTTGTGCCACATTCTAGTTTAACATATAAATAAGCTATAATTAGATATAATAATTCTCAATTATGTTCCGTAACAGTTTCATGCACAGACTTCAGAATTATGCACAGAATTCTTCTAGATGGGACAAAAAAGTCTCTCTGGAGACATAAATTAAGAAAAATGTTTTAACCATTTTTGTTTAAAAGCATGATCCTTATGAATGGAAAGACCTAAATCCTGAAACCAGAGAACAAGACTGAGTAGAGCATGCATTTTAATCATCCAAAGAGAAAGGGAGGAAGTGGACAATCCATCCATTAAAGAAACATTTTCTGAAGTATCTTATGCTGATTATTCTTGAACAGAATCTTAGTGCTAAGGTACAAATGAGCACAAAGAAATTTAAGCTGTTCCTACTCCAAAACTGAGTTTTGGTTAACGCTGGATCCCTTGAGGATTAAAGATTTTTCGTTCTCATTACAGGTTCTATTTTTGCTTTATTTAGGGCCTGTCTTTCAAGGCTGCTGCTTGTCAAATCTCTGCTTAAGACAGGGTTGTACTATTACAGGGTGTAATAGTCCTACGCTTAGTATTGTAAAAATAATAGAAAAAAAATCTTTGATTTCTTAAGAGATTAAGAGTCTGCAGAAAAATGTGTCCTGCCTCCCCTCCAAACAAAATAAAACCCCAATCCCAAAGAAATCAACCAACCAAAACCTTGGAGGATTGTCAGTGTGTTTTGCAAATGTCCCTTCAAAGATGTTAGACAAAATATTCCTCATTTATTCATGCTGAGAATGATTTATCCACTAGAGTTTCCAGGCAGCGCTGGTGCACTGGCAGTGGAGATCTCCATGAAAAATCTGAACTAATTTGAATTTTCAACAGTCTTCCCATTCAAGGAAGCACACAATCTGATCATTTTAGGACTAGAAAAGTTGGAAGAACGTATTGGCAACTGCACACTACAGTACTTAAAATATGCTGGCTGTTTATGAAGGTGGGTTTGTTCCTGGGTTGGCTCAGCTTTCTTTCTGAAAAAAAAAGTTGCTGATATGTGATGTGATTGCATGCAACTATTTACCTGCCTTTCTCATTTTAACCAAGAGTTATATGGAAAATACTTCTGGAGATCTTGCTGCTCTGTGACTATAAGTCAATTTGGATTTCTGCTGTAAGTCCTACAGTGCTCTCAAACCCAAAGGAAACCTTGCTTATAGGAGCTAGGACTTCACGTATGTACTTTTGCAATTTTTTTAAAAGCAAAAATGTGTAGAAAAGTCCTATTTAAATAAATGCGGATAAATGTGCATGTAAAGTTTTAGGCTTTTTAAAACCAATATATATTGCTCTACTTAAAAGGTCCAGAAACTTATATTAAAATATGTAATTTCCTCCATTTCCATTCTCCCACCAAACAATTTTTCTGACTTGCTTGCATGCAGGCATAACTTGTTATTCTGCTGTCTCTCCCACCCGAGTGATTGGGAGCATGGAAAACCAATGATCCCACACAGTTCTAGTGGGCACAGGCTGGAGAAGCATTTCAGAATTAAAGTTCATCTTGTGGGAGTGAAGAGGCATAGTAAAGCAGAGTAACTTTTCCAGAGTGTTTACTCTGAAATAGCTCCTCACCGAAGAGCTATTACAGTAGCAGAGCAGAGTATCAGGGTATAGCTATTATATTTCATCTATACTGGCCAGAGTCCTCATGCAAGATTACATAAAAAGTAATCATGACTGTAGTCAGAATCCCCTCTCTGTAAAGTGTAAAATACTGTTCCGATGTGATTGTTTAACGAGTAATCTGTGCTGCATATTTATCGAAGACATTTCCCTGAAAACATAAGAGGTAAGCTAAAAACAGTAGGGGAAGAGCATAAATAGAAAGCAAGCATGTATTCTTTCACTGGCTGCTTATTGTATCTTTGGTCCCTTAGGGTGCTGCCAGAGCATTGGTTTTGTATTTCTCTGAAAAACCATGAAAATCATATATTCTTATAGGAAACTCCTTGAATGATCACAGATGTTCTGGTATGCTCTACAGGTATAGATGAACTGATTTTTCTTGGGCAGCCAAATTGTGCTTTCTACCAGTAAAGGAACTTTCCACAGGTTTAACTGGACTCTGGAGCTCAGCCTCCACACAGAGCCTCTCTGTTTAATGTAGTAGTCTGCTTGGGATCACTAGTGGCCATCCATGAAATGTTTCTTCTTGAATTATATAACCTCCTCAGCCAGATCCTAGGTTCCAGACCATGTTTTCCAATGCAGCTGGAGCTTGAGCTGTCATGAAGCCTTTGTGTTTTCTGGTTGTTGAGTAACAGTTTCATGCTTTCTGAGCAGAACAGTAATTAATGAGAATTTTATTATAAGTGTTAATGGAATTAACTTTTCTTTGCAGAACTCTCTGCAGTCTGATTCTATGAACAATACAAATCCAAATACAGTCTTTTAAGTGGCATAGGAAAGAGTTCCCTTAAAGCTTACTGTACAACATTCCAAGTACTGTCAGTCAAATATAGTACAGAAGTTGCAATGTTTGGACCTTTAAAATTCTGTTCAGACACTTCACTGGGAATGTTTTCCTCCTTCTAGAGTTAGTTCCAAAGGAAATGCTGTGCAATTTGTGCACACAGAACAGGGTGGGAGAGGGGGATCATTACTTTTTTCTAGCAAAGCTAGCTAGTGACGTGTGCAATATTTTTGTTTGATAAGGAAGGTCTAAAGCACAGTTTCAAACACACTGCTATCATCTTCTGAATTTGTCAACACCCTCGTCTCATCTTTTTTTGCACTCTTGTCTGTAGATTGAGTTTAGGAAGTAAGCAGAAAGAATGTAACATAGAAGGTAAAAGTCAAGATTGGGCTGTGGTGAGGAATGAACTGGAGTGCGTATGTTAGTACAAGATATAGGAGGCAATTCTGCTTGTATAGAAAGACTGAACTGCAAACCAGAATAGAATGTAATTCCACCTCACATACATTTATGGTTTTAATCATAGTAATGTCCAAATAAAAATAATTATCTAACTGAAACAGCCCAAGACAAGACATTTTCAGGAATTTGGACCCGATTTCTGACGCAAGGAAGTCCTAAGCTAAAATTTTCATTTAACTTACCTCATTGAGATTTACCTAAACGTTAGTCTTGTCCTGCTCATGGCCATTCAGAACTTCAGGCATAGCTCTAGAAGAGGTAAAAATATTTAAAAGACATCTGAACAGTGTCTCATATAGAAAGGGACTGTGATTTAATCAGATTTAAGATTCTCAGCCTCTCTCTGGAGTTCCTTCTGATCTCTAGATATCCTTCACTTGTAAGTTGAACAGAGCTCAAAGTGCAGGCCTTGAAGAGGTATTCATAAAAGCATTTAATGCAGGTATTTCAACAAGTTTGTTTCCTTACTGCTGTCCTTTATGGATAATGAAAATTGACTGAAATGTGATTGCTGCTATTTTCTCCTCAGCTGTATTATTTTTACTATTATTTATATTATTTTTCTGTATGAAAATTCTGAGCTGCAGATTTTATTAGCACAAGATTTTCAGTAAGCAAATCTTCACAATTCTCTGTAAAACATGATCTTCTGACTGAGTTATAATGTTGGGCTGTGGTAGATGTGAATTTAAACCTTATTCGTTCCTCAGACATTTTTGTTTGATGTGGTTGAAGGGCTTTGACCTTTCCCTTTCTCTTTGTGTAAACAAAGAATAAAAAAACCTACGCTGTTTTTTGGGGGGAGAAGTAGAAAAGGAGGAGGAAGTCTGTGAGCACTTCAGATACTTTAGAAAAGCCAGCAAAATATGTATGCATTTACCAACTGAATTTTAAGGCTGCAAATTCATAGCAGGAGTACTTCCATACCTTTCTGTCCAAGGAGATTAACAGATATGTCAGAATATGCCTGACCAGTCAGATGCATTTTGAATATTAATAAGCAACCCAGAAAGTAAAGGACTTTACACGACTTTTCATCTGTAATTGTCAAAGAATGGTAAGGTTAAGATTGCAAACATCCTTTACTAGGCGTTCTGCGAAAGAAAAAAAGGAAGAGAAGGCAGAAAAGAGGTGAAAGAGGAGCTATATTCAGTGAACTAATAACTTGGTATGCATTACTTACCCAGTTCTACAAAATGGCATTATATCATAACCCTGTTAGGTTACTTTTTGGCAATTCATACTGGAAGGTGAGGGGGATGCTGTCTCACAGAGAATTGATTCAATTTGGGCACTTGTCATCTCCAGCATGTATATTACCACAGGAGTACCTCTATCATGACCTCGAGTTACTCCTTTCTGTTCCAGATCTGTATGTCTCCTCACCACTGCCTAATTAAGTGATATGACTTTATGAATCACAGATGTCCATTAGGGACCAGACTAAAATTACCAGAGTTGCTTTATTTGTAACATAATTTGAATCCAGGTCTCTAGAATTGGAAACCAGCAATTGTGTTAACCCATATTTTACTAAACCCTTGATAATTTATCTTTAACCTGGGCATCACCACCTCCTTCCCCCCTCAAAGTTTCTGTTTGTCTGTAGAGACTTTGGAGAGAAGTAACAGATTGTAGTTTGCTGGGACCATTTTTGCATCACAGCAAAGCCTAATGAAAATTAATTGGCAGTGCTGCAAGCTTTTTCTTTCAGGCTACCACAATTTAGATATTTTTGCATACTGCAGCAGCCTGCAGTTTATCCATTATTAGGACCTTCTAGTACTTGAAACTACCATCAGGCATTTGCCCTCCAGGTGCCCCATCAGGTGTTCTTATAGCAGGGTAACAAGGAAAGCCTAACCAAACTGGATGCTGGTTTGCATAGCATCACAGACTCCCCACTAATGTCTCTGGCTAAGGTGGAATTCAGCAGCCAAAAAAAGCGAGGCATCTACCATTAAGGGTGAAGAGAAATCCTTTCATAATTTTAATTAGCTTTGCATTTCTAAAATGCTTAGGGATCACTTAAAATCCACAGATGCATTTGAAAGAGGCATGGTTCACTTCACAGGCAGTCATAATATTGCCCAGTCTGAGCACAGCTGAAGAGATGTGCAGCTGATGTAGCTTTGGAAGGTCACAGTTGCTGTATTTACTGGAGCTTATTATTAGCTAGAAACTCTATTTTTGCCATCAAGTGCACTTGTCAAATCCAGGCTTGTTGTCAGAGGGCAGTGAAGAAGTGATATTCCCTGAGAAGCTGTCCTTCTCATGACTGTTCAATGGTATCCCTAAATGAAGATTTAATGTATTTTGAATGGAAAACAGAATCTGTGTTCCATCCATTTTGAGTCAGGAAAAAACAAAAGCATAAACGGCACTCAGCCTTTTCTCCATGGATACATTTCTGCAGAGCAGCAGGACTTTGGCAGTAGAGCTCTCTTCATAAAACAAACCATTTTCATAAACTACATGGGGGGTTGGTGGCTTGGGCTTTTTCTTTTTTCCTTTCTCTTTTTAGAAGAAGAAATAACCCAAAGAGTGTATTTTGGGGGGTACTCAATTTAGTGATTTCTGAAATTCTCTCCTTTACTTTCCAGCTTTATTATCTAAGTATAATTTTCTCTCCTTCGCATGTGTTGTGCATCTGTTCTACAGGCTCCAGCCAGGAGAATAACCATATGGGGACATGAAAATCTCCACTGCATTAATGCCAGAAGACAAGTTTATGTTCATTCTAAATGGCATCAAAGGCTGCTTATCTACTTTCCATTTACGTCCCTTCCAGTAACTTAAACCTGTGGCCTTGTCTAAAAACACACAAGGAGAGAAAAAGCATGCTTGATTATGAACTGAAAAGTACTCCTCACAGTGCTGGAATATGGATGATCAATGAATTTTACTTTAAAGTTTATACCATTGGGCGTTTTCTGCTTCTTTCTGTGTAAGGTAGCAATTACTGCACAAGGACCACATCTCCTTCAGACTGATCTCGGTACTTTTCTTCATTTCTACTTATGACAGATTCCTTCCCTCAACCTGCACAAAGGCAATATTCTCTGTAAGAGTGGAAATCATTCAGCTAAAATTTCCCCAGTGTCTGGTGCTCTCATTAGGTAAATACTTCACCTGCTGCACTGCTGCACTGTCCTTATCATTCCAGTGATGATTGGAAGTGGTATGAAAATACTATATAGGCATTGCAAAAAAAGATAATCAGCATCAACACAGCTTGATCCAGGCTGATGCTGAGTTGCTGACTTGACCTGGGAAGGTGTAGTTACCTCATGTTGGTTGTGCATGATTGCTTGTCATAAAATGAAAGGTTAAAGAAAACGATTGTGCCATTGTGGACAAAATGACATTTAGAAAAAGTAATAATAATCAAAAGTAAAGGTAGTCTAGTGCTGATTGCTTTCTAAAGGACTCAGACTGTGATACATACTTGTTTTCATAAATAGCTATTTGAAAGCACATGAACTTGTGGCAGACGTAGGCTTGATAAGTCTGGCCTGAAACAAATTTTGTATGTGGAATTCAACTTCATGCAGCAAAATCCATTTTACTCACAATGAATTGAAATAACCATTGGAAAAGAGATGCAAGCAATACCCACCATGATTGCCCCCTGAAGCAAGGCCAGGAGCTGAAAAATGCCCTCATGGCTCTAGCATCTTCACAACATAGTGCTGGCTCCTGCGTCAACTTGGGCTGCTGAGACTTTGTGCTGATGTTGGTCTCTGCATGATGATGGCTTGGAGAGACATCTGCAAATAGAAACTTGCCCCTAGAGATTTACTGGGATCAGGACAGAATGGTCACTCAGTGACTTTTGTCACTTATTAGCTGAGCTTCCTTGTAGTATTTTCCCAGAGCTTAATCTGTCCTGCTCACCAGGTGTGCAGAACTTCTGACTCTTTACAGAGGAAGAGTCAACTTTCTTAAGTCAATTTAAGATTTCAGTTCTTCCCATTACTTTGCAAGTTTCTGCATCTTGTTCCCAACTATTTTTATCCTTCTGGAGTTACATCTCCAGCTCCCACTCACTGGCGTGTTTTGCAGTGTCATTGCTTATTTGCCAGATGGGAAACACAGTTAGTCATTACTGTCCAGTAACATTCAGTATCATCAAAATCTATGCAAATAAACACTTGTTCTGAAAGTAAATGCTCTTCCACATCCCAAGTGCAGGAAGGTGCATGAGGCAGCAAAAGGAACAAGCTGCTACTCAGAGCATCAGCCCCTTGCTGTGTGATGGTGTTACCCTCTATGAGATGCAGCAGCCAACATGACTTCTCAGGGAGTTTACAGGAGGTCCCTGTGGCTATGCAATACCATGTGTGCAGGGTATCAGTAGAGATACAAATCAATCTCTGGCCACATTTATATTAGGTAGATGGCAGTGTGTAAAGCACACAAGTCAGTCATCCTTAGAAACACATATAGCCATAATCTATTTATATAGAAAAGCCTATCATTTCAGCAATTGCTCACCTATACTACAGCTCAGTCCAGAGCCGGGAATGTGTGGTGTAAATCAAATAGTAAAGGCAGGACTGGATGTAGACTCCTTGTCAGTGTGGTCTTTGCAGCAGTGAACTTGCTATGCTGGTCATTGCCAGTGAGAGGATGGGTTTCCCCCTGCTTTGTGAATCCCCTTCTCCTATAAATCCCCTGCTGCACTGCAGCTGAGGCTGGGGAGCAAGTTGTTGAAGTATGGTTATTAATTAAAAAGAGGTAGCCATTCCAGATCAGATGTGCATAGCTCTCCATACTCCTTAACATTTGCTGTATTCTCTATTAGCTTTCACAATGACATTTGGCATTTTCTTAATTGTCAAAGATGTTTTCAATCGATCTTTCTAAACTGATTTTCTCACTTGTCACATCTCTGCTCCTTGTCAGACTTCAAACATTCCTGTTCTTGCTCAATCTCAGTAACCCTACAGTGTTTGATATGTTTTCTCTGTGAAACATCTGCCAGATTCCATAATCATTTCCCGTTATTTCTAAATGCCGAGATTAATACTGAATGTGGCTCTTTTTAGTACTGGCCTTATTATTGTAGCCATCCCTTAGAGGCTCCATTTTCTTTTTTCCCTAACCTTTGATTATTTATACTTGTGAAAATACATATTATTCTTATGGTGTTGAATTAACAGTGCAAATATCATCCCTGATTCTTTTAGACATTGTCTGTCTATTTTCCTGTTCACTAAGGACTGATTCCCTAGCTTCCCCTTCCCTTTCATCTTGAATGCTACTTTTCTCATCACCATTATCAGAACTTTAATTATAAAGTACCTCTTACTATGACTGTGAGTGGCAGAACCTGACCTTAAAGTAATACTTCTTGTCTTTTTATATATATTTATATAACTCTACTTATTATTGGCTTCAGAAGGATTATATTTAAAGGAAGGTCACATTGAATTATACTTAGATTGGTATTCCAAATTTCAGTTATTAGAGTTTAAGCAGAATATATTTGGGGACTGCATTCATCAAATGCATCAGGTTGTGCATATCTGTGCTGGAGAGCACATGGAGAGAACAATCAGCAGTATTAATTTGTTACTCAAAGCTGACAAAAATAATCTTTAATATTCTTGTCTTGTATACATTTCCTTCTGGTTATCTTGACTGGAGAAAAAAGGGTGTAGCAGAGAAAAATTTCATAAGCTCATTTTCACTAATTTAAAAAGATTAGTAAAAAGATGATGTAAGCTATGGGGAAAAAAAAGTTCTAATCATGTGAAATTATATGTTGCTGAATATCACTTTGTTTTGAATTAAATAAGGTTCATATTCTAAGATGGAGCCTAGATGAAAAGCTGTACTTAAATTGTATTTCAACTACTGATGATGAAGGCAGGCAAGAAAGAGAGAATGGGAAATAACTATTACTTTTTGTTTGTACTGGATAGTTTTAGTAACTAGTGGCTGATATCTAAAGCACTTTTAGGTACCAGCTTCTTTGTCAAAATACTGGTTAAATCATAGGCTTGGGTAAGCATTTAAAATTTCCTATGTATGTGAAACACTCTAGATGGCAAAATGGCATGCAAATAAGAGTGTGTTGTTTTGTTTTTTTTTTCCTAAGCAACTTCATTCCTTTTACTTTTTAGTTGACCCTCAGGTCAGTTAGCAGCCAAAATGACAGCTAGGTGGGAAATTCTGGTGTCTGCTATACTGCTTCCTCTCTGCAAGATGTAACCATTGAAGGAAGAATAACATATTGAATGAAATCCCTTTAAAATCGGTGAGAGCTTTGTGAAGACCAATTTAGACATTTAAGATAGTTGAAATCTAAGTGTATGTGTAACTTTACACATAATTGCTTAAAAGCCACAAACAATAACAAATTCATTATTCACGATTTCTACAGCTTTGCATAGAATATTTAAATCAAGCCACCAGTTGTGTTGGTAACGCAATTATTTCTAAGTTACAGCTGCTGTCTTACATTGATCCCTGCTTCGAATGAACATATTTTAAAATGACTGTATGACAAAAGTATAAATTTATCCTAAAACCAATAACGTTTAACAACAACAACAACAAAAACCAAACCTAAACCCAAACCTTTGTTAGAAGATTTTATTTTTTGAAAAGAGAAACAATGGGAAAGAAACTGAAAATGTCTGTACTAATGTGAATTATTTATATTTGCTTGCTTACTTATTTGCTAGGACTGTTTTTGCATGTGTGCATGCCTGTTTTAAATAGCTTTAAAATACTATTTCTGCAACTTTTCTTTGTCTTATTTTAAGTGGGAGCTTCAGTATAGGTGCTTGACAGATGTTTTGCTGGGCTTGTATTGAACCTTGATATTTGCCCCATCTTAGTTGAATGTTAGTCCTGGTTTTAGTTTCATTTTTTTTCAGAGAAACAAAATGAAAGGACTTGGCAGGGCAATCCAACTTGGCACTCTGAGCCATTGGATGAGTCATCAGGAGAGACTGGAAGATATACTCATTCTTACCAGCAAATCAGCGTTTCTACAGGGCTCTTGTTTAGAAGTAATAGACAACCTTTCCATTGCAATCGCTCTCTCATGCCTGACTTCAGCATTAGTGCCAGAATGATGGACTTTCCCACCATAAATACAGCAACGAATTGAAAATTATTTTGAGTATTTCTAAGAAGGTTTTCTTTCACTTTTGTCTGCTCAGTGATTAGTTAATTATAATCATGGAAGAAAATAATACATGTTGTTTCATTTTGGGGAACACAGTGAAGCAAACTATTTAAGGGAACTAACATTATGGTAAATTTATTCATGCTGTTCCTTACTGAGCTCCCCCTAGACAGGACAACTAAGAAACAATGCATAAGCAACAATATTCCATATAGTTTCTAATACAGATTCCATTTCTTCTCAGCTCTGCTTTCCATTGCTGTTATGCACTATAAAAATCTTTCTGCAGTTAGCCCTGGTTTGTAGTTTGAAAGATGTAATAAGCAATTTGTGCTCATGATTTCTCCATCTGCTTGAAATAGAATTGAAACTATTGTGAGCTAGCCTCAAATTTAAGCTTTCCAAAAACTAAAACCAGGTCTCTACAGTCCTCAGAAAAAAACTTTTGTTTTAAACAGAATCCCAAGTGTGTTTCTCCCACTGCTATGCTTTTACCCACTGCAGTGAAACAAAAAGTTATAGGGAATCTAAAAACAATGAAAACTAACAACATAAAAAACTAAAGCTAAATTGATGTATCTTAGCATTGTGGAAAATTCATGAGGTGGTAAAAACCAGTCTCATGGTCTTTGGAATACCAAAGACTGTAGAGTAGTTTCATATTATCTGTAAAATACATTAATGTTTTTTCTTTACCAAGGTTCTCTTTTCAAAGGATATTGAGACCAAAGACTTCAGTTAGGTGATGCCCAAAGGGAAGATTTTTTTTTTCTTTTAAATTTTAGAGAAGTTAACAAAAAAGAATGCAAGTCTTCTGCCATCTGCACTGTCAAGTATATATCCTTGGTATGGGTGCCTAAGATGTTGACTGGGACTGTTCTTCCACTGTGGTAGGCAGGCTGTGGTCAGTTTTGTTACATCTTACCGGTATGTATTGAATCACCTTTAATTCAGTCATGTCACTCCACCTCTAACAAACCCAATAGTCTGTTTTTTTTTAATCTAGTTCTGGAAATATGGTTTCTAGAACAGCTTTCTTTGTGACATTACTTCTCAGAAACATGATCACCCATGGGGAGCCTGCAGCCTGTATGCAGGTGTGCTGGTTTTAGCTGGGATAATTTTCTCTGTAGCAGCTGGTATGGGGCTGTGTTTTGGATTTGTGCTGAAAACTGTGTTGATAATATGACATGTTTTAGTTATTGCTGAGCAGTGCTTACACAGAGTCAAGGCCTATTCTGCTCCTCACAGTGAGTGGCTGTGTGAAACTTAGCTGCTGGCTGGAGTTGAACCATGGCAGGGGAGTCCAGGTCTGAGATCTAACAGACATGTATTCCGCAGAGGACACTTGAGCTGCCTCTGAGCCTGCATTTGAAGGCTCATTGGCTGTGTGATCCATCAGCCTGGTCTTGAAAACAACTATGTACTGGTATGCAGCCATCTGGGTAGACATACCTAATGCAATTTATTTTGAATCACAACCATGATTTTGTTCTATGGATCAATTTCTCAAAATATTAGAGTATGACGTGAATCCAAACAGCTGGACATAAAGGTCTGTGGTATGAATGTTATTGCTGCCAATGATTATAAACAGTCTGTTTTACTGCTTTTTGGGGGGAACAAAGCCCACATTCACTCAAAAAGAGAGAGGTGTTGGCCAGCTCCAATAAATGTTAATAGATTTTTACCATTTGCAGTTTTACCAAGGCAAATTGACACAGCTTACTTGCCAGTTCATTTCCACTCCTTTAGCTGTGAAAAACAGATGAGCAAAAAATAGTGTGTGTGTGTGTCAGGGAGAAACAGGTTCTACACATCTGCTGGAGTTTTATGCCTCACAACCTGCTCAGTAAGCTCAATGCTTGACTGAAAAGGAGATGGTGTGTTCAGTTGATGTCAGGCTAGTGTCAACATGATGTTCATGTTAGTGCAGATCTGGATGCAGAAATTAAACATTGGTTTGGGGAAGCAGACATTATTGCTTAGAGGCACTGCCAACCCTGGGAACTTATGAAGGTTTTCATTAGTTGAATGGCAGTAGATATCTACACTAGTGAACTGCAAGACAGTCAAAATCTGATAGATGTATTAATACGCCACCTTTGTTTCAGTATTAACAGAACCGGGAAAGAGAGAAAATGTAAATCAGGATGAAATACTTCATCCTTCACCTTAAGAAAGAAATGCTGTGCCAGGAAACTCAGCTATATTGTTTTCTGTTGAGATAAACCACTTTATTTTTCGGGTTAAACTACTGTGAAAAAGATGGAGGTTCTGGTAATGTACTACTTCATTCTTGCTTGCAATTAAACTGCAAGAAAAGCAGCTGGTGTTAAAGATGTGAAATAATGAGAACACACAAAGAGACTAGATCTGACTAAAGCTCTGTCTAACCACTATTCTTCCTTCAGTAGCAGCAAATAGTGAATGACCAGGGATGATCAGTTCTGGTGTCCTCAGCATAAAAAAGACATGGAACTGTTGGAACAAGTCCAGAGAAGGGCCACGAGGGTGATCAGGGGGCTGGAGCACCTCCCATATGAAGATGGGCTGAGGAAGTTGGGGCTGTTCAGCCTGGAGAAGAGAAGGCTGCGTGGAGACCTCATAGCAGCCTTCCAGTATCTGAAGGGGGGCTATAGGGATGCTGGGGAGGGACTCTTCATTAGGGACTGTAGTGATAGGACAAGGGGTAATGGGTTAAAACTTACACAGGGGAAGTTTAGATTGGATATAAGGAGGAAGTTCTTTACTGTAAGGGTGGTGAGGCACTGGAATGGGTTGCCCAGGGAGGTTGTGAATGCTCCATCCCTGGCAGTGTTCAAGGCCAGGTTGGACGAAGCCTTGGGTGACATGGTTTAGTGTGAGGTGTCATTGCCCATGGCAGGGGTGTTGGAACTAGATGATCTTAAGGTCCTTTCCAACCCTAACACTTCTATGATTCTATGAAAGGCATAACAGATTAAACACATGGAAGTATTTCTGCTGTACACCTTCTCAGTTTCTACTGACCTGAGTCTCAAGAGCAGAGTTTGCATCAATCCAGCAGCAGTTTCTCACCTTCTAAGTCTGCTTTTACTTTTTATTCTTATAGATCTTTCATTTTTTGCTAGGAGTTACTTTTCTTCTTCAGCAATTTTCTTTGAGTTTCACTCTAATATCCAAGTAGGTGCTACCTCATGGAAGGTGCTTTCATGGTTTTAGAATATTTCTTTTTTTTCTGTTTGGCTTAATGCCTAATTTTCCTCAGTTTACCGTTCATGCTTTGTTGATTATTGCTGAAATATGCCAGTATTATGTAGGATGATGGCAATTATGTTACTTCCTGTAGCTCAATCTCCTTTACCATGTTTTACAGTTTGTTAAACATTGATTTCCATCCATATATATGTATGTATGAAATCTTGTTTCTGTAAAAACACAATTAAAAACATTTAATTGAAAAACTTGATATTGCACTCCTCCCTGACGGCATTTCTTTTTTTTTAGGGGAAATAAACAATAATTATTCATGTTTATTTACTCCTCAGATGGTATTCTTCGAATTGGTTCTTGCTGGTAGATCTGTTTCTTAAGGCCAGAAGAAATTGTTGACATTTAGTCTTAAGTCTTGTGTAGTGTAGGCAGCATCACTTCAGTGAGTAGCTCCTTCAGCAAAACCCCTTACATGTTTCATTTTAACTAGATGCTAAGAATAAAGGTATCAAAATAATCAAAGAAGGTACCACCCTGGCTCTTAATTTGGAAATTTATTGCCTTAGTTCATGTCACTAGTTCCAGTAATGATCTCACAATGAAGTCAGTGACAAAATTCTAGGTAATGTAAATAGCCAATGCTGAGCCTATCGTTTTCAGGTAAAGTTCAGAGGAAATTAGAAGAGACTAACTTCTCCATTTGGCATGGCAATGTGTAGTATGGAATGAATGTTATTCTCACTTTAAACTGTGTCAGTAGTTTCCTTCCACTGTAGTTTGGAATCATATGATATGCTGTTCAAACGTGCTGTGTGGGCTTATGGAGCTTTTGCTGAGAATTTTGCTTTGTTGCAAATTTGCCTTCCAAAATTGCTTTCAGAATCTGATGTAGAAATAACCGCCAAATATATGAAATTAAATTTTGACAATGATAATTTCAAGTATAGAATCCTTTAGAATTCTATAATTCTAAACAAACCTGTACAGCAGTAATGCCTGTGTATTAGCAAGTAGTGCAATACATTAAGAGAGGGTTTGAAGAGTGAGATAATAGTGGCTGGGGAGCTGATGTCCAAACCGTGCTTATTTCTTTGGAATTTACTTGAGGTTAGCCTCATTCTCTTCCCTGAACAGCTGTTAACAGCCGAAAAGAGCACATACTCCAGTTTTGTTTCTCCTGAAAGAATTCCAGTTTTCATACTCTGCTGCCAGTCTGCATATAGGGGAAATCAGTGAACTATTGAAAGGAACATTCTAGAAAGAAACTAAAAATAGATATAGTCAATTTTTGCATTTCTCTTACTGGACTTTTCCACAAGAGATAACACAGCTGTTGGGTTTGACTTGTTCCCCTATCAACCTTATTGCAGTAACTTATTGCTTGAGGCTGAGAATGAGTTTGGAATCTTGACTTAAATTCTTCACATCGACCTGGACTATAATGATGACATTTGAATCTCCTGAATTTTTTCATCTGGGTATTTGAAAATCAGATCTAACCCTGCAAGTATTTTCAGTAGCCCACAGCAGTAAAGCCCTGGAAATGAGAAACTGGGGGCAGTTTTCCTGATGACTCATGAGGCTGATAATTTTATCCCTCTTCCTTCTTGACAGCACCAAAACAACATAACTTATCAGAAACAGAAGTTAGCCTTTTCAGACAGCTGCCCCAGCAAAGGCTGCAGTCTGAACCTCAACATTAGCATTGCAGAATGACAACTTACCACCCCACCTGAGACTTCTTGCCCACTCACTGCAGATACAAAACTAGTAGTCAAAGACATAACTGATTTGCAATTGGGGCTGGGCAAAGTTTTTCTCTAAATAATGAATCCTTAGTCCTCCTAAAGCTCTTCAATCATTTATATATAATATAGCAGTGGTATCAGCTGTGGAACAGAAAATGTTATGGTGATATGTCCAGTAAATAAGGGACTAGAAATCCCATTTAAATTCTCTATGCAACCTAGCAGGAATGTATCTTGGTTTTCTAGCTGCCAGGTTAGCAGGTGTGCAGAGAAAGCTCTGACAATTTGCTGTGGACTCTGTGAAGGAGTGTTCCAAGAAGCAAGGATGGGAACTGAGGTATGTCTGCCTGCAAGGAAGGTGCCCTAACAATGAGGTTGTTGCTTTCTTGCTCTCATGCACTATTTAAGTCTTTCAGAAAAAGTATGATGGCTTCTGCAAGGCAAGGTATATTTTAGGATGTTCAGAGTCACTTCAAAATACTCTGTAAATATTCTTGAATACCCCTCAGAATACTCAGCAATCTTGAACATTCAGCTGGAAGGCAGAGACAGTCCTAGACTGTTGGTATGATTCAAGCCTGGAGTGCCTTTGCACTTGAATTCCTTAACTAACAACTGAGCTTCATTTGGCAAGGGTGTCTGCTATTGGTTATTTTAGTGGACTTTTGCTAATGTTTTCACCATGGTGTGAAAAGTGTTCCTAATTTTAAGGGACTATCCTATATTTCATTAATTTACAGCATGAATAAAACTGAATCAGTGAATCAGATCTCCACAGATCTGTAGAGTAGTCAGTGTATGTAGTCAATGTAGATCAATCCTATTTTGGTGTAGCAACCATTTTAAACCTCAGAGTTTTAAGAACAACTGATCACGCCTAAATATCCCTTTGTGGCTTAAGATAACTGTGTAAAGGCTCCATCTTGAATGCCTCTGCGACAGATCATCTTTGGGTGTTTCAGAGGAGTATTTTCAGAAGTGAAGGTGCTCTTAGAGAAATCACAGGGTGAAAAATCCTCTGACTGCAGTGAGACAACTGCTTGGAGGATGAGAAAATTGGGTTAAAGAACTGGGGGAAGCTAAGAGAAGTACTGTGGAGAATACCGTGAATGCTCATGGCCTTAGGGGTATTTATTTGGGATATAAATTAGTCTTTGCCAGTGATTGTTCCATTTCCCCACATAGTCTTGTTTGCTTGAGATGCTTTTTCAAACAGAAATGTATTTTTATAACATTGTAATCTAGAAGATCTGTATTGTATGTAGAGTCACAAGACTACCTTGAAGCAGCATAGCTAGGACTAAGTCATATATTCATGCTTTCTAACAGTAATTTTTTGTGAGCATAGTACGCAACATCAAGGAATAAAAAATAAACGCGTTTGGTACCTAACATTGTTTATAGTTTCTGCTTGATTTAACTGTCTCCCACATGGATTGTGACTGTGCAATGACTTTGAGGGTACTGTTCCATCAGCAAATTATGGAATGACAGAATAATTTGGGTTGGAAGAGACCTCTAGTGTACTTCACTGCAGTAGTTTTGCCTTAGAGTTGCTAGGACTTCCTTGCTCAGCCAAGGCAAATTTCTGCCACACATATGACTCTCTGCATGTTTGAAAGGATTGTTCTTGTCTTTGAGAAGGCTGTCATAGCCACACTCCGAAAATAGTTTTTTGCATTCTGAGCAGAGAAATGATTTTGCCTGGATCAGTGAACATAGCAATAATAGTCATAAAGCTTACTTCAGTTTTTGCAAAAGAGATTTCTTAAATACCCAGAGTGGTCTGTCAGATGCAACAAAGCATGCAAATGAACTCGGTTATAAAAATAATTCTAACATAATTTTATGAACACAAATCTTGAAACTCTTTTTTACCACTGAGAAGACACAGAAAATGGTGAGGCACAATTGTTTACTGCTACAGAAGTAACACAAACAGACTAAGCTATTACTCAAAATCATTCACATAGATCACTTAATTTGGACAATAAAATGTGCTGCTCTGTTTTCCAAGAAAAGAAACATTTGGTACTGCAGAAATTTCATGTAATGCTAGTAATGTATTTTTGATTCTTACAGCCACACAAACAATTAAAGGCATGATGGAGAAAGGGTAAATTATTTTCTGTAGTGCCTCAATAAAAAAAATAATTATAACAATGTTGTTGATACACACAGTTTAAATGAAACGATCGGCTGTCATCGTAGTTGTTTTTAAGAATACTTGAAAAGTGGAAAGTCTGCTATAGTCAAGAGGTTTAAACTTTGAGGTGTATTTTCATTTCTGAGTGGAGATGACAGGGTTAACTAAAGAGATACTACTCTATCAACTGGTTTATAATGAGAATGAATATGTACCTCCAGTTAATTGCCCATTTCATAAGCTGTGTAGTATAGCAGGGAACCCTATGGTTAGTTATTTTTCCTTGAAAATTGTGAACAAAACTTCATTTTTTCCTCATTTGTTGAGAGTTACAGATGTTTCATTCTCTAAAGTTTACTTGAATTAAAATGTTGAACCTTATGCCCAAAAGGTAATGATTTCCACAGTCTTCAGCTGCATGAATCCTAAAACAGACTTCATTTCATGGGAGTATATTTCAAGAAAGATTTTGTACATTAGGTAATGTACATTTTTAAAGCTCTTTAAGAATTATAAAGATCTTAAGATGTTATAATTTCAGTGACTATTACTTAAATTTCTTTCTTCATACTGTGTTTTATGCTTTAAAAGACATTTCTAAAATTAAAACCTATTTTTAAGTATCTGCTGAGCTTTACGATTCAGTGCATTTTCACTGACTGTTAAATGAGGTGAGACTTTTTTATTATAAATGTAACCCTAATCTAAAAACTAACAAGACAAAATATATACAGAAATAAGAACACAGTTTGCCTGGAGATTTCATAATGTCATTAAGATGAACAGTCACTGCATTGTTGAAAGACTAAATTCACAGAAAAATGTGCATGGTTTCTTTTTCTGAAAGGTATTATCTATTGAGAGATTCATAGTTTTTGTTTGCACACTTCAGGTGTCTCAAGAAATAGTCTGTTTTTCCATTATCCAGTCTTAGTGCTTCCAATTTCTTCATATTTGTGGCAGGAAAAATTTAAATGCTTTTCTTCCTAGTGCAAACAACCCTGGACAGGTTTAAAAAGAACAGCAAAACAAAAACTAGGTTGGATTGCACTGAAGTTTGTGTTAATTTTTACTTCGAAGGTTGTAGAAATGGAAGAGAAATATATTACATACAAGGGGCTTTCCCACCACCACCAGTAGAAGTACATCTTTCCTAATACCGCTTTTACTTTAAGTGATTTCAACTTTACCTCTTTTGTAGAAAGGTGATAATCTACTCCTGGTAGAACTGCTCTACAGTCATAAAGGCCCTTCCATTTGAAATTCAGGGCACTTTATTTGCCAAATCAAAGCTTTACATAAAGCCTAATTCCTACATTTTCTGTCCCTAGTTCTTCTGTTGTCTTAAGCTCCCCTGGCAGCATGAAGACTGACTGAACTATGCCCAGGGGAAACATTGCAGGTATCTTGAACAATGCATCTCAAGGGCCAGCGCATTCAGAGTATTGCCTAAAGTAACCTGGGGGTTGTAAGTTTTGTCTTCTTCTGACCTTGCAGGTCACAGGAAGGTAATATTACATAGACATATTAAACTGTGGATTTGACATCTTGTATCTAATAATCATAAGCTGTGAGATATTTTAGAGACTACAGTCTCCAGGTAGCATTTGTCACCAACAGTTTCAGCTGTCAAGCAGGATAGAAATAAAATAGAGTTTGACAAATCCTCTCTCATCAGAGAAATGGGGAAGGTAGAAAATATTTCTCAGGTTTTTTTCCACTGTCACCATGATGTTTGGGGAAGGATGTCTTGCTCTTTATGGCTCCTTCAATTATTTGAAGAGCTCTAAACGTCCTCCAGGTGGAATTCCATGTGATGCTGAGTAAACAAAGCTGGCTATGGCATCTGTGCTGTGCTCTTTAACTATGGGCTAGGTTCAATGAGATGCATGGTTTTCTTCTTCAGCAGTGAAGTCTGTAAAGATTAACTACTACCTTCAGCAGAGAAGGGTGCTAAATCTAAATGTATGTATAGACATTGTACACAGAAAAGTTTGCCTGGTCTCTTCACTAGAGTCTATTGGTAATGCCTTACTAATAACTTTGATTGAAAAATACAAACTATAGGGGCTAATTTGCCTTTGTCACTACAAAACGTGAAATAGCATTCAGTATTGCATATGTACAGGCTTCAGCCTACTTATGCTTATAGCAAATAAGATTGAATATTATTAAGTTTTCATTTAAAAATAGAAAAAGATACAAAAATATAAAAACAAATATAAAAAGTGGGTGAAACCACTCCGACTTGCAAAGAATTAAGAAAAAGTTTCACGTTAATATCCAATATTATTCCCTTTCCTGTTAGCTTACAGTGTTTCTAGAGAGGCTGTTTTGTTTTTTGCTGTACTTGCTAATCTTGTCTGACAGTTTTTTAGAGTGTACAGATGATGACAACTGTTGGAGGAAGAAGTTAGGTACTAGGGATTTGAGGCATTGTAGTTGCTTTTATTGATGACAAAGCAACACAGGCACGCAAGGAGGAGAGGAGAAACAGAACAGCAAAGGCTGCAAATGTAGTTAATGTTTCTTGCTCATGCTGCAAATCTTACAGGTAAAGACAGGCACAGTGCCTAGTCTCCTCAGCGGCTATGAAGCCTGTCAAATATCGACATGTTTAGGATTCTGATTTTAGCTGCCTTCCTAACATGAGAGGAGCTCACAGCACAAAAATAAGTAAGAAAAGCAGCTGTAGCAGGCTAAATGGAAGGATGGGAGGGTTGAAAGTGAAAAAGAGGGATGAAAAAAGCAAAAAGAAAGAAAGGGTGGTGAAGCCTCCCATCCTAGCTGGTTCACAGGACTTACCCAAAGAAAGCAGAGATCTCAGTGATGATATGTGGGTTAATTTATTTTAGTCTATAGTCAGATAACCTCTCATCAAGGGGTTGATAAGGAAGGATCCTGGTCCTGGGAGATGGTGGGTATGGCAGTCTCAATATTAAGGCTTGCTCCTCTGGCCTACTTGCCACTCCAAAACTTTGGACTGATATAAGTCTAAAATTAGTAGAGTAGTTCTTCTTTTCATCAATTTATTTACAATTGTGAAATCAAGCATATAAATTTTGATTAATTAGTCCCCATTTATGTACTTTTCATGCTCGCCAGTTATGAAGATAAGGTAGTTCCATATGATTTGAGTGGGCTTTTTGAGTTGTACTACTTTTTTTCTCTACCATGATCTTTTGATGATGTTTCTAAACAATTTAATATAGCAAGTGAATTTGGACTTTGTTATTTGGACAATGCATTGTTCAGCCTTTGTTTTAGGGAGCTTCATTCTATCACTTAACAATAATTAGCATTAATATGGCACTTTCATTTTGGGGGCTCTCAATACTATTAAAAAAAACTAATTAAACCATTAGCATCTCAATACCTTTCTGAGAGCAAGTTAGTGCTGTTTATTTTTTTCTGTCTTATGTGAAAGAACCGATACAGGAGGAGATGATGTAACTTTTCCAAGATCATTCAAGATGTTGGTGGCAGAGCCTGAATCTCTTTGCTCACCTCCTTATAATCCAAGCAATAAATTATCTCCTTTAGGGTACTGTAACTAAAAGAAAAACCTTTTCAGGGAATGTGAGTAAGACTGAATGAATTTTAATAATAAAACCCCCTCCTTCCGCTGTATTTTCACCTGAGCTCAGAAGCATACCTGTATAATTTTTCATGAGTAGGCCCTTGGTACCTCCATTTAAAAGCCTATCTCCTTTTAAAATGACATAATCTTGTTTCATGGTTGTAATTTTAAGTAAACAAACCTAAAATAGTCATGGAGCAACATAACCAGCTGCACAGTATTTTTGTTGAAAGCTGCACTGCTGTTGTGCTATATGTAATCTGAATCTGTTAGCATTTTTTAAGCAAGTGTGATTGAATACTAAAAGGAAAATTTCTTTCCAGTGAGTTCTTGTATTTGTATAAAGACTTGCAACACACAGGTTTTCTTTATTTTTCCCCTAGCAGCTGACTAATGTGGTTGGGGATCCATGGCAGAGATCACGCCATGCTTTTAATTATATGTCTTCCCAGTGTTTAAACCTCTACAGATTAGATCTGTGTAAATACAGAGGTAGAGTTTGTTTCTTAATCATATGGGATTGACTAGTTAAAATGGAAACAAATAAGAAAGAAAAATCTTCTTAACCATATTGAAATTGTTCGTGGTATGCCTATGCACTGAAGAGCAACAAATGACTAAATTTGATGATAGGAATTTCAGTTAAACCAACCAAGCAAAATCCAGAAAACCCATAACAGTAGAAAGCTCTCACAGACAACTGACTTTACCTGTCATCATTCAAGAGATCTTCTCTCTTTCTGCTCCATGTCTGAATATGGCATGGGAATGAGTAGGATATATTGCTAGCTAACAAAACGTTTCTGCATTTGATGGAGTTTATGCCCGTGCTCAACAGTATTACATGTATTTGTTTTGTAACGGCTAATGATGTGCTGCCTTCTAGCCCCTAGCTGATTAATATCAGTTGGCCTCACAGATGGATTTTGCTGAAAATGTGTCTGCTGCTGTGCTGCAGTCTCTGTTGCCTCGCTTCTTTCCTGTACATCTCAGAGAACATCACTGGAGGTGCTACAGATGCTGCTCAGCACAATGTCCTGCCTGAGTCCCGCACTTCCCCTGAGAAGAGCAACTTCCCTGGTGAGTTACACTGACAAAATGCCTAAAAGGCAGAGATACATAAGCAGCAGGGCAGTGTGGTGGATGGGGGGACGCAAGACACTGATAAAGAACTGTGTTGTGGAAACAGCTGTGATTTCCCTCCCTGTCCTTTCTTGCGCAAGTGGAGTGTGCGAAGAGTGCATAAACGTGTGCTGGGTCACTGGGATTGGTTATAACGTAACCAGATCAGGAGGTAATGTCTACACTTACATTAACAGAGGGAGATAATGTGCTGTGGTAATTTCTAGAACTACATCATTGTATAATTCTATTGAATGGATTTAGAAAAGCAATTTCTTAGATGCTTAGTGTGTAAGGCATTATGAGAGCAGCTATCTGAATCCAGCACTGCACTGAAGGCATTTTTATACCAAGGTGTTTGCCCAGTAGCACTACAGGAGTGTCAGAGGCACTCTGTTACTTTATGCTGACATCCTGGTAAGGAAAAAAGTTCTCGTGAGTCTGACATGATCTTGAGCACATGGGAAAATCTTGGGCCAAGGTGGAGGTAATTTCTGTATACTGAGGAATTCTTTATTTTTTTATTTATTTATACTTATTTTTTATTTTTACAAAGAATTATTTTTGTGTGTGTGTGTGTGTGTGTGTGTGGACAATTACCTGTTACCACCATTTCTATGTTCCACTGATTTCTGTAAGTATTTATGGAACACTACTGTACCCGTTTCACAAACTGACGTACTGAGAGGAGATAAAGGCTTTATTCCCAAATGGAACTTAAGTCCAGACTGTAAACTTTGCAGTTCAAGATCACCTCCCCATTCACCTGTTGCCAGTGAAGGTGATGTGAAAAATAGGCACCTCTGTAAACTTCCCACAGTATTTAAATGTCTTTCCAGAGCTGCATAGGTTTTGATTTTGGCATGCTCCTCTGCCAACCTTGCTTGCAGATACTGCCAACCAGGATGTATCTCATGGAAATCTTCCTGGAATTAGTGATATAAATAAAAACACTCTTCCTTTCTTCATAGTTCCATACATAGAAAACTCATTGAGGATTTGGGTGTGCTCCCTGTGTTGTATAAAATGAATCAAAGGTCACCCAGAGGCAAGGAATCAGATCCACTGCGTACTTCACTTGCCTTGTGGCTGGTCTGCATGTGTCCCTGCAGACACGCTTCAGTTACACCTGGCTCATGCCAGAATTTTGAAATGGTGCCATTTCCACAGTTCCATTTCCCTTCTAAATAGCAGCAACTGGGCTTAACAGCGCAGAATTTCAAAGAATTTCAGATGAGCAGATTTTATTTTGTGTATGGGACCTGGTGTGTCCACCTCCCAAATGGTCTAACAATAAGGATGTAAATTCCATTTGCCTCTGTGAGAAATGATGGGTAACTGACTTCTTGCCTTTCCTCTGCAGTGACACAGCACACTCCAGCTTCACTCTCATCAGTACCCTGCATTGTCATTCTTCCGTGTAGGTACATGGCGTTGCACAGCTGTGAAATAAGATCACGACTTTCTCCTCTCTTACAACGCATTGACATTTGTGTGTGTAGACATTTCTAATGAAAGAACTACTGGCTTTGGGGACACAACAACAGCATGTTGGTTTTGAAGTCCTCCCTGGAAAAAAAGTAAACAACTCTGTACAATTTTGTGTAGATACTTTAGATCAGAGGTGGATTCTTTGGCTTTTCAATTAAAATGTGCAGGTCTTCAAGCTGAACGTATTGAATCTGAATAGTGTGAAGGTTTTTTGGGACCCTTTTCTGTTTGATTCTCTTTTTTTTCTGTATCTGCATATGTGGTGGATGCATACACACATATACTCCCCAGTGTTAACTCAGTAGTGTAAGCCTGACTTCTACTTGTGTCTTTCCTTTCCATGCTGACGTTGTTTCTGGCACAGCATGGGCACATGTATGTATATTTATACAGAAAGAGCAAACGTGAAAATAAAACCTCAATGACTTGCTGAAAGGGACACTACTGTAGGAGATGAACTGCAGGTTGCAGGGAATCCTCTTTTTGTATGAAACTAGAATAGGTGTTAGGATAAAAAGAAAACCACCAAAAACTATGGTCAAATATGGTTCATTCTCTAGATTTTACTGGAGTTTGAAACCAAACAAGTCTCACATTGTGTAACTTACTGTACCTGGATGGTAAAGTAATGTGAAAATCTAAAATATAGTGCTATAACCAGAGCTTTTACTGGAGACTGTTATACAATAACACTTTTTACCAAGAGTTGCAAAATGAATACTGCCACTTTTTATCAATACTGCTCCAGCAAAATGGGTTCCATGGACATGTCTGTCCCAACTACTAGGTCTAATAAATTTATGGAAGATGAGTATTTTAAGACATAAGGGTGAAGTTAAGGTTAAACTTTCAGTCATTACTACTTTTCCTGTCTTGTTCAATTACTTAATTTCAAAACCATATTCTGTTCCTTAACACTCTGCTGCATGTTCTGCTTACCTGTAGTGGCTTGACTGGTGATCAGAGCACAGAAGAAAGGATGTTCTCTCCTTGACTTTGTAATCCAGGTGTAATTTTGACTTGAAGTGTTACTTTATACAGTCCACTGGCTTTATGATCTAAAATAGTGTCCGAGGATTTTTTTCTCTCTTACTTTGAAAACAGATTCAGAAATTAAGAAAGTTCTTCAGTAACTCTAGAATTATTTGGTCTTCTCTAAATTCCTCCTACCTCCATGAAAAATGTATTGATTTTAATTTATGATTTTGGTCTGTATAAAATGTGTATTCTTCCCGTAGATGACCTAACACTTGTATTTCTTGCTCAGTGACAGTATTTTTACCTTTGTGTTAGATGGGGTGTGGAACTAGCTAAGTCAGGAAGACTCCTTGTTTCGATCTCAAAGCTGAGAAAAGACTAATGGAAAATGTCACTGGGGGTTAGACTAGATGATCTCCAGAGGTCCCTTCCAAACCTAACAATTCTCTGATTCTGTGATAATATCCTTAGTATTCAATTATTTCATTTTAATCAGGTGCATGTATTGATAACACTGAATCACGATTTAAGCTGTTCTTCAAAGATAGGATTTTGTCCAGTACTGGAAGGGGACTCAAAACTGTTCCTCTACGCTGCAACATTTTAAGAGCTGTTGTGCTTCACTTCCTTGCTTTCCTTTCTCACTATCTTCTTCTCTTCATTCCTTCTGACAATTTCTGTTTCTTAAATACCCTTTTGAAATAATAAGAGTCATGCAAAAAGCAACTAGTAATTTCACACATATCCTCTAGTTTAAATAAATGTCAGTGCAAATGTAGAAAGCTATACTGCACTGGAGCTATTAAAAAGAAGGTTTGAGTGCTTTGTTTTCTTTATACCAACAATTCCTTCTATATTACAGGAAGAGGAATGCCATTTAACAGTTTAATATTTAATTAATTAAATTATTTAATTTGGGGTAATTTAAAAGCAAAAATGTTGAATAACGCTTGCTATCAGATAATTTACACAGGCAGTTTGATTTGGCACTGCAGTATGTTTTTTATAAAAATTTCAAAATTAAGATCTAAGTGATTTGGCGCAGAACGTCTTTGCATATTCAAGACAAAGCGCAGTGAAAGGGACTAGGTCTTTAAAAACAAGATCTCTGGAACACTGCTAAACCTGAGATACTCAAAATTAAGCCTCACTTTTGAAAAAGTGTATCAATCACACTCTCAAATCTGATTAAAAAGTAGTGGGGAAATCTTATCATTAGAATGCACATACTGCTACTTTTACTGAACTCTTTGACCTCATACAGTTAATTCATTTCTGTGGCAAAGTCTTACAGTGTTGATGAAAGAAATATTAAAATAGCTTTTGATCAATATCCATTGAGCTATATGAATTATATCAGTTGAAGATTTGGCTCTCAATCTTCGTGAAACTGGAATACTTACTGTTTAATATGTTACCTGCCTTTGACCTCTGTATGTATATCATATATGTACATTTATATATACATATATATGTGTGTACTTTATAATCATAGAATCATAGATTAGTTAGGGTTGGAAAGGACCTTAAGATCAAGCTCCAATCCCCCTGCCATGGGCAGAGACACCTCACACCATGTCACCCAAGGCTCTGTCCAACCTGGCCTTGAACCCCGCCAGGGTTGGAGCATTCACAACTTCTTTGTCAGCAAAGTAGGCTGATGTAAAGGAGTATCTTATACTCTTTAACGAGGAACTGAGTTCCAACCCATGCAATGAATCAGCAGCGAGCCCAGTTTCCGTCTGAAAAAGGCCATCCCTACCTATGAAGACATTTCTGCTAGAGGAGAAGTAGTGCTTCAAAATCAGTTTTGTTCTAGCATGTGTGTCCACGGACATAAAATGTAATACATACAGGTACTTTGTGCATAAGTTCAATGCGTTGAAAAATGAAGTAAGCTTACGTATCAGAAAGGAGGAGTAACAGCGAACAGAAGAATGCATCTTAAGCCATTCAGACCTTCAGTCTTGCTCATGTGACAAAAATGTTGTGGTAGCCTGTCTGTCCTCACTTTGCCTGCATACATGCCATCCAGCTGGATGTTATCATCTCCTTGGCAAAAAACATGACATCTGACTGCATACATGCCCCTTGGCCATTTTAAGGGGAGCTTAAGCAGTGGAATAGAGCTACATCATGAACAAGTTAGTTACCATGTGTGGGCTGAACAGACAGAAACTTGCTAAAATAACATTACTCTGTGTGTGTGTGCATTCCCATAACATGAGTACAAGTTTTAGACTATCCATCACCAATTTATGGAGAGTTCATTTCTGGATTGTTGCAGTTGTCCCCAGACCAACTGCTACATTCTCCATCATATCCATGTACCTTTATCATCTGAGCCTGGAGAAATCTGTTATGCTTAGGCTTTACTTTCAGTCCCATATATGATAATGGACAGATAAAACTTCCATAACAAACTTAATTTACCCTTGTAATGGCCACATAGAATAACTGTGTCATTTTTAGTAGGATTTTTTTGTTCATGATCCTAATTGGGGTATTTAAAAAAAACAATACAAACCCCACCGTGTTTCATCATTTTTCTCTCCTACAATATTTGGACACATTTTCTCTTCACTTCTGAACTATATTTTCCAGTAAAGCAGAAACCTAAAGTGGTAGTGACCTCAAAATTCTGAGTGCTGCCAGGATGACTGCAGAGATCTTCCCTTCGCTTTGTTTTGCTGTCTCTGCCCTCTCATGTGAGGGGTCATTCATTTAGGGGGTTCTGCTGTGTTGTGCATTGTCCTTCTCCATTTTCCTGTTGCGATCAGTGATTCTATGTTTGATGTCTCTGATTTGTTTCTTCAAGTCTCTTGGAAGAGATCCTTCTTGTAGGAGGTCCTGATTGAGGGCCCCTAGCCATTTGGTTGTTTTGATTTCCGATCCTTTTCCAAGTGTACATGCAATATTGTTTGACAAAATGATACTTATGATTGCAGAGCCTAAATATTGGGAAAAGATATGAAATATAAGGATATTAATTGCCGTTAATAAAATGAGCAGCTTCATTTCTAAATCATGCATGTATAGGAATGAGCAACTTGAATTAGTGCAATAGCTGTATCATTATGATCAGTGCATACTGATTACATTTTATTATTTGTGATTTTAAATTTGATTTAACTGCTTTTTCTTCACGGTTTCTTTCGGGTTTCTACTGATAAATTCACAAAACAATAGAAATAACACTGTTTTCTGTGGTTTTTTTTCTATCTTGACATGTTTAGATTTATTTTAATATTTGGCTCTAAGTTTTGAGGCTTTACAATGCTGGATAATTCTGTGTTCCCTGGAAGGTTGTTGTTTTTTTTTCATTTTGTTTTGTTTTTAAATTGTTGAAGCTACTGTTTTCTACTCTGACTTAACTTTATTTTAACATAGTTTTGGTTTTTACTGTTTCTCTGTTCCTGAAAAATACCTAGATATCAATTTTCTCAGTAGCAGCCAATTAAAAGATCGGGCATGTGATAAAATGTTATGGTGAAGTCAGCAAGCTGGGAAAATGTAAAATGTATTTATCTCTTACTTTAAGTCCTGACTTAACTAGCCTTTCTCCATAGGTTAATGAGTACCAATTAATGCTAATTGACGACACTTAAATATATATATTTTTTATCTTATAAAAACAGGTTAAATGCCAACTAATCATTACATATCAGTTACCATTTATCTCAGTTATATTTATATACCTCAGAAAAAAAGTGAAAGACTGAGTATTCGTACCTCTAGGATATTCAGTACTTCATGCTGAAATAGTTAGTTTAAATTAAGCTGGAACAAGAAGAAAGAAACAAAGAAGAAAAATGATGATGTTTTATCTGCTCCTCGAAGTATATTTATAATACGTGATAGCAGTCATTGAAGAATGTATTTAGTGTTGCAGTGAATTCCTCAAAGCTGTTACCCCAGCCTCAAAGTAACTGTTTCCCTTTTCAACTTCTCCATATATTAGTTATCTGAAATGTACCATACACTGTGTTATATTTTAAGAGTCGTTTTCAAGTTATTCTTCTTCAGTTCTTCAGGCCCTTGTCAAAAGTAATTATCTGTTTTTTTCCTGAAGATATCCAGTCTCTGTGTGAGTAAGGTATCCTAGAGCTCATTTCAATGTCCCATGGCTGTTTATGATTATGAATGGTGGCGCTGAGTCATTTTTGTTCCTTTCTTGTTGGGTGGAGCTAAAGAGCCCACCAGGAACATAGGTTTCCAACTACCCTAAAATTGCTACTGCTATATTCTTCCACTGTAGGTGTGACTCTACATGTAGCTAAATCAAAAAATGGGTGCTTGGGATAGATATTCTGTAGTAGAAAGAGAAAGCAAGAGTTTTCTGGTCAGTGCTGTCATTTGTTCACAATTTTACCTTGAGCATGTCACTTAAGCTTCTGTCTGTCTCATGTGACTTATCTGTCAGATCCTCAGTAGGTATAAATCTTGCTTATCTCCCTGTGCTGTCCCTGTGGCTACATACAATCTCCCTCCCCACCCCCCATGGGAATCTTGTCTTATTTTCCTTAATTTCTTTTTCTCCAAGCAAAAAGCAGTTTGCCTTTTAGCTCATCTTAACCATTGTAGGCCAGAGCAAAGCTGAACCACAGAGGGAAATGAGTTGGAGCTCTTGCTTGTTTCTGACACTTAGAACAAAAAGTTACTACTTAGAACTGATCAGAGATACCCTGAACAACTGTTCTTCATGGCAATTCCTTTTTAGCCTGTTGTTAGTCTTTCTAGTTATTTACATGTGTTCTGGGTTCAGCAGTAGCAGTCATTTTTCTCCTTCTTAGTGGCTAGTGCAGTGCTATTTTTGGCTTTCAGCCTGGGAGCAATGCTGATAACACCAATGTTTTAAGTTGTTGCTAAGTAATGTTTACTCTGACCAAGGACTTTTAGTTTCATGCTCTGCCAGGGAGAATGGGGACGGGAACCTGGGAGGAAGCAGAGCCAAGACACCTGACCCAAACTAGCCAAAGGGGTATTCCATACCACAGTACATCATGCCCGGTGTATAAACTGGGGGGAGTTACCTGGGAGGCCCAGATTGCTGCTTAGGTCAGGCTTAGTATCTGTCAGCTGGTAGTGAGCAGTTGTATTCTCTTCCCTTGTTATTTTCCTTATCATTATTATTACTGGTGGTAGCAGTAGTGATTTGTGTTATACCTTAGTTATACCTTAGTTACTGGACTGTTCCAACCCATGGGAGTTACATTCTTTCTATTCTCCTCCCCATCCCTCCTGGAGCACAAGGAGGAAGAATGGGGGGTAGTGAGAGAGTGGCTGTGTGGTTCTGAGTTACTGGCTGGGCTTAAACCACAACACCATGCTTTTAATAAAAACCTGTTGTTGATAGAGGACTAGAGAACCCAGGAAACTGAAGTAGTCTTTCACTGCTAGGTTATCAGTGTAAATCTGGCTGATTGCCAGTTCCTGATGGAATATTTAGTAACTAAAATCAGTGTGGAAGGGAATCTGCATCAAGAATTTTCTATTGCCTTTGACATGATTACCATGACAATTGCCCTTTAACAAGAAGCTGTTAGAAGTACAAAATCTCTTGGGTACAGGACCTCTTCCAAGTCAAGATTACTGTGTATTTAAAAATGATGATCCTGCAGCCAGGAACAGAGGACACCATTTCAGTGGCTGGAATTTCACTACTATCTCATTGACATGCAACCATACCAAGTAATATGGTGCCTATCTGACAAGAGGCTACTGAATCTGGAATTAATTTAGTATCTCTCAGCTGTGCATCAGCTCTACCTATTACGAAATTCAAACACTTTTCTATAAAAAAAATTCTGAGATCAAAAATAAATATCATACTGCTTCCAGTTCTAAGCAGAATTCATAATAGATTTTAGTTGATTGCTTCATGGTAGGACTTAAGCTATAAGACACAATTTTCTGATGGTTAGATGGCAAAAATGACAAAACAAAAGAAAGAAAGAAAGAAATGCTAATCAAACTTTCCCAAAGTAATTTTTTTGGTAGAATAGGTGTAAATAGGTGCGCCACGTCTACTTTCCTGTACTTTTCCTCCAGAATACCAATGGAAGTCACTCAGGAGTGAGAGAATGTTCCACTCTTATTCTGACAAAGTAAAATAAAATTCTTGCATTTATCACTGGTCTTATTTAAGTATCAGAAGCATCTTCTATTTGAAGAACAATATTGTAAATCTGAGTGACAGTGATTTGTAGACACCTGAAAACCAGACTGAAGTTTGGAAATGCTCAAAAGTTGAGCACTGTGTGTAACTTAGTTTATAGGAATAGAAATTACCTTCTTTTCCCTTTAATTCTAAACAGTTTTGGAAATTTATGTTACATTGCTTCTCTTTCTGGCAACAAAATTGTTTCAGCAGAAATTAAATTCAGGAGGTGCCCAGAAAATGTAGGTCCCCAGTTTGAAATTATTAGGTATTTGTTGGGGTTGTCTGTTGATTCTCTATTTAAAGTCTTTTTCTCTGATCACAGTAACAGAAAAACCCAACACTAATAAAACCCATGAAAACCACTGACTTTTAGCATCTCATGGAGCACAGCTGTAATTATTCAAGGGCATGTGTTCAAAAATGGAGAAGGGTAAAATCAGCCGAGTCTGACTTTCTTGGCTCTGTTCATCTAGATTGTTCTGTTCTCTGCACTGAAGCCTACAATTTTTTACAGTTTATCTCAGTAAAACACCTAATACCTATTCTTTAAATGTGTTTATTGCTTTTAGTGCACTATGATTGCCAAGCCAATTTAAAAAGAAATCCTTATTCAATGGAATTAGAGATTCTTCAATTACCTCCAGAGTTTTTATCTGATTGGTCTTCTTGAGGAATACAGTATGCCAGGCAGACTGCATAAGGAGTTTTAAAAAACCATTTATCCTTTGGCACCTTCAGAGCATTATAAAATGATAATAAAAAGAAAGAGTTTCACTTACTTACATTTCATCCCCTTTAAGTGTGCTTCACAAGCTTTTCTAAATTTGTTCTGGCTGCTATTACATTGATTTTTGCATTGCCCTCTAACCCCTTCCAGCATCCAAGTGAGGCAGCTGGTTGTCTGTTGATTATGACAGGGACTTCCTTTTATCATTTCTTGTCTTGAGCCAAAGGTTTCAGACTTGATGTTGATTGCTGTAATACGGCTTGTGTTGCACACAGCTGTAGTCAGCGCTTGAACAATAATTGCTGCCTATGGAAATCTCGTTCCTTTTAATGTGATTAGAGCTATACCAGTTTACGATATTTCCTAAAGTCTGCTAAGAGTGATATTGATGGGGGCAAATAGTTTGAGGTTGAGAGTTAGGATGCAAGAAGGAGAGAGAGTAGGAGAAATAACTCCATCAATTACTTTCATGACCTAAATCTTTAACTGAAATCTGTGGGAAAATGTGATTATTATCTTCCAATCTGGTGTGTTGTGACTGTAAAATTTCAAGTCCACCTTTTAGTTTAAGGAATGTCTTTGCTCTTCTGTTGTGGAAGTTAAAGAAACAATCAATCAATATATTCCCATAAGAACTTGTTTCCTGAAATATATCTTCGGTGTAATTGTTAAGTCAGAGTGAAATCAGTGAAGTTATAACAGAGTAGAATGATATTTCAGACAAACCCTGAAAATGTGAATTTAACTACAGTTTTGAGAGACAGCAGAAGAGTCTTTTTTGACCTGAAACACGGTGTCCTGGGTTCAGCAGTAGCAGTCATTTTTCTCCTTCTTGGTAGCTGGTGCAGTGCAGTGTTTTGACTTTCGGCCTGCGAACAGAGCTGATAGCGATGTTTTGGTTTGGCCAAGGACTTTGTGAGCCTCATGCTCTGCCAGGGAGGAAGGGAAGCCAGGAGGAAGCAGAGACAGGACACCTGACCCAAACTGACCAAAGAGGTATTCCATACCACAGCCCGTCATGCCCAGGAGGTAACTGGGAGTTAGCCGGAAGGGCTGGGAGACTGCAGGGTTGGAGGAGGTATCGGTCGGAGCTTGGTCGGGCTTGGGGGGCGAGTTATCGGTCGGCTGGTGGTGAGATGATGTATTCTCTTCCCTTGTTATTTCCTTTATCATTGTTATTATTGGTGGTAGCAGTAGTGATTTGTGTTATACCTTAGTTACTAAACTGTTCTTATCTCAGCCTGTGGAAGTTGCATTCTTTTCGATTCTCCTCTCTGTCCCTTCGGAAGTAGGGGGAGGGAAAGAAGGAGGGGAGTGAGTGAACGAGTTACCTGACTGGGTTTAAACCACGACAAAAAGAGCAACACAAGTTGCTCTTTTGTTTAAACAAAAAGAGCACCACAAGTTAGCATGTTGACACTTGACATCAGACGAAGATGATCTCATCAAAGATTAAATGGTTAATTTGGGTTTCTAAAATCAGAATTGAAATGCTGTCCTGGGTTCAGCAGTAGCAGTCATTTTTTCTCCTTCTTAGTAGCTGGTGCAGTGCTGTGTTTTGACTTTCAGCCTGGGAACAGCGCTGATAACACCGATGTTTTTAGTTACTGCTCAAATGTTTAGTCTGACCAAGGACTTTCTGACTCTCATGCTCTGCCAGAGAGGAGGGGAAGCCAGGAGGAAGCAGAGACAAGACACCTGACCCCAAGCTAGCCAAAGAGATATTCCATACCACAGCACGTCATGCCCAGGATGTAAACTGGCAGTTACCTGGAAAGGCTAGATCACTGCTGGGTTCGGCTAGGTATCAGTATTGGTCAGCGGGTGGTATTGTATTCTCTTCCCTTGTTATTTCCTTTATCGTTATTATTATTGGTGGTAGCAGTAGTGGTTTGTGTTACACCATAGTTACTAAACTGTTTTTATCTCAACCCATGGGAGTTACATACTTTCAATTCTCTTTTCCATCCCTCCGGGACTTGGGGGGAGAAGAAAGGGCGGGGGGGGAGTAGACTGCGTGGTTCTGATTTACGGCCTGGTCTTAAACCCCAACAAACACATACAACAAATACAGCATACTTGTCCACCATGCTACTCATGAAAAGGATACATATGCATAAATGTTTAAGTCATAGAAGAGTTAGGGTTGGAAAGGACCTTAAGATCATCAAGTTCTAAACCCCCTGCCATGGGCAGGGACACCTCACACTAAACCATCTCACCCAAGGCTCTGTCCAACCTGGCCTTGAACACTGCCAGAGGTGAAGCATTCACAGATTCCTTGGGAAACCCATTCCAGTGCCTCATCACCCTCACAGGAAAGAACTTCTTCCTTATATTCAATCTAAACTTCCCCTGTTTAAGTTTGAACCTATTACCCCTTGTCGTATCACTACAGTCATAGAATCATAGAATCATAGAATCGTTAGAGTTGGAAAGGACCTTAAGATCATTGAGTTCCAACCCCCCTGCCATGGGCAGGGACACCTTACACTAAATCATATCACCCAAGGCCTTGTCCAACCTGGTCTTGAACACTGCCAGGGATGGAGCATTCACAACCTCCCTGGGAAACTCATTCCAGTGCCTTATCACCCTAACAGGAAAGAATTTCCTCCTTATATCCAATCAAAACTTCCCCTGTTTAGGTTTTAACCTGTTACCCCTTGTCCTATCACTACAGTCCCTAATGAAGAGTCCTTCTCCAGCATCCCTATAGGCCCTTTCAGATACTGGAAGGCTGCTATGAGGTCTCCACGCAGCCTTCTCTTCTCCAGGCTGAACAGCCCCAACTTTCTCAGCCTATCTTCATACAGGAGGTGCTCCAGTTCCCTGATCATCCTCATGGCCCTCCTCTGGACTTGTTCCAACAGTTCCATGTTCTTTTTATGTTGAGGATACCAGAACTGCACACAATACTCCAGGTGAGGTCTCACAAGAGCAGAGTAGAGGGGCAGGATCACCTCCTTCAACCTGCTGGTCACACTCCTTTTGATGCAGCCCAGGATACTGTTGGCTTTCTGGGCTGCAAGTTCACACTGCCTGCTCATGTTCATTTTCTCATCAACCAACACCCCCAAGTCCTTCTCCACAGGGCTGCTCTGAATCCCTTCTCTGTCCAACCTGTAGCTGTGCCTGGGATTGCTCTGACCCAGGTGTAGTAACTTGCACTTGGCATGGTTAAACTTCATACCCTCCTCTAATTAAATGTTCAGTTAACCCTGTTTATAGAATGTAAATGGAAAGTAAAAATGGAATACATTTCACAGAAAAGTAAAATGTGGATGATGTTACGGGTTGTAATTGGCCGGTTATGTGTTCTGGTAACCTTTTCATCCATCCCTGCTTACTGGGAAAGTAAATCTACAAACACTCCAATCAAGTATAGCAAGGATTAAGTGTGTCAGCTTTTTGCCATTTGTCTGTTCAGATTCCTCCAGAGAATTTGCTCAGAGAGCTGTTTCTCTTCCTCATGCCCATTAGGTGTGGAGTTGGAGGTCCTGATCCCTCGTCCTGTTGATTTCTTATCCCAGCTTGCAAGTGGCTACTCCCTTCCCTCTGCTCAAATTGGTTTTAAACCCATAAAGGCCCCATTTTACCATCTTACTGCTAGACTCACGGTATTCACCATAGAGTTGGTCCCTATCCTGAGGGCTGCATATCCATAACTATTCCTTTATCTCATACTGGCTTTTGTTACAACTATTTAGTCAAATGCTACAAAAGTCTTGAGTCCACCCTGAATACCCATTTCTGAATACTTCTATTTTCTCCTATAAGCCCTTCGGCAAAGAATCATCAGGTTCCCTGTGTTTATAGTCTGTGGCCTGATAGGATCCCATCTGGCTAAGCCCTCTAGCTCCGCCTGCAATAAAACCCTCCTACCATGGTTATGCACAGCAAGATTGGATTTTCAGTTTCAGACTAGTAGATTAGCAAGATATATTTGTACTACAGTTACCCAGGTAGTTTTTCAAGCTGTTTCATGGAATTGTGCTCATTTACCTTGGCTGAACACTTAACCTAGCCCATGGATAAAAGTCTGGCAAAAGTTAACAACAATTTCTGTTTGCAGAAATTGTTGTTTTTTGTTTGTTTGTTGTTTTTTTTTTTAATAGAAAAGTCTTCCCTGTGCACTTGGTAGGAAATTCCAATATGGTCATACCCTGAATTAATTAGTTTTCATGTAAACCTGGAGTCAATTCTGAAGATGTCAGTAAATCTGCCCTGCATTAACTTCAGTGTTTCACTTTTGAGGATACAGCCTTCCATCTCTCTTGGCAATATATCTGGTTTGTCACCAGACGTGTGTTTTTTCAGTTGATGGGATTGCCCTTTTCCTGACTGTTTCCCTGACAGGTGGATTCTGCAGTTACTTTGAAGTACCCCAAATCCCTGTGGATAGAATAATCAGTCTGATCATTGCAACAAGCTTTCCATTGACTGCTGGACCTGCTTGTGTTTAAGCTGCCATCCACCTCCTAGGCCTTTCTTGCTGCCAGCATGTCAGCTGACATTATCCCTCCTACTCAACTGAACTGATCTGGACAATGCTGGCCTCCTGCCAGCTCTGCACTTCGTCGTTAACTCTTGTCCTAGAATCTCATTTTTTGTGGATATCCATTTTATTCTGCCTCAGCCACTTTCATTTAAAACTCTTCAATCTTCTAAGCAATAACCTATTTAATCTTTGTGCTATAATGTTTCCTTAAGTATTTATGATTTTTCCATTCCTCTCTTCTTCCCTACTTGTGAACTGCCATGTTAGCCTGCTTATAGGAAGAGTTTGCAGATTTTCTCTAGAAGGTCCTTATCTTGACCCCCTTCCTCTTCTAGAGGAGGAAAAAAAAAAGACTCAGCCTTTAATGAACTTGCTGCTAAAGTACATTAGCTATTTTCTGTTGGCAAGATTGATGATGCTATCAATGTTATTAAGTCACTAGGTATGAATTCCTCATTGCGTAAACCCAAAGTAATAAGCACTATTAGAGCCTCAGGCCATCCATCTCACTGTTGCCTTTCTCGTGTTCTTTTCTAAATGAAAAGAAAAAAAAAACCAAACAACCTAATATAAAAAGGAAGAGGTAGGAGAGAGGCTGCTAGTTTTGAACTATGAGGCTGCCAATTTCATTTTTATGAGGCTTGCTTGTTGGGCTTGGTTTGGAGAATCTAGAATTGCAAACTGCTCTGGGCTGTAGCTGTGTTTCGGGATTTTTGAAACGGAATTGTATTATGGTGTTATTGTGTTTTTCTGCATTTCTTCTTGGTTGTGAGTGTTTGGCTAGCTACCAGTGAAAGAGAATTCTGAAGCAGACTGCAGGGAAAAGATAGCCAAAGTGAGTTGACTTTCAAGGAATAATTCACAGGAAGGGGTCAAAGTACTTAGAAGGAGGGAGCTATTTTTGGATGATGATTGTTTCATCTTTTGTTGATACTTAGAACAACAATTTATGGGTACCAACAGCTCAATCTTCAGTTCTCTATGGTCCCAAACTGTCCGTCATGCCAGCAAAAGTGACTCGCAATCTAAACTTGGACAGCCTATTCATTTCTTATGAAAGTAATGCAAAGAATACAACAGTGATTCTTTTGATAATATCAGGAAATTTTGAGGGTGATATTTTGAGTCCCTACATCTCAGAGAGATGAAAACATTTTTAACCCTTGAGGAACATTGTCAAAAGTAAGAAGGAGGAAATAAATACTAAGTGAGGTTTATGGGCTACAAATATGTAGTGGGTTTGTGGATTGGTTTATTTCATATCTTTGGTTTTGTTAGATAGGTTCAAATGCTGTTTTGATTTTTTGACAGCGATGAGATGCAGTTTTGTTTTCCGATCAGTGTAATTTGGCATTCCATTTCCTTCGAACAGAGTGGGTTTCTTTTCCTTCTAGGAGAAGGCATTAAATCAGATTTCTAAGATGTCTTGCTCCTTTAAGAGAATACTCTTTACTGAGACCTTGACAGTAGAGAGGTATTCACTCCCCTGTTGCTCTAAGTTATCTTTTGTATTAGGAGAAAAAAAAACAACAGAGATATTTGTGACCAAATAATGTTGGCCATAATGCAGTTGCATTGAGATGTGGGTATTGAAAAGTTTCCCTTTCTGAACCTCCAGTGTTCCCACACTGGAGGGGGGTGTAACTATGTCTGTTCTTTGTGCTTCAAGGCTGTTGGCTGTGTGCCTCAGAAGGAGCCAGTTGGCAAAGAGTCTGAAGGTTTCAGAAGGACTGGAGGGTGACCAAGAGTATCCGTGACCCTTCAACTGAGCACTAAACAGCTCTGTACAAAGAAATGAAATAATAGATGTTGCATTTTTTTGGTAAGCAGTGCACAGCTGCGTGTGGCTATCAGCATTTTTAGGGCCACCATGACTTCTCCTGGTCTAAACAGAGCTTAGATCTTGGTGAAACACTTCATTCCTGTTTCATCTGGATATTTTCAGGAATTTTTGATTTTGACTTCTGATATGGATTTCTAGTTCAGGAAGAAGAGCCTTACTTTTGGAGGCTTTCCTGAATTTTGAAGGTGCAATTATGAATTCAAATTAGCCTTCATGGCATTTAGTTGTGGGCATAAATGAAAGGATTTAGCCAAATAACACAATTAACAACAAGGTGGGATGCTAAATCTTTTTTTCCACCTTTCCATAGCAGTATCTACAATACTATATTGCCAAATAAGCCACTATTTTTAGCATACTTTTCTTCCTTTGCGATAGATAGAGTGTAAGAAAAAAGTTTGTGTATTATAAGTCAGATCAACTTCAATATACTGCTCTTCACTGGTAAATGTCATAATTTTCTGTATCAGGGCTGTGGTTTAACCTGCTGATGTGATAGTTTCTTTATGCTTTGCTTCTGTTTAATGCTTACAGCATGCTATAAACAGACTTTCATAAGTCTGAAAAAGAGTTTAAAAGACGTGCAGTAGTTTGGCACAAAGGTTGATGTGTTTTAAAGTCTATCGCCTGTGAGAATGAGTTAAAGAATGATACATTTGTTGGCAGTTGGGACAACAGATTCTGTATACAACAAAACAAAAGAGGTTTCTGTGAAAGTTCTTGCTCAAATTCAGTGTGGTCTATACAAGTTACATAAAAGTAGATGTTTGCTTTTGCTAAAACCCAAAATTTTTTATCTTACTAGAGGGCTAACTCCTTTCATACTAAATACATTGTGTTCTGAAGCCCTCTGAAGCCATGAAAGTTGTGATAACTACAGCACTCTCATCAGCACTACTGATTTATCTCTCTCCCTTTCCTACCATGCAGAACACTATGGAAAGCAAGCTCTGGGTGCATTAAAGGTTTTCTTGGAGTAGCATTTCCTGCACTATATTGGCATTTCTGGAAAAGTGGAGGACATACCATGTGGAAATGAAGGTAAGCAAACAAAAACTAATATCATTTGTTTGGCAGAGCATCCTATAGCAGTGCTTCCCATTTCCAGAAAACTCCTGAAGCAGAGGGAGGGAAACATTTGTGAGGAAACCAGCTTCCCTAACCTTTTCCACTTTCTAATCTAATCTCAAGATATTCTGCAAAATGTCAAGAAAGCTTCAGATTAACCTCATGATAGGATTTGGTTCAAGACCATCTTAAAAACCTAAATGTGTGCAAGTCCATTGGACCTGAGGAAATCTATCCGCAGGTCCTGAAGGAGCTGGTGAATGAAGTTGCTAAGCCACTGTCCATTATATTTGAGAAATCATGGCAGTCAGGTGAAGTTCCTGACGACTGGAAAAGAGGAAATATAACCCCCATTTTCAAGAAAGGGAAAAGGGATGACCCAGGGAATTACAGACCAGTCAGTCTCACCTCTGTGCCTGGCAAAATCTTGGAGCAGATTCTCCTGGAAGGCATGCTAAGGCACATGAAGAACAACAAGGTGCTTGCTGAGAGCCAGCATGGCTTCACTAAGGCCAAATCCTGCCTGACCAATTTGGTGGCCTTCTATGATGGTGCTACAGACCTGATGGACAGGGGTAGAGCAGTTGATGTCATCTACCTGGACTTGTGCAAAGTGTTTGACCTTTCCCAAATGACATCCTTGTCTCTAAATTGGAGAGACATCAATTTGATGGATGGACCACTCAGTGGATAAAGAACTGGCTGGATGGCCGCACACAAAGAGTTGTGGTCAATGGCTCAATGTCCAGTTGGAGACCAGTAACAAGTGATGTCCCTCAGGGATCGGTGTTGGGACCGGTCTTGTTCAACATCTTTGTCACTGACATGGACAGTGGGATTGAGTGCGCCCTCAGCAAGTTTGCCGATGACACCAAGCTGTGTGGTTCGGTTGATAGGCTGGAGGGAAGGAATGCCATCCAGAGGGACCTTGACACGCTTGTGAGGTGGGCTGATGCCAACCTCATGAAGTTTAACCATGCCAAGTGCAAGGTCCTACACCTGGGTCGGAGCAATCCCAGGACAGCTACAGGTTGGGTGGAGAAGAGATTCAGAGCAGCCCTGTGGAGAAGGACTTGGGGGTGTTGGTCAATGAGAAACTTAATATGAGCCAGCTTCAGTGTGTGCTCACAGCCCAGAAAGCCAACCGTATCCTGGGCTGCATCAAAAGGAGCGTGACCAGCAGGTTGAAGGAGGTGATCTTGCCTCTCTACTCTGATCTCATGAGACCTCACCTGGAGTATTGTGTGCAGTTCTGGTGTCCTCAACATAAAAAGGACATGGAACTGTTGGAACAAGTCCAGAGGAGGGCCACGAGGATGATCAGGGGACTGGAGCACCTCTTGTATGAAGATAGGCTGAGGAATTTGGGGCTGTTCAGCCTGGAGAAGAGAAGGCTGCGTGGAGACCTCATAGCAGCCTTCCAATATCTGAAGGGGGCCTATAGGGATGCTGGGGAGGGACTCTTCATTAGGGACTGTAGTGACAGGACAAGGGGTAACGGCTTAAAACTTAAACAGGGGAAGTTTAGATTGGATATAAAGAGGAAATTCTTTCCTGTTAGGGTGATAAGGCACTGGAATGTGTTTCCCAGGGAGGTTGTGAATGCTCCATCCCTGGCAGTGTTCAAGGCCACGTTGGACAGAGCCTTGGGTGACATGGTTTAGTGTGAGGTGTCGCTGCCCAAGGCAAAGGTGTTGGAACTTGATGATCTTAAGGTCCTTTCCAACCCTAATGATTCTGTGATTCCATGAATGCACAGTAACATTGTAATCAACAAGCATCAGGGTAGCACAAAGCTTCTGTTAGCCTGTATGCCTGATTCACAAGAAGAGACACATACCTCTGTAAGGACTTAACGACCAAGCCATGCAGCCAAAACTAGTCTGAATTAGTAAAAAACTGTGTGAGTAGTTAGGGCATCATCTGTTACTCAGGAAACAGCATTAAAATTGTTACTGAGTTCTGTCAACTTTCATCTGATAGTTTAGGCAGGGTAAAAATATTGTAGTTTCAGGAAATTTTGACATAATCTGGAAATCACACCTTTGGCACTAACGAGCAGTCCTGAAAATCCATGTGGGAGGAATGCTGCCATCACAAAAGAAGCATTGAGGGAATGCATAGTGACAGACAACAGGGACTCAACCAAGAAAACCATGACAACATATGAGCTGCACATGGAGAAAATACTGTGAAGCTGTTATAACCAAAGAAGTTTTAAATCCCAAGTATCAGAATGAAGTGCCCAGGGAAACTGAATACCGCTATATGTAGTCACAGTTTGCTAAGCTGTATTCTTCTGACAGTTGCAGTTATCTGAACTAGCTTTTGAAGAACCACAATGGTAATCCCAGACTACCATGATAAAAAGAAAGTAGCAAAGAATCTTATTGTACTGGTATTGCCAATGGCAATGGGTCACGTTTCTAACAGAATGTGTTACAGGTGATATCTTCCAGGAGAAAAACTTAATTGGAAGACAGCAAAATTAAATGACAAGCTTTGTTTTGTGTGAGGAAGCATTAGAATTCAAAGATATGTAAAGTTCCATAACTTCCAAAATCATGTGGTCTTTTAGGCCTCACTGCTAAACTACACTGGGATGATATTTATGAGGGAGAAACCTTTTTTAAAATTTTCTTTAGTTTTTCTTTACTCCTTTTCTCCTTCAGCTGTTTCACTATTCTCCTTAGACTTCAGTACAATAAATCCTGCTCAACTGAAAATGCAGCTGTTCTCTTGCCTATAGCATTTCGTTGCTCCTTTTCCGTAACATGCTGATGTTTCAGTACTGCGTTTTAACTATGGGGAGGTTTTGAGAAACTACATCAAATGTCCCCCATCCCCTCCTTCTTTTTCCTAGCATTATTGTTAATGAATTTTAGCAGGCAGGACTGCTCTCTAACAGCATATTCTTCAGCTGCACACTGAACTTGAGCTGCAAGATTTAATAGAAACATAATCACAAGGAACAGGGGTTGGTTAAGTTCTGTTTCTGTAGCCAGCAAAACTAGCTCCATCTCTGTGATAAGCAGAGGTTGACTGTGAACATGTCGGAAGACCATGGTATTTCAAACTCTGATGTTTCCTTTTCCAGTAACTCATTCATGTCTACATAATAAAAGTGTGTGCCCTGTGTCCCCCCCAGGTTTTCACCATTGTTAGTATCTCTGGTGCACCCCTATGTATTTTAAATTCCAGGTGGTTCTTGGAAGAATTACAACTCCTTATAGTACTTTCTCTGTAGTGTTTCTGTGTAACAACTCCAGCAACTTCTTCTTACATTTTTGCTGCTTGACAACAAGGGATCATTTGGGGATTTAATACAGACTTGAGCTATAGGCCACCAACTCCCTAGAGTTCTTCTGGGCATATGTATGTGGGTGACTTGTCTGGGTGCAGGGAAAAAGGAAAAAGATCATGGTGTAATCAGGACAATGTTCTTGTAGGGGCTTGTCTTAGAAATTCCTAGGTAATAGATTCTTTTGTTTTTCTTCAGGATTAGACTACTGCAGCTGGAGGAAATGGTCTTTCCAAGGGCTTGCAGCTCCAGGGGATAGAGATTGTTGGCAACTTTAAAAAAAGTTAATTAAAAATAAATATCCCTTACAACATTATCCATTATACTAGCAGTGCTTTTTGTTTCTTTGGTTTAGATTCACTAAAGTTAACTAAAATGCCATTCTGAAGTACTGTCAGCAAATAAATTTGCTAGTAATTCCAAAAGATGTTGCACTGTGCTACTCTATTAATTCTTTCTAGGCAGAAACAGTAGACAATCAAAAATCAGCAAGCGATACCCTCATGCTAATCAGCATGGGTTTCCAGCTGTGTTTTTAGATATGAGTGTGGTCTGCTACAGAGCCTGATATTGCTCTTCACATAACCTGCCACGAGTCCTGCTTTCTCTTTCTTCAGGCTCTGATACATGCGTCCTTTTGTTACCACCCTCGCCACTAGCTGAGCTACTCCCTTCTTTGTTGCTTGTTTACTTAGAGCAGAAAAATTCTTTTCTATCCCCTCTTCTCAACAGCTTTTTTAGTAGGTGGCTGAGAATTATTGTTTATTAAAATTCCATACATGATGATACGAACTATTACAAAAACCAATAACAATAAACACCCCCCCCCCCCCCCTTGCTTTCCCCCCGTAGGAATATATCTTGCCCTGATAAATTTTGTTTTTCACAGAATCATAGAACAGAAAAGGTTGGAAGAGACCTTCAAAGATTATCTGGTCCAACTTTTTTAGAAACAAAACTCCCAGTTATAATTTCTGATGTCATCTAGGAATGTAAAGAAATTTCTGTATGCATTTTACTCCATCAGTAATCAATATTTGGTCAGACTAGCCACCTCAGTGTTTTCTCTATCACCTAATGAGGACAGTAGTTTTAAGATGCAGACCCACTGTTTCAGAATTAGGATCTAATGTTTTATTTTTGGCTTTCTCTTTGTTGATGACTGTCCCTTAGTCTGATAATGTCACTGTCTTTGCTGTCTAGTGGGTAGTCCTTCTGTAAATATTTTTTCTAATACATTAGGAAACTAAAGCTAATAAGTACATTACCCTTTCAAAGAATAGTCTAGTCAGGCTTTATTTTTTTTCCCTTTGTTTTCCATCACTTTTCTCCCATACTTGCATTTGTACAGCTAACCTCATCTTGAGAGCTGCATTATGAAGGTGTTCTAATCTAAATTCAAAAGAGGGTATTGTCTCTATTATATATATAGTTACATACAGAAGGAACTGCAAACTTTTTGAAAGCTGCAAAATACTGAAATTGTTAATTTTGTAGCATTAGTACTGTATGATCATGAAATTAAGACTGCATTGTAATAGAGATAATACTGTCTTTAGTTTCATGATCACATACTTTTGATTCAAATGGTCCCCATTTATCACGGTGTAAGTGATCTCTAAACAAATAGGGATTCACCATTTATTCTTACCCTCACTGCTCAATGCTTGGCCCATAACTTCTGTATGACATGTCATTCCTCTAGAGAAAAAGATGTTAATGCTGTATGGATTGAGGGCTTCTCAGCTATTAATGAACTGACTTTCATAACGTACTATAAAAAGTGGTTATGACATTCTTGTATTATAAATGGAGATCCAAAGTGTATGCAGTTCAGGATTGAAACGTTCCACTTTGGAGGGGTTTCCTAATGTTAAATTCATCACATTCAATAGATGGTTTGTTGAGTTTTTCTCTAGGGTATTTAATATTATGTAGCTTTTTTATGTCATACCATCCATTGACTGCTGCAGAATTTTTGTGGAGCAAATTCACAAAGCAAAGGCTTATATGATGATAGATGGACAAACTGTTATCATTGGTGCAGCTATGATCACTGTGATCAAAGACATTGAACCCACATTGCTTTGGTGTCAGGTGAGAGAAAGTAGGTGCAGAGTCTGGTTATCAAATGTGGTGTTCAGGCATTCTTCTTCATTCACCTGCTAAGTCCAAAAAAAGTTAAGGGTCTTGTGTTTAAATATCTTATTCACCACAGACTTCTGCTTATGCCCAACAGGCCTGATGGGGAGTATCTTCATGCCAGTAAAGCTGCTTCTGACTAAGTAAATAACTGGGTTAGATAGGAAGGTGTTTTGTATCTTTTGCATCTTCTAGATAAGTTAATTTCCTTGCCCCTTTGTAGCATTAGGAAACTACGGACTTTTGAAGCAACTTGCCTCCCAACCTGGGAGAAAATAAATATGGTGTTCCATCCATGATAGCCAAGATCTTAGTGTTCACTTTCCTTTTTTCTCTCCACACTCTGATTCATTCAAGAAATCTAAGGACACTTCAGCTTTCATCTCCACCACTGCCTTGCATGGATCCAGGTCACATTGTGTGGAAACAGATGTCTATTTGAAGAGCATCAACCTACACATGCACATGCATAAACACAAGGGCATGACTACTGCTGCCCCACAGCATGCTCTCTCTGACCAGAAATTCCAGTCTAAATTTGGAGAATAATTTTCATTTTCTACAGCTTTGGTTTAGAAGGTGTTCCTAATTAAACTTGCTACTGTGACTTTGATTTGAGCAATTCCAGATCTATGCCCAGCGTACACGTAACAGTTACACTGATAAAGTCCCAGTGGTGGTGTTTAATATAGAATCATAGAATCATAGAATAGTTAGGGTTGGAAAGGGCATTAAGATCATCTAGTTCCAACCCCCTGCCATGGGCAGGGACACCTCACACTAAACCATCTCACCCAGGGCTCTGTCAACCTCTCTCACCCAAAACATCTAGTTTAAAGTTTTCTTGATCAGCCTGGCAAGCTTCCTACCAAAACAGCTCTTCCCCTTCTTTGTCAGACCAGCTCCACCAGTCTCCACTAGACCCAAATTGAGTCCCATGTTCTAAATACCCGTGAATATGTTAAGTTTGCTTCCAGGAAAGTGTTAATATAATTTTTAGTGAAGCAAAGAGGAGGTTAATTAGGAAATTATGCAAAGGAGATATTTATAATTTTGTTTTAAAGCGAGAATCTGTTAAACAGGCAGGAAAATAACAGTGGAAGGAAGGACCTCTATTATGACAGATGCAACTGCAAAGGAGACAATGTCTTTTGCAGCAATTAGGAAACTGTGTATTTCAGGTACTGCTAAACGTCAAACTGCAGGTGTTTGTTAATAAAATGCTAACCTCTACAGCAAAGGATTTCAGACTTCTTGTTTCTTATCTCTCGTTTTTGGTATCAGATGAAGTGACACATTCTAGCAGTTTCCCACGAGACAGGGTTTTGCTCACACATGAGCTTCACATTGTTTGCTAGCATCAGAGATACTTTGATTATGGGAGAGAGGAGATAACTCTTTTCCTTAAGTTTTCAGCCTTTACCATCAATAATGAAGTTTTCAGAAAGCACCCTGAAGTGCTTTATGATGCTGTTTTCTCATGCAGTTAATTAATAATATTTTCATGTGATAATTTCTCATAAATTTCCATTAGCTAGTGCTCTATTCCAATATTCAGACTAGTGGGGCTTGTCTTAACACGTAAGCTACAGTGGCTTAACTTAGATTGTTTTTAAGATTGTCCTAAGTAGGTGTTTTTATCTATGTTCATGGGGCTTTTTAACCATGCAAATCTGTGTCCAAAAGCATTTTAATTCCCAAGCTATGTTTAACCATTATAGTTCTTTCAGCAGGCTTTTTATCACTTTTAAAAACCATCAATTTAAAAGCTTTTCTCAACTCTGCATTGCAAAAAAGACAGCATTAATCAGAGTCATGCATTTTTTTTAACCAGAAATCATGCAGTCCTTACAGTCCTTGAACAATAACTCGTGGTCATTGTTCAATTGCTATGGGGAAAGTAAATGTCCTTTGTAGTCTAAAAAAAAAACAACCAGCAAAAAACCAAAAAGCACCCAGTACATAAATTTCAACTGACTACAATGGGATTTTACACATCTAACTATTAAATTACTGTGGATAAATAATGTACCACGATGAATTGCCTAGACTTTATTAACCTGTACTGAATTAGACTCCTCATATTAAAATATTTCATGGGATTATTTTATTGTCTATTACTGTCACAAAATAAACTGCAGACTATGGAAAGGTGTATTAATTTTGGACAGACTGACAGGTCTAGATTACCTGAAAAAGCACGTCTTCTTAGGGTACTGAAGCATTAAAGTAGTTCTGATGTTCATAAAAGACAGCTGCAAATCCTAGCAGGATTAGGACATGGAAGAGAGACTGACAGCTGCACAAGCAATACGGAAGGTTTTAGTTTGCTATTAAAGAAGACTTTTAGAAACTTGCTGTTTAGCTCAGAAACTAAGAAAGCTTCAGAAGACATTTAAAGATGCCTTTCAGAAATTCAGCTGGAACACTTTGGGGCTATAACATTTATTCTGCCTTCACTGTGGCTGATTAGATGTTTTTCTAAGGTTTCCTAGTTAAGAGGTTTCTTTTTTTTTTTTTTTTTTTTTTGTGTGTTGCTGTGGGTTTTGGGGGTGTGCTTTGTTTTGCTTTGTTGTTTTTCCCCTGGGCTCTGAAAGTGTAGTGTGGATGCAATATACCATTTCATGAGGTAGAGAATGGACATTGTTTGGTCAGTCCCTGTTTCAAATTGTCCAGTGTCACTATATGAGAAAAATGACAGGCTGGTGCTAGGGTGATTCTCTCTAAAACTTTTAATGAAGTTCTATAATTTGAACCTTATTAGTCATGTCTCTGTGTGTCCCAGCTATTCTGATTGTATACTGGTGTGGTTTTAGTATATTCTATTTGTATAGGAGGAGACTCCCTTCTGCAAATACTTAGCGGAAACAACTTAAGTTTCATACTTAAGTACAATTTAAGTTAGACTAAATGTTGAGCCTAAGTATCAGGACACCATAAGTAGCAGAGCCTTCGTTCTGATCACTGTAAAAACAGACGGCCAGCATCAGACAGAGTGTCTTTTTAGCTCAGCATTCTATCTCTGGCATTGGCCAAAAGTAGGAAGGGTCAGAAAATGAGAACAGCATAGACCATGTATATCCTCTGTCCACTTAGGGAAATCCAAAACAAGATATAGATTCTGTTGAGTGAATTAAATGCCAGTGAACTTGTCCATTCTGTGTAGGAAATTGTAGATGTGGCAATTCCTGTGAAATCATTTGAATGTATCCAGGCACAGATTTTGTCAGGGTAGAGCATGTAGACTGGGAGACTAAACCACTCTGAAAATATTTGAATGCCTGATAGGTATATGCTTATTGCTGCTTCTGTAATTTGGAGCACACAGGGGCAAAACTACCAGGAAATTGATTGTTTTCCAAAATTATTATGACTCAAAACAAGCTTTTTGAGAAGGTGATTAGCACTTCTGTTCTGCATGTGGACCCCTGTTCAAAGAGCACAGCAATGGTTAATTGTAAGCCCTGGACCAGTCTCAGTGACTCACTTACTAATTTACATTTTCACTTTATTACATTTTGAAGAGCTGCTCAAAATGCTTACATCTCCACTTTTTTTTTTTAAATTAAATATAATATTTTTAAAAAGCAAAGCACTTTAAATCAGATTCAAATTCTTTGGATTTATGCATTGATATTGGATGGCATATTTTAAACTAAAAGCTAAAATGATAGTTCCCCCTTTATCCTATTTTTTTCCCAGAAAAAAAAGTAATTTCGTAACCTGCTCTAAGAAGAATTTCATATTTATAGAAGGTATGAAATATTTTTATTAAAAATTAGTTTTACCACAAGGTGGATTTTTAAATATTCCCATCACCTTCACTCCTAAAGAAAATTGCATTTACTGCTAATTTGTTTTTTCCTATTAGCATACAGCAGACTTAAGTAAAATAGCAAATAATGACTTTTTGATTTGTTATAAAACTACCAAGGGAATTTGCAATGCAAGTGGTGCATTGTAAACTGAACAATGTAATGTAAACTGAACCTTTCTTTTCATCTAAAATGAATCATTCATATCTAAAAAAGGAGCAGTCATTTCATTACCAGCCAGACTCACAGACCCCTCTGGAAAAGTTATAGGTTTGCTTCAAGGCAGTTCAAGAAATAATCCTCTGTCACTGGAGAGCTGATGCAAGAGGCCAATGGATACTTTATTATCAAGTTAGCTGGGAGAAATAGGCTGAAGGTGAGGATACCTTTTTATTGCACAGGTGAAGAAAAGACTGAGTTACCAGGACTAGGCATGTATTCCTACAACTGCTGCTCATAATGAGGAGCTAATCAGATAATGGATGCAAAATTTCTCAATTTCCAGCTGTACTTTAGGAACAATGATCATGGAACACGGGCATTGCCAGGTAATTTCACCAGCACAGATTATTTTATACTACACCCACAGGGCTTGAACAGAAATCAAGATACCTTTACAACATCACATTTAAATATATGAACAGTATAATGTTATTTTTGACAATGGATTGTGGAATTTATATTCTAGGTTTTTTTAAAGATCATTGTTAGTGTTCCTTAAAATGCACTGAATCTCATTAGTGGCATGATTTTCATGCTAATGTAACATAAATGCAGTCAGCACAAAACATAGACATACAGTAAATGCACACTGCCATCAAGCATTCTGTTCAGTTTTTTTCCACTATTATTAATTGTGAAAAGTTCTAAGTTTACAATGTTTCCAAATGCCATGTCGCATTTAACTCTATTAGCCACTGTTCAGCAAGATACTTACAAACGTACTTTACAAAAATATTCTGTAAACAAGAGGAAGGACTTGCTCAAGGATCCAGGAATGCAAACATCTAATAGCCCAACCTAAAATGGGAACGCTCTCCTCATCCAGCAATTCAGGACACTGTAAGTAGTGGTGAGATCCCATTTTTAAGGGTTAGAGAACATCCAAACAGAAAGTCTAGGAGAAATCAAAGGAAAAATTACTAGGACATTCTGTGATTCTGTGACATGAAAATTTTATAAATTTACAAGTGTGCCTTACAAAAGTATGTGTTTTAGCATTGCATGTAGATTCTTCAGACATAAAAATGTTACTTTTAAGAGTGAAGCTTTCCTAAATTCGATCTACAGTGAACAAATGCTGATGGCTTTACTTTTACAAGGGCATAATTTCGACAGAAATTGAAAAACACACGGGTCATACTTGCAGATGAAAATTTAATTTGGAGTACCTTTTCAGTGATCCTGATGAAAACAAATGAAGAAACTGACACCATAAAGTACTGCTTCGTTGAAACCAGAGCAGGGCTGCAGGTGGTCCAGTTCAGCTGGCTGTTAGAAATATAGCTGATTCCCAAAATGTTTAACCTTATCTCTCAGTCCTGCTTGCCATCACCAGGCTTGGCAGGCACTTCCCATGCCTTCTCTTGCACTTGCTCCTTTTCACCATGGTCTCCCATAGGCACAGCAAGGGGCTGGGTCCTGCTGGGGCAAGTGGAACTGAAGAGGGCTTCCAAAAGCAACATATTTCAGCCATGAAACAGTGTTTTCCAGCATAGAAGTACACTGTTGGAAAATTCTCAGCATGCTCTGACTGCTGAGGATAGTGAATCCAAACACATTAAAAAGTGGTACCTTTGAGTTTTACCATTTTCCATATGGAGCATGTTTTATCAAATGGAAAGAAAAAGATTTTGTTGTCAAAACCCCCAATATTATTTTTTTATTCTGATATGAGATGAGGCAATAGTGAGATGGAATAGTTTTAGCTTTTACAGGATCTGAATGATGATGGAAACATATATTTTATTTTTTTTTTTATGAAATGAAATCATTTGCCTTTCTGAAAATATCTGGACTACTGGTCTTTTGAAGTAAAGAGGAGATTGAATGGTCACACATTTTGGTGTTAGGTTTGGGGCATGCATTCATATTAATGTGTTTATCTACTTCACCTGACTGAGAAATAGACCTGTGCTTAAATGCTTTTCCTGAACTGGGTAATGAAAGAGAATGCTTAAAAGAAGACAAGGTACCTGGGGTGTTTGAAGAGGAAAATCAAGTTACTTTGAGAACTTAGAAATGTCATATAAATCCTTATCTCAACATCAGAGGGAAAATCAAAAAAAAAGCATGTTGCAAAGCTTTGCAGAAAATAAGAAAATAAGGTTTTGCTTTGAAAAATTCAAGCTTCTACTTATGCATAAAATAAATAGAAATACAGATTATCAAAGAAGGATTTAAAGGGACCCTATCAACTTGAAATATATCAATTTGTAAAAGAACCCCTTTAAATTAGTATCAAATAAAATTTCTACTCCAATTGCTCTGTAAATTCTTGGGGCTTTACAATTGTGGTTTTCATCCTGCTATTGCAGTCAGAAGGAGTCATGGAGACATGGAAAATAATGAAACTGAAGATACACAAAGTGCATGCAAATGCAGAAGTAAACAAACTAGAAAGAACTAGGAATAGTTTTTCATTTTTTGAGTTATTTGTTGTTAATAGCAAGCCTTGGAGTTATGCCAGACAATAAAAAGCACATTAGTTTCAGGCAACAGACTGACTTTTAAGTAGTGTTGCCTAGAGGCAAAAGGCATTGATCCTCCATTAAATGAAAATTAATTATTCTCCTTTCCCTTTTACTCTTCTATGAAGATTGTTCAATAGCCTTAGATTTCTTTTCTCTTTAATTGGAGTCCAAAAATTATTTCAGACCTGGAAACTGGAAGTCTTGTTGGCACTAAAAAAATGTCTTGCCATATAAGAATTGGGTCACTTAATTTTGGCACCTCAATATAAAATTAATTTCATCTTTAGCAGGACTGTGAAAGAAGATTACTTGAAAGTCTTGCCACAGGATGTTAAACTATTTGTAAAGTCATCCAAACAATGAGTCACAGGTGGTCAAACATGATACTAATCCTACATTTATGACCAATGGCCAGATGGCAACCTTCATGTGATCCTACCACTTTCCAGATACAGATCTTTACTCTTTCTCAGCTACTGCACGTACATTCAAACCAGTAAATATGAAATTAGAAATAGATTCATCCACCCCAAATATCAAAATGTTTTTGGTAACAATGTATGGTGCACACAGAAACAGGTAACCTCTTGTGTGAGAAATTGGATCTTAGATTTGATTGGACATTTGATTACTTTCATTTGACCTTGTGTGCAGAAAGAGGAAAAAAGTGTAGATCTCACAAATTAACAGGATTTTTTCCTCACTTATATTTTGACACATTTTTATGGAAAGAACTAGATTTGGTTTATGTTGTTGTTGAGAGAGCTTACATCTTAACAAAGCTTCTGTTTTTCTGCAGCAATATAGGTAAGTACAATCACATGGCAGACGTCCTGAGGCTATGCATTATATCCCCTAAATGCATCCCAAGCCAGTTATAGTAAACGAGATGAGAAAAGAGGAGGTAGGAGAAGGTTAAGCATTTGAAAAAATATTTTAAATAGATAAATATGTAGTGGGTTTTTCAGAGTAAAAAGAGAATGGGAATAAAGTTCCTATGAGAAATCAGTCAGTATTTTAAGAATCACAGAAAATAATAAGTGTGAGAACACTACTATTAGCATTTTTATCATGATCCTATGAAGAGTATTGTACTGTACCTCCTCCCATGCCCACTCTACCTGGGATTAGATGTTAATATGATGGTTTCTCAGAATGGCTTCTAATTTAACTAAATCATGAAAATGTATTCGTACCCTTCTCAGCTTGAGAAATCTGAAATGGAACTCTGCTGCTTTTGTTTTCTTCTTGTGTTGTTTTGTTTGTTCCTTTTTTGATATTTATTTTATTTTCTTTTTTACCACCAACCCTGACAAGATTTGTGCAAGAGATGTGACTCAGCTGGAAACTTCAACAAGGAACCTGTTGGAGAAGGATGGGTAGCACTATATTGAAAAGTATTGTGACAGGATCAGTCATTTCTTTCCCAAATTGTCTCCTGGTCTTACACTGCCCTTGAGATGCTCTCAGCAGCGGCTGTTGGAATAATTGATTTTTCTGTTCACTGACTGAAAAAAATTCCATTCACATTGACCCAGAATGATTTCTTTAGGGGGAGGTTGCTCATCTTATTAAAAAAAATGGAAGTTTTAAAATATTTCATTGGAATTAATTTGAGAAATAATTAAAAAGAAAAAAAAACAACAAACAACCCTAAAGGTAAGTGCGGAGGTAACTCTCAGTCTGAAACAAAACTTATATTCTTTTGAAAATGGTAGACAAAATGTTTTGACCTTTATGAAAAGCTTTGCCCCACTGAAATATGTCATGTTTTTTAGAGAATTCTCAAATAGTTTTGCCAGTCTTCTATTGGCAAGAGAGATGAGGTGGACACAGCGCTTTATTCAATATTACTCTGAGGCCATACAAGATCTTACAGCTTTTGTTTAAAGAGGGGGACAAGGCTGGGGTTGAATCAACCTTTTCCTTAAGTGCTGTGTTTGCAAGGTTTTGGGGTCCACACTTTTCTGCTTCTGCTTTGTGAGCTCTGGGGAATGCTTGTAGTGCAGCTGGATCCAAACTCAGCGTAGATCAGGATGATATACCTTCCATGGGGAAAAGGCATCACAGCTGCATTTCTGGGTCCCTGAAAAACAGAGAACACATCCATAGGTCTTGACCGAGATTTATAAATAATTATCAGTGTGTCAGGGGTTAGTCCTTATTTAAATTAAAGTAAAATATTCTTGTTTCCTTTTCTTACTTCATATCCAGATAGCAAAATTGTTACATCTCCTGTGTGCCTGTAAATTGTGGCTTCTCAATGGCACTGATTGACTTGAAAACCTTTAAATGGCCTTGCACTAAAATAGTCTTTAAGTATGTATGCACAACTGATAAAATCAATACCAGGGAAGTGTAAATGCAACCTGGGTTGCAAGGCAATCAGATGTGCATACATAGCAACCAAAATAATGCAAGCAAGTCATGCCATGAATGCCAGTAAAGATGCATATTTACACAGCAAAGAGAGGAGCTGATTAGTGCAGGCACATTGGGATGAAAGATCACAAACCCCATGATCTAAGTGACTGTCATCTTGAATTTGAATTTTGATTTAGTTTATGGTATTTTGAAGACATTACTCTTTATTAAAAATTATAGAATCATAGAATGGTTTGGATTGGAAGGTATAATTAAAGATCATTTATTGCCATTCCCCCTGCCATGGGCAGGTACATTTCCACACAATTAAGTTGCTCAAAGCCCTGTCTAACCTGACCTTGAATGCTTCCAATGATAAGGCATCTACTTTTCTGGGTAACCCATTCCAGTGTCTCACTGCACTCATTGTAAAGAATTTCTTCCTTATAGCCAATCTAAAATTATCCTCTTCCAGTTTAACACTGTTTTCCCTTGTCCTGTTACTACAGGCCCTGGTAAAAAAATCTCTCAATTTTCATCAGCCATCTTTGAGTACTGAAAGACCACAATAAGTTCTACCTGGAGCCTTCTCTTCTCCAGGCTGAACAAGCCCAGCTTTCTCAGCCTGTCTTCATAAGAGAGCTGTTCCATCCTGATAATTCTTAAGGCCCTCCACCAAATCTTCTCTAACAGGTCCATGTCTTCCTTTCCTATACTTACTTGTATAGTAAAAGTGACAAATAATAAACACACTGCTTGCTGTAGAGGACTGAAGAAAAGGCCAGGCACTGATTTGTCTCACTGGGTTTACAGCTTCTTAGTTAAGCAAGCTGCCAATGGAGAAGAGTTAAGCTTCTGCTTAATGGAGAGAGGTGCAACTTCAGGAAGGTGGTTTTTTGGCCATACGTGAGACATCTATTTTGGATGAGTTCATTTGCTCTCAATTAAGTCTGAAGTGAGTAGCTGACATGTAGGTATCTGTGTTTAGTCAGATAAACCAGGTGCAGAGCAGAAGGTCACACAACCCCTCTGGTCTGTGGCCTGTTTTTGTTCTTCCAGGTTAGTGAGGTCTTTAATACTGCATTTGTTAGTATTTGTCTGCTGCCGAGACAATAAGCTGTTTCCTTAACCATCTGTGCTTTAAGTTTAGCGCTTTGCACACAACCAGTAGAAATGTTCCTGTGGGGCTGCTTGTTTCTTTTCTCTCTCTGCTGTCCTGCTTGAGTGCTTGACTTCAGCTGGACTGTGTGTTTAAATAGAAATAAGTCTCCTGTTAGTGAAGAAAGTGTGGGAACATCTATGTGTTACCTGCTGTTGAATTTACAAATAAAAATATTAGGTGAAATTGAGCTGTATAAAATGTGTACAGATCACCCTGGTTTATAACACAACCTTTTTCTAAATGATTAAGGCAGACTATTCTGGTATGACAGCTCAGGCTCGCCCCTTTTGGGAAGATAATTTACGGTAAGCCATTGCTTCGACTTTGAAGATTTTTAATCTTCACAGGCATTAAAAAGTAGAATTACCTTTATAATAAAAAGGACCCTTGAATAATATACAAATTCACACTAAGGGTTTAGTTTTGGTTTAATTTTTAATTCAGCAGCAGATTGCTTTTCACAGTAACACTATCAATTACAAAAATGATCTATATAAAAGGGCTAGGAAGCTGTCAAAGTAGTGTGGTGTTCTTACAATGAAGATAGCAGAAAAGTCAGTATATACCCTACAGAAAGTAAAAATCTCTCTGTTGTGCTTAATCTGTGTCCAAGACATTCTTGACACCTGATTTCCATCCATTTTAGGCTTCTGTGACACAGCTGTTATCACAATATCTAAGTGAAATTAAAAGAATTAAAGACAGGAGAAAATAGAAAAAAAAAATACTATTAAGGCACCTGGGCTGCATTTCAGGTCATTTGGATTCAATAACCAGCTTTGGCCCTGTCTTCCAGTGTGATCTTGAGCAAGTCATTGGTATTGCTGTTCCCCATATACACACTGTACCTAATGATGCTTCCTTTCTCCCACTCATCACTGTTTTTGACTAGAATGAAGCTTTTGGGGCTGGGACCGGTCTTTCACTGGCAGTCTAAAGAGTCCAGTATCAGTGTACACATCCTTTCTTAGGGCTGTATGATTTAGGCACAGCTGTGAATTTCTTGATTACTATACCAGGATACCTGTAGACTAGTCAGTAGGAAATGTATTTTAATACAGTTTTTAATAAGCTTAAAGATTCTGCTAAAAGGCTTTTTAAATGACCACTCATGACTGAAGATAAGAAGCATGATGACTAATGCACACTGCCTGTGGTGAAGTATGGATGATATTTCTGTATTTTCATATTGATATGTTCGTATACACATGAATATATATATTCATGAAAGTAAAAGCTCTTTCCTGAACAGTTACTTGAGAGTAAAAGCTCTATGTAAGATGAGGAAGGGAAAACGTTTGAATTACAATGGCCTGGAAAGATGGTAAGTAAGATGTAATGGAAAAGTTGATGAATTACTCTTTTTCTTTATCCTGAATTAGTGTGTGTTTTTAGGGAGCCTGCTAGTAAATGGAAGTTGTTCCAGGCTCTGAACAAACAAAATACCCTGTTCCTTGTCCTTTTCTTTCGTGCCCTCAAAGGCATTCATTTTCTCCCTGCATTCAATAATAGGAAATGACAGATGTACCTGCAAAAGATCAGGACAACTGAAAAAGGCAGAAAGGCAGAGCGTGGAGGCTGCAATGTAAAAGGTCACCTGAAATTGCTGCATTTCACTTTTGGTCAGCCTTGGCCACTCATCTAGAAGGTGACTTCAACCACATCACCTCAGCCAGGTTTTTTGTGATATCCCAATTAATTCTTATGGGCTTCCAGAAGTTATGGTCTTCCCTCATCATTTAAAGAGGGCTCATCATGAGCAGAACACCATGATTTGGAGAAAGGGGGTGTGAATTGCCCTACAGGTGCAGTCAGAAGTGTGGCGGTGAAACCTCTCCTCTTCCTGATGGCACCAGGCTGAAGGAGCTCCAATAGGGTCTGCAAATAGCCATCATGTACTGTCTGTGGAGTAAGAGCAACTGAGAAATGCACTTTTTCTGTCTCCCACAGTAAAAGGAAAGACATCAATTCTTCTGAGGCTGGTACTCATACCACACAGGAAGCACTCTGGCCAGAGGAAAAACAAAGACCAGATCTTCAGAAACTGCCCATTTGACAGAAGAACACATTGATGAGAATGCACGCCTATCAAGGAGGATCACCTTCTCTGTTCTACAGTCTTGGAGCACAGCACACTATGGAATACACAATAGTTGTATGCCAGTGTGCTTGTTTCCCTTAATTCATACTGGATTTGCACTGGAAAGCTTCCATGTCCTGCACACTCACTTCTCAAAGATCAGGCTGTAGAAGCACACATCTGTCAGCTGTAGAGACTGTCTTCATCATGAGTAAATACTGCAGGGTGCCTGACTGAAGTGCACAGAGCAGGGTCAGCACATGAAAGAGAACTGATGCTTTCCAGTCTCACAGGACTCTGAACTCAGCATGAAGCGGAAACCACTGCCTCCTCAAGAAGCTGAGCACTACTGACAGATGGTATTTTGCCTGCTTTAAAGGTATTATCTCTTGGCTCTTGCTTAGTTTATACTTATATGCTTAACTTGTAACCTGGAACATAAAATATTGTCTGATATGCTGTGTTTGAAAGACTCCAGACACCAAGTCTACTTCAATAATTGCTGGAGCTTTCAGGATAGCAGCCACCTTTCATATCTCTAATATCAGCTCAGTCTCTAAAGGGAGAACTGTTCCTTTACTACTAGTAGTACTGTTCTCCTGAGGAATGACAGCATTGTTTATATCGACTGACCTCTCAGCCTTCCTTCCCTCACTGGAGATCAGTGAAGGTGATCAGGTTTTATGTCCTCTAATGCCTTGGGAATGTAGTGCAAGAAGAGTTAGGTAGGGAAAGCAGAGCTTGTGTCCTAACTCCTAAAGGACTCTGTGTGACTGCAGCAGCTGACAGCTGTTCAACAAAATAGATTAAAGTAAATGACATTACAATTCCCCTTCAAGATATGCCAAAATATTAACCCTCAAAGACACTTCACTAAGACAATTTAAAGGCTAAAAACACCTTAAAGAACCTTGACTTAATGCAGAAATTGAAAGTGCTGAATCAGATGAGCTATTTCAGAAGAATGTCATCTCTGAACCTAACACAAAAGCAATCCATTGCGTCCTTTACAGTCCTGGAAGAGTGAACTCCACTTTTTTCTCAGCTTGGATCTGGAAGCTTGTCCTCTGCGGATGCTGGATGAATTTCTCAAACATTTGTCGTTCTCCACCACAAGCCCAGACTCCCTAATGTGATAACTTGAATAAGAAGAGGACCTCATGTAAATTCTACTGAAATTCAATCAAGGAAAATGAACTGCAGACATCTGCTCTTTACTTCTGTACTGTTTAGGTGTTTTCCCCTGGTCTGCATAAAAATGCTTACATAGCTTGAGTAAATGCCAACCCAACATTTCAGCATCTGATTGACTACATAACCATGTGAACAATGCCAGTGAGAAGGTAAATGAGAAGGTGAAGGTATCACGGGATATGGATTAGCTGGCTACTGTTCCCTGTTCAAAATTGCTGATCAGTGATCTCCTTTAAAATCTGATTAGAAAGGAACATTGTTTTCATTTGTTTAAGTAGGGGCTGGTCACCTTTTATGCTTCAAAATATATTCATTCAAAATGCTTCAAAGCATTTAAAGGAGTGTGACTCTCATGGATGTAAAGAAAATATATTAATGAATAGCTTTGAAAAAGTAATACTTAGACCATCATTTAAGCAGTGAACACTTTCTCCTTTACTTTCCCTTAGTCCTGAAACTCCTTGAATTATAATAGTAGGTCAAATTCCTCCATCGTGAAACTTTATTGGTCTTGACAGACTTACACCAGGGATTTGACTGGCATGGTATTAGATATCCACCTTCTCATATCCAAATACACAACCTCAGTGTTACAAGATAGTCATGATAGCAAAGACTACAGAGCAACTTCACACTGCTGGAGGGGAAATGCTCGTCCTCTCCCAGGCTGCAGCAGGCAGTGGCTGTATGCCATATGCTCTTAACCAGGTGTTAGGTTCTTCTCCCAAAGCAGCTGGAGCTGATGACCCACCTCACTGGTAGTTTTAATAGGTCAGAAATTTGGATTTGCAGTCTTGCTTTGCTGCTGCCTCACGCTGGTGATACCTAAAGGGCACAAGTACTGAACACTGTCGCAGTGAAGTTCCCCAACGCCTAAAGCTTTGAGTTGGATTCACAAATTGTTTAACTTCCTTCTGTGACTGATTCGTAAGCATGCTCCAGTGCTGCTTATTGTACTGGGCTTCATGTGGAGCATCTCTGGAACTGATGACATCTCTATCTGTTTTTCTCTTTCACATTCCTGTTTTAGTCATTCACCTACTAATTATAACTTAGACTTCATGGTGATGATGGGAAGGATTTAACTTCCCTCATCTTTCTGAAGTGATTTGAACCTGGGATTAACTACTGTGGGCAGACTGAAGATGTTCTCATTCTCTCTGTTAAAGCTTCTGTTTTATGTGGAATAAATAAATGTGCATCATACCAAATCATAAACATGATACAGGAGTGCTTGAGGCACTTCAGTTCTGTTCCTGCTAGTCTATTTATATTCAATAAATCCCATGGAGGGATGGGATTTGAGGCATACTTCTGCTTTAATGTTGCCTCTCTGCTGACTGCTATCAATGCAGTTTTTTTCCCTGCTCTTTTATTCCTTAGGCTGTGGCTGCAAGGAATGGAAAATATGGTTTTAGAAAATGTAACATAGGATTTATATGATATTTATAAATATCATAGCCATATGGTGTAGCACTGAACTGGTGCAAAGTAACCCTGACTATTCAGAGTGCTCAAGGAATTTTTGTGGCAGGCAATTATGCACTAGATTTTATGCCAGTTTGGATATTCTCTGACTGCTCAATTCTGATGTTACTTGCAGTCAGGTAATTTCTCCTATTTTGCAAGTGGCATAAACCAGCTTCACTTACCTGCTTAATTCAGATTAGGGTAATGTGGATGAGCGATCCTGGGAAGTCCAGGTCTGAGGCTGGTCACTGCAGAACTGTGGCCTTATGCTCTGCATAGGTGGGTTAGAAGCCTTCACTTATGAGCCTAAATGTGGCACATCCCTCCCTTTTGCAGTCCTAACCTACAGCAAACACTGAGGCTTTTGCAGGTTGTTTCTATTGTAAGGAATCTTTAGGTGGGAGACAATATTTCTTTGGTTTGATAATGTTTATTAAAAAAAAGTACATGAAATTCTATCTCCTTGAATCAGTAGAAATCAAAAGCAGAATGCCTTCTCTCTTATGATTCTCACGCTCTCTTGTTTTCAAGTGTGCATTATTCACACAAAGTTCTCCTGTCTTTCTTTCAGGTCAGGGTCAAACAACAGGTAGCTGCCTTTGACTTTCTGTTTTGTTCTGAGTCTGTGATATTTCTGTGAGTCTCTGTATATGCTTACACATGCCTCCACTGAAAAAAAAAAGAAGCTTTATCCATTTGCTTTCATTCTCTGCTGAACCTCTCCCTACTGACATCACTCAGGTCCTGATTTGACTTGCATTTGTGCTGGTGGCTCTTGTTTTTTCCTTTCAGTAAGAATAAGGAACTTGCTCACTTTATACATATCATGAGGCTACCATTAGCTTCCATAAGGCTTCCATCCACAGTCCACAGTCAGATGACATATGAAAATGTAATTCTACCTTTTATATTACAGAGTGAACCAGATGGCCTTGGGCTTGATCTTCAGCAAATAGTAAACTTTCAAGTACTTCTTTTAAGCCAGATGTGATGCTGTCACATAATTTCTAGTGTAAGTAACTCATTTGATTTCATATGAAATTGCCTGGGGACTTGTATGAGCACTGTGTTGTTGTACAAATATGTTAGCCAAGAGCTGGGTATGGGAGAAGGCAGACACACATGCTACTGGATTTTGGGTTCTTTTAAGCAGTGAAGACTTTCAGTGGTATGTCTACATGGGCCTTCAAATTTGTTGAATCAAGATCTTCACTATAAGATCCATATAGCTGCACTGATATATTGCTGGTCCTGTTTGAATATTTCCTTCTCTATGGGCTCAGATGTATATACATCCACCCTGACAGATGTGCCCTTAGTTTGGGCATGTCTGTAGGTGTTTATGTAAAGTGAAGTTTTTCTGCAGCTCTCTTTTTATCTCTGTATGATTAAGGAGCTTTGGGTAGAAAGTTGTGGTGAAGAGCTAAAGCTAAAACTCTGACTCAGTGATGACTCAAGGTAAGGTGACACACTTGTTCTCTCAGATAATGAGTGCACACAGTGTAATCTCTGGGAAGAACTGTGCTGAGTTTAGCATGTCCTTCAGATGCCCTGGAAGAAGGCATGTGACAGTACAAAACAGATATGGCAAAGGTCTTCCTAGGAGCTCTCCTAAACACAAGCAGAACAGTGTTAGGGTGGTACATCACTTACTTGCATTAGGTTGCTACAGCTCACCTTTTAACCTCTGTCAGGTCTGATTTTTATTCATTAATTATGTATGTAGCCAGGCAGCAGGTATAAATATGGAAGCTGCTTGTACTTCCTCAGGTTGGTGAAAAAGTGAGTGGGTCTAATGGCTAAATTGTTTTGTGTTTAATGAGTATTACTACACTGGGAATCTAAACCACAGCACTATAAGTTAAACACGTCATCTTGCCACATAAGTCTGCTGTGATTTAGTTTGTCCCAGTCTTCCCACCTCATGACACTAAGGAAACTCCACTGTAGCAATTCATACACGTGCCTTGCGCCTGAAATCTCCCCAGGCATGCAGATTGGTTCCAAGGCCAGGGAAATAGCCTGGAGAAGCAGCTATTTCCCTTGTTATGTCCTCAACCTGCCACAAGATGACAATGTTTCAGAACTTTGATAGCTAATAACAACTAGATGGCTATATCTTTTTAGCTGACTGCCCAGGCTTGGGTGGTGTCTGTAAATGACAAGTGAATTTGGAGTGCTAAATGGGATGTAATGGTATAATCGAGAGAGGGGAGATATAAAAAAGACTGGCAGCCCACAGAGGTTCTGCTGGGTCGGCTGTCAAGTGGCAACATGCTAATCCATCATCTGCCTTGTGTCAGTCATGTGGGGCGGCCTGCCACATACCTGCTACTAGCTTGATCCAAGTTTCTTGCCAGAGGTCTAAACACAGAGTGCTGTGTTGAGTTTTATCATTACTATCTGGTTTAGAGCTGCTGAATGAAATATTATTGCCTGACATAAAAAAACAAAACTTAGCTGGAGATCAGACAGCTGCAACATCAGTTTCACAACTCTTTACTTAAATGATAGTTCTTTCTTTTGTTAATATCCCTTGACTATTAAATGACAGTTCTTGTGCTCCCTTTCAAAAAACAGCGACTGAAAGGTTGACAGCTTAGGCATGGAAGATGAACATAAAGTAGCATATAATACACTATTTCTGCTACTTTTGACTTGGCTCTACATTACAGATGTTTGATTTTTCTAATAGAGGTTGTTTTTTTCCCATTATGTTGGTGAGGAAGGGGAAAAACAGGTTTGCATTTATTAAGGATTATGTTAGTTATTTTGACATAATCTGCTACATAAATATGTTTAACAAGCATATATATTTAAGGGATCACTCAAAATCAGAAAATAGTGGTGTAAAGAAGAGTCCAAAAATGTCTCAGTTATGGGTCGTTATACAGCTCTGTGGGAGAATATCTTCTGTGCTACTATTTAGTTTTAGTTTCTGTTTCTAATAACTGCTTACCATCAATCTAATATTCCTACTGATCATTTCTGAGAGGTTTGGAAGACCTGGAGCACCATTTAGTCTCTGTATGTCCTCATGTCTTCTTCCATAAAATGGGGGCAACAATATGGTCCTCTTTTTTTTCCCATATGGTCCTATGATGACAGTATGACAGCTCAGTCAGCTTTGCTTGGTTATATTAAGTTCAAACAATAAAATCAAATGACTTAGGAAAACAAAACTTTTTTTTTATAAATGGGAAACAAACACCATATGAGGGAAAAAAATCTAAAACTTTTAAAAAGACTTTTAAAGGGCTTTAAAAAGACTAACTCAGTTTAGACACTGCTCGTAAATCCTCCACATTACCATTAATTTTGCTGGGAAGGAGAGGAGGTATTAATCTTGTATAACTTTAGATATCTAAAAGATGTTAATCTAGTCTGGGCTAGTCACCTGGCTTGTTCTATAGTCAGCCTGTAGGCAAGTCTTCAAGATAATTAATCCCATCTATCTTAGACACTGTTGTTGAATCAACACCCTGTACAGCTGATATTAATTTTCCATTAACTAAAGAAACAGCTTAAAAAAGTTGCTTAGACCAGGCTTATTTTTAGACAGCCTAAGCAATCTGTCTCCTTTCATGACTAAATCACCTACTTTTAGTTTGAAAACTTGAAACACAATTTTTTCAAGGACCCAAAGAAACTATATGGATAAGGCTTGCCTTTAGGACAGAGAGGATTCAAAGAAACACAAGAGAAGGAACTATTAGGCAAAGATGAATATAAGCTGCTGCTTGATTTTAGCTGCAGAAGAAAAAATGTTTCTATCATGAAAATTTTTTGCAGATGAAATAACTAGTGCTCTTTTATATGAAGACAATGAGTTATTTTCAAAAAAGCATTCATCAAATGAAATTTCAAAAGAAATGTGTTGTTTATCCATCAAAATACTTCATTTAGCTTTTCAACTTTAAAAACAGTTGCTGGCAGCTTAATAAAACAACAGCAATAGTACCAAAAAAAAACCTCCAAACCTTATTTTGAAGCAGAAAGCAATCTCTCCTTGCCCCAGATCTGGGAAATATCTATAATTTCTAAAGTACATTTCTAGACAGTGAAGAAAAACAAGCAAACAAACAAACAAATTCCTTAGCCTTTCTGTTAGAAAAAGTATTTGTTTTGATGAATCAGCATCTTGTGGGGGGATGGCAGGTAGAAGAAATTTCCTGACTAAAAACGCTACAGCTGCCTGCTTCCCAGGGTATACTTGTAGGTGTTACATGAGCATTTAGGTTGTATTTTGATTATTTGATTGGAGTAATTTTGCCCCCACTGGGAATGCACTGAAAGAGAAGCTGATAATCTTCCTTAAGAAACCCTTGACAGCTGGTAAAAAAGGTTAAGGGAACAGTGACTTCCCTCATAACTTGTTCTTAATCTCTTGTCCAAGTGCCTGCTGCTGGCTATTTGCAGAGACTGACTCTTTTGACCCAGCACAGTAATATTGTGTACTGCCCTGGGCAGCAAGAAAGAATTCTTTGACTTCTCCCCATCTCCCGAGGAGCCTGTGGAAAGGCCAAGGATTTCTTCAGCCCATGACCCTTTCCATAATTTGTCCCAGGCTGTCTTCATTCAAGACAATTGATTTACTAATTGCTGTTCTCTTTTCAGGCCCCAAATTAGGGCAGTCTTCCCTTATGCAAAACAGAGGCATAACATCACATTCCTGCCATCAGGAATTGTCTTGGAGTGAGATGTATTCACCTAATAATTCTAAATTAAAAGGTCAGAGACTGTGGGCAAATAAAATATGAACCATAAATTTGATGATAGATGGGGAAGTCAGAGTCTACAGGTATCACAGGCAGAAGTAACTCATAGCAACTCAAATTCCTTCTCTTGACAAACAGAGATGATCTTAATTCTTTATAGCGTGTTATGTCTGATGTGTAGAGGTTTTTTTCTCATAATTGATGTGCATCAACAGTACAATGTCTAGCTTCTGCATTTGCTGTGTTTATTTCAAACATATTTTTGGGAGGCAGCTCTATTAGAAGGCTCAGGAAACTGTATCCTTCTCCAGCTTTCATGCTGTGTGCCATGCAGCGGAAAAGTGGCCACACAGCTTTGTCCTTACCTGCCCAAATAGCAACTCTCCCCAATTCCATGTAGAGAAATCCAACACCTGAAATATTAAAAGAAAAAAGAGTCTCACAGAAAGATACAAGAACAAGTGAAGAATCGACAAACACTGATTAGTAATTTCTGAATGATTCGTTTAAAAACATTCCGTTCTGAGACAAAGGCAGAGGTTATGTAGAAGTTATACTTTGGCCTTTTTATAAATGTTAAATTCTTATGTAATTTAATTCACTGAGATCTACTGACATCAATTTATCCATACCTGTGTGAAATTGAATCTACATAGTAACTTACCTGTCAAGAAGCTACATAAAGTAACTAAGGTTAGCTGTCTTAATTTACACCTTGAAAAGACTCCCATTACTCATCTCTTGCTGTACTCTTTAAAAGCTTTGACATACATATTAAGCCAGTTTTAACATGCAGAAGTCAATTTACTGAAGTTTATACATGCTTTAAGTAAGTTTACAGAGTCTAGGAAAATAATCTGAGTTGGTAAGATACAGCTCTGAGGATCAGCAAGATGGTGTGTTACCAGAATTCACAACCCTTCTGAATGAGACTTTATTATTCTTCTTTTTTACTGTCAGTATTATGTGGTCCTTAAGCAGCTCTTTACATGCTGCATTTCGGGATATCTTCCACTAGAATGTAGAAATCTTTTTGAATACTTCAATAGCATTAAAATTAGGTTCAAAGAAGGAAAGAATGGGGTTTGTTATGATAATTTGTTTTACAAAGGTGTACTTTACCTGACAGAAGAGGTCATTAGATTTATTTCAGAAAACAGAATCAGTCTCTGAATGGTCTTAAGAATGATCTTATGATCATTGACATACATGGTCTCTGCATTTGCTTCTTGCAGCTTATGTCCCAAAAGTCATGAGGAAAAACTATTTCACATGGCCAAGGACTGAAGGCCTCAAATACTAACTTTAAAATTCCTTTAATTATGATTCATTTCCATATATAACAGACAGTATGTTAGCTCTGAGAATCTATTACATGCTGTATTGTGGCTTTCACCAAAAGCAACAGAAAGGCTGTCACATCAGCAAATTGATTTTACGGAGTTATCTTTCATTAGCTGAGAATTAGTCTCTCTGTCTTTGTTCCTTCTTCTTCCTCTGTCAGTGCAATTAAAGGATGCTGGAGTCTGAACACAGATGCTGTGTTTAAAGAGCAGGTATGCTCCTAAGATGCAAAGTCAAGCAAAGATTAAAGGGTGGAAAATACAATGAGAAGCTCTGGAGTGATAGCTTTGGACACTCCGATATTCAAAGACTCTGGTTTGATTTCACAAGGCATTTGTCTTCTTACACAGGGGCTTGCTGTATGTCGCTGGTATGAAGGACATGGGGATGTCATTGATGTGTCTTTCTAGGAACAGTAATAGTGCAGCTTGACCTTTGCCTTGGGAGGGTGAAAGCCTGATAATATCATAGGAGGGCTCATCTTGTTCTAAATGATACAGAAGGCTGTGAGGCAGCAAGCAGAGCAAGGAAGAGCCAGAGTAAGGGAAAAAGGTGTTGATATTAACCACAGACTTGGGAGGACAAATTGAGGAACTGCTTAAAGATGAGCAAGGTCACAATCAGATTGTCCTATTTAACAGTGGGAGCACAGAGACTCAATTTAGATAGTGGAGAAAGAGTCCCCAGACAGGTCTGGCTTTGTAAACTTCCAGAGAACTCTGCACTAAGCCAGGACAGGTTTTTCAAACAGTAAAACAACAGGTCCATGTCTCCTTAGGATTATGTTTAAGTGGGCATTTCTTTGCAAAGCACAAATGAATTTGACTGATTTTTCTGTTAAAAGTCTGTCTGGGGTTCCATTTTCATAATTGTCATACATCTCACTGAATTTATCAATAAACCTGATGTGTTTGCATGGCTAATGTTCTGGAAGGTGAAATGCTTAAATTATTAAGCTATTGGGATTTCTGAGAGTCATATCCACATTGGTACTAAGAACTGGCAGGACTTGAGCTGAGGTGTTCCCCTTTCCTCTGGCATGATTTCAGATCTGTCATATGCCACAGATAAAAATGTAGAATGCAATGGAAGTTCTTCTCCCTGGAAGTTTAGAGCATATGGAGTCATTGTGATGGGGCCAAACAGAGTGTCCAGGGAGGGATCAGGAACAGGGTCATTTAGTGTTGTCTCTGTGTGTACTCATGAAGCACTAGTGATAGAGCAGATGTGCTACAGTTTGGCACCATTGCTTCTAGTGCTCTTCATAATCAGTGTGTTTATAAAAGGTAAGATACATTTTAAACATTTTTCCATATTTTAACCTGAAACATGGAGGAGGAGGGGAAGGCAGGAGAGGGAGAGAGAGCAGGATTTCTCTTCAGAAATAGACAGTAATAGCATGGTAATCATTTTGAAGTAGATGAGAGGGAAGAAAAAAATTAAACGCAATCTAATACATAACTGTATTTATTATGAGTCACATCACTCATTTTAGATCCAGATTATCTCCATCCCATATAAATGTAGCATTCCTCAGCTTTCTACTGCTGCAAATTATTGATTTAAAGAATATGTATTAGGACTTGCAGGAGAGTACTTTACTAGAAGAATGAGTCATTGCAAATTTCATCATCCAGACTTCGCTATTCACAGAATCATAGAAAGAAACTTTCCATGATTCAAAGAATCATGGAAAGAACCTTAAGATCACCAAGTTCCAACCCCCCTGCCATGAGCAGGGACACCATGTCACCCGAGGCTCTGTCCAACCTGGCCTTGAACACTGCCAGGGATGGAGCATTCACAGCTTCCCTGGGCAACCCATTCCAGTGCCTCACCACCCTCACAGTAAAGAATTTCTTCTTCATAGCCAATCTAAACTTCCCCCGTTTGTTTTAACCCATTACCCCTTGTCGTATCACTACAGTCCCTAATGAAGAGTCCCTCCCCAGCATCCCTATAGGCCCCCTTCAGATACTGGAAGGCTGCTATGAGGTCTCTACGCAGCCTTCTCTTCTCCAGGCTGAACAGCCCCAACTTTCTCAGCCTTTTATTTGTCTTTATGTCTTAGTGTAGGTTTTTGTCCTAAATCGGGCTTTAGGGAGGATTAAATCTGCTACTTTGAAGCTGTTTATCTCAGTTTTTTATAAAATGTCGTCTTCAGGATTGTTATCTCTCGCAGTAAAATTCAACCATAAACTTTCAAAATACATGCAGCTATTTGGGGGACTGACATTTTTACTGAATAAAAGAGAGATGATAAAATAGAACCAAAATCTAAAATGGGTGCAAAGAAGTATGGATCTAGCTCTATCTAAAGAGATAGACACAAACTGGAGGGGATCTTCTGGTTGCTACTGTTACCTTTCTGTCTTTTATTGGGGTACCAGATTAGCTCAAGAAAATGGAGAAGGAGAAAGTTTGGGGTTTCTTTTTTCCATGCAGCGTAGAAGGGGCACCATATTTTAGTGTTCAGCACAGAACAATTAATGGAAAGCAGAGCCTCAGCAAGACACAAAAGAAGTTTCTTTAAATATCAGGTTTCTAGAGCAAGCGGCACTTTGGTGCTCAATCCATGAAAGTTACAGGTAAGTACAGAATAAAATAAACAAAGAATACCATAATCCAGTGAGGATTAACCGGTCAGAATAAAATTAATCTGAAGTAATAGACATATTTATTAAGCATTTTTATTATTGTTATTTTAGAGAAAAACATGAGTCTTCAGCAACCAACTAGAAGATTGCTTCTGCCTTCTTACTAGCAGTGAATAAATTTGGAGTTCTTCTGAAATCAATGACATTAGAAAGAAAAACTGAAACTATTTTTCTATTCTCTTTCTGCAATCTACAGTCTTTCCTTCTGAGTGTATTTGGCATAGTAAAGTCATAAGTAGCAAATAGTTGGTATCTTAGCCCTGAATCTTGATTCAAATCTAAAATTGTTCAAGCCTGGTTTGCTATGCCTTATTTTCAGATAAACAAACTAATGCTGCCACAAAGGCACTGCTTGCAAATGTGCCCTCCATAAACACTCTCAGACATTTTTATATGCATCTTTTCCTTGTAAATTATAAGCACTGATTGAATTATTTGTCATCTATTTAACTGGTTTTAAAAAGATATGTTTATTTTGCATATGCAGTGTCTCTGCACATGGCTTTTCATTCTATTCTGTTGGACAGTGTTTGTATTTTCAGTTTCCTGGTAGGACATGTATTTCAGGCCTGGATTTTTTTTTCTCCACATTTCATTGAGCCAGATTTGCAATTACTTCACAGTCATAGCTCATACATGAACTTTCAGATGGTTCTTGAGCACATGTTTCTCCAATTAGAAACAGTACTTTCCATCCAGGCTATTGCGTGCCTCTGGGTTAAAGGTGAAAGAGTTGCTTTATATTTTCTCCACAAGACAATTTATCTATTAAGATCTCTTTCCTGGCTTCAGGGTTCCTTTACTTCAGGAGGGCTGGGTTCTGTTTCCATAACCTGGATGACACAAAACTATAAGTGAAAGTGGCCTAAAAAAAAAAAGGGTTTGGGCTTTTTCAGGATGATGCAAAGCCCTGTGAAATCCATGGGGAGCCTGCCACCGGTTCCCCAACAAGTTCAGCCACGACTGTGTGGCTCATTCTGGTGCAAATAGATGATAAAATTCACTTCTCCATTTAATCATCTGGATTAGAACTTCATGGAGGAAGAACTAGTCCAGGAAAAGTGAAAAGCTTTCAAAAAATATCTTCAAATAAAATGCAAACCTAAGGTTCAGACAATTCAGTTAAATGCTCTCTCCAGTTGCAGAAGAGTAGAAGTGCTAAAAGCACAGTTTTGCTTTACTTCTCTGCTAGTCCAAAGAGATGGAGGAGAGTGTGGGAACTTCCCAGAGCTAGTCCTTGCAAGATTTCTGGAAGTGAGGGATTCAGGAGCCTGGGCGCTTCCCAAGTTTAGGACATTGTCCTGGTATAAATCTCGATGCTGTGGTCGTTGGCAGACATGGAAAAGAGTCACAGAGTGCTTGTGACTTCCAAAACACTACAGCTTCACATTATGAATTAGAAGTCTGATAGAGGTAAGTCACCTCCTGAAATGTTTATTTAGACAACAGTCCTGTGAGCAGGTCCTGAGAAGCAATCACTGTTAAAATGGTGGATTTTATTACATTCGATAAAACACTTACATGTTGCAGAAATGACATCTCAGTTTTTCAAATAGCTAGAAATTGCTGAGCTTAATGGGCGCTGGAGTGATGATATAATCACAGTTTTCTCTGGTGTACAGCCCCTATCATTTATTATTTCAGCTACTGTACATTAGAATCCGCTTACTCTGACAGCCCTGCCTCACCACAGGTCAGCTTGATAGCATCAGCTGGGAATGGATAATAACCAAACTGCACTGACAGCAGGCTTGGCAGAGCTAGCTTTAAAGGTACAAATATGCTTAAAAATACATAAAGAAGGTGTGACAAAAATGAGAATTGAAGCAGTCCTCGAGTGTTGCACAACTCCATGGATTTTTGATTTCCAGATGTTTTCCCTATCAGATATTCCCTGATGGGTTTCATTAAAATTCCAGAATATGTCAGTCACTCTCAGCTGCTCAGGGACATGGTATTTATTGATGACATGGTGTGTGGTTGTTCAGCCATGGATACAGAAAAATTCTTCATCCTTCCTTCATTTTTTTTTTCCTTTTGTTTTAATGGAGAAGTACTGTTTGCAACCCCCAACAGATCCGCTGAGGGGATTAAACAGTTCTGACCCTCAGATGTGAAACATTTTAAACGGCATGTAGAGACAATGCAACTTGAAGATCTAAATACAAGCTATTTTGTTTGAGACTATGGAGGTAAGGAAACCCTGTATGACAAGTGAAGTTCAGAAGATTCTAGTGTATATTGAAAAACTGGTGGGGTTTTCTTATGTTTTGATTTTGGGTTTTTTGTTATGTTTTGATTTGGGGGTTTTTGTTTGTTTGTTTTTTTTTTTTATATTGGGGAGCTTTGTTTTGGTTTCCAAGGCTGTCTGTTCTGTGTTGTTCATTAGACAAAATAGTCAATCACAGTCTTGCTTTTTTGGTTATCTTCTCTCAAGTGACCTACTTCTACCTTCCATACAGTCTAAAGGAAACTGATTCAGTAGACTGATGAATGCTGAGCTAACGATGTCCACACTGCCATGGCAGCAGCTGTGACTGCACCAAAGCTGCCCCAGCACCTCCTCACCATGCTGTGCTGCAGGCTACAGTGGAGGCATGTTCAGCTCCAGAGGAAGAAAACTTGCAGCAGCTCTTCATCCAAAGCTGAATCCCAGGAAAATAATACTGGCCTGAAATGCCTGCAGCTACTTACAGTCCAGTGCAGTCTTACTGCTTTGCAGGGCTATGCTTCAGCCCAAACAGGAACCTGTGGTCTTTGGGCTAGGGGCTGTGGCATGTGTATGGCACAGTACTAATACTGATGGTAAGGTGAGGTTGTCTTGATTCTGCGCAGCTGCATTCTCAGGGACATGCCTGCATAAAGCTGAGTGGGTTTTGCAGGGACGGGTGAGACCACCTCTTGTGAGACATTGCTTGAGGAGGCTGAGCCAGATGCCTCCCTGATTCTGTGTGTATGAGTATAAATACTGAGCTGTGAATCTATTTGTGCCTATGGTCTTCCTCCACCCTAGATCTCCTCCTTTCCTTGGAAAAGTATTGTGGGGCTTTTTTTTTGTAATATCTCCATACTACTGACAGTGGTGGAGGGCTGGCTGCCAAGGGTGATCAGGGAGAGTTTAGCGTTTTTAATGGAGGGGAAGTAAGAAACAGATTGAGGGCTATGAGCATAAAATTTGTGTTGCTGTCTGTACAGTAGAAAAAATTGAGGTAATTTTCTAAAAGAATGTTTAGATATCTGGAATCTAGTCCTATTGTCTTATAAGGACTATTCTTTCTGCTCCTAGTGTTTATGCCAGTATGTACCTGGTTACTTTATTTCTCCAGCCATGTCTAAACATCTAAGCCATGTTATATTTATTTAATCTTTCCTCCTAGGTCTGTCCACCTTGGTCCCATAAACCAGCCCAAATCAACCCACTTTTGTTTTGTTTTGTTTTTTTTCCCAATTTCCCCTTTCACAGCATGTATGTATTTTTGACCATAAGATACCCTAAATTAATGAAATACTCCAGATGCAGTTATAGCAAAGCCATGTAGATAAGGAACTGTTTTCTCTCTACTTTGTGATTAGCTGCTTCTGTTCATTACTTGACTTTTATGTCCCCTTTCTGTCACATTACTTTGCAAATTCATGGCTAGTGAGCTCCTCACAAATTCTTCAAAGGACATAGTGCTATTACTGTTTCCCTGGTTTTAATCTGATCATTGCATGCCTGTGTTTTGCATTAATTTCCCTGAGATGTTCTGGCTTGCAATTTTTTAAATGGATTTTGATTTTTGTTGGGCCTCTCACCCTGAATATTTCTGGTGTATCTTTAACCTACACATCTATTATATTTTTCTTCTTTTCTAGAGCCTCATCTGCTTTATCAGAAGCATACAGACTTGAGGTATTACAGTTTCCAGGCTCAACTATTTTTACAATACCTGATGCCTCATTCCTTTGTCCTCTTTCATTCTCCATCTGCCTCTTATCTAGTCTCTCACCTTGCTTTCTTTCAGCTGATAAATCGATTTTGCTGGTGTATTTTTCTTTGTCTCCCTCTGTAAGTTTTTCTCTATCACGTTTTTTTCTCTGAATCACAAGGCAACCTGTCTACTTATACATCATGGATATGTAAACTTCAAGATTCCTTTTTTAATACATAGGGACAGCCTGTTTGATATTAGTTTGACAGGATATGGATTTAAAAACATCCTGAAAAGAAAAAGAAAACAAACTGCTACTACAGTAAGCACAAACATTTTAACAGATAAGACTATCTTAGAAGGAGTACGCATTCTGGCTTGGTAGAATGATAATTAGATATTTCTCTGACAGTTACCCGTTATTCTAAAAAAGCTACTTTATTCTATTAAAGTTCATATTTAAAATAGTTTGTTCAGTTCTTAAACCACTGATATAAAATTTAATCATAAAAAGCTTGAGAAAATAAAACCCATAGCATAATAAGCACTACGGACAAGAAATTAACTATAGAAAGGACTAGAGCTGTCAGCATTAACTTACAGGAAAAAAAAAATAAAATCAGCCTTTAGCAAAATGCTCCAAATTGTCTTGACCTTTTTTAAAGAAGATTTCGATAGAACTTTGAGGTTTACTACCAGAATCTCCTTTCTAGCCAGCAGTAACTATCAAATCCTATATTGTAATTTCAGAGAGCTGACACAGGTTTTGTGTCTTTGCTCATCTACTATTTTATGTCTGTAAATTTCATTACAGTGACTCCCTTTTCTTTTTGCTCCTGAAGGATGAGAACTGAGCATGCAGTGAAACCTTTTGAAGGATGACTCTCCAGTAATTCATGCCATGCACTCGATTATTTAATCTCCTCAATCAAAAGATATTTGGAGGTTTTACAGCTCACAGTTATCTATCTAATGGGGAGGTGAGCAGATCATAATTTGAACAACCCACATGAGAATTTCAGTGAGAATGCAATTTTGGTAGAAATTTCATAAACAGTTCTGAGAAGAAAAAAGGAAAGTGAAACAGGTTTCAGACTTTGGATTATGAAGAAAAGGACAATAGAACTAATCCTAGACCTAGCGAAGTTATTGTTACATTACATTTATATTAATATAAATATTATAATCACACCTTACCAAGCTGGAAAGGGCCATCCTGCCTGAAGCTGTTGGACTTGTATATGAGAGTGACTGTTATGTGGGGCAAGTGTTGATAGAGGTTTTCTGCCATGTATGAGAGTAACCATTGAATGTGTGGCAGGTGTTGACGGAGGTTTTTTACTAAAAACTAGCACCACTTGGAGACACGGTAGGGATAACAAATAGAAAGAAAGAAGAAAAAAAAAACAACAAAACAAAACAAAGCAAGCAAAGTAAAATGGAATAGACCACCAGTGATTGTACCAGATTTTTAATTAATGGGAACACAGGAGATTGCTAAAATGAGTACATTACCTAATAGTGAATTAATATTATATGCTGAAACATCCCACAAGGGAAGAATTGGATATGCTAATATTGTATGAAAGAGATTGCCACTGGCGAATATTTTACTGTAGAGAGTTCTACATTAGGTATAAACTCAGGAAAAACCCCAAACCTCTTAATATATGTCATGAAATATTAATTGCCTAGAAGTTACTAAAGCAAGATAAAAGCTTGATTATACACCTTTGCATCCTTTTTATAGTCTTTATTGACTGTTGATCCAGAATTGTTTTTGGAAATGCGATGCATTATTGTATGAGTAATAGAACAAACATTTTGTGGTATAAAGTTATTACTCTTAAGCAATAATACCCCAAACTGCAATTGGCCTAGGCCTAATGGGATGCTACTTAGAGCATCCTAAGGGGAGGATATTTAGCTTTAGAATTTGCTTTCCTCCCCTTGGTTCAATAATACTGTCTGCCCTCTGGTAATATTCAGGCTACTCTACAAAATGCACCTGTTATTTTTATTAATGTGAAGGGAATGAATGGGAGTGGGAGACAGCATTGGATCTGCAGTTTGATATGTCATTTTTGTTGTAAAATACATGTTTCTTTTTGTTTGGACTTTTTTTTTCAACTCTGCAGCATCGCCAGAGTAATTGAATACCTTTTTACAAAAGAAAAGAAGGGAAAGAAAGTTTTCATTTAGGATTTGGATAAACTGTTAACCAAAGGAAACAGTATCCAAATCTTTGTATTTTGGCCAATGACAGTTTAACTGCATTGAAGAAAAAATCAACTTTTATATTGTTCTATTGAAAGCCATGTCTGCTTGTATGTACTAACATCTTCACTGACCTCAGTAATCTCTGGTGAATGTGATTCAAGTTTTATATTTATGAAGAAACCTGAAAATAATTAATGTTCCCTTGGCCTGAAATGGTAAAAAAACAAACACCCCCACCCCCAACTCTACAGAAGGTGACTGCAACAGAAAGACATTGATTTTCAGCCTAAGTTAGTCTGTGTACCTTGGAGTGTATTATATAAAATACAGATGGCAGACACTAAATACTGATAACTAATTGTCCTAGGTTCAGCAGTAGCAGTCATTTTTCTCCTTCTTAGTAGCTGGTTGCAGCGCTGTATTTTTGACTTTCATCCTGGGAACAACGCTGATAGCATTGATGGTTTTAGCTGTTGCCAAGTGATGTTTACTCTGCCTGAGGACTTTCTGAGTCTCATGCTCTGCCAGGAGGAGGGAAAGCTGGGAGGAAGTAGAGACAGGACACCTGATCCAAACTAACCAAATAGGTGTTCCATACCACAGCATGTCATGCCCACTACATAAACTGGGCGTAGTTACCTGGAAGGGATGGATCACTGCTCGGGTCAGGCTGAGTATTGGTCAGCGGGTGGTGAGTGGTTGTGCTCTCTTCCCTTGTTATTTCCCCTATCATTATTGTTATTGGTGGTAGCAGTAGTGATTTGTGTTATACCTTAGTTACTGGACTGTTCTTATCTCAACCCATGGGAGTTACATTCTTTTGATTCTCTTCCCCAACCCTCTGGGAACGGGGGGGAGGAAGAAGCTGGGGGGAGTGAGCAGCTGCATGGCTCTGAGTTACCGGCTGGGCTTAAACTACAACACTAACCCATGTTCAGTTCAGTTTCTAAGTTCCATTGGAGCTATTAAAACATTTTTTTGTGATTGTTACTATTTGGTAACCAATGGCTTGCTCATAATTTCTTCTGGCTAACCAGTTGCCAAATGAAAGACTGATTGCATGCCCTTAATTTGCTTTGAATATGAACTAAATTCATTAAATTATTTATCAATATTTTTCTCTTAACACATGACAAAATGTGGTTTGATCTTAATGCTCAAGATGTATAAAATGGTAGAGACAGGCCTTCAGCTGCTGCAAACTGGCAAAGATTCACTTATTTCAATAAAGAGCTTTCGGAATTTTCAGCAGATTGCAGCTGGGCTTATAGCTAGAGTTGACCTATTCCATCTGTGGTCTGCTTCCCAGTTGCCTTACATTCAAAATTGAGGGCTCCTAAACAGTTGCTCGTTCTGGAAATATCAAGTGTGTGAGTGAGAGGTTTCTGTTGTGTTTTGAGTAGGAATTTCTGACTAATGGTTTTAGCCTTGTGCTTGGTCACTTCACTTCATTATTTTCTCCCTGTTATTTAGCATATTTGCTTCCATGACAGTATTTCTTTTGTGTTGCTGCTGGTCTTGTTTCTGCTGGCTTCTTGTCATTCTCTTGAAAAAGGTATCTGACAGTTCACTGTCTGTTACTGAATCATTCCAGCTATTCTGTCTTCCAGATGGCCTGAGTATTAACAATCACTATAACCTTTACAAAAATGTATTAAATAATAAGTAAACCTGTTAAACAATGACTTCAAAGAGATGACTCTTATCAGTTTGCTAAGGATTTTTCTAAGCAGTGCTCTTAACTCCTGATTAAATACACTTAAAATGCCTTTCTAAATAAGTACACATGTATGTAGAAAGGCAGTAGTTTTAATTTCTGGGTCTACGCTCAGTAAAGCATGATGATACATTGGAAATGTAGTCAGTGCAGGAAGTCTGGCACTATTAAATGTTTTCCTAAAACTGGATATAGAATAGGACTAGATGAAAAACAAAGCAATGACATATGTAAAGCTGTGACTCCTTTGGTTTGTAAGCAAGATAGAATACAGCCCTAATGTCCCTAATGTTTTGTGATATAAACATATATAAAGTAATCTTGAATTCAACAGTCACTGTCAGATGCAGCCATGGCATTACCTGAGAAAGTACAGGGTAATTTCAATTTTCTAACAGCGTTGTTTGTGCCAGCTGTGATTTTATTTTTCTTAGTGCTGCACTATGGCAGGAAAATGTGAACCCAAATCTGTAGCATCTAAATCTACCTCCAGGGATTCCTGTGCCAGACTGTCTGAAGTACTTCAGAAGTATCTTTTTTTTTTAGTGCTGGAACTTTCATAGTCATTAACATAATTGGGACAAATGAAAGAGGGGGAAATGCTGAAATAACTGGATTCATTCTGCATTGAATTGCAAGAATTCATGGGGAAAAAGACTCAGGGCAATCGTAAGGGATTTCAACAGTAACAAAGAAAAGTGAAGGTTACTGCAGTTCAGAGAAGATGAATGCTTTGGCCATAGTTTGGGAGAGACAAAAAGGAAGAATGAAAGAAATTAGGCTTCATTCTTATCTCATGCTGTTTGATCCTCATCTCATGCTGCTTGATCATGCTTTGACTCAGGTTTTTGCGTGCACTGTCCTTAGCAATCCTTGGCTGACTTGCTGGAATGTCCACACTTTTTCTGGGGTCACACTGGCCTGCAGCTGCCCTGAAGTCAGGAAAGATGACCGAGTCACTCTGCTTTTTTTTTCCTTTTTTCCCCTTCCTGGCACCAGTAAAGTTTTTATCTGACCCAAGCACCTGGTCCTCACTGAACCTGTATTAAACATGTCTGTGTCACTCTGACATGCAGTCAGTAATCATTACCTATCTCATAAGCTATGTCACAGGCTAAACCAGAAGTTAACTTCTACCACCTCTGTATGCAACAAGGAACTTATTTAATGTCATGATTTTTTTCTTTAAGTCAAAATATTGGAATAAAATGGCACAGAGTACTTTCCAGGAGCTGTATTCTCAGACACTGCACAGCAGAAGTCCGGGTTGATTCTGTGTGGCCCTTTATGGCAGGATATTATCACATGAATATACAGGCAAGCTGGAATATGAATTTGAAGTTTGCTTCCCACTTGCTGACTTATGGTTCATTTAGACTGATTATAGTTCATTTAGGCTGATCATGGAAACAAACCACAATACAAAAGATCTGTGTCTTCTCTCAGGTCTTGCCTATACTTATGCTTCTTATAGCCTGACACCAGTGCAATTGCTCTACTGTCCTTTCATGTCCTGAGCTATAAGCATCACTAAGCATGGAAAGGGGACTATCTCATGTTAGACCTATTGTTTTGAGGGGTGAAGATTGTATGATGGGGCATGGGAGAACCCAAATTAAAAATGTGCCGCAGAATATCAGGAGTCTTACTGTCATGGTTTAAGCCCAACCGGCAACTCAGAACCCAGGGCACTTACTCAGCGCATTGGTACAATTACCTACCTTAAATGGGGAAAGCTGTGCGAAGATGGGATTTGCACTGAATCAGATCACAGGTGGCAGTATTTTTCTGAATTGATGTTGCTGGCACAAATATCCCTGAATCCGGCAAACAAAAGGCTGGAAAAAATGTAAATGTAGTATTTATAACGCATCTGTAAGTGTATTCACTACAGGGGGATTATTCTGGTTGTAGATCGGCAGGGGGCGTGAATTGGGACCATGTGTTCCCTTACAGTTTCCCTACAGCAGTGTCCCTCTCCTTTTATCCCTATGTAGATAAGTAATATCACTGGCATAACTATTTCTTCCTGCAAGTGCAGCACAGCCTTGCAGCTGAAATGTGTCTCTGTTTTCTGCCTGCACAGCACCCACTCATGTGTGCAGCTCATCACGTTTGTATTCATGCTATGGGTTGTAAGCACAAAAAACGCCAGAGTAAATTGTTCAGGTGTCACCTGTGACCATAAAATGATGGTCACCCTTTGAAAATAAACTCATGGAAAGCAGGATATGTATAGAAAGCCATTTCATTGATGGATGTTAGCTGCAGGGGGAGGATAAAACAGGCCCTTACCTATAACTGCTTAGTGTAATCATTCCTGTAAGCAAAGCATCTACTGTAATAGCACAAAGACTTGAACACTGTGAAGGCAAAATCAAATGCTAGCAGACAAGTTGTCCTCCAGTATGTTAGGGTTTCTTCCCAGGAGGGCTACATTCAATTATGTTTTTCAGTGGTTTGCCAAAAGAGCTTCACAGTTAAGCTAGCTGTGCTTGCATTCGGATTTTCTACTTCGAGTTACAAACGTCTTGCTTTTCAAAGCTTTCCAGCTGACCTGAAGTGGCATACCAACAGTACTAGAGCTAATTGAATATATATCTCATTTTTCATTTTTGCAGCTTTACGGACCATTTCCTCATTAAAAAAGGTAAGTGTTTGCACAGAAGCAGACAAGAGAATTAAGCAGCAGGAAAATCTCTATGACAAGATGTTGTCTCTTTCTTTTGTTTTTTATTTTGGCAGCTGGATACTTCTGATAACTCATATTTATCTTGCCTAACATAATAATTGGGAAATGACTACTTTGCTTTGGAAGAAATATCCTGTAGCTGAATGCAAGAAACTCTATTTGCCTCAAGGCTGTGCTCTATTCTGTGTTTATAGTGCCATATATATCCCTATAAAATTTGAAGAGAGATCTGTAATGATCATCAGTAAAGCACAGCTCTGCAAGGACCGAGGAGTGTAAAAATTTCAGATAATCCATGATATAAAGAGGCTTTTTATACTAACTAATGAATGCACATGCCTTAGATTCTGGCATTCAGCGCTTTTCAAGTTCTCAATGAGGGGTGCCATTTTGCACTACACAGTTTCTTTCCACTAAAGAAAACAATCACACGCATTCATGATTTGAACCTCGGAGTTTTTCTTTTGCATCACAGAAGGACACCAAATATTAGCATTATGCTCAATGTTCCTTTGCAATTCATAATCCTTTGAGCCATTCTGCTCATACAAACAGCTGTAGTGAAAGTGTACATAAGGCCAGGTACACAGTGGATTTGGGCAGGGGTACTGTGTAGGCCTGAACATTAAATAAGTTTATTGAGGTAGAACAATATTGGTGTTCAATAAAGTTTATTGAAGTAGAAAATAAACAAAGTCTCAGCATTTTTTTTTAAATAACCCTGAGTGCTAGCTAATTCCTTTACAAAACATGCAATATCAGCTCCCAGCTCTCATTTTCCAGTTCTCATAGTTCTTATATGCTCCAAGTGACTTTTTTAGCATTTTCTTCCTGAAAAGTACTTTTTTTTAACAAAAAGTGGTGAAAAAAATGAGTATTATTGGTGTAATACTAAATGCTATGTATTAGGAACCTACCTTTGTGTTGTACTGAATTATACAAATGCCCCAAAGGAGTCAGTGTCCTCTTTATTGAATGGTCTTATTGTATTTTCAAGGAGAAATGCTTTGATGCGTGAAGAACTTGTTTTCTGACTGTGCCCCCCTGACTCAGTATTGACGCGGTATACACATATTTGGAGATACTGAATGAATAGAAGCATGATCAAAGAGGAGGGAATGATCTAAGACTCTCCTAAGTAGGAGATTAGGTCTTTGAAGTGACCGAGAGTGCTAAAAGGTGTGTGTGGTGTGTTCAAAAGAGCAGGTGTCTTTGATAGGAGAGGAAAGATAGTGAAAATGTTAGTTCTGATTCTGCCACCGCCTTGCATTTCTGGTCAGTGAAGAAGCTGAGCAAAATAACCTGACAGCATCCCTGCCACAGTACCCTAGCCAACCAGATGTTTCTGATTTTGACCAAAAACTCCTCAGCCAGAGGCTCCAAGCTCCTCCAGATCTACATCCATGCTTCTTCCTGGCCATAAAGCAGCTCTGACAGGAATTAGGTATGGCTGGCCAAAAGTAGGTTCATTGTTCTGCCTCATTGCACCAAGAAGCAGGGGCAGCTGCATCTGGGACGCCCTTCTGAATGGCAGCACACACAGTCCCAGAAGAAAGTTCATGGCTGACTACAAACCCCACCTCCAGGAGCTGTTTTTCTAGGGAGTGCCAGGTGGAGGCCAGCCCTATTACTGCTAAGAGGGGACCATTCAGGTAAGCAGAGGGTGGCTTACTAGTGTGAAGTGTGAAGGTCTAGTCACTCTCTAGTCCCTTGTTTAATGATTTGCACATCAGTACCAGTGGTGGCATCAATGATAAAAATACAGTGATAAATACACAATGATAAAATTTTATATTACCTGCAACTACGATGGCAGCAAAGGATCACAGAACATTTTTGATTCCTTTCAGGCCTTCCAGAGTTTGTAGATAATGAAAATCAGAGTTGGCTGAACTGCATTTTCTGGCCCTGAAAAAGTGATGACAGATGAGCTCAGTCTTCCTCGGTGTAATGTTATATCAAAAGCTAGATAAATGGTTGATTCCTGTAAGTCACTGTCAACGTTACACATTTAGGCAGGTCAAACGTTGAGTATTCATGACTAAACAGCGTCATCTGAGAAATATGCTAATTGTTTCATTTGTTCTTTATTTTCTTGCAGTTGAAGGCACACAGACACGTTATTTAAGTGAGTCTATCAATCAACATCCACTATCCAAGAGGCACATTTTTAGACTGAAATGCTTACATTTAATGAGCCATATTGAGTGAAGACCAGTATGTGCTGATCTGGATATATATTGAAACCTGTCTCCCAGTTACAGAAGAAAAGGTCCTTATAACTATTGCAGTGCTATTGCCAAAGGAGATAAAAGGGTCATGTCAGATTTCAAGTAACTTCTGGGCAGACTCAGATGACTTTTTGGCATCTAGTTCAGGTTTCACCCTGTTTAAAACGGTAAATATGTGGTGGGACTGTCTGTAAATCAGCTGGACTGTGTTATTGCGTATTAGCTCTGCAAACAGGATCTGTGACTGCAATTGGAAGGTGTTCCTGTCAGCTCATACAGATGACTTGCAGATCCTACTTTTATTCTCCTTCTTCATTCCCCACAACATGCAAAACTCTCTAAGGTAGAGGTTGCAGTCTGAGACCAAGAACTAAGTTGTTCCAGATTCACCTTCTTTTTCACAACTTTTCTAAAAACAAAGAGGTGTTTTGCTGAAAACCTGCAGACTTCTCTTTTGTCTAGTGTTCAGGAGGTACTTGTACCTGTATTGACAGTAAAAATGCTCCCTCTTCAAAGCAAAACTCTCAAGTTCTCTAGTGACACTTCAGGGACCTGAGGCTCTTTCTATGATTTGCTAAATGGGTTTTGATTTTAGAACAACCAAAAATCTGCCTATGATTGCCTGTGATTGCCATGACAGAGCAATTAGGAGAAATATTCTTTAAAAAAAATCCTACATCTTTGACTCAGTATATGTACAGTAATGAAAACATCAGAAAAGATATAGCATTGGTGTAGGTAAGACTGGGTTAGGATTCAGAAACCTGGGTCTTCTCAACCATTCTTATTTTCCAGTGTTGCTCTGCTGAGGGATAAAAAGCCCTACCAGTGAAATGATGATATGGAGAGAAAATATTTGGGTGGCAGGCCCAGGATGGGTAGTGCACAAGTGCCAGGATAAGTGATTTATATGTTTAAGTGGGCATGGGGAGGAAGAAAGACAGGTCACCACGCACTGGCAGTGGGGCACACAGGAGAAGAAGCTTCAAAGATGGAGGGTGAAATAGGCATTTCTATCAATAAGTTATTGGTAATAATAAGATCTAGGAATAGATCATCAATAGTTGTTTTATCAATTGCCTTTGATACCAGCACTGAAAAAAATTACAATACTTTTTTTCATTCCCAGATACAGGGTTTCTGGAGTCTCCTTGTATGACGACACTCTTGAAATCTTTGGGCTTTAGTTCTATGTCCAGATATAATATTCTCATGTGTTCTGGCATACTACAAGTATATTGTATGCTAAATGATTCAGTGCTTTGGAGAAAGCAAGCCTGTTACAATGGAATTGGATAAGAGATGACATTGATTTACATATTTGCATAATGCAGTACATGAAGCATTTGGTTACATGTGAAAAACTTGCTTGTGACCAGAAAATTGCAAGATACATTCAGATAAATTACCTGTCTGATTCATATGAAAGATCTGCCTGTTTTGATTTTTTTTTTTTAATGTTGCCTTTTTCCATTCACTTTTCATCAATTTCAATGTATTTCAAATCAGGTTACCATGATATCTTTCAACAGTCCAGAAACTAAATAGGATACATAATTCAGATTAGAGATAAGGGTTAGAAAAAAAACACTTTAGTCTTCATCTGTTAAAATATTTTGGTTATGGGTAATTAGAGAATGGTAGAATACAATTTTGTATAGGCAAATAATGTATGCATGTGGCAGCTTCTCTCCTTGCTTTCGATATTTTGTGCCAGGAGTTTTGTTTCCCTATCCTTCAAGGACATGCATTTCATACATACATTTCATGCGATATGTTCTAGGACTATCTGTAGGGTATTTGAGCCTATAAAGAAGTCTGGCTCTTCTAAGTGGTGAACATGGATAGCCATGCTGCAAGCCTGAGCCTGAGGAATCTGTGTTGTGGACATGAGAATGGACATGCCTCATGCCAGCCAGAGGCCGTCACATCATGGCCCAGAAAAGAATAGATGAGAGTGTCCTCTTGCAGGTGAAAGAATAGTTTTTACCTTGGTAAGCCATGTAGCCTGTCAGGGCACAGTGTGAGTTCTCATTCAGCTGGAGGCAAGAGCGGTTGGGAGAAGTAATATCATGTAGTATAGCAACTAGTTTCTTTGGAGAAAAAAAAAAAGGAAAACATTTTGGCATCGGTATCTGTTCATCAGATATGACAAGAAGTATCAAAATCCAAGCTAGAAAAACTTGTTCTCAAGGGCTGCATGAAACTGGTTATGCCTTGCTGATATAGAGCAAAATGATTCAATCCTGTGGAATTTTCATTAGACATACTTCACCAGCACCTCACTTTCCCATCTTATTCCCTGAGAAACTCAAGGCACTAAATGCAGTTTTGGGCAAAAAGACTTAATTTCTTAACATGCAGAGACTTTGAAAAATGTTTAGACTGGAAGCTCTTCAAAGCACTCAGTTATTTAATGCTTAACCAGATGGTACATGCCATTTACAGCCCTTTGAAAACAAGAACTGTATTTGAAAACGTACATTGTGGATTAGCCATAAGCTTGAAGTTCAATCACAGGAGGATAACCACTACATGAAAAAGAGAGGGGCTACATTTTCAGTCAATGCCGGAGCACAACTAGAAAGGAGGAAGGCGAACCAATCTTTTCTTTAACAGGTGTAAGTTGCAATAATCACTGTAATACTGTCATGATCCAGATACTTTAGGTGAGATATAATTTCTTTTCTCCTTCTGGTACTGTCAAACTGCAGGCATTTCAATATGTGACCTTGATTTCATTGTACCTTAGCAAGGTGTATGGGTGCTGTGAGGAGTATTTAGCATCCTTTAATGTCACCTAGTGTCATGGTTTAAACCCAGCCAGACAGCTTGTTCACTCACTCCCCACCCTTCCCCGCTCCCGGAGGGATGGGGAGGAGAATCTAAAGAATGTAACTCCCACGGGTTGAGACAAGAACAGTCCAGCAACCAATGTACAACACAAATCACCACCGCTACCACCAACGACAACAATGATAAGAGAAAATAACAAGGGAAGAGAATATGATACCCCCCGCCGAAAAACGAGTCTGACCCAGAAGACCCCGTGTCCTTTCGGGTAACTCCCAGTTTCCCCCCTGGCCATGACGTGCTGTGGTATGTAATACTTTTTTGGTCAGTTTGGGTCAGGTGTCCTGTCTCTGCTTCCTCCCGGCTTCCCCTCCTCCCTGGCAGAGCATGAGGCTCACAAAGTCCTTGGTCAGGGTAAACATTACTTAGCAACAACTAAAAACATTGGTGTTATCAGCACTGTTCCCAGGCTGAAAGTCAAAACACAGCACCGCACCAGCTACCAAGAAGGACAAAAATGACTGCTACTGCTAAACCCAAGACACCTAGTCAGAGCTACTTTCCCATGAGCATTGGGAATGTCATAAAAAAAAAAAAACCCACACAGAGTAACTTTTCTGAGAGTTATGCTGATGGCCTCCTAACTCAAGTATCCTCAGCCTCTGCACACCAGGTACCTATAGGCAGACTTGCTACTGAATGAATATTGTCTGTCAGAAATTATAAATCACTTACCTGTAGGAATATGGTGCCATCTAACATTATAGCTTCACCAGACACTCCTGAACAAAGTCAGAGATCACAAGAAGAGCTGTATATCCTGCTTCTAACAGAAGAAACAGTGTTGCCCTTCTAAGTGGCACTCCAAAGGTTTTGGGATGCTATGCACCTGAATTTTCTGAGCTTAGATGCGTACTTTACATGGTGGAGTGTGCTCTTTTTCTATTCAGTGCTTCCCAGAGAACTGTAAAACTCCCAAAGACACTTGTATAACAACAATGGCTCCCAACATTTCTCTGACAATCAGACTTCTGGTCACAATACCAACTCCTAACTGAATGGAGCCGAAGCTCGTGAGCACTCCCATCTCTGTGGGACAGAGGTATGATGCCCTGACAGGTACGTTACCACTACGTTACCTGCCTTTGACATGTTGGAGTATTCTGCATCTTACCTCCAAGCTTCCTGGTTTGGAGAAGTGAGTATTTTAATGAACAGATATACTGAAGTAGCACAACGTGCCAGGGACTCCTCTTTTCTCTTTGAACCACTTGAGTATTCAGAAAGCAGGAGGAAGTTGAGTTTCCTGTGTATGATCACTTATTTATGTAATGCAGAAAGACTGCTAGTTCCTTTGGTTCATTTCAGTTTATTTCTTAATCTGTTGGATTCAGATATGGATATTTCGTCCTGTGAGGGCACCAAAGCTGGAAATGTGAGTCAGGCTAGCACGTCCTTTTCACAGAGAAGTAAAAATACTGAAATACTGCAGAAAGAACTTAGCTTCTTGTCTGCATCTTATCTCTTCTGATTGTCCCGGTACTCGGGAAGATGACACAATTCATTTCATACTCAAACACCCAGCCTCCCATCCATTTTTTTCTGTCTGTTAAAGCAGTAAATCTTCATCACTCACTCTTCAGTCAAGTTAGGGTCAATTACAATCTGGCTATTCATGTCTGTGCAACCCTTTGAAAAGATGAAGTGCTGCTTCCCCTAAAATGATTAAAATTCTATCCTGGATTGAACTTCCGAACACAGCACTTGTAAAAATTACTCTGTGTATGAAATTTGTTGAAAAAAAAGGTTATTTAGTTCTTTTGTTTCTCAGCCAACCTTGATCATATGTCTTTACAGAATCATAATCTAGTAGTCTTATTTATGGACAGACTTTTACCTTTAGGAGGACTGCAGGGACTATAAGTCCAGTCTGATTACCTGTCCTACCCAATTTAACCTCAGTCTATTGTCTTGGACTCACTCAGGGTTTTATTTTCCCTGGATCCTCACCTCCATTCTAATAGTTTGAAATGCTGGAAGGCTGCTGTGTCATTTTCAAACAGGAGAATTAGTGTCATTTTCAAACAGGAGAATTAATGTATAATCTGAAAAACTTATCATCTTTCCTTGTTTCCCATCTGTGGGGAATTCAGGTGAAATTGGATCTGGACCTAAACCAGTATGTTTTTATTTTTACCCAACTACAAGGCTCTTAAAAAATAAAAACATTAATCTTTAGTTCCCAGTAAATAAACTTAGCATGGCAGGTCTGCTTAATGTATGTCAGAACACAGGTAAGAAATAGAAAGGCTTTGAGTGTTAAATCAATAATGGCTTTTTCCTACCCAGTAATCATAAGACAGGATGAAACATTAAGTACCCCTTTCAGGGCCAGATAGGATTCATTCTGCACATCATCCATTTTTTACCTCACATAAAAAAAACATTGCACTAGACAGATGCAGAATGCTTACAGGCACTCCATCCTACAAAAATGAAATCACAGTAACATACCTAATAATTTTAAAGTTATTTGAACAGTTAGAATAAAAATTAGCCATAAAACCAGACAAATTTATTTGTGGGGTAGTGGACATAGTCAGGTGGAAACACATAACTGATGAATCCACAAAAACCCTGCTAAGTTGAGAGTCTGTTTTTGGAGACAACTGCTTTAAAGAAGCAGACTCCTAGTCCCAACTCTATAAACTTTCCATCTTTGAACAAGTATGATTTTGCTTTAAAAAGTGTTAACAGGCTCACAACTAGAAACGTCTGGAATGATTTTAGATCTCTCAATGTTTTTTTGCATAATTCTCCCTGAATTGCTGGAGGTTCAAAATGAAACAAGTTTGAAAATTATTATCAGTTAAATCAAGGCAAACACTAGGTAAAATCTGCTTCACTAACATTAATAAACTACCCTTTGTGATTTGACTTTTGGTTATTACGGACTAACAGATTCTGTTATATGAAGCTGGCTTGATGTTTTTGTTTGCTGAGGCTATGCACATGCAATTTGAGGACAGTCTTGTCAGAATTTGTTTATTGTAGGCAAAGCACTTGAAATTCTCAGTGGCCATTTGCAGGCCTAAGTGTCCACCTTACCATACCATCTATGCTTATATCGAAACCTTCAAAGTAAATCTGAGATATCTGAGCTACCATTATAGATATCTCATTCTCCATTGCAACATTTTTATTTCACTTTTAATTACTATGTAATGGCAAGGATCAATAAGAACAGTAATAGGCAAATGTGTTGGTACAGAATTTTTTATGTTCTAAATGCTGAGGCAAGACAATTCATTCCCAACACATGCTAAACCCATTCAAATTAACATAAATTTGGAGATACAATACATAGCGACAGGGTCAAGCAACCATCGAGATGCAAAATGAAACAAAACCCTTTTGGGCAGGGAAACCAAATCAGATATGGTGAATCTGCACTACAAAGAATCTAGTGTACCAGAGAAGCCTGACAAAGCAACATTTGTATCTCCACTGACCACAATAGAAAGGGAGTAGAATAAAAGCAGACTTAACATGTGCTTCACTTACTGTTAATTGTTATTCCAACAAGTTAGAAGAATAAAAAACAGATAAAGCAAATATTCAGTTCTGCCAGTTCTCTCATATGTGCTTGAGTCTGCCTCCATCCAATTGCTTGGAGGGCACCCTAGGAGAAAATGCCAAGCTGACATCAGGGGACTGAGCTCTCATGGCTTTCTTTTCAGAACTCTGATTTCTATTTCTGTAACAAAATGTTTAATCCTTTACCTGAAAAAAAAAAAAAAGGGAAAAGAAAAATTTTCCGCCTTGAAGAACTGACTCATGCCAAGTGGTCTGTTCAGTTACAAACTTACTTCACAGAGTGCCAAAGCATACTGCAGGGCTCTCAAGACCTTTGATTTAACCTGGTGTCGTGGTTTAAACTACTACCACTCTTGCATTTCTATCCCTACTGCAATTCACTAACCAAACTGGAGACTAGTGCAAAAGACCAGTGTCTGATTTCCTGACCCCAGATGTGTCATGGGTCAAGCTCTCTGATGTTGATATCACTGTCACTTGATAATAGGACTATTATTATTCCAGTGGGTATTGTTGAAATTTTTCCCCAAAGTGACAGCATATTGTAATTGTAACGTGGTGTCTAAAAATGAAAGTCAAGTATCATGGGACATGAGTATAAATGCATTAAAGTTTGGACATTCTTGTTTACAGACTACAAAAGAGTTAAGTTCTGGAATCCAATGGGCTTTCCACTCCAGTCCTAACTCAACTACTAGATATTAAAAATATGAAAACAATAGACCATATTAAATCTGCAGAAAACAATGCTTTGTACTAAATCAGTATGTAACTTTTTTGACCTGTTCCTTTCTTCACCAAAGTACGTGGAAGTTCTGCCATTGATTTCAGTGGCAGCTAGATCAAGCCCTTTGAGATGAAATTTGTCATTACATGCAAACCTTGCCACAAAGGGTAAGTGCACTTTCATCCTTTGATTGTTGAAAATCCATACTTTATTTGATGATTGTCTTTTAACAAAATCACTCTTCCGAGACCTTGCCATGATGCATGTACATTTCTAATGTTACTAAGAACCTCAAAGGGCAAGTAAATTGGCTGTGTTTCTTTTTTAAACCACTTCCATTTCAATCTGAAAACAGACTGCATTTCGCAGTATAGAAGGCAGTATAGAAGACAGTATAAGCTGCCGTGATAAAGATAAGCTTTGTTACAGAACAGTTTTACTCCACATAGAATAGTGGGAAAAAGGGAAAAAAAGAAATCCAAAATTAATGTATATGAATCTTTCTGAAAAGACATCAATTTTTTCTGTCTTTCTGGCATTTCCAGCATTTTAGCTGAAAATGTAATAGCAATGTTATTCTGTTTTAGCACTTTCTTTCAAATAGATTTTTGATCTTTCTTTGTGGAAAAAAGAGAGAAGCAGCCTTTTCTAAAGAAAGTCAGTAAAGTCACAAACTTGGTTCGTATTAGAATTCATAAAATGTTTTCACCTCTAGATCTGTGTTTGCAAAATACAATTGATGACTAAAACTTGGGAGGGCTTTGTAAAAACTCACTATAGAAACAATGTATTTTTATACACAGACATTTCTTGTTCTATCACTGTGTTTGTTCTTTATTTGCTATCTGGGAATGTCTAAGATATGATCTCAGTCTCAAATAGCAAATGCAAACACAACCATGAAGCCAAGGTCTAGAAGGCACTATTAAGAAATATTTTTCAGAATGGCCCTACCTCTTGTGCTCTTCCTCTTCAAACAGAAGTTCTAGCAATTATCTAACTGTATCATATGCTCATAATATTCATCACACTGACTTCTGTTTATTTTGAAACTCCCTTTTCAAAGTACAGTTTTGTTATAACTGATTCCCCCCTCCATTTTAATAACATCCATGAATAACATCAAATGATAACCCTCAACAAGCATTTTATTAACTCATTTTCCTTTTTTTCCCTTTCTATAAAGTATTCAAAAGGGAATAAGTGCATTTATTTTTTCATATTGCTCACACAAGTCTGACAAACGATCTTCATCTGGTAATCATTCATGAGCTCTTAACCACCTCTGTGTTTAAGAACAAAACAAAAAGAAAAACCCAGAATTGTCCACTGCCTGTCTTTTCTGTCATAGCATGGGACAACTGAAAAGAGAAGGTAGAGTTGTATTTTTAAGATATTATTTCAGTACCAAAATAACTCTGAGATCATTACATGGGAAGAATGAAATATCGTTTGGTATGGGCATACCAGGGCAATCTGTGACTATTTCTGCCCCTAGCCATTATTCCTCTGTGCCTTCCTGGGGCCCTCAATAGACCACCTATGTCTAGCAATGCTGGCCTGAGATCTTACACCCACTGTCCATCCCTCTTCTCCAGCTGGAGGTATAGCTCTCACAGGCCTGCAGCTAAACAGTATGATATGAGCTCTTCCAAATCAGTCTCAAACGATGTCATCTGCCCTAGCTCATACTCAAGTTAATTAAGTCAACCCTGACTGTTTTTTCCTGGAATAGATTAGAGATCCCTCATATGATCCTTTCTTTGCTGGCAGTGCTGGGAGGATAACCTCTGACAGAGGTCAGAGACAAACAGCAAAGGAGCGGTAATGTTTTCAGCTGGCAAAAGATTTGGAAAATGAACGTCTGCCTGTGGCTTTATGGGCACTCTGGGAACATTTAGATGAACAGTAGGAGGACTTTGGAGAGCTATTGTTGACAAACAGTGCAAAATTAGGCCCAGTACAGAAGACGTTTGTGAAAAATGCTAACTTTTTGTAAAGCATTGTGTGCCCTTGAAATAGAGTATCCTATAGAGGCTATTAAGCAGTATGCGAGCCATAAATCTCTTTGTACTCTTTCAACAAAATAATAATATATTCATAGAGGCAGGGTCAGGGGATTTTGAGTACTCTGATATGTCTGAAAGTGTGGTATTCTTTTCATGCAAGTCTTGCATTTGGTACTGACAGCGGAAGAATTTGATGTGTGCTGTTAACAACCCACCGCACCCTATCTTTCATTCCAAAAGAGCAAAAATGTTTCTTTTGCTGCTCAGAATACATAAATGTCTGGGTTGTTCCCACATGTTTCCCCTATAGAGAAGTACAGTATACTAAGCAGTACCACCAGGAGGCAAAATGCATTTCGGGACTACTCTCACTGTGCTCACAAGAAACTGAGCAGAATGTGCAGTGGGATCAAATTATGAATACAATCTGCCGTGTGCACATTATAACAACAATAACCTCCCACCCCATATTGGCTTCACTGTAAAATGAATATGAGAGATTTTAAACTAGCTCTGTATTTCAGGGAAATATGTAGCAATTTATAAATCTGTTTTGAAATGATGTGGAGTAGAACTTTCATCCCACCAAGACGCTCTGGGTAGTTTCAGCTGTGTTTCTCTTTCAATATTTTTTCCTGTCACAAGCCTGCAAATTCAGAATAATAGAGTTAGAAAAACACATTTGGCAAATGCACTGGCAAATACGGAGACAAGCCTATACAAGCCTTTTGTAGACTGTGTCACATTCTCTGTATCAAAATACAGTAGGAAAATTAAACAGCTTATGGATTTGTTTTAGACTGAATTGTTAGTGCTGAGGCGCTTGCTTGTGCTTTCAGAACCTTTGTAAGCACATCACCAGCTCAACTTGAATTGCTGTAGATATTTTAACAGAATCTATCCAAGCTCAGTAAACATTTCACAAATAACAAGTAACTTCACCTTTGAAAGAAAAAATAATCAATATTCCCTGCAGTATGTATGCCAGGATACTTCCATAAACGAGACAAATATTTACTAGTTTTGTCATTTAAACTGCCATCTGTTTAAAAAATGGCACTGCAAGTCTATTGTTGCTTTTATATTTCCTTGAACCTGTCTTAAATTATTTAACCAGATATGAAAATCACCCGGAAGGTCTGACCAACGCCCTGTTTAATATACTTCCATCATCAAATCAGGTGTCATTAGTATCTGTGCAGGATTTCCCTACAGTTTTGCACACATTTCAATCAGATAACTCACCATTTCTTTCTGCCTGAAGGGATCAATAAAGGAAGAAAACAACAGAAAAGCCAGACCCAAACACAACTAATTCCTGAGGAAGCTGTTTGTTAAATCTTCATTTTGCGAAGTAATCTCATGGTCACAGACTGCTTTACAGATGCTAATTGTTTTTCAGGTTGCTGCAGTCGTATCTTGGATACATTATAGCTTACAGGAACCAATAAAAACACATTTGTGCCAATACATCTTGAAAATGCATTCTGTAGCTTAAAGGCTTGTGGAAGGGTACAGAAAAACAGTGCAATTTCTTTCACTGTTTCTAAACCTTTTCCATGAAGCCACAAATAAGACTGACCAGCCTGAATCAAAGAACTGGATATACTCCTTGGCTCCCCCTAAGTTGCAATATAGTTAATATAAATGCATTCTGTGATCTATTGTATGGCATATTTAGTTTATTAAAGACCCCTCTGCTGCTACAGGGATATTTTTAGACTAATATTCTGAGCTAGAATCTGGAAACAATTAATGCTAAGCGTGTTGTTCAGCTTTTGATAGACTGCTACACTTCAGTGATACAATCTCAAGTGAAACTGCATGTTGAGGATCTAAGGTAAGGAAAAAGACAGGAACAGCATTGGAAGGAACAAAATGTAGTGTAGTTTGACAGCCTTGAAGGTGACTTTTTCCAAACCATTGAATATCAGGTTCATGGCCTGAAATGAAGTTCAGTGAGATTCATTACAGTTTCTTCTGTCACTAGAGTATTAAAACCCCAAATGCATCATTAACTCACAAGTGGGCTTTACCATTTGGCAATAAGGGATTGACATGACTCCAGTAACAAAACCATCTGCAAGAATACTATGGACTTCTGCTGCTTAAAGATGTAATTGCTCTCATATTAGGGATAAAAGAACTAATTTTGGTATGTTTAGCAGCCTCTGTAGATTTTATAATGAAGAAAGAGATTCCTATATAAAAGACCTTGTCTGGATTTCCTTAGGGAATAGAGGACACATTGCATTTCTCCTTAGAGGGTTTAAAATATGGGAACACATAAGCTTACCCACTCTTGTTAACAGAAGCACAGATACAGAATGTGTAATATCTCAAAGGGTATAAATGTTGACCAACATTCACCTTAGCTTTCAGTTATGCACCTATATATATATATATATGAAAAAGAGGTGAAACACACTAGTACAGTGAGGCAAGTATTATTCCAGAATATGCCTTGGACATAGTAATCCTTACAGTAAGTTACCAAAACCCCAAAATAATACTCTTCAGGCTATTAGTTTTGTGAACAAGAGGATTTTAGAAGGTGTGGATAATTGCCATTTTTTTCTCACCTGGTTAAATCCCCATTTTCCAGCCCGCCCAATTTACCTCACCTCATTACTTGATGACTGTCAGAGTGGTCCTTTGATGTTACTTTTTAAGTGAGCCAGGAAGGCTACTTTGGCTCATCAAAGCACTGTCTTTGTCAGTACAAAATTGCCAATAAACTTCTGACAACCTCAAAAGGAGGCTGGAGAACTCACAAGCATTTCAGCTTGAATAATCTTTCTACCTACCTTCCTTGCAGTACCAAACACCAAAGGCTCAGTTTGACATGCTGCAAAGGGTGCTCCTCCTCCCACTTGTTTTTCCAGCAAGTCCACTGCATCCCCCCGGCTCCTCACCCCCCCCCCCCCCCTTAGGGGCTGCAACTGCTGTTAAGAGCCCACAGCTGGTCCCTCCAGGACCTCCTGCTGCCACTTTGTTGAAGAGCAGAAAATAAACATGTAGTGCTGAGCCAGCCTGAGAAGGAAAAGTATGGATGCTGAGGAGGGTGGGAGTTTGGGTTAGATTAGGATTTGGGTCAGATAATGAGCACCCAGTTGACATGTGGTGCTTAGTCATTTTGATACTGTAGGAGCTGAGGAGCATTTCTAAAGACTTTCTTACAGAGTGTGTGCATGGATGTGTGCGTAATGGCCTGTACTATTGTTTCATTAATTCAACGTGAGAACATTTTGGATCATAATTTGCAGGCAAATATACTCCTCTTAAATCCATCCTACTAATAATGAATAAAAAAAAATAGTTGCATAATACATAGATTTCATAAAGCTGAGAGAATGCTTGCATAGATAGAGAGATTTTGGTGAAATCTCTCTTTGGTGGAAGCAAAAGGGCTGGTGGCATGGTGTCCTTTTTCCCTCTGGCTTCCTAGGCTGGATTCATCTTCCTTTAGGATGGAGCAAAATTAAAATGAATGAAGAATGGTTATTTTTAGTGGTATACCTTTAATGAAAATTCAAGCTTATTGGAGAGTTTCTTTGACAGCATCTGATTGCCAGAAGTACCCAGTTAATTTTGAAGTACCTTTCTGCCCAGTGGCAGGATCTCTCCAAAAATTAGGGCTGCTTCAGTGAGAACACCTTCTGCAGATGTGTGGGATGCATTGTGTGATAAAAAGGAAACCTTACAACTTTACTGCCATTCATTTATCACCTGTATGGTCATGGATACGATAACAACTGCAGCATCAGTAGTAATTGCAACACATTTATTACTCCATTTGGGCACACTAGTTACAGACAGGCACTCAATTCCTCTAGGCACTTTACAAAGAACAAAGCAATGATCGTGATTCAAGGACTTTACAATCCAAGTGGAAAACTAAGAGCAAAAGATGAAAATACCAGATGGGAGTAGAAAAAGAAAGCAGTGAAATGGTATCGATTAGAGGACTGAGCACAGCAGCAGCCTAAATTGTTGTCAAACTGAATAATTTAAATCAAAATAGAGATCATGGAGGAGATGATTCTCTTGTCTGCTGCAGTGTCTTTGAGCCTAACAAACTTAATGGCATTATTCGTCAGAGAGACTAATGTAACAATACAACCAATTCTACTTTGTAAGAGGATGTGAATCTTTAACACTGCAAATGACAGACCAGACTAGGTTATTCTGTCCCATAAAAATACCTATCTAGCAGATGGAGTGAAATAAGCAGAGATAGTGAAGGTCACCTGCTCCTCTTCTCTGTAGGAAGTCATTCCTCCTGTAAGGGTTAGGCTGTGGTCTGTCTGGGGGCCTATTGAGTCACAAAAGTTTGCATCAAATCCATAGGAACCAAAACTGATTAATGTAGTTGTGTTTTTCCACAGCCCTGTGTGCTCAAGCCTGGTGGGAGAGGGATTAAAACAAACAAAGAAAACCATATTAAAAGAGTTATAATACGAAACGTTGAAAGTACACCTCACCAAAGCGTGGCCACACTATGTGGGTCCCCTGATACATCTTGGGCCTCTTGCTGTTATCTTTTGATTGCCTCCTGCTTCATTTGCACAGAACTTGAAGCAACCGAGTATCTTTTCCAGGGAGAGCATTTCCCAAGGGCAATTGTGTAGCTTTTGTATCAAGGGCACAATGGTGTCATTCTTCAGTGAGCTGAAAACTCCAGCGTCTCATTTAGTCTGTGGGCACACTGCTCGAGTTGTAAATTCAGAGAGGTGCACCTGGAACACAATGTTGCATTTATTTTGACAGCTTTGCTTTCATACTTGATTTGCAGAAATGTTCTGCTATATCAGAGGGCACCTGGAACATATTTTCCTTTTGCAAAAATAATACATAGTTAGTGGTAACTACCTTAATCAGCAGCTATTATATTGTCCCTGTGGAATCTTACTCCAATCTAGTCATGCTTTTGCAAAAGGTCACTGGTGATATTTCTTTTAAAGTATTCTCAGAGACAATGTTTTGTTGTTGTTTTCAAGAAAATTTTTGGCTTACAGAAAGACAGTTCCTACCTTCCTATATTCAGCTATTTTTTTTCTAAACAGCGAAAAAAAATACTTTTATGAAAGAAAAGGAAGAACTAATAGCTTTGCTGAGTCAAAGACAGCAACTAAGAGAGAACTTCTGAAGAAATGCAGCCTGCTTTTTGTTATCAATTATTTATCCATTTTGCTACACACTCACAATGCCCTTGCTTATTCTAGTCTTTCTCAGTCTCCTTGTTCTGTGATAAAGTCTTTTAATTTTATTTCAATGTAAGAACTGGTTATGCTGCCTTTTACCTTTTCCTTCTGCATTCTTGACAGACACAGTTTTGTCTTTTTAATTTCCCAACACCTTTTCCTTTCTTAATTTAGAAAAATTATAATGCTGTAGCACCCAGCCACCCACTGACTTCAGCGTACCTGAAGTAAGTCTTCGCAATCAGGAAAGGTGGAAACTTGAGTCAGAAAGCCAGAATTCAATCAGTATGTGTGTTGTGCTTTATAGTTTTTGACACATATCTCAGCAATCTGAATTAAGATGATCGCTGATGTGTCTATTTTCTGTATGACATTGAAGTGCTGTTCATAATGAAGCAACAATCTTAAGCCAATATTTTTAATAGTGGAACCTCCTCCCGGGTCTTCTTTATCTGTATTTAAATCTCTGGTCAGCAGGATTCATTGAACACTTGGCAATTTGCAATGGAACTGCTATAAATATGTTGAAAAACCCCACAGTGTTTCAGTGTGTTCAAAACTATTATTTAAGTAGACGCCAATGTATGAATTTAGATGAAGCATTCGTGTTTTTTTTTAAAGGCAATAAAACCAAATCTTGACTTTTGGTTTTTTTTCCTGTTCTGGGAGACATAATCAGGAACAGACCCTTGAATACACATATGCTGGAAATATTTACTCAGAATTAGTAAGACATTTAAAATAGTCTTTTTCTGTTTATAAAATTTTGTTAATTCATAAGGAATGAGAGTGAGGAAGACTTGCAGTCTGTATAAGTAAGTCTGCTGCAGGTATACTGAGGTACAGCTCAAGGACACAGCCTACACCCTCGTTTGCACTCTGCCGCATTTGAAGAAATGGAAGTTGTTGGATGTAGTGCTGCCACTGATCACAAACACTTCAGTAGCGGATAGTAATTAAAATACTGCAATAGCTTAAAAGCTGCACATACACTTGTCAGGTATGTAAGAATGATTTTTTTTTTTTACTTTGAATCTGAAGGATAAGGCCTCTTAAATCACTGTGACAGTGCCTGATAATGACCACACAGGTAGTAGGATGTCAGGCTTTCCCAAAGGAAGGATGTCCAAGAGCACAGTACAGCCAGAGAGAACAAACCATTTCACTCCAACAAGCATAGCTCAGGACAGAAAAGGTTATTTTAAAAAACGACAAGGACTGAATTCAATTTCTCCACACCCTAAGCCTCCCCACAATGATGAGGACTGCCTGAGGCAGCCCCTGGTTGCAGGAGCACTGACATTGTGAACCCAGGCAGAGATGCACTCTGTAAGGCCAAACTTGACACAAAAGACTTCAGCTGTTTCTCACAGTTTAGCTCGAGCAACAGGAGCTGCTTCACACATGGTACTGCATAGCCCCAGGTTTTGAGATGTCTGTGGATGCATCCTATGGTCATTAGTATAAATTGAGGTGACTTTACATCCTCTGTAAGAGAGTAGATTTGCTATTTTTAAGCATTTAGTGATAAGGACAGAGGTCTGTGGAAAGACACTGATGAACAACAGGGCTTTCACGACGCTGGTCTGTATTTGTATTACTAAGGTAAGCTCTCTTTCTTAAAAGTAGCAGTGTACATGGCTAAGGGATTTTCATAGTGTGGATTGTACGAGGTTGGAATCTAGGCATTACTTCTAAGTCTAGATTAACTTTTCTATGAAGGAGAAACCTGCCAGAGGTGACTTAGAATTTTGTGTGAGCTATGTTTAGCTACCACAAAATTTGGATGTCTTCAGAAAATGTAGGTTGTCTCTGATCTGCCTTGTAAAGTAAGATAGAGTTGGGAGCAATATTCAAAATTTCATTCTTGAAAATTTTTCCATTTCTTTAGCCACAGATTTTTAGTTGAACTAGAGCCTACAAATATTACTGTGCTCCTCTGCCTGTGCAGTCTTTATGTAATATGCAAAAATATTTCACTTTCTTGGATCTTATTAAAAACAGTTTAAAAATTTGTAGCCAATGTCCATTCTTACATATAATGCCCACCTGAAGAAAACAAATACAATGAACAGTATCCAAAACAGCAATATATTGTAGCTTCTGCAGCTTGCATTTTGGAATTAGTGTGGGTTAAGATCACGATGTCATTTCCATCACAACAGCATTACATAGGCTCCACTGAAAGAAAACCTGATGTCATAGAACCATATAGCAGTTTGGGTTGGAAGAGACTGTAAAGCTCATCTAGCTCCAAACCTGCCTGCCACAGGCAGGGACACCTTCCACTAGACCAAGTTGCTCTAAGCCCATTCAACCTGCCTTGAACACTGGCAGGGATGAGGCAGCCACAGCTTCTCTGGGCAACCTGTTCCAGTGCCTCACCACCCTCAGAGTGAAGAACTCCTTCCTAGTACCTAATCTAAATCTACTCTCTTTCAGTTTAAAGGTATTCTGCCTTGTCCTGTATGGTTAACAACAAATAATACTTCAAAGTAAATAGGAAGCTATTGAGCTTTTTTTTTGCATATTTTGCATCCCATTCCTTGGCGCATGTAGGCCTGTGCTGAAATCGGGGAGCTACTCAAGAGCAAATTTCATAGACTCAGGTTCTCGTCTGAACATGAAAAATGACAGAGTAATTAAAAATCACTTAAGTGCTCCACAGATGGATGATTGGAAATATTGTGGAATATGATCTTGTTCTGACCATTTTCTGTGCATATGACTGACTCGGAAGGGTCTGATCTTCCCCCACTTACAAAGGGCAAAGGCAAAAGGTAGACACCCTGGTGAAACTGTTGTCAGTGAGGAAAAAAAGTTATCAAATTTTAATAGACCTTGACATTCAAATAAAAGCAAAGAAGAATCAAATCCTAAAAAGTTCACCTTAGATTTTGTACTGGAAATAAGTGTTAGTTGGATGGGACTGTGTAAAGATGAAACTGCTCACAGGCTTGATTCTTTACATCAGGATAAATTTTACCGTCATTCTATATTTGGTAAGATGTGCTGGTGCAATAGAAGTGACATCCTTGCACCATTAACTGCTCTTTACAAACACTGCAAGCAAGCTGGCATATAAAATATGAAAGGATGCTACTATGCAGATCCTACTTCAGCTAGGCCATATAAGATCATCATACCAGGCTGTATCTGAGTATGTGTACTATTTTAATTGATGGCACAGGATATTAAACAAGACAGATCTTGGAAAATCATGAAACTTCTGATAAATTTTATATATACATAAGACAATCTGAAAGATTCTACTCCGCAACTTAAAAAGAAAATGTGACAAATTACTGTGTTTGTTTATTTTATTGTGTATTTGTTCACATAAAAGTGGAGTTGAAGTGAGCTGGGGCACATCTTTTTGATAGCCTCTTTCCAGCCCCGTGTGTCAAATGCTGTAAAACATGAGAATATGGAGGGATTACTGCAAAAATAAAGGAAAGAAAGGAGGGAATAAAAAATTTCCACACTGTTTTTTGATGTTGGCCATGACTGCCTGTTTTTGCTACAGTCATTAGAAACTTTCAAGATGAACTGATTCAGGATCTACCTTTATGCTGTAAGACCTAATGATTGCTTCTTTGTTTGAAGGTCTGTGGGCGTAAAGAGTGTCAACAGCAAGATACGAAGAGGAGTTGACTCAGCAGTGGAAAAACATAGCTCAGAAAGCCCAGCCAAATGAAACTGATGAGGGGAGAAGGGGGTTTAACATCTGAGGATAAATTTACCTTTCTGAATGTTGCCTTATTTATTCTTTTCTTGACTTGGAGAAGCTATTTGATCTCATTTTTTTAATTTTGTAATGCAAAAAATATTTTTGTTGCTATAAAATCATACAGAAAGACATGTCAAACTGCCTTGAAATCATGATATCCACAGAGAATTGGCGAAAGGCCCAAATCCTCCACTTAACTTTGCAAGTGAGAATCTTCTCACAGCTCCCATTCCTTCTAAGACAAAGCCTTGACCCCCAGAGACCTCTGGACCGCTCACTGAAAAATGAAACAATAGGAAAACAGGATATCTTAAAGGACTACATTGTTGGAAAGAAAGATAATAAATTCTGAGGATTTTCTCTCTTTCTTTGCTTTGTTTTGTTTTGCTTTGTTTGCTTTGTTTTACAGTTACAATAGAACAGGTAAGACACTGAACAGCATGTGAGCACAGAAATCCAAAGCCAGTCCTTTGAGCAGACAAGGGTAAAAGATTGACTGCCTGCTCTCAAACAAGGGAGCAGCACTCACATCCTTGACATAAACTTGATTTTAGCAAGGTATTTGATGTGGTCTGCCACAACATCCTTGTTGACTAGATGGTAAGATAGGAACCGGAGAGGTGGACCATAGTATGGGTGAAACACTGCTGAACTGCAAAACTCAGAATGTGATTACTGGCCAAAAGCTGATTTGCAGCTGATCACAAGCAGAGTTCCTCATGGGACAATACTGGGTCCAGTACAAAGCAGCATCCTAAAAGACCCAGATGACGGGACTGAATGTACCCTCACCAAGTTGGTACATGACAATCAAAGCTGGAGGAAAGGTAGATACTCCAACCTTATGAAGTTCAACAATGTGAAGTGTAAGGTCCTACACCTGTGCTGGAGCAATCCCAAGTACAGCTATAGGTTGGGCAGAGAAGAGATTCAGAGCAGCCCTGCGGAGAAGGACTTGGGGGTGTTGGTCGATGAGAAAATGAACATGAGCCGGCTTCAGTGTGTGCTTGCAGCCCAGAAAGCCAACCGTATCCTGGGCTGCATCAAAAGGAGCGTGACCAGCAGGTCGAAGGAGGTGATCCTGCCCCTCTACTCTGCTCTTGTGAGACCTCACCTGGAGTATTGTGTGCAGTTCTGGTGTCCTCAACATAAAAAGGACATGGAACTGTTGGAACAAGTCCAGAGGAGGGCCACAGGGATGATATGGGGACTGGAGCACCTCCCGTATGAAGATAGGCTGAGAAAGTTGGGGCTGTTCAGTCTGGAGAAGAGAAGGCTGCATGGAGACCTCATAGCAGCCTTCCAGTATCTGAAGGGGGCCTATAGGGATGCTGGAGAGGGACTTTTCATTAGGGACTGTAGTGATAGGACAAGGGGTAATGGGTTAAAACAAACAGGGGAAGCTTAGATTGGATATAAGGTGGAAGTTCTTTTCTGTAAGGGTGGTGAGGCACTGGAATGGGTTTCCCAAGGAAGCTGTGAGTGCTCCATCCCTGGCAGTGTTCAAGGCCAGGTTGGACAGAGCCTTGGGTGACATGGTTTAGTGTGAGGTGTCCCTGCCTGTGGCAAGGGGGTTGGAACGAAATGATCTTAAGGTCCCTTCCAACCCTAACTATTCTATGATTCTGTGAGGCTCTGCTGGAAATGCCCTGGGAGTCCTGGAGGGCAGCAAGATGAGCACAGCCCAGTAGCATTCCTTGCAGCCTCGAAGACAAAGCATGTCCTGGGCTGCATTAGGAAGGATATAGCCAGTGGATCAAGGGACATGTTTATTCCAATTTCATCAACAATTGTTAGGCTAGTACAGTGTCCAGTTTTACTCCTTCCAGTTCAGGAGAAATGTTGGAAAAACTACAGAGGGTCCAACAGAAAGCTACTGAGATGACTGGAGGATTGGAGAACTTGACATGTGAGGAAAGATTAAAGGAACTCTAATCACTGATGTTACGACTGAAGTATTTTACTTTCTTTCTTTTGACTTGGAAATCAGGTTATATGCAAGAAAGATATATGAACCAGTGACACATTGCCATCCCACAGATATTGGCTGTATGATATTAAAAAAAAAGGTGTGATATTAAAGCATCAATTTCCCCAATTATTTCAACATTTGCTCTTTTAGACTTTTCTGCCTCTTCTTTACCATCTTGCTCTTCTGAATTAAAAAAAAAAAAATAAAAAATAGTGTGCTGCTGGGCACTGGAGCTTCTTGATATAAAAAGGATTTTGATAAAGCAGTTGTGCCCACACTTCATATCATCGGGATCAGGAAAGCAAGCACAGATTGCAAGGGAGGAAACACAGTTTTGATTAACAAAGATGGTATGAAATGTCATTAAACACATAATTATCCTCTAAGTAAAGATGCCTTGGAAAAAAAAAATAAAAGATGCTGGTAAACTAACACAGCTCTCAACATGTGTGCAGCTGCACTGTTTCCCATTGATTTTAAAAGAATTTCCTTAAGGCACATCAATTTCTGGTGAACAAGAAAGAGACAGATTCCTTTCAGAAAACTTCCAAAATGCAGAGAAAAGATCTTTGAAAGGCAAGTCAAAATACAAGGGAGAAAAAAAGTGGTATGTCTTATTCTAAAGCTGAATTTAAAGGTCTTTTGACATCTGTCTAACAGCATGTGTCCCATTCTTGCAAGAACTTATGCTGGTAATGGGATCTCTGTCATGCACAAAAAAATAAGTAGTAAAATAAGACATATGCAAAGTCACTAGCCACTGGTTACATTTGCTCTTCCTTTCCATTTTAAGCTGTTGTGTCTGGGACACTGTTGACCATGGCACCTCAATCTAGCAGAACAGAAAAAGCTTTACCTGCTTCCTAAAATGTCATAGATACTCTCATTACATCTCCTCACAGATTTCTTCCAAACACCAACCATACAGAGGCATAGAAATTCCTGATTTTTGTGCAATATGATGTGTGCATTTTGGTTTAGCAACTTGGATTTCTTTTCTTGAGATGTAAAGCAGTTGCTTTCAATGCTCTTCGGCTATTTTAACAATACTGTATGAAAGAGAATTAGTTGACAACAGACACTTCTTTCATTCACTTACTGCTCCAGCTTCATCACTTCAGCCATGCCTACTGTGAGGAGGGATAGAAGTTTGTGCCTCATGTTGGCATTTGACTTTTAGAAGTATCAAGTAAAATGCCCAAGAGGAGAATGTGTTTGACCTCGCCAATGCCAGTAATAGTGTCCTGGTGATATGTCCTTCTTTTAAGGCTTCAAATTTCCTTTGGGGGCTTGGGGAGGGAACCAAAACAAAAAATCCAAAACAAAGCAGTCTCCGCAACCAATTTATTAATTTCTGATGAGTGGTTGGTTTCTGTATGTCTCTCTAATTTCAAACCTTCATACTCTGTAAAAAAATACTTTTGAAAGTGTCACACTATGGCTTCAGATGAATTGATGTAAAACCATACATTAACCATTTGCTATCATTTTTTTCTTCTTTCTCCTTTCTGAAACTGCAACAACCGAAAACTGTACTTGTTGCAATCAAATTGTCCTCCCAGATTCTTGCATTTGGCAGAACTGAGTACAAGAAAGACTGAGTGACTTGGAGGGCTTGTTTGCCTGTTGCTCTGTCATGTTATGGGACAGCTCATCTAGAAATCAGCCAAGAAAAATATTTTGTCAAGAACTATGGCATGACTTGTCTGTGTTCACTTGGATGATTTCACATTACACATGCCAAATAGTGGGCCAAATACTCAGCTGATCTACTCTACTGAAGTTAAGAGTGGGGTGAACTAATCAGCATTATGCCATTTTTGCATCCAATTGGTTATAGTAGAGCTTAAATTTTGTTAAGGAATGTGGTTGTATAGGTAAGTTGAACACGTGCAAACAAGTGCAGTTAGCTACTGAACAGTTTTTGTGTGGTCACAAAGACTTTCACTTGCACATACCTATCTTGGGCCAGTTATGATGAACCATTCCTCAGTTCTGGTCAAGTAGCTTGAGAAAAACCTATAACTATAGTGTTTCTGCCAAACATCCAATGATGAGAAAATGTATTAATTTTTAAGATTATTTCCCCTCCCTCCCTTTATTTCAAGCATAAGCAAAGCACTGAGTCACCACTCTGTCAAGTAATTTGCAATTTTTTTTCAAGCAGATGTCTAGCCTACACTTGTACATTAAACAGTGATAAGAATGGTCTCCAGCCTAATTAATTTACCAGTGTGGATGTCTTAGCAGTTCTTCAACAAGCAGTTCTACAGGATGCATGATTCATAGCCAGTTAAGAATAATATTTGCTTTTGATATATTTTCTTTGATGTACTCAAGCTTAAAGAAGTTCAGTGATCAATCCAGTTGGATTCATCATTAAGTTTCCTTCTCCTCCTCCTACAGACCCTTATATAAAAGCAAAAAAAAAAAAAAAAACAAAAACCAGAGAAAACCCATTCTCAGATGAAATAGAACTTTTACACATGGATTTTTTTTGGGAAAAAAAAAAATATATATATATACCAGGTTCTTAATATTAACTGATCAACATAAAATTTAAAATTTTACCAGTTAAGGAACTGATCAGTTACAAAGTGGTAAAATTACTTGATGTAAAGTACTGGAGCCAGAATACAGAGCTGGGGGAGCAGTCTAGGAAGGCTGAATCAGGCTCATGCTCAGACCACAGGAATTATCTGTTGCTCTATGTCTATTTTCCTTCCAGCTGTAGCCAGCAAGCTATGCTATACTCAGGTACATTCCTGAATTGCAACTGTATTATTCTGTGGACATAAGCCAGACACTTTTCTGAAGGGGTTCTGGTAAGGCCTCAGATGCTCAACATGCCAGGAAATATCGCTAAAAAAGCTAAATTTAAATCCCATCACTGTATCAGCTTTGCAGCAAACAGATGGAAGAGAGCACCTCGGAGATGCTCTTCAGAGAGTTTCTAGAATTTCAATCCCCTTGATAATCAGTCCTGCTCCACAACAGTGCTGGGGAACAATTATCAATCACATGCTGAGGAAATTTTACTGATGCAGGGGTTTAAATAAAGCAAGCTGTTAAAGCCTTTTCTCCCTGTTAACACTGCCAACTCAGCAACATTGGTAATAGCAAGGGTGGGAATGTTTGAGGGTTTTTTTAAGACTTTTCTTAGAAAAGGGTTTATATACAGCTGTAACTTCTTTTGAACCCTTTAGGAACATAATTACAGTAGCATAGATAAAATCTGAAATTGAAACATTTGTTTCCATTTTGCCTCATGAAATTCTTGCTCTGTGTCAGAGCAGGAAGCCCAGGCATCTCTTCAGTCTGAGGGAAGAACATTTAAGGAAATTGAAAACTTTCAAAGGTTTAATGGATAAACTTTTATAAAATTTATGAGTGCTAATTTCACAAAGTTCTGTCAGCATCTGTTTAGAAAAGTCATTTCAAAGGAAAGCTCAACCCAAATGCTCTAGATGTTCTTGGAAATGTGTTATTTGGGATTTGTCCTTGAGGAATGTTAATATTCATAGCTAAAGTTTCTCTTGTGGTTGCATATGTTTTAATGAAATTCAGGTTGGATTGAGAGATTGTTTTTAGTAACTCTAGATACATGATTTGAGAGAATTTGAGAATTTAAAACGTTATTCACTGCCTTCAGTTCCACCTTTTTATTGATCTCATCACCTTGTCAAGCTTTGGTTTTCTGTAACATGCTAAGCCTATGGGAGATGTATACTTAAACAGATGATTTCCAGACAGAAAAGCATACAGATGATGAAGTACTAACAGTACTAAGCATGCCATTCTCATAAACTGCAACACCAAAGTCTGAAAGGGTTGTTTTTTAAATATGAGTCATGCTAATGAAATCATTCTTAGAGATGGCTTTCATTCAGCATAATATTTGAAACTAGTCATAAGCTTTCCAGGGTAATTTTGTTAGCAACATTTTCTGCCCTCTAATTTTAGGACACTTGTAGTAGAAATCGTGGGTTTTCACAAGTTACTTTGTTCAGACTGAAAGTCTGACTATTAATTGCATTCAATATGTGAGCTTGTTCTAGTGAATCAGGTTAAGCACATGCACAGAATCTGTTTTAAATATCTTCTCCCTATTAGCTATTTCTGGCTAATATTATCACTATGTAGTTACTTCAGGTGTCGTGGTTTAAACCCTAGCCAGACAGCTTGTTCACTCACTCCCAGTGAGTGGTGCCGGGCTAGAAGCAATCGAGGCCCCCCCCCCCCCCCCCCCCCCCCCCCCCCCGGGGCTCTCCCCTTCCCCGCTCCGGGAGGGATGGGGGGGAGGATCGAAAGAGTGCAACCAATGTACAACACAAATCACCACCGCTACCACCAACGACAACAATGATAAGGGAAAATAACAAGGGAAGAGAATACAAAACCACCGGCCAAGAAACGAGGTCCACCCGGAAGCCCGTGTCCTTCCGGGTAACTCCCAGTTACTCCCCACCGCGGGCATGACGTGCTGTGGTATGGAATACCTCTTTGGCTAGCCCGGGTCAGGCGCCCCATCTCTGCTTCCTCCTGGCTTCCCCTCCTCCCTGGCAGAGCATGAGCCTCACAAAGTCCGTGGTCAGGGTAAACATCACTGAGCAACAACCGAAAATATCGGTATCACCAGCACTGTTCCCAGGCTGGAAGTCAAAACACAGCACTGCACCAGCTACCAAGAAGGAGAAACATGACTGCTACTGCTGAACCCAGGACATTATCCACCCCTTATTCCATAACATTCACGTCATGCTCAGATCCCACATTTTCAATATACCTTTGCTCTCCCACATATATACATCCATATACACACAGACCAAGAGAAAAAGATCATTTTCTTAGTGCATGGACCAATCCCTAAAATGTTGCCAAGTCCATTCGGTCCATAATGTCAGGTTCCATCTCGTAACAGTCTTTCAGGTCAGGAAAGGCTGTGTGCAGTATTGGATGGTTGCCTGCTGATGCTGGTCGTTCCTTTACTGCGGAACTCATCCGGTTCTATCAAAGTTCATTCTCTGTTGGGATGATGGTTGGAGGGAAGTCAGGGCCAGTCGCTGGTGACCTGGAGACATCTAGTTGATGGGCTATAAAAGTATTACACAGCAGGCAACAGCATACAATTAAGTTCATTGGCTGTTTTCCCCTAAAATCAAATCCCCTTGAGGTATACATTGGACTTCCCCATCTTCCCGCATTACCCACCAAGTATATCCAGGTCCCTGAGCAAAAGCAATCCCACGAGTGGGTTTGCCTTTACCTGAAGCAGGAATTACCCAGACTGTCTTCCCCAGCAAATTCTTCATATGCACCACGGGAACTTTGTCCCCCTCTACAATATGTAAAAGTTCTGACTGGGCTGGGCCAGCCCTGTTGGCAGATCCTCTGGTGTTGACCAACCAGGTGGCCTTTGGTAAGTGTGTATCCCAATGCTTGAAAGTTCCCCCACCCATTGCTCTCAGTGTAGTTTTTAACAGCCCATTGTACCGTTCGATTTTCCCAGAGGCTGGTGCATGGTAGGGGATGTGATATACCCACTCAATGCCATGCTCTTTGGCCCAAATATCTATAAGGTTATTCCGGAAATGAGTCCCATTGTCTGACTCAATTCTCTCTGGGGTGCCGTGTCGCCACAAAATCTGTTTCTCAAGGCCCAGGATGGTGTTCCGGGCAGTGGCATGGGGCACAGCGTATGTTTCCAGCCACCCGGTGGTTGCTTCCACCATGGTAAGCACATGGCGCTTGCCTTGGCGGGTTAGTGGCAGTGTGATATAGTCAATCTGCCAGGCCTCCCCATATTTATACTTCAACCATCGTCCTCCATACCAAAGAGGCTTTAACCGCTTGGCTTGTTTAATTGCAGCACGTTTCACACTCATGAATAACCTGGGCAATAGCGTCCATTGTTAAGTCCACCCCTCGATCACGGGCCCATCTGTATGTTGCATCTCTGCCCTGATGGCCTGAAGTGTCATGGGCCCACCGGGCCAAAAATAATTCACCTTTATGTTGCCAATCTAAGTCCATCTGAGCCACTTCAATCTTAGCCGCTTTATCCCCTTGTTGGCTGTTCTGGTGTTCCTCAGTGGCCCAACTCATGGGTACATGGGCATCTACATGACGTGCCTTCACCACCAGGTTCTGCACCCTGGCAGCAATATCTTTCCACAGTGCAGCAGCCCAGATAGGTTTACCTCTGCGTTGCCAGTTGCTCTGCTTCCATTGCTTCAACCACCCCCACAGGGCATTTGCCACCATCCATGAGTCAGTATAGAGATAAAGTACTGGCCGCTTTTCTCGTTCAGCAATGTCCAAGGCCAGCTGGATGGCTTTCACCTCGGCAAACTGACTTGATTCACCCTCTCCTTCAGCAGTTTCTGCAACTTGTCGCCCAGGACTCCATACAGCTGCCTTCCATCTCCGATGCTTTCCCACAATATGGTAAGACCCATCAGTAAACAAGGCATACTGCTTTTCACTTTCTGACAGTTTATTATATGGTGGGGCCTCTTCAGCACACATCACCTCCTCCTCTGGTGACATTCTGAAATCTTTGCCCTCTGGCCAGTCCATGATGACTTCTAGAATGCCTGGACGACTGGGATTTCCTTTTGAAGGTGCTGGACAGTGTTGGTATGGCCAGAATGACCACACACTTCATTTAAGTGTTTTACTAATTCTTCTGGATTTTGCAGTTGTTCAGTGGTGAAATTCCAAAGTACTGGAGGGGCCCACTGACCTAGGTACTTGCCCATACTATCCCACACACCCTGCCACTCATGGCTGTCCAGCCTTAGGGAAAATCTCTTGGTCCTCCTACATCGTTGTTTGACCCCAGACAAGACCCAAACCTGACTCTGCTTAACTCTTGAAATCAGTCATGGGCAAAACACACTCTGTATGCGTGCTAGCATGGTGATTCCCATCACGATCAGCAAACAAGTCTCAACAGCATTAAAAGGCCATTCAAAAACTTCAAAACTCTCAAATGTAAATGGTCTGAGGGAAGGACTGGGAGGGTAAAAGGATGTCTCCTTCACAGGTTGAGCACCTGAGAAGGAGAAAAAAGATGTGTAATTGCAAAGCACTTCTATTATATACCTCCCAAAGTATGAAGGTGGTGACCACACTGGGAACATAAGCCAGATCAGTTTCATGATCAGTGATTCTATCGTATTACAAGTCATCACCATAAAGTACAATGAGACAAAAACCTTAGCCCAAGCCCCACACTTGAAAAACACTAATACAGCAAATACTGGATGGAAGTAAGATGCGATATACTGAAACTGTGAGATCAAGAGGAACAACCTTGAGAGCCAATAAACCAGCATTGTGACGAGTGACTATTAATCCAGACGGATCTGTTATTACCTCAACCCCTCGAGCCCCACGTTGGGCGCCAAAAGAACTGTCGTGGTTTAAACCCTAGCTCGACAGCTTGTTCACTCACTCCCAGTGAGTGGTGCCGGGCTGAGAGCAATCGACCCCCCCCCCCCCCCCCCCCCCCCCAGGGCTCTCCCCTTCCCCACTCCTGGAGGAACGGGGAGGAGGATCAAAAGAGTGCAACTCCCATGGGTTGAGACAAGAACAGTCCAGCAACCAATGTACAACACAAATCACCACCGCTAACACCAACGACAACAATGATAAGAGAAAATAACAAGGGAAGAGAATACAAAACCACCGGCCAAGAAACGAGTCCAACCCAGAAGCCCCTGTCCTTCCGGGTAACTCCCAGTTACCCCCCACCGCGGGCATGACGTGCTGTGGTATGGAATACCTCTTTGACTAGCCTGGCTCAGGCACCCCGTCTCTGCTTCCTCCTGGCTTCCCCTCCTCCCTGGCAGAGCATGAGCCTCACAAAGTCCTTGGTCAGGGTAAACATCACTGAGCAACAACCGAAAATATCGGTATCAGCAGCACTGTTCCCAGGCTGGATGTCAAAACACAGCACTGCACCAGCTACCAAGAAGGAGAAACATGACTGCTACTGCTGAACCCAGGACATTATGTTACAATGAATTCTGCGAATTATCTCTCTAGTTTCTTGTTTCCACTGTATGTGGTTATTTGTGGCCACTTTTTTTCACAACTTCTTTCCCTTTTATGAACATACAACATCCCCTCATGGCATGCACTGCCATCGTACAGATCAAGACAAAATTTGCAGTGTTCCGTTGTAAGTTATCTTTTTCTGGAGTCATAGCATGTGTCTCCTGCTTGAAGGTTTGAATAATTCTTTCCAGTACTCCTCTTTTGAAGAGTAGAAAGGAGTGCATGTAGCATGTTTGACATATTTTCTTCTGACAAATGGTTGATAGTCTTCACTTGTAGATTGGATAGCATTTTCAGCATTGCACAATTTTTCCAGAGTCTCCCATCTTTAAAAACAAGCTGAAACAGATCCACCATCTAAGCAGAAAAAAACCCTAGAATTCAGAGAGTTCTTCAGGCAATCCAGGATGAGCATCCACCACACTCAAACAAATATTAGCCATATCAGGCTTAGTATATGCCACACAGATTGCCACTGGGCTGTCAAACACCTAAAGTGATGAAACAGACTGTATCAGGGGTTCATTGTATTGACTGTCATGGCTTTCATGTCTTTTGTGGGTGCATCAATACTTTTGCTATAAAAAACATGTTGATGTTCTGGGATAGAACTTCAATTTTTACTGTTCCAAATTAGCCTTTGTGTAATTTTCCAACTGTGTGTATCCTGAATGCCATATGAAGAATCATTTCAGAGCCACACATGATGACATATGTGGCAGTACTTCTGTGCAAAGTTCAAAACAGATAAACCCATAACTATCCATTGCTGATAGAGATGCTCCTTAGTCTTGTTGAATTTCATTAACTTTTAAGATGTAATTAGTTATCAGCTACTTACTTCTGTATTCCTAATATTTCTACTGCAATTATGACAGGAAATGTGCTTTATCTCAGTTGTTATTTTTAAACTCAAAAAAGCACCAAATGCATATATATCTCCAAAGTTGTGTTGCCGCATCTGGAAACCCTGTCTTTGGGCTGATGTTCTAAATTCTGAACCTGCAACTTGTGTAAATTGTTTTCCTTATTTTTCAATTACCAGAATGCATATTTATTTCTTCTGGGACAAGAAGGTCATCTCCTGGTTTCTTGTAATATGATCCATTGAGAACTGTGTAAATACCCAAAGGAGCTTCTCAAGTCATTATTCATCATAGGCTTCAGCAATAAACACATTATTGGTATATATATTTTTATGTATATATAGGTATACAGCTATCAAAAATGCTTTGCATGTCCCAGGTATTTTGCCAAACAGTGGTTACCTTACTCTGTAGTAAATCCTTTTCAGTTTGTTTTCTGTCACATTTTTCAGACTCCATTTCTAGGCTGGCTATGACAAAGTCCATGTTCTTCAAATGTTATTAAAGTGCATATACATGCTGTGCTAGTAAAAGGGATGGTGGCCAAAAGTCAAGCCTGGGTTAATTTTAAAATCTCCAGAAATATGGACACTGTCATTAATTGCTGGCAGGAAAATTATTGCATTCATTCTGTATTACTATAGCTAAAATTCCTGAGTCCTCCCCACACTGAATTTTCTCTCTGTTTCTGACAGCCACAGAACTTGTTCCTTTTTCTGGCACAATTCTTATTATTACATGTTAAGATGGTAAAATAATCCTTCTCCGAAAGTACAACAAATTGCTTGGTTGGGAGAGATGGGGAAGACAAAGTCAAAATTAGACATATTCTTGGATAGATCAACCTAATCCCTCTCAGCTGTTCACTATGAGAAAATACAGGTCATTTCATGACATAAAGACCTAGCACATGTTATTTGGAGTTTTATGCTCTTCTATAATGCGTTAATACAGAGGGGAGGAAAACTTATCCCATTTATGCTTTTAGAAACTAATACCTTCTGTAGCTCTACAGTTTTTGTGATCAGGGATAGTGCTGTTAAAAAATAACAGAAACAGAAGTCTCCAGTTTCATGCTCCTTTTAAACTATTTCTCTACCCATCTTTTAAGGGATCCCCAAATTCATTTATTAAACAGTTGTAAAGATGCTATATTTACTCTCAGTGCATTACATGCTGTCAAATAAGGTTTATGAAAGTAGTATTGTTTTCCTGGTCCCATTTTACCTATGGAAAAGTTTTCATGATTCTGTTGCAATTTCCCGGCATGTTTAATATCAGTTTCTGTCAAAAAAGATATTCCTGTGTATGGCTTGGAATCAGCTGTGGCTTAGACAATAGACAATTTTTCATTTTACATATGGCATGTGGACCAGATTCTTAATGCAACAGTTAAATCTGGAAGGTCCCCTTTGATTTCATTAACCTAGCTACAGATTCAGGAATGCTTTTCTTTGCTTTTCCATTCTATCTGTATGATAAAAATGCTCTGCAATCACCTAAGGGAGTTGCTATGGATGTCTCTATAGAAATTGTACAATCAGAAACATCTTTTAGTTTGCTGGATGATAGGCTTCACAGCTGGATACAGTTCTAACTCCCATGACATCTTGTAAAACTAGCACCTTTTAATCATCACAGAAATTATTTCCTTTTGTCTTTTAGTAGGCCAGACTGTGTTCTGCAGAGCATTTAACACTTTCTTCTGAATGTTTTCCCTTTTTTGAATAGGAATGTTCTCACAGTAGAACTGGCTATATATTGATTTTTTCCTTGTTCTGTCAGAAATATCAGTTCAGTAAACCAAAAGCATGAAATTTTAACTGTGAAAAGTTTCTTGGGACTGGAAACGAATTTCTGTTCTGAAAAAGTGGTAAAAACTGCTCCCAGAAGTGTCAATTACTTGCATGTATAATGCATATGTATGGAAAATGTAGGCTTATATCTCTGCTCTTCCTAATTCAGACCAGCACCTTCAACCAGCGTCTCCACATTCCAGTCTCATGCTTGGCAACTCCATTATTGATTATTATGTGAAGAAAGCTGTCACTCTGAGTTTCATTTGCAATGAAAGGGAAAAGAAATTATGCAAACAAGATCATCTCATCATCTTGACATGAAACAGGATTCTTTAAAAATATTGATTTTTCCCTTTTTTTTTTTTCCCCACTGACCAGGATTCAGATCTGATGGTGTGTAGTTCAGTGTTGCATGCTTCAGATTTTAGACACATGAATGGATTTGATTGAGTTGTTCTTAATGAAATACCATTAATTAGTTGAGCTACCACAACTGACTATATGCACATTTTAATGTAATTCCATTAGTCTTTTATCAATTGCATTTATTTGCCTTTAGCAGTAGTTGCACTTTTTCTGAGTGCCTACAGTTTGCTCCCTCTACTGCATTTCTGGAGGACTTACTGTCACTGTTGATTTTACATCACTGAAAATTACAGTTGCTGAAAATCTGTTCTGCAGTCTTTTATATTGTTGTGTCTCAATACAATTTTCAGTATGAAGACTCAACTCTCCAGGGCATGCTTGGAGCTGCAAAAGTCACATGGGATTTGGTGGACAACTTTGACACAACACTGCTTTTTGCACCTACAGAGCAGACCTTTGTAAGCATCTGTAGGAAGTCGTGGAGGGATGATATATGGTATGGGCTTTTTTGTAAACTATATATCATGTTACATGAAGTGGGAATATTTCTGTACATGTCTTCCCAATCATAATATTTTCATGTTCAACAGCAGCAGGGATTTTATTGTTTCTTTGTTTTCTGGGGATGAAATCCCAGGGAGGAATTTTGATAACTGTGTAAATAATTCCTCCAAGAGATTTACACTCAGTTTTATCTTTCCTGTAGGAACAGAGCTTTTTTTTTTTTTTGTTCTCTACTACCAATTAATATCAGATACACAGCGTTGTATCTGCCTAACAATTACTGTGGCCCTAAAAAATTAGTTAATGGGTTCAGACAAAAGTATTTCTTGAAGTTTTCCTTATTCTCTTTTCTACATAGCAACCATTAGGCCTACAGACATTCTCTGGCCACACGTAGTAATATGATGATGATCACAGTTATAACTTTGTTTGCAATCTATCTTTGATTTCTTGCCCTTGACATTCTTCCTCCTCTGGCAAATCTGGTTCTGTTTCAGAACTAAATAATTGATCATCCTGTCAGTGGATTTCTTCCACACCTTGTGTTCATTTACCCCACCTCATGCCACCCAGTAATTTTTATCTGTTGTTTGCATAGTTTGTCAATATCTTGCCAGTTCTCAGAATCTGGCCTGCAGTACAGTGTGTGACTGGGAGGGGAATTTTCCACAGAAAAACAGGGATTTAAGCTATGGCTTAAAAATTAATCACAGCTAATCCACTGATAAATGGAATAACTTGTCTTCTACAACACATTGGTAAGATGTAAGATCCTATGTCAGATCTTCCTATGTCATCTGAATGGGTCCAAGCTCAATTCCTCATGCTTCATACAGAGGTAAAATGATGCAACAAACTGAACCAAAGTTAGAATGAAGAGATTGATGTGTGACAGTTCGTATAGTAGAAGGATCAGACTTAGAGAAGTTAAATTTCAGTTCAGAGCCACAGATGGTTTATGTATTACAAAAAAAATAATTAACATTTTAAAAGCTCTTCCCATGTTAGCAATCAAGTCACAAGTTAAAACACTCTTGAACTTGTGCAATAAGTTCCAGTTCTTCCAGTTACCTGGTACAGCCAATTTCCTAACTGTGCCTATAATAGTGCATGAACAGCCGTCCAGCCTGTTCCCCAAGCACAATATTGGACCTGTCACTGCAACAAATTGCAGATCAGTGACTTCAGCAGTAAATATTGTCTTTAGTATTGTCTTTGGCATGGGTGTTGCAATTTTGATTCAAAACAAAGGCAGAGATTCAAGGTAAACACCAGTGTTCTCTATACCCTTCCTTACACCTCATGTTTTAGAATTAAAGTGACACAGGGGAAACAGCATTTTAAACAGTAAAAAGATGAGTTGTTTCCTTCCTCTTCATTGTTTGTCTGTTTGGTGGTATACTAATGGAAAATGGTGACAGGAAAGAAGGAAAAGGAAAAGGTAAATAATGAATAACGGCTTGACTCCCTTTGGCAACAAGCGTGGAGAAGCACTGTTCTCTCTGAGGCAAAGAGGTGTCAAAGCAACTGGTTAGGGACAAGTGAGCTCGGTCAGCTGTGCAAGTCACATATGAGTAAGTGGTGCAATGTACTAGAAGGGGTCTGCAGAGCTGTACTGAGCGGGTCAAACAGTGCTCAGGACTTGGCATGCAAATTTTGTTCATGTTTTAGGGAGTTGATTTGGACTACTAGATCCAAGGTCTGAACGTCTCTCTGCTATGAGAGCAGATTAAGTCTCTTCCTGCAACACCTGGTTTAGTGACATCCCAGCACAATCCAGTTTGGATACTACAGAGCTGCTCTAATGTAAACCAAAGCACAGTAGATGGCGATAATCAGGAGTCTTGTTTGCAAAGTACACTACCAATCTAAATGACATGGAAATGTGGGTGGTACAGAGCTGTGGATAGGAAATGAAATAATAATTCAGCTAGTTCTGTTTTGGTGTCAAGAGGCTTCTGAATAACTAATGTCCACAAAGCATTTTGATATTCATGGATATGAAGTGCTATCAACTTAAAACGTCATCATTCTGTTGCCATGCACTCACCATCCTTCATACTTTTAATAAATAACAGTGTGACCTATAAAGACTGTCTGATAGATAAGGATGACTTCTCAATAATGTTTAATTCAGGATAGATTTAGATTTAGATCCTGGAATTCAACTTTCAACAAATGTGAATGTTACTTTTTCCATTATAATACAGATTTGATGCCCTCACTAGCTGTCCATCTGTCTGGTACTCTGCTCTGCTCTTGGGATAGTTGTAATGACACTGCACCAAGGATTATTTGTTACTGTAAATCCAGGTGGACTTCAGTCTAGAAAACTTCTAATCTAAAGCAAGTGCTTTTAACTTCAGTCAGAGATGATGACGGTCAAATCAGCAGAAATCTTGTTTTTTTCCTCTGTGTAGTTCCTGTATTTGCCTCTGATTTCCCCTTCCTTTACCTTCAGAAATGTCTTTAATTCATCTAATACATTTATTCAGTTGAGAATACTCCCTGCTTCCATGTACTGATGAAAACTACCCTGAAAATAGAAATACAAGCAGTGTTTATTAATGTAAAACATTACTTCTCTGGATATTTTTTCTGCTTCCTGATTGAAAAAAGTATACTTTAAAGACCTATACATTATTGGTGGGTTTCTAATAATATCTTTTTTGGTTTCTCTATTAGTTTTCTACCTATTTTATCTTTGTTAGTGTCACATTTACCTTAAGCTTGAAAGCTTCTCTGGGTTCTCCTGCTACTCTCCAGACCATCATTCCAGCATCTGTATAGATGAGGAAGATGTTTTGATACACAAACTCTTTCCACATTCCCTTCTCTATCATGTAATTTTATGTCAATGTTCATTTCACCTACAAACATCTTACAAAAATTTCAGTCTCATGGAAATCAACGGGGCTTACATTCATTTTAGTCACTCCTTAAGGGTATATCTTTTGTGTGAAGGGTAGGTACACCCTATTTAAAAGCTAAAATTTGCCATTTTTTTCCAGTAGATGACTCCTGCTGCCATAGAAGGAGTGTATCCTTTATTATTGCAGTGTCTTTTTAAAAAAGGTGAGACTTCATGGTCTTCTATGTAATTATTGTGCATTTAGGATAAAGCAACTTAGGTGACTTTTTGGTCCATTACATTATAGACTACTATTTCCTGTGGAACTTTGAAAGAAAAATTTTCTTCCAAACTGACTTGGTTTCTCAATTTTATGTCACCTCCTTCTCATGGCTCATTTCTGCAAAGAACTGGAGAAACATCCTGTCCGTCTTGTCAGAAATGTCTTTTTTGCTACCATCCTATTCATACCCCACATTAGAGGTAAATAGATTGGGTTTTGATACCCTGTTGAACAGTAGCTTTACTTTTTCTTTTTTAACTTTTTTCTGTAATGTTTTACAGAGAGCTAATACAGGAGGGGCATTGTGCAGCAGAGTGCATCAACACAAAGTAAATGAGTCTGTCCTCTGAAAAGCCTCTCATTTTAAATATGCAAAATAAAAGTAGAAGACCAGATGCAATAGAGCAACGTTTAAGAAAAGGTATGTCACCAATCTGCAAAATAAGATAGTATGGTCATTAACCAAGCTGCTGCAATATGTGCTACGTTTATGCAGAAGATGCAGTGCATCTACAACTTGACCTCTTAGGTGTAAGTCAACTTTATCTGGAAAAGGTGGAGCCACAATTTTAATGGAGTTAATATGCTCTGGGCCTCCTCATAGTAACTGCACCATTTTCACTTCAGAACTGTCTTGTATCAGGCCTATTACAATGCCAGGAAGAACAAGTTTTAGGGGTGGATAGGGGTGGATCGGGGTGGATACATAAAAATAACCCAAATGACAAACACCCTTCAGAGCAGTCTCATCTCTAGATGTTTTTCAGTGTATGGACAGCTGACCCTCAAAGTTTGCCTGTTTTTAAAATGCAAGTTTCCAGCTTACATCGAGGCTTAAATTATTCTAAAGTATCTGGACTCTGAACACTTCTTATGGGAAATGACACCTCAGCAAGAGTGAGAAACCTAAATACCACTGAGGATTTTAAGCTAAATCTTTGGGAACATTTTCTCATCTTGTCTAACCTAATTCAACACCTATGAAGCTATTGGGTTTTGATCAGCTTGTACACTGGGGGGCCAGATTTCACAGTATTGTTATTAATGGAATTTATTTTGCTTATTGCTTTGGCCACCAGTGTAGAAGTGTCGGTGTTTAAAATGTCACCAGTAGGTTTTTAAATTTGTGTCCTTACAAGAGCAAATAGGAAAAGCACATGTCTCTGCTGATGCTGTAATTTATCTGGTGTGACATCAGCTTGGTCAGATGGTTGCACTCTGTGAAAAAGAGTGAAAGTTGATTTTGTGGCCCAAGAGAAGCTAAGAAAAAAGTCACACATTTAAAGTAAAATCTCCAGTTGCGAATCACAATGAAAATGAAATCTGGTGCGTTATTTGCTCATGAGTGGAGCTGTCTCTATTAATTATCTTTTACACATGCAGAGCAAAAGACCTGAAATGTATTTAGAGCACACCCCAAGTTTCATTTGGGAATTTCCCTGTAGATTTAGTTTTCAGAAATGTTAGCTGGAGGTGGGGTAGATTCAGCTTCTGTATTAGCTGTTCTGGTCAAAGATTTTGAATTTAACCAGTCTTTAAGCAGAGCTTCTTTGTAGGTATTCAACTAGGAAATTTTACCGAAAAGACTTGCAAATTTTCAGTCTGAAACAGAAACTTCAACTCTCTCCTCGAAAAATCCCTACAGTCTCTGTGATCCTCTAATGGAAAGAAATGTTTCACGGATCTCATATGTGTCCCAGACATCTTGCACTGTATTTGTTCAGAGTTCAGACTACAGAAAGATAAAGCCAAGTTCCAAATATATAATAGTACAATAATTTAAAATCATCCTTTAACAGGTATGTCTACAGGGAAGCACTTGGTAGAAATTAGCAGCATGTGAATTACAGATTGCAAGTAGCGATCAGTTTTAAGTTTAGAGTCATGCTGGGGAGGCTTCACCAACTTCAGTTAATATGACATTAATTTGAAAGCAGGGTATTTGTAGAATGTGCTTAGAAATCCTTTCTAATTTCTGTTCTTGGGAAAAAAATTCTTTTAAAAGGCTGTCAGGTGTTAATAGCTACATGTCTAATAGCAATTTTCTGCTATTGTGGCACTGGCTGCAGCTTATAGACTTTAGCAATTAGATATTTCTGCCTTATGTTTGGCATATTTTCATGGGAATGTCTGAAACAGGTGTAGTTCTCCTACTGCCAGCCCCACTGAGATCTGTTTGTGTTGGCTGCCCCATCCCCTGCAGTTGATTGCATATTGCAGCTATTCAGTGCCCATAATGCCAATGCCTTTTTAAGTACTCTGCAAGTCCTTTAGCTCAATGTATTTTCTCATCATGCTACCAACACTGCAGAGCAGGTGAAAGTCAATTGACATTCTGTAGGAATTCTTTCTGGAGAAATTTATAAATTATAACTGCTATAGTTCAATACAGGTTGAAAGATGTCAGTTCAGAAAAATACATGTTTTTTTGTACCTGAGTGAAATTGGTCAAATTGGTGACAATGTTCTTTTTCCTATTAAGCGGACATACAGGGAATGAAACAGAAAGAAGGAGAATATTTTCTCAAGAAAGTATCTATGAAACCCTAACAAAAATAATGGATTTTCACAAGAGGATCAGAAATACATTTTTTAACAATGTTCTTTAATTATACTGATAGGTTACTGACCTTGTCTTTCAAGCTAAAATATCTCTTATAATAAAATGGTAGACAAAAAAAACACCAGTTATTTCAAATTCTCTCACTAGTTTCTTAAATATTGTAAAAAGTCTTGTGATATTTATGTTAATCTCATTCTGCTGCTTTAATATATTTCTAATAAATATGTGAACGCATATATGAATGGCCATTAATTTTGAATTCTCTATACAATACATTCCTCTGCATATAAAACACACATAAATTAATTTAAATGTTCAGTGTACCTAATCTTGATTTTCATTAACTTGCATAATTATGCAGCAGAGATACCACAGTAGATGTAGGAACTAAGGTTGACAGTGCACGTAAAGAATTTAAGATAAAAAGCATTACAAGAAGTATCTATCCCCAAAACTCAAGTATTATAAATGAGGAAAATCAGAGTTAAAATAACATTTTAAGGAAATATTAACCTATAATAATAGGTTATATTAACCTATAAATATTAAACTATAACAGTGTTTTAAGATGGCCACCTAAACAAATATAATTGTACCCAAATTTACATTTTCCCTCCATCATTTTAGTATAATATCACTTACCTTGAAGAATTATGAGTGTTCTTGAATTTCTGCATGATGAATAACCCTACTGACTTCAGTGAGAGTACTCATAGTGCTTAATAATTAAGCATCTGCAAAATCTTTTGACGACTCTTGAGAGAGAGTGATTTACTTTTAAAGGCATCTTCCTCATTACATAACTATGGGGCTTTATGCCAGAGGTGTTTCCAATGTCCAATGTTTACACTGACCTTTTCCTTCTCCTGCCATTAAGGAAATTTGTCGTGGGTTCTGCACAATGCCACAGCATTATGTAGGAGCAGGATCAGAAGCCAAGTTAGTAGCCTACAATAAGATTTGAAAATGGAAGTTAGACACATAAAGTTTTCCCTTTGGAGCAGACACATAAATCTCTATGTTGTAGTGATACTTAAATCAGCGGATGAATTAAAAAAGTTGGAAATGTTCTGTCTTTCTAGACTCCTCTGTAAGATATTTTTTTTTTTTAATATATGAATATGTACCATTGGAACATTTAATTATTTTCTGGGTAAGTACTGATCAACACATATGCATAGCAGTGATGTTTGCTAAAAACTGCAGCTAAGATGATAAATATGTTTTTATAGCTACAGCATCAGTTGATAATAACCTTGAAGAATGCTAAAAAAAAAAAAAAAATAGATGATCTTGTGACATCAGCAAATCTGGCTGTATGTTATTTCCCATTCGTATTATTAGTGTTATCTTGACAAGGAACACAATTTGTCTCATTTTCCAATTTATTTACATTTGTTATCCTGAAAATGTGCTCATAATATCACCAAATTTTCTGTGCACCTGATACATTCTAAATAACAAGGTAATGTGCTGGTACAGCAATGCAGGGAGGACCTCACTTCCAGGGTCTAATAAAAAAGTCTGCAATGAAAGCGAAGATATCCACAAGAATAAATGTATTCTTAAAAACAGACTTTCAATGTACAAAGTACCTACAAACCCTAAGTGTATCAATTCTCTAGACAGGTTTACTACTGGAAAGATTTACTCACATAGCAAAAGACTGTACTGCAATTGTCAGTAATTGTCATGCCTGTGTACTCCCAGTAAAAAGAGTACAATTTAGAGTGAAGAAGTGTGTAACTGTTGTTTCTCCAGCAACTGCAGGCTGCTGAAAGCATAGTATGTGAAACTTGAATTGAATTTAACTGTTCTGGTGATAAAGAAAGGCCTTCTTTCTCTTAGGTTAGAAATAGTTTGTGAACATGCAGTTCACGTAAAATGAAGATGGGAAACCCTGTATCTTCACATGTATCTGATACAGAAAAGCAAGAATAGTGCTTTTGGTGAAATACTGTTTCTTATTCATGCTGTGGATATGCGGATAAGACTGTAGATTCATAGGCTTATCTTTCCTTTAGATGGTATCTATCCTGCTGTGCAGTTCATTGCCCACAGAGAAGTGTTTCAAGGCAGACCTTGAGCAGAAGTTACTAGTGATGGAGGAACACGCTGATTTTCAGTGAAATGACAGTTGACCTGGGGATTCCTTTTCCTAAAAATATCTGAACATGACCCAGGTATATCTCTTTAGTGGTCATTCATGGTCTGCAAGTTATGAATTGTGTCAACTGTGGAAATGATTTAATGCTGGCAATGACAGTAAAAAGGTTGTTGAAAGGCAGCAATTTATATGTACTTATGAAGATTGCATAACACCATTAATAACTGCCTACATGAACAATAGATAACAAAAGATGTAGTCCTTCAGTAATGCTGTCCAGCATGTTCCAGCTTAAACATTCCTGAATCAAATGAGGGTATATAGTAGATGCAAGAATATACTGCAGTATTGTCTCACTGTCTGCTAATGCTGAAAGGTTATCAGAAAGGTATGGGGTCATTGGTTTTAACTCTGGAGAAGCTCTTGTCTAATGCCAAAGTCTTAAAAATCACACAGCCTGGGTGGTTTTTTTCTTCTTTTTATTTATTTTTTTTATGAGATTCATGAGAACAGCCACCATTAGGACAAGAGCAGAGCATGAGGGACAAAACACATCTTGACTGAGTCCGGTGGTCCCAGACCACTATCAAGAACCAGTACTTGACAGTCCTCACACAGTAACCAAACGATGACTCCCTAATAGCTGTCACTCAGATGATGAGGTACAGGGGAAGTGAAAAACAACCAGAGCATATACAAAAGTATAAAACATTTTATGCAGAGCCCATGAAGCAATATACAGAGGCAGTGGCAGCAAGGTCAGGAGTTTTATTCATGGATTAAAATAATGTTTGAATAGTTGTTTAAACTAAGAACACTTTGTGATTTTGTTTTTTTTTGTTTGCTTAAAGATACTTTTTTTTTTTTCTAATGTCCACGTAATGAAAACAACAAATAAATATATGTCTGTAGCAAATGCACATCTTCAGTAAATATCAAGCACTAGTATTGAGTGCAATAGTACCTGAGGAAGAAGAAAATGAATTGGCGTTTTTTTTGGTCACATTTTCTATTTTCATCTCATTATCTACATTTCATTATCTCTTTCTCCAAGAGTAACAATAAATAACTAAAAATGACAGCTATTCCTGCTCAATAGATCAGAAACACATTTGTGATTTAATACTTCAGTCAGTTCAATTTGATTTTAATAGACCATTAGAAGTGACGGTTTTCTAGTAACAACTGTTAGTTTGACACTTCTCCACTCCTTATAACCCCCAAGAAACCTGTGCAGTTTCTTAGGCTGACCTCTCTTCAAACCTCACTGGAAGGGTGGGAATCAACTCTAATACTTCTGGAAGATTACGAACACACATAATATATATGTTTTTAAAAACTACTTTTAATTTTTTAAACAAGGAATGGATTTTATCATTACCTAACAAGGCTGAGGAACTGACAACACTTCTGGAAAATTGTGGGTCAGTGACATTCAGTTTCAAGATCAAGGAAACAAATAGTTTCTGTCTAGCTTCCGGTGTCTTGTGCTCTGTGTATACCATTTTCTCTTCCCAAAGAGACATTATCTGTGCTTCTTTCCAACAAGGACAGAACGCTTTCAGTCTTACAGAGGTGCACATGAATTACCCCTTCACCATTTACACCTTGCTTGGCACTGGATAGACTAATATATGCATTTATGTGGCTAACTATAATATCTCTAAACTACAGCTGTCTGAAACAGTCACGTCAGCCTTCAGACGCAAGTGCAGAGAGTGCTTTATCTGAATGGAGACATCAGCCAAAGAGTAGCAAGATTTTCTGGGATCTGGGGGAAGAGGTGTGCCCCTAAACAACAGTGACGTTAGCTTCCATTTCTTCACCTGTGCCTACTTTTTGCAGATCTTTGTAGTGGGTGACAGAGAAACTATGTAGAAGGTTCACTGACCACATCAGTTTGGTCAGCCATGATTTGCCCTCTGTAGACATGTACTGACCATTCCCAGTACTCTTTTCTCCTTATGTGTCCTCCTACTTTTCTTTCTTAAAGATGGGTGAAAATTTAGCCTGTTTTCATGCTGTCAATGACCTCCCCCAGTAACACAATGGCTTTTCCACAGATGATGGTTGTCTTGTTATCACTGCAACGCTTGAAGCAACCTCTGCTGATTTCTTTTTGTCTCTGCGGATTAGTTTATATGTAGTTTCTCTAAATGTTCCCTAACCTGTTGCTTCCCAGCTTCTGCTTGCCCTTCTTCCCACAGCATGTTGGTGACTGAGAGATTTGAGAGCAAGCTTTGTTTTTACAGATGGAAGCAAGAAAGGTGCTGAGTGCTTCAGCATTTTCTGTATCACCTACCACTACTATGTCTGTGAGAGAGAAAAAAAAAATAAAAACATTAGAAAATTTTTAAAAAGGCCAAAATAATAAAAAATAAAATCTGTCATTCATGGAGCTTGACTTGGAATGATGGGCTCTGGGCTTCACACCCAGTGAAGGATACATGTGATTTGTCTTGGCTACCAACAATATCTTATGTGCTGTTGTTTCTCTCATACAGCCATTCTGAATGAAGGCCTTCAGTTCAAGGAGAATAACTCTGGGTGTAGTGAAGTTGTCCTAAGCCATCCCTCAGCACCTAAACTCATTTTTGACCTCACGTAGACCAAACAAGCTATTGATGTGGTTAACTAAAATATCTGCAAAACTACGGTTGTCTGAAATACACCCAACTGAGGAGAATCTGGGGCATTTACAAAATGAAATCTCAGCCACAGCTAGTGAAGGAAGCTTCTGGAGAAAAAACTTTGCCCATCTATCTTAATTTTCTAACCATGACACAGTAACAAGACATTTAAAATATTACTGAATAATGAGAAAAAATTTGTCATGTTGCTGCAGGAAGGATTTGTAGGATACATATTGGTTGGAGGGTGTCATGTAATGGTGTATCCACTTTGGGATTTCGGTGCAGACCATAAGGAAGACATTTTCCCAGGAGATCCATGCAGCTGGGCACTGTGTGGCTCTACTTTCCCCTCCCAGGGAGCTGAGCAAACCTTTGCTGTACCTAAGCAAGTTTTTTGCGTCCTTACTCAATAACACTCAAAAATAGGTGGTATAAATACTTAGGAATAATTTTTGGGGGTAACACTTCATCAGAATATAAAGTGAGAAAGTATCAGCCTGCACTTGAGATCTTGTTCAGCTTTCTATATTGTCTAATACACCTCAGGAATAAGAAAAAGCACATTCTTATTGCTTATGTGAAATTAAATTTTCTGAATATTTGGAAAAAATGATGTGTTATTAACTGGTCTATGGTTGGATCATTGTCATGTTGAGCCAGAGATGTGCACAAATGCACCCACAATGCTTCTAATTGCAACAGCTGTTGTTGCCCTATTCTGTTTAACATCTGCTTCAAAGTAATAATCCCATTGATGTCTGTGATGTATCTGCCAGCTGTTTCTAATAAACCAGGAAAGTTACAACCCTTTTAAGTGACAATCATTCAAGATGCTCCATAATTGCATAACTGCATAGAAGAATGAGGCTCTGCCTGAACACGATCAACTGAATATTTTGATCATTTCTCTAGAAGGCTTTTATCTCTGGATGACTGCTCAAGTGAGTAAAAAACCCAGACAAAAAAAAAAAACAAACCATTGCAAACCAATGTTTATCATACTATCTGAAAGAAATCATGAGGGAGACTTAAAGAAATCTCTGTACTATAAAACCGACTTGAAATTTCAAGGACTGATATGGTTTATAGCTCAACTGGGCATCATCTGGCCATTTATATTAAAATCTTAAAGGCATTTTTTCTTTTCTTCAGCAGGAAAAGATGGGTTAAAAATATTATAAAGGATAAAATCCCATAAAAATAACAAAAGAGAGGCATTCTCACTGTTTCTTTTTAGACAAAAACTCCCTAGAAAACTTCACGTAGAGTAATATTCAGAAATATTCTCTTATTACCAACAATCTGAATTTCAATCATCTATTATTGACAATGCTTTGTTACAAAAATTGAACAATTCCAATTGCTATAGAAAAAAAAAGTTTTCAGGCAAAGACCAACTCATGCTATTACATATGCTTTGTCAGGCTCCACTGATATTTCATTCCCTCTTCAGTATATTAGGGAAGAGTATAATTTCTGAATATAATTTTGAAATGTTACTTTTAATTTATTCTCATAGGTAAAAGTGATAGAAGCCTGGTTTTGGCCCAATCAGCCAAGTTTCAGGCTTTTTGTCTTATATTTTGCTCTGATTGTATCCTAGATCCTTAAGAAGGTATTTAAATTGCTCTGTGAGTTCCAGTTAATGGTGTCTCCATAAAAATCAAGGACATCTTAAAGAACACCACATGCATGTCATCTGCATCTGTAGTGTCTTTTCTTCAGACAAGCCAAGGCTCAAAGGGGGCAGGTCTATATTTGGCAATGCCATGCCAAATGATTGGCATGCCATACCAAATGGCATGGCTATGATTCTATGCGAATAGAGAGTTGGAGTGTGACTATGAATTCACCTTCATCTGGGAGTTTGAAAATACTCCTTTGCTTACAAGTTTAGATCTAATCTAATAGCCTTGACCACACATCTGAATTGTGATATGCCTGCAGCTAGTTTGCCCCTCTCCCCTATCAGATTATGAGTCATTCTGTGTTCTTTGGTATTTGTACTGTGAACTGGCAACTGAACATTTCTGGAACACGAGAGGGAAGTTTTGTCTGCCATACAGTACTTTGCCCTTTATGGTAGTAGTATTTATAAGAGTGTTAAGGCTGTCCTCTCATGGAAGGAGAAGATCTGGAAAATCATCTCACAAGTGAAAAAAGCTAGTGTCTTTAGTAATCAAGCTGTGGTCTGTGGACTACAGGCAATGTGTTGAAGAGAGGAAAGAAAAAGACTATTGACAGCAGGTACATATTTTTTTAGAAAGTCTGGATATCATTTAAGATGTGCAAAGCAATAAGTGTTCAACATTGTTAATGTGTCATTATATTTTTAAAATCAGTTATATGCAACCAATTGACAACTGCTTTTTAGAAGAGGTCTCCAACTTGGCCTAAGTACTTGCTTAAGGTTTACATGTCAAACTTTTCCACCCGAACTTTTCCACTTGTCTTGTATATGATATTGAACTCTGTTTCAACCTTTTCATGGTTGGTCTTGTTTCCCAACAAATCAAAAGTACAATGATGTAGGAAACATAACATGATGTTGGCTGTAACCACTGTCTATGTGAATCAAGGAATGGTTGTTTTGTCTAAGATATAAGTACATGAAGTACAAGAAAATGAGGCCAATGTAAAGCAACACAACCAGAGAACAATTTTTCTTAAACATGGAGGGCTGCAACCCAGCCCTGTTTTATCTTAGCAATACTGCTGAGAACTGATAGTGGAAACAACACTTCCACACTTTTATAAGAGTCTCATGACTGGATAAGAAAGGGCTGAAAAACAGCTATTTACACGCTGTGGGAAAGCAGGCTTTGGAGCATTTGTAATGTAGCCAACTGAAAATTACTTGAGTCTTAACAATGCTAAGGAAATAATGTAATGCTAAAAAAAAAAAAAAAAAGATTGTATTTGAATGCTATCCATTCTGCTTTTATTTATATATAGACAGAAAATGAGCATATCACATATCTGAGGCAAAAAGCTATATCCAGCACTTCTTGCAATACTGACAAATACCCCATCGAACCCAAACTATGTTTAATGTTGGTGCTACAGAAAAAAAAGAAAGGTTGACAAGGGATTTTGATTTTTGTTTGCAGGAAAGCAAAAGACATTTACTTCCCATTCAGAGATATTCTGCATGCCATAGACAAGTCTGTGGAATATCTGAGTTAAAGAAGCATGATAACAACTTAGCCAGGAAGCCTGTCCTTACTTGCTCTGGGACAGTGCATCCTCACTTAAGGTCTGCCAGCTTTGAGCGTAGTGCCAAAGATGCAAAAGATTAAAACACTTATTCCATACACAAAGTGACCAAGTCTATCCAACAAAAGAAAAAGTCACGAATTCCTTATTGAATTAGTGTGAATGATTTGGGCAGTATTGAAGGATAAAAGAAATTATCTACTACATTCCTCAGTGTCTTCACAGTCTGTATTCCACCAAAGAGCTTAACCCAAAAGCTAACATAGAAAAAAATATTTTACCATATTAATTATGAAACAAAAAAAAGTAAAATTGACACAGTACACACTAACACACATTGTACTAAAACAGAATTAATAGCATAATACTTGGAAGAACCTGTGAAGACATAAAAATCCCAAATAAAGCAGTATATGTCTACCATCTATCACAGTTTGCTATCACAACATAACTGACAGAACTGGAGCTGAGCTTGATGTTGCTTGAGGTTGCCTACTACTTGGGTAAATAATCTGGTCAAATCTGAAGAGATAAGTGACACACTTAACCTCATCTGTATTTAGCCGATATTTTTAGATGGCTAAGAAATTTTAAAATAACTAACTGATGAAAACATGTTGACTGTTTTAGATGAGAAGAAAATCCCAGCACATCAGAGAAAAGGAGGCCATATTGGGAGAATGTATAATTCACTGTGAAAACAAAAAAACAAAACAACAAAATCACATTTTGGAATTATGTCAGCCAGTAAAATACTTCAACAAAAAAACACTACAAATTTGGAAAAGATTGTTCAGAGAGCAGCTTGTAATATGATAAAAACAGCAACGACTTGGAATGGAAACTGATGACAAGAGCTGATGTAAAATTACCAGGTTCAAGCACAGCAAAATTCCGTTTGTGGTTAAAAGTAGTGAAATACACAGAATCCATATTCCTATCAAGAATTCAGCAGATGACAAAATGAAGCCAAGTGACAAAAGCTGAAGCCACAGCTAACAAAAGACTGAAAGTCTCTTATCAGTCCATAAAAGGACTCTAAGATGACCGTGGGAAATGTGTAGTACGACAAAGAGATGAGAGAAGTGTGATGGTGTTCGCTTTGACAGGAAAATTACATACCTGAGTGAATTATGCCTAAGAAAAAGTTCTTTCTGTGTGGCCTGAGGAAGAGAAGGGGCGATGTAAACATGTAACTTGAGAGAGGGCAAGGGAGCATTACTAGGAACAGTGACAAATAAATACACTCCAGCACCAGGATCCCACTTGCTCGTAGGTAACTCATCTGGTACAATGCAGTGGCCAGAGTTCAATAATACTGTAAGATCTGACATGACATGCTATCTTGGTAGAAGATCTGATGCCAGCTTTTGCTACCAGGTCACACTGTAAATTTCCATGATGCAGATGCTGCATAATAAGGGAAAAAAACCCAGAAGTTTCTACCTGTAAGGTGAGACCAAATGGAGCAATTGGATGTTTAAGTAAGTTAGCTAAATTTGAATTATTTCATAATTATCTACTTAAGTAGATAACAAAATTACATGAGGCTCTTGCAGTTTCTCTAGCTCCAGGAAGGTATGTCATCTCCCCCCAGAAGCTGGCAATATCACACTTGCTTCTGAGCAGAAAACACTCCTGCATGCTCACCACTACATGGAAACAGACATTTCTCATACTTTATAAGTCTTTTAGAACTTCCAGTCACAGTGTCAATGATCTTTTGAGATGTATTTACCAAAGGAACGTATGAGAGCATAAAGTCATGAGGAAGGAAGAAAAACTTTGAAAGGTAAACACCATTTTAGTATTTTCTTCACATATAATGGATTTTTTTTCTCTCTCAGAAAACTGTTATTTTCAGTTCTTTTTGGGTTTCTAATCCCAAAATTTCCAAATGGTGTATTTATCTAAGTTTAAATTTCATCTCACAAAGATGAAACAAGATAGATGTATTATACCTGTATTCCACGTTCATATCCAAAACTGTGTCCTCTCCTGGCACCATCTTAAAGTCTTGACACTTCCAGACTCTCCATCACTGTATAGGTCTGGCTCTAAAATTAATATGAATATATCCACTGTTATCAGTCTTAACTACAAACAGGAAGAGAAACCTTAAGTTTCAGAAGAACAATATCTGTTCATAAAATCATAGAATATCTCACACTGGAAGGGATCCATAATTTAAAAGCATTCTCCTGAACTAGTTAGAAAGATGGTAAAGATGAAAGAGTAATATTAATTTATTGGCTGTAAGTGGTAGTCTAAACCAATAAACCTGCAAGATCTTCTGACCAGAAGTCTTTGTTTGGTGCAGATTCCAATTCCAAATCATTGAGTTCACCTCATTCTCAGTACAAGCAGTTTGAAAGAAAAATACAGATCACCTCTGTCAAAGTTGTCTCAGCATTCACTTTATCATATTGGCAATCTTCTTCCTTACTATTGACTTTCTATTGTAACACATTACTGAAACAAACTGATGTTTTTGTTTGTGAAACAAAAAGTGAAATGATTGATATAAAGCAACTTTCATGTTTTGGTAGTGAATGTAAACAAAATAATACGATTTTAGAAAATGAAAAGTTACCAGCAATGAGAGACTTTGTGTGTTTCTGCAAAGACATAAAGTTGCTTCTTTATTTTTCCCCACAAACCTAGTTAAATATTCCCATCATAACAAAAATATACTAACTTAAGACCTACAAGACACCCAAATTTTTATCAGTGTGATTCTTGAACAATAAAATTGAAAATCAGCATAGAATGATATTTCCAGTCCATAAACAAGGACGGGCACATTCACAATTAGGATTATGTTTTTCTGAAGAAGCTTGTCCATTGTGCTGTTGTGGGTTCAATTTACACCCACACTTAAGCTGCAAATATGAGTCCAGGCTAACGATTCTAAATACTTGACTGCAAGAAAGAAGCTGGTAGTTAGAGATTTGAATAATCAGCTGTTCACCTATATCACACTTCAAATGCAGAAAGGATTATGAGACCCAGCCTCTTCAAACATTTACCCTTGCATGTGTTTTTTCATAAAAATTAATGCCAACTAAGAGTTATTCTTCTTCATATGTAATGCTAAGTCTGAACTCTCACTAGTGTGAGATCCCTTGATCTCCCAGGAGTTATATGCATGTACTCCAGCTGAGAATTTTGCCCAGTGACTAGTTATGCAAGGATTCACATTACATGGTAATAACAGAGCTCTTTGTACAGCATTGCATATCACCACTGTACCATTCCACATGTACATTAAAGCTCCTTTTATTGCTGTAATATGCAGCTGATATGGCCAAAATACTAGCTAAAATACAGAAAGAGTACAGGATATCATTTTGGTGCAATCAGTGCTGCAGAAAATCCTTGTCTGAACTGCTATCACTGCAGAAAGAAGCTGAATGGTGGATGCACCTGCAATGAGTGCATAACAAATGCTTTTACTGTACTTTTAAGGTTTGCTCAACCTGCAAATTTCCCTTGGAAGCACAGTCAGTGTTTGGTGCCCAAAATTATCACCTGGCTAAAGATGAGTCTTGCTTATCAGCATTCTGTACCATTGTCACAAGCTGTAAGAGTTGAAGGAGAAAAAAAGGAGGAAAAAAAAAAAAGCAAAAAACCCTCAAAAAGTAGATACACAAATAGGAGAAGTGATTAAAGAAGATTACTGAGGTGGAAAATAAGGACACTGCCAAGTTGTTTAGAAACAAAATTTCATACAGTCTAAAAGTGGTGCATTTGTAGAGCATTTGTCCTTCTGGTGCTTTGTATGTTTCCCTTAGAACTATGCTCCAATGAATAATTTGGTGGGGCTGAAAAAAAAGAGTAGAGGATGTGGCAGAATTTAATGGAGGGCCCATATATAAACTCAGTACTGACGCAAGAGAAGATAACAATGTGTCCGCACAGCTGAAGGAAGGAACACCACAAATAAAAAAAAAATCTGTCTTTATGCTTCTTGTTCTATTTAAACTCACGAGTTCCATGATAATTTGTTGTTCCAATTAACTTTTTTCAAAATTTAGTATTTCTCAGTCTGAATTTTGAGTTTGGTCTTTGACCTGTTCACAGCACTGTTAGCAGTCAGAAGCCTTCTGTGTGCAGAAAAGAGGGTTAAAAATTCATGCTCTACATTTATGTTATTAAACCACCAAAGATTACTTATTAAGTATTCAAGTCATCTGAGTTACTCTTGGGGACATGTTTACACTGACTAAATGGGCAACATTATCTAAAAGGGTCTTAAATGTTAAACATTCTTACTTGCAATCTTCAAATATCCACAGTACTTAAAAGTACTCAGGATGGAGAACTGAAAAAGCAAAGTGTTTAATTTCTTTTCACGTGGAAAGTTTTAAACCTGGCTAGTTGAACTATGGTCAATTGAACTTGAATGGGGCATCAACAAAAATACTCAAAATGGGTCACAGCTCTTTTTCCTCTTCTCCAGATCCCCTGTCCAGTGTGACAGAAAAGTCAATAATATGATTTATGATGAGAAGAAAGGAGTTCTGATTGCTATAGGATATATTGCCCTTTCAATATTGAATGCCAGTTCTGTGCTCTAATTCTGAAGATGCATCTACATCAGTGTTTTTGCTCAGATCAGGAATTATTTTTTGAAGGAGAACTCCCATTTGTGCCCTCTTACCATAGTTTTGTTTATGTTGCAGAGCACACAAATCATATTCTTTTCAGATGAAAATAAGACAAAGAAATACTCCAGGAGCTTACCTAATGTCATCCAGTGGACACTTAATCCATGTAGCCAGAAGAGTCAGGGGAACAATTGCTCCCATCCCATCTCACCCCACTCCTGCGAAAGGGAAGTCATCCAGTCCAATTCTTTTCAGTCTAAATCTTCTCCTACTGCGTTGCTCTTCCCACAGAAGTAGATATAGGCTGAAAATCCCTGTTTCAAGCTAGGTTGACCAATATCTTGAAAGGATGCTAACTCCCTAGTCTTGGATTTTCATGTTTTCAGGGGAGACAGAACAAACTACTAAACTCAGCATTGCTTGAAATCAGCTGTACAGACAAACAAAATTACAAGATAAAGCAAACTACTCAATGCCTCTAAAAGGTGGACCAAACCCAGGCTGAAAACTTTATCAGACAAAATTACAAAATAGAAAAACCAAATCAACTTGTTTACACTGGTGAAGACTTTCCAGATTTTTCAAGAGCTTTTTCCAAAATCTCTTCAGAAAACTGCACTGATTGTAAGTTCCAGAGGTGCCCTCAGTTTTCCAGATATATCACATTTGTGTTTTGCAGTAACCCAAATCAGAGTGTGCCACCCATGGCAACAGGCAAAATCCTATATAATCCCATTCCCTTCAGCAGTTCTTTTCTCAGAACAGATGCTCTGAGCCTACATTAAATTCCCTTGAGTGAACCCACCTGCATATGCTTTTCTAGGGTTTCTTCTTTTATTTGATCTTAAATATATCTTCTCAAGAAAATGTTTTTCACATCAGTACAAGCAGGTATCCTGATACCAGCATGTGTCAGCAAAACCCCCTCCTCTAGCGAGGAGGAAGTGTGGGTAAGTTTTGTTACCTCTTTGCTGCAACATGCACATAAACAACTTCAGTGGAATCATATTTTTTGTTACTTTCTACTTTTTCAGAGGCAGTATCTCATTTACTTTTGTAGCATATAAACTGAATACTACCTATCCGACCTGATGTCCTTCCTCTAGTTGCTTCATAGTCTACAGTACACAATATCTGAGCATAACAGAGCAATAAACATCTTTACAGGTAGTCAACCAGGATCACACTTCAGTGCTAGTTTCAGACACTCAGCTTTGTCACAGCTTCATCTTGATCAAAGAGAATGTGAGCATATGTCTTCTCATAAAACTGAGCAGGACAAGGTCTGGTAAATTCTGTTATTTTTTTAATTCAATATTTAATTAATTAGAGACAAAGATGTGTGTTTCTGACCCCACTTAACAAGCCTGAAGAATGTGAGCTTCGGTATTTTAGACAATCTGATTTGGAGCTCTTCACTTATATTACAGTCCAGTTCTACTTGTCGCTAAAAAAAAATAAATGCATAGCAAAGTGTTGATGTTTCACTGGAGGTTTTGAGGGGGTTGTTTCGGTTTGTTTTTCTTTGTTTTTGTTTTTGTTTTTCTTTTTCTTTTTTTTTTTTTTTTTTTAGAGCTATGTAGGATACATATTTATGTACAATATTTAGCTCTTAGATGTTTTATGCTTCTGGCTGTTACAACCTGGCTGCACAGCTATTTTTACCTTATTATTTCAGATGATAAAAAGCATTTTAGGATCATACGTAAGTGCCACACAATGAAGTTTTAACTATTCTGCCAGCATGAAAGCACAGTGGAACTGTTTCTATGTTTAAAATTAAACACATTTAGGAGCATATGAAGGATCTAGATTCTGGCTGATGTAACAGCTGTATGTGAAGATCCTTTGACCATTTATAGTAATCCTTTCCAACGAGAAACATGGCTACAATTAGTATAGAAATGAAGCCATTTCCAAGGAATAGTTTTAAAGGCATTTATCAACTTAGAATAAAGATAGTAAAAAGATATTTATCTACAACGTACTCAGACATCTTCAATTTGCTCTGAAAAAAGTTTAATCAAGAAACATAGCATAAGCTTGGTTTCATATATCATCCATGAAATGGAAGATATCATGCTAGCCTCAGAGTGCAATTATCTGTTATGATTTGAGAATGTCGCCTTCTAAATCATCTTCAGTGTCACTTTTTGCAGTACATACCAGATTTTGGGAAAAGACAACCCAAATTTCAAACTGATTCAGTGTCTTCTAGGTCATGAGAGGTGATTGGCAGTCATCTGGAGATAGTTTGATTGAAGGTTGCACATGAAAAATAACTATTAATGTCAAGAATAAAAACAATTTATTAAACAAATGATTATTTTTCAAGTATATTTGTATTTTTAAGGGCCTCTACAATGAAGATAGAATTCCTAGGTAAAAATAAGAAAAAAAATAAACCACCATTTTCAAAAATTGCCATTTATTCTGCAAACACATATCAAACTCTGCAATGGCCACATAAAAATTTCTTATGACAGAGCTTTTTAAGTGACTACATTTCTATGTATTTCTTTTTTAGTTCACTCTCACATGGATGTAAATATGTATGTATATATCATACATGAGAATGAATTAAAAAATTTAATCTGGAAAGTCAATAATCACTAGGAGAGGATGCTCAATCTGAGACCTCAAAATACCTTACATGCATGAGTGCTTCTTTCTGACTTCAAGTTAATATAAGTCCACTGACCTTGGAGAGGAGACTTTGACATTGGTCCTAGAAGTTTCATGTTTTAATGGGCAATGATGTCATGTACAACAAAAAGCTTATGTTCAAAGAAAAGGCCATGAACAATAAAACACTGAAATCTTATGTAACTGAATATAGATTTCACTTGTACTCAGCAATGCATATTAATATGGCAGTGAATCACTGTAGCCTGTTACTGTAAGCAATACTGTTTCAATGGGAGGCACTTAGAATAAAACTTGACAATATATGAAAAATGTTTCCATTTTGCTCTGCTTTAAATTGCTAATCAACTGCTTTCTCTTGATTGCTGTTTCCCAGTTATTTCAAGAAATAACTACATGTTCAAATATACAAGCATCATCAAATAATAATAAACAGAATCAATGTCCTTTTAAAGCTGTTTATGATTGTATATGAATGACACATTAGATACACTTCACAGTAGATGTGTTGTAGGGGGATTTCTTTATAACTGAAACACATTTTCACAGAATAGATTACCTGCTGGGAGCTGAGCAGGCTGCATATATCCTAAGCTATATGCAGGTGGCTTCCAGTTGAAGGCATTTTATCTAAATAAAGGCAAGAGTTGTGACCTGTTTGACATAACATTTTCTGGGTATTAAAAATACAACTTTTCTTGTCCTGCACATGCTGTCAGTGCTCCTCTAGCTGAGACAAGGAAGTGTATATCTCAGCAGAGATGCTGCTTCTACCAGTTATCATTCTACTTGTTTTACCATTATGTTTACTGTTCATAGGCATAATGATACCCTGCCATACAATATGATTTTGACTACCCAAAGAAACTAATTCTTATACTTTGTCCCTTGCATTTCAGTGGGTTAGAAAATGCGACATTACTCACAACATTTGCTGAGATAACTCAATTCTCTGTTGTCCTGGTGGCTCCCAAACAGCAGCCAATAACATCACACTGAGAAATGACAAGCCATTGTACACTAAGACGTTTTAATGTATGCTAAAGCATTTTATTGATCCTAAGCTTAAGAACTTGGTGGCATATTTTTTAGTTTTGTCAGCTGATTGTAATACTAAGTAATTGTATCAAAAGATCTCTCTATTTTATAGGTAAAGCATCTCGTAGCTAGGGGGAAACATAGCAGAAGGAGATCGTTTGTAACAGACTGGATGACACAGAACATATATTTAGCAGGGACATCTATGTGGTATCAGGGATAGCCCTGTTAAAACTTATTTTCTTTAAAAACGGTTAGAGGACACAGGGAAGAGGTTTTGATTCATAGACCCAATGGCTCTCCTGAGCTAGTCCTTGCAGCAGCCCTAGAGTTAAGAACTCCTTTACTATGGGTGAGGAAGGTCATGGCTAAGACCTTGAGGATGGAGCTTGAACATCTTGTAGAGCCCAGATCCTTTGCTTGCAGAAACTTGCTGACAAAGCTATTCAAGGAGCTTGGTTAGAGAGCACATAGCCTAGACTACATAACTGGGCCACTGTCTGTATGTATTCCTTCTAAACGGCCATAAGAGGTCCTAATTTGGTCAATGTGCCCTTTAAAACAACTGTGTTGAATGCTTTATGCATGAAAACTACCCACCATTCTGCATTTTCCCCATAATGGAATAAATTTTATTGCTATGAGTTCTTAAAAAGAAGTAGAAATCTAATGGCGTTTCCCATTTGTAAGGGACTGCTTCTAAGCTTGTTACGATATTGAAGTGTTAAAGTATGTAGGTGAAGATACTCTCAAAAATTGTATGAAGTGGAAATTGTTTCCTAATATCTTCATTTAACCCATCTTAAAACTCAGTAAAGATTCCATTCTCACATGCTGGGAAGATGTCTACAGTAGAAAGCCCTTGTTGTTTATTGTTTGTACAGAGCAGTAGACGTTTTACACAGAGGCAGCTGTAGATTAAGTTAATTCCCTAATGGTATTCAGTTGATTAAGTTGCTTATAACACTTTTTTATTCCTAATAAAGCATCCTAAAATAGTGCATTTAAAAATTAATGAATGCAATAAATTCATATGTATCAAGGATTATAGCTGAAGAATATACTACTTATAAAGTTTAACCTGCTTTCATTTCTTGCTGTTTATCCTGGGCATGATTCAAAGTAACAGAAGTTAATGAAAGTTATCTGCAAGGCTATTAGTCTGAAAAAAAAGAAAAAAATATTGACCTTGACTAGAAGATAATATATTTTCTAAGTCTTGCAATATATTTTAAAGAATATATTTTACTAAATGCTTCCTTATTCAAGTCAAATGTTCCTTAAATTGTTCTAATTAAAATAAAAACATCAAATAGGAATGTGAGTCTGTGGGCCTTCTTCTTTTGACATCCGTTTTTAGAACATGTGCTTTACTGTGGACTCTTAAGGAGCTGCTGCTGCTATGGAATAATTTTCAGAAGTCCTGAAACTTCATTAAAGTCTGCTCAAGGCTAAACCATATTCTAGCCTCTCTCTTGAACAGGAAAAAAATACACTGATACATCAACAGTGACCATGATGAGGCAGGGAGGGAATTGGAGAGCACACAGATCAGCAATACAGGTGAAGTATCAGAGTTGTCCCACATTCCTCTAGTTCTGAGGTTTTGGATTACTGGTAAAATTGCTGAAAGAACTGATGCCTTGTAAACAGAAAAGTCAACTGTATAACAATGAAGATTATTATTCATTGTTCTTCATATATAAAAGTTTGTGAAAGAAGCAAATGTAGACAATGGTACAAATTCTTTAATACAAACTTTCGAAATGAAATATATTAAGCTTTTTTGTTTTCCAAAAAGGTATTATTCTGCTCATTTTAGGAAGCAATTGAACCTGGCTATCAATCATTGAAATAGGAGGTTTCTTTCTTATCAAAATTAATAACTCATCCAATAAATCAGCTAATTTTGTACCAAACTTTATCCCAGATATTGCTAGTCCAAACTGGCTTTACTTTTTGACAAAGGTACAGGGCTTGGCTGTGACTGATGCTTTCACCTCTAATCTACAGAACTGCTCCTTAAGTGATTTTACATAGATTTTTAACATTGATAACTATAGAGTTTAATTATTGTTTTAATTTCAGGCATTTGGGAGGTTTGCAGATTTCTTTTCAAATTCCCAGAGCAACTCACATTATTGTATGCAAATTTCTGACTTTTAGGGAAAAGTTTCTAGCATGGAGTAGCAGTGCAGAAAAGACCTGAAACCCAGGTGTATTTTATCTTGTTCCACTGGTGATAAGCAGTTTTCCTCCTAAAAACAACTGTGATTAATGTAATTATTATGAATCTTTTTCTGTTTTATTTCCTGCAGTAATTTTGCAATTGTGCCTGAGCACTAGCTTTGGTATTCAACATACCAAAGGGAAAAAGACTCATTCAGAAGAGAACTATTTTTTATATGAAATTATTAAATTTTGCAGACATGTGCTTTGAACTTTCACCTGATAATTAACTGTGCTTTCACAAGTGAAAGAATCTAATTTCACTCAGAAGTAAGGTGGCAGTTCAGAAGATTCAGCTTTTTGGTTTCACTTTTTGCTTTTGCAGTATATGCACCTAGACATTAATCTGAAAAGCACAAAAACTTTCCATCTGAAAATGGTTCTTGAACTGTTAGTTTAAATAGAGCTGTATTTATCACAGCTGTAATAGCCAGTGTTAGTGACACCACTGAGCCAAAAAATCAACTTCTTTGGAAAGTGTCTGCTAGCAGAATTGTCCACACTGTGGGGTCCCAATCATTCTACCTAGTGGAGAAAACTCTTCTGCCAACATTTCTTTCCACCATGTTCATTTGGACCTTTTTCTTCTGACACAGCAGAGATCTGAATACTATGAGTACTTTTATTCTTACTTGTTTTTCATGTTTTTTAAATGTAAACCAATACATATCTGCTAAAACGAGATAAAAGAAAAAAAAAAGAAAAGGTTTAAGTTTCTTTTGCTAAAAACATGGTCAATAAGGTTAGGTACAATTTTCCATTGCTTTAAAACAGCACAATTCCACTGTAATCATTGAGTATAGCCAAAAGCTAATGGCTGCAGATAGATAGATAGTTGGATATTAAAGAAATTCTATAAACAGGATGCTGTGTTAAAATAGAATGGTGAGTCCATCTTATTCTGAAACTGTATTTAACACTTGGATCAGTACAAAGCAATAGGGAAGTGAGGATCAGAAATAGAATTAAAGTATTGAGCTATTAAGAAATAAGTAGAAAAGAAGTGATAAATACAAGTAAGTAAGAAGGAGGTGCTACACAGGACAATGGAAACAGTTATTCTTGTACTAAACTTCAAAAGAAATAAGAAATCTAATTTAATTTAAACTCAAAACCATCAAATCCTGTATTAAGAGAAACCACATTTTTAGAGAATTGCCTATAGGTTTCCCCTTCACCATTGTAATGATCTGTATACAACCTAGATGTCAGAAGACATTATCATCTGAAGGATTTTTGCTGATCTGAGAGAAATGGGTGGCCTTCTCATGTGAATACATAGTCTTTTATGATTCTCAAAGATGCAAGAGGCTGAACTGGTGCTGAGAATTTACTGTCTCCATTACAAGAGATGTCACAAGGCACATACATCATTGAAAATAAAAAAAAAAAAAGATGTACAGTTTTCTTTACTAGCTATTGCTGAGAAAAAAGTTAAATGTTTGGGCTCTTTAATGGTTTGTGTATGTCTGCACAGTCACATTATGAGCTGCAGTTTGTTTCATTAATCCAGATGGCTTTGTATGCACATATAGGTAATGCAGCAACTTAACTTTGTCGCGTGCAAGTAATTCAAGCTACATGGTCATTAACATTTAGGAATCTGGGAGCTGATCAGAAGCAGTTACTGTGCCTCAGCATGGAGTAGCTAGATTATTAAATAATACTAATTGTGGTTACATGTCTAAGTCCCCAGCTTTGATTTTTCAATAGTGCCTTTCTTCATTTCAAAGTTATGTAGATTTACCTAATGCATGCTATTCTTCCACTCACAGCAGCAGAGAGATACCAAAGTTTTCAATTGACTAGTTCAGGTCCTAGTGAACACTTCTCTGCAGAAGAATACAACTTGGAACAGGCATGAGTTCCCCTTCTTTTCAAAGCAAAACCAGTACCTAATGATGGTTTTCTTTGTATTTGTCTCAGTTTTTCCTGTTTTTTCACCTCATATAATTAAGGCCAATATTGAAGTCTGTAAGACTTCAATATCAAGTGCATTATAACCACTGTGTCTCATTGTCGGAGAGAGCGACCGGAATCAAGAGAACGACTCAATATGAGTTGTGCTTCTTGTTCATTCTATACAAATCCTTAACCCCTTATATGCACTTACAGTGATTTGGCATATTATGATTGGATACATGTCCTGAAGACCCTTAGTGACTAACATATAATTGGTTAAACACAGGTGTGAGAACTCAACCTCGAAAGCTTGCCAACAGTCCACAGTTCTCATTCCAGCCTCTTATCTTGCTTGCTGTGTCTTTCAGGCCTCTCATGGCCTTGCTGTGTCTTTCAGGATTATTCAGAGTTTATGTACCAATTATGCATTCTCCCGTGAGAACACTGTCTCTGCATCTCATTGTAAAAATAAATTTAGCTAGTACTTTCCTTCCTCATTGCAGGATTTAAATCTGGAGACAAGAGATTGATGACACTTTCATCCACTATAGTATTTGTAAAAGGCTGGTAAGGTAGAAGTTTCATTAGATAGAGGTAGAGTTTTTTTAAATATCTGGTAAGGAAATAGAACTTCATGATACTTGCTGTGTATAAACTTAATATTCTCCCTCACTCAGCACAACGTATGACACTCAAATATACACTGCCTACAGTAAGGCAGTTTGATATTAAGAGCTCTCTTAGCTCTGATACTTCAAGCAGCATTTTCTTGATGACAGGAAGGGAAGCCATTAAGGAAATGCTTACATTCTTTTGCTTTCTGAAAAATTCCACGTCAAATTTGCTAGGCTAAAATGCTATGCATTGTGTCTAATTATAAAACAACATCACTGACATGCATCTGAACTGAAAATGTGAAACAATGTTTTCTAGAAAATTTTTATTTTTCTTTTTGAAGATTACATTGTATTTAAATCTGTTGAAAGGGCAAAGCTACGCAATTCCAGCTCACCGCTCAGGTCAGGAGCTATGTTCACACAGTGGCAACTAAATCTCTGTTGAATTTCTCTCCTGTTTCTCTGAGAAAAGCAATATAAACAGAAATCAAATGCTTGTTGCTTGCTTCTTTAATATGTCAGCACATTCTGTCTAGAGGGAATGTTGTGCCAGACAGAGTGCTGCATAAATAGTGTAGCAGACAAATTATATTACATCTTGTGGAGTATACACTGACATAGAAGTGCCTTGAAATAACTAAATTATATCTTTTGTCTAAGTCTCAACCACCACATTGAAAATCAGGTGGAAGAGATGGTATTTGTCAATCTGTTTTACTTGTGTAACAAAAAGCTCCTGTTTTATGTGTTATAAAGCAACTGCTTTCTATTTGTTAACTTTACGTAAATATTTATGTCACAGAAATACATTCACAGGATGGCTATAAATAAGACTATATTACTTCCAATGTGATTGTCTTTTTAAAATCCATTGAATTTTTATGGGTTTTCTGAAAGGACTGATTATGTCAGAGCACAGATATACAGAATATAATAACATTGTCTTTTTGGTATTTTCCAGATGAACACTAAAAATGTATTCTTAACAATATGATAATGCAAATTTTGGGAAAATTCATTAAGAAATTTCTCTTGAAGAATATGGACGTTAATATGAAATCAAGATGAAGGAAAATTCATGCAATATACAAAGGGCTGTGAGCAGGAGAATAGCCGAGAAAGAGAATTTTACATGTTTGATTTCATATAGAAACTGCCACAACGTAAGCAGGTCAGTAAAAATCTAACTCAAGTTTCTTCCTACTTTAAGAGCTAAGTCCACTTTTCTTGAATAATTCCATTTTATCTTTGGTAAACAGAGTTACTGAAAACCTTGATATTGAGTCTACCAGAGCTATCTTCTTAGGCTGGAATTAACCTTTTTTTTAATATAATAAAAAGAAACAAGCAGTTGATACTTGTATTTTAACCAGCAGAAGGCCAACATTCAGTGTCAGCATGGAAAATTTGGGGAACTCTTAAGGTGACTACTTCTTCATCAACTCTTTTCCTCTAGTTTAATTTTATGACGTCTTTATTGAATGAGAATACTGCAGGGGAAAATTTGGTCAGCAAAATTTATTAATTTGGCAGTGTTTCTGATCATTACCACATTTTAAAGACAATTTACTAGGAAAAACAAAGATTTAGATAATACATTTGGAATCGAGGATTAAATTCATCTTCTTAATTGTACAATTCTTAATCTTTCAGAATAGACAGCGAAGTTCACAGTTGCGTGACTAAGTGCAAGATTTGACAACTTTTTCAATTTAGCACACTAAATTACAATTTCATTGAAGCACTCATTCTAGGTTAATTAAAATGCAAGTTGCCAGTAAATGAATTATGTAAATAAGATATTGTAGAAGTCGTGCAGTAATTACGAATCCTACATTTATAACCTATTGATTTTCGGTAACTTGCGCTAAACCTTAAATGTGTAATGTGTAATTAAAGAAAAGATTAAGCGTGAAGTGATATGCGAGACGTTTTGAAGATAAGCTGGTATGAAATCATTACTTTTCATTCTTTTTCCAATAAACCCTTTGGGAAATGCAATTTTTCATATGGTATATTTTGATTTTAGCTTGGCCAACCCCAGCTTTCAGAAGTTAGGCACTTTTCTACCAAAACCATAGAATCCCTCATTTCATATTTTAACAGTTTTAGAAGAGGTCAGAATGTCAGATCTCCATATTAATCACATTTTTATAACTGCACAAAGAATAAGTATTATTATATTGGCATGGTTTGGAAAGAATATAAGATTAAGTTCATCTTCTTATTTCCTTCTTGTTTTCCTCTTTTGAAGTTGTGTCTTAGGAACTTTCATGTGTGATACTCCAGTTAAACATATAAAAGAATTGCTCCCATTGCAAGTTCAAAAGATACATTTTCATAAATTTCACTTGAGTTTCCCCATGATGCAAATAATCAACTCTAGAAATGGGGCATCTCTACTGCAATCCCAGACTATGTTCTGGAAGGCTAACTCCAAGTGCCAGCTGCAGGAGTTCTCACAGCACTGTTTAGCCTCTCACCAGCCAGAGACTTGGTCATATTACAGTTGGAAAGTCTGGCAAGATTGAATGGACAAATATTGATCTCAAATTAATGATTACATTCTGAATGTTATTTAATGATAAAATTAGCTCTGCAGTATCAGCTTACTTCTGAACATTTAAATATCAGTGTCTCAGAGGCTGTTTTCCTCCAAGAACCCTGCAAATTTTTGACAATAAGGTGTTTTTCTAAAGTGGGGACTGATATGGAAGTGGTATTACTGAAATATTTATAACTGAACTAGGAGCAACAGCACAAGTTATACATCTGCTTACAAAACCAGGAAATAACCTACCCTTTGGTTAATTAGAATTCAATTATTGTATCACTTCATTAAAAACTTTTAAAATGGTTTAATTTTATTTTTATTGTAACTTCAGGGCATCTGAAAGGTATTACCAATTAGTGTTTTGCATTCCCCAGCCTTCCCCAAAGGAACTACTGCAGAACATGGTGGTGTAAGAGGCAAAAAGGCTGTTGGACTTCACACATTTTTACATTACACATGAAGAGGTAATTACCAGGTAATTTCAGCTGCTGCAGCCTAATAGATACAGTTCAGGCAACTAGCAGTGCATGGAAAGTACAACCTAACCCTGGAGATATTATCAACAGAAGCAGGGAACAGCACTGGATGTTCTTGCCCACCTAGTCAGGGCTGCCCTTGACCCACCACTTTCCTCCCCAGCCCCAGCAGATGCCCAGGGGCCTCAGTGACAACAAGAATCAGGGCTTGCCTTTTCTGCTCTTGTTTGAGCATGGGCAAAGCTGCCAGAGTCGTCATTCATCAACAGTCTTTATGCTCCCTGGAGAAACAAGGCAGCATTTAATTTTGCTGCTGTGCAGTGTTTTAATAAGGAACAGATAAACAAAATTACCTTGTCCACATCTATAGATACAGATATAACATTCAGAGGTAATATACAGGTGGGATTCAAATATCAATTATTTCATTTCTTGTAGATAATAGCTTTGAGTCTGAAATATGCATTCTTTAACTATGCTTTGAAATAAACATCTATTATGTCCACTTTTAGAAGTATTTTGATGCAAGTAGTGTCAGCTACATTCTGTTACGTTTAATGTGTTCTTGGAGTGTCCACAGAGGACACCAAAATACCAGTAAATTAATGCTTCGTTTATAACACAAAACCTGAACAGTCTATGTAGGTAGTCTGTGACAGTAAGTCCCAAAGGGAAGATCCTGGCTGAAGGCAATTGTCACTATTTCTCCTAACATTGGGAGAGATCCTTTTGGCTAAAAAAAAGAGACAAACAAAACTTTGGCTGTCAAGATAATCTAAACCTTGTCTTACCATATCCAGCTGTCCAGGTTAAGAGAGAGGTCTATAGGCTGTTGGAAGAAATCATTCCTGCTCACCTCTCTGCAGACCTTGGAGTTCTCTTTTAAAATGGTCTGTAGATGCTGCAGCCTCATGTATTGTGCTCTTTACCATGATATCTCATAGGGCAATCATCAGAGTAATGTATAGGTTTTAGCCATGCATAGTCTTTTCAAGGCCAAGACATGAAAATTGTTCTGATTTAGAGTAAAAGGAGTATAAATTGCTTAGAAGGGAGTAGTAAAGAAACTGAGATACAACATGAGAAAGAAATTTGAATTGCATCCTCAAACGGCACAAAGGAACTCGAGAACGTCTATGAAGACTCCTCACACTACTGTGTTATGCAGAAGCTTGAGAAGATGCTGGGTGTATGTACTGGTATGGCAGATCTTGGTGGCAAAACTGTCTGATTTCAGTGCACAAAGTGAGTACTCAGAACAACCTAAACAATCACTTTGATGAGGATTCAGCCTTAATGAAAATATATAAATGAATAAATGCTTCACATCTAGAAGATGTGCAAAATTGAACTGCTTGCTCTCTTTAAGTGAGAAAAAATAATTTCAGGCAGAAAATCTAGGGCTAGCACTTCAAAAAGAAACATTTAAACAGCATTCTAGAAAGCAAAACTAAAGCCTGACACTCTAACTAAAGCACTAACCAAAAGAAAAGGTTGTAACAAGCAGTTCTCCCATAACTGGCTTTTTACCTGTTGCTCAAGTGACTATGGGAAAACAATTTTCATGTGCAAGTTTAAAAATTCCTGTAAATATTTTTTTTATTTCTTTGCCTTAAAACCCCCAAACCTAACCAACAAAAACAGAAAAATCAAACAAAACCCCAAAAATCACACAACAACAAAAAAATCAAACCAGAAACCATTATTAAACCAGTATTAAAATCCCATAAGGAGCAGGGACTTAATTGACTTCAAAAGGTACTCAAATGAGCAAGGGATCAGGGATGATCCAGTATACGGATATTGGGACTGAACATCAGTCAAAAGCTTGTTAACAAGTAAATGTAATAATAGACTGTGGAATGATCTCCTCAGGGAAACTGCTTGATGCCTTAAACTAGACTAGATAAAAAACCAAGAAATACGCTGTTGTGCAATATAGGGTGCCCAAGAAGTGACTCACTTGCTATTTCTTTTCTCTCCTAAAATCTATAATTCTGTTGTGGCTACAGGTAACTTTACAGCTCTATTGACAATATCCATTAGGGAGTGGAACACCAACAACTGTAGAAAATATCTAGGGATGTTTTGTCATATTTAAGATCAGAACGGAAGGCTTGCAGCGGAATGGAACAGGGTGCAAATTTTCATCCAAGTTAATTTCAGGAGCTAAGGAATTTCTGAATAAACTGCCTCTCATAACCATGTGCTAAAAGCCTTGTCTGAAAAGAAACTGGGCTCCAATGCCCATCAAGGTTCAGAAGAACACTAGGCAGAAAAAAGATCCATGCATAAGAATTAGAGGTATCAGAAGTTATCATCATTGACTAATTTAGTCTGAGTGAAGAAAAGGTCTCCACTGCTTCTGATGTGTTTTTGTGCCTGGACATTCCTGCTAATCTTCTGCTCAGAACAGAATATTTCTATCTTCTTTTCCTGTTCCACAGAACTGAAACAATAACATCAGTGGAATTGCATATAATATAGAAGATGCAAAGAAATTTCTTGCTTTGAAAGCTCAGTGAGAACAAAGTAGTAAAAGACCATGAAAAGAAAGAAACTTACAACACAGAATGGCTGGAAGTGTCAATTTGCTTTCAACTGAATAGCAAAAGATGCGCTGGGTGCAGAAAACTGCACTGGGACTAAAATAGTACCACTTGGTTTAAGCCTGTTGTTAATGGCTAGAAGGGTAGCTACAGAGAAACACTGGTGACAAGGGCACATTTGTTCTGTTGAGTGTTGCAGCTGTCTATGACAGTGTGCTTTTCGTATTAGTCCAAATAAATAGAAAATTTCCTAATCAAATGGGAACTGGAAGTGAGAAAAAGAGAAACAGTATCTGATCTTGATGCCATTGACTTTAGGAAAAATTGATTCATCCTTTGTTTTAAATTCTTTTATCATGAGAATCTTTATAAACTGCAGCACTCTTTGCAGGAATGTCCTAAGGCAACAGCAAAAACAATGCATTCAGCGTCACAGCAAATGCTCAGCTTCAGATTGTACAGGGGTGATCAATTCAAAGCACAAGCAATAACGTTTAAACAAAGAATTAAAAATGATCCAAAATCAAGTAAGTATTTAATTAAAAGGCGGCTTCCTGAGAGATGAAGGGCCTAGAAAGGGAGGGAGAGACCCACAGCAAATCTTCAGCAGAAAGACTACTGTAAGGAAAAGCATCTCAAGAGAAAAACTGCTTTCAGAGGAAAATGGATTTTTTTTTTAAAAAAAAAAAGAATTTCTTGAATCAGTTTTTAAAGCCAAAGAAACAAATACAATAAAATTGATGGTGAAGACTGATTTGGTAGGTAGCTGCAAAGGCTCATTCAGCTCTGATTCCTTTCCATGAAAGAGTAATGCAGAATTGGTTACCAAAGCAATCAGATCTGCCTTCTCCCTACAGCAGATGTGCTTTTTAAAAAAGCATATTAGTTTTTACAAACACGGTTGGTTTTTTTCAATTGCCTTGAATGGACACAAAATTTGCTTCCTCAGCAGGGAGACCAAGAGATACACAAAGAACTAAATTCTTATCTCTGGAAGCAGTTCCAGCAGATCAGCTATGTTCTGTGGAAAAGAATGTACATTCCTCTGATCTTTACTGTCTTCAGTTGCAAAGACATTGTTGCAACGTACTCAGTGCTTATACTGCCCATTGGTTGGGTAGCAATCTTTAGGCACCAAAACTCTAGCACTAAATTCATTCCTACCATCTACAACTGAATAATGAAGCCATGGACTTTTCAGGAGAGGCCGCTCAGCTAGGCTGATGACCATTCTGTCTGAAGGCCCCATTACAGTTAATTAGATAGCGCTCCTACATGCAGTAGCACCTCATTTCAAAAAGGTCTTGGGAGAAAGGTACTTATCACTTCAGACCAAATACTCCTGAAGATGGTATCCAACATTAAAAAATAAACAGGGAAACACCACAACCCCACACATAAACAATAAACAAACCACCATCAAAAAAGCCAAACAAACAAACCAATCAACCAACCAACCAAAACAAAACCAGAAATAAGGAAACAAAGAGATCCAAGAAACTGTCTTCTGTCATCTAGGATAAGAATCTGGAAGAGTATTCTCTTTGAATTCTCTTCAAATGTCTTTCTGAAAAAAATTTTGCATTTCAGTAGGAACAGGGCAAGACCAGTTTTTTTTCATCTTGTCGGGGTCTCAAGAAGCAAATAGTTGTCCAGCTTTTATGGCCTGACCTGTTGTAAAGCTAAAGTCATTTTAACTTGATTAACAAGTAGTGGAGTATTCTCCACTGACACATGGTGTGCAAGACACCAGTGATGGTCACTGGAAGTCACTCTGAAAAGTGCATGAATAAAAAAAACAAACAAAAGAACACTAAACTTATAGGGGAAAGTAATAAGTTTTATGCAAGCAGATGATCTTTTGGGGAAAGAAGTCCCACAACCAAATTCTTAGGCTTAGAAGTACTTCTTTCATTGTGAAGCAGCAAACATCACACATGGTCTCTATTGCCTTTTCCAAGAAAATGGAGTGTGTTTCCACATTTTAACTCTCCTGATATTTCCGCACATCTGCGTTTCAGCAAAACTTTTCTGGCAAAAAATGACATTGCTTGTTTTCCTCAAAAGGCGAGACTCAGTGAAATATACATTAGCTGCATTGATTTCTGCACCTTTTCCCAGCCACTTTGTGGATAAAAACTGTGTATCTTACACATAACAAACAAAAACTTTATTGAAATTGCAAGGTAGGCATTCCAAAATTGAGAAATCCCATATTAAAAACAAGAAACACAAGTGACTTCCTTGTGTTTCCTGCAAACAGTAAGGCATGGAAACAGCAGGCTTCAGCCAATTATATATCTGCAAAATGGGATGGAGTTTCACAAGATGAAGAAATGGAAACTCCTTTTGTTTTTTCTCCTGCAGAATTTCAAAGGTTTCCTGTGACTAAGGTCATTTTTTTTTGCATTTATTTTATTTCATTTTTATCAATTTCATGAATATTTAATGATGGAGCTGTTACACAACATAAATGTGAGCTTCACTACAGTTATTCTGGCACATCCCTCAAATACACACTTCAAGTTCAAATGGAACTCGTGGTTGCTTTGTCTTTTTGAAAATGACTACATTTATTCAAGAAAGTCACTTCTGTCCTGTATTTTTCTAAAAGTAATGAGGCAGCTACATACATTTGTAACTTCACTTTCTCACCTCAAGGCCATTCCTCAAATCCTTTTCCATTTCATCCTTGCAGAAATTTTTCTTTTCTGAGGAAATAATGGAAGAGTAAGACTTTCAGGAATGGCCAGCTTTGTCTATATTAATTTCACCAAATATCTTTAAGTTTAGGGGTATAATTTTTGTTCTTTCCGTGGCCCATCTCCCTTCAATCCAAACACATATTGTTCAAGAGTTTAACGTTCCAGTCTTCTGAAGAACTCAATTTTTATGACAGATTAAGATACACATTATTACAGTGTTTGATAGCCTCGGGCATATACTATTTTGCAGAAGAGAAAAAAAAAAGTAGGTTTGTTGGTTTGTTTTTTGTTTTGCTGACAGAATTAAAGTAGAGGACTTGAATTTTCAGCAGTTTGTGCCCACAGGCAAAGCATATGATTGTCTTCAGTCCATTCTTCAGAGCTGCAAAGAATCAGTTATTTTTTCCTGTGCTCCTATTTGACTTAGATCTCTCCACAGCACTGTTAACCAATTCTTGAGCCAAACTTCAGCAGTTTTACTTCCTGTGAAATAGACGAATAATAGCTGTAATTATGGGGTACTGAATAATCTGAAATTAAGTTTCTTCCTTGCCCCACAGTACATGAACCTTAATTTCGATTGCAAATTTGTAGATTTGCCATTGTTTCCTGGTTCATAAGGAAGTGAATTGATTTCAAGTTTTTGGAAGCTAACCGTCTTATTTAGAAGCACCAGTAAGTATTTCTGCTGAAGGGGTGGACTATCTTGTTGCTTTCAGACAAGAAGAAGCCTTACCCATCTTTATGAGCAGTCATCTTACTACTCTTTTTTCATATTTAAATCTAGTAGCAATAGAATAAAGCACTCCATCTTTCTTTTATTTGGTGTATGCTTTGTTGATCCTTGGCAAAATATTGTCGGTTTCATTTTCTTCACAGGGAAATCAGTCAAAACAGTTAATGAGCTGCCAAGCACGATACACTCGGTAAAAAAACAAAACCAGGAGAAGAACCATGAGACTTTCCACATCTCATGCTTAATTTATTAAGATTTTCCTCCAGAAGACTTTTTTTTCCTAGTTTTCATAAGGCTTTTCATAAATTCTAAGACTAAGAGATTAAGTTAAATACCACCTATATTAAAAAAAAAAAATCTGCAAGAAAAAAAACACATGAATCCCATTCCTTACTGACAAAAAGAAAAGAATCTTAGTGAAGCAGATTACTGTATTGAAACCTCATTTTGAAATAAAAAAATGTACAAAAACATTACTTGAATCTCACAAATGTAGTACAATGACAATAACCTAAAGCTTTTAAAAAACAGACTTTATTGCACTATTTTTGCTCTTGCCTGAGAACACAGCACATCTGTCATTAGACAACAGGAAAATACTGTGCTGTGATACAGTTCAACAAGTGAACACACCATTTTGTTACATTTTACTCTACTTTTACTACTCTACAGATTTATGTCCCAATTACTAGAACAGCAAATGGGAACATAGAAGCATTTTATGACCAATTCAGGGAGTGATTGACAAAAGTGTTAGGAATGGGACATAGTTACAAGTGACCTCAGTATAAACTTTAGTACTTAATGTATTATTAAAAGGTGTTCTACCAATATAGCTTGATTTTATATAAGGTCAGAGACTTTGGTGCTTTCTAATTACAATAGATTGAACTTGATAAGTAATCCATTTAAGACTTCTCATTCAAAACACAATCTGAACCTAATAACTCGCTTTTAGTCTGGAAGTTTTTTTCCTAACTTTCCTGCCCTTAATGTTTTCAGCTACTTATACTCATCTTAGAGTCATCTGCATGCACTACAAGATGCATGATCAGTTCATTAATCTAGCCCTCTGAATCTGGGACTTACATTATAGCTAAACCCTTGTGGTACACAATGATTATGAGCCAGAGGATGAAATGGAATATGAGTGATTTGAACATAGAGATGTGTGCCCCTATAGCAAATGTGTCCCTTCAGATTAATATGGGACATGTAATAACCTGCTCAACTATCTCAGAATCTTTGTCTTTCTGTATTTTTCCGTTTCATTTTTATTGTGCTGATCTGATGACACTGCCCACTAGTGTATCGGAATGACTGAACAGAATTTAAAGGTACACTTTTTGAATAACATATCTGAGAGTAAAATATCTGGTGAGAAAATGTTTGTTGATGAGTAAAAGAGTCAGGCATGCACTGACGTGTTTTCTTGCTGCTTTTTCAATGTCTCATCTTCAGACCCTAATTACAAGCACTATTATTCACGTCTCTTATTCTAAGATTATATTTATCCAAAAATAAGTGTATACATAGAATCATAGAATAGTTAGGGTTGGAAAAGACCTTAAGATCACCTGGTTCCAAACCCCCTGCCATGGGCAGGGTCACCTCACACTAAACCATGTCACCCAAGGCTTCGTCCAACCTGGCCTTGAACACTGCCAGGGATGGAGCATTCACAATCTCCCTGGGCAACCCATTCCAGTGCCTCACCACCCTAACAGGAAAGAATTTCCTCCTTACATCCAATCTAAACTTCCCCTGTTTAAGTTTGAACCCGTCCTATCACTACAGTCCCTAATGAAGAGTCCCTCCCCAACATCCCTATAGGCCCCTTTCAGATCCTGGAAGGCTGCTATGAGGTCTCCATGCAGCCTTCTCTTCTCCAGGCTGAACAGCCACAACGTCCTCAGCCTGTCTTCATACAGGAGGTGCTCCAGTCCCCATATCATCCTCATGGCCCTCCTCTGGACTTGTTCCAACAGTTCCATGTCCTTTTTATGTTGAGGACACCAGAACTGCACACAATGCTCCAAGTGAGATCTCACAAGAGCAGAGTAGAGGGGCAGGATCACCTCCTTCGACCTGCTGGTCACGCTCCTTTTGATGCAGCCCAGGATACGGTTGGCTTTCTGGGCTGCAAGCGCACACTGAAGCCGGCTCATGTTCATTTTCTCATTAACCAACACCCCCAAGTCCTTCTCCACAGGGCTGCTCTCAATCTCTTCTCTGCCCAACCTGTAGCTGTGCCTGGGATTGCTCCGATCCAGGTGTAGGACCTTGCACTTGGCATGGTTAAACTTCATCAGGTTCGCATCAGCCCACCTCACAAGCGTGTCAAGGTCCCTCTGGATGGCATTCCTTCCCTCCAGCATATCAACCAAACCACACAGCTTGGTGTCATCGGCAAACTTGCTGAGGGCGCACTCAATCCCACTGTCCATGTCAGCGACAAAGATGTTGAACAAGACCGGTCCCAACACCGATCCCTGAGGGACACCACTCGTTACTGGTCTCCAGCCAGACATTGAGCCATTGACCACAACTCTTTGTGTGCGGCCATCCAGCCAGTTCTTTATCCACCGACTGGTCCATCCATCAAACTGATGTCTCTCCAATTTAGAGACAAGGACGTTGTGTGGGACAGTGTCGAATGCTTTGCACAAGTCCAGGTAGATGGCATCAACTGCTCTACCCCTGTCCATCAGTTCTGTAGCCCCATCATAGAAGGCCACCAAATTGGTCAGGCAGGATTTCCCCTTAGTGAAGCCATGCTGGCTGTCACCAAGCACCTTGTTGATTTTCATGTGCCTTAGCATGCCTTCCAGGAGAATCTGCTCCAAGATTTTGCCAGGCACAGAGGTGAGACTGACTGGTCTATAATTCCCCGGGTCATCCATTTTCCCCTTCTTGAAAATGGGGGTTATATTTCCCTTTTTCCAGTCGTCGGGAACTTCACCTGATTGCCATGATTTTTCAAATATGATGGCCAGTGGCTTAGCAACTTCATTTGCCAGCTCCTTCAGGACCCATGGACGGATTTCATAATTACATATCTATATACACACATAAGATAAAAAGAGGAAGAACTTATAATATTCATGATTGAATGACCCTGTGAGCAAGGTTTATTCATTTTTATTAAGCATACTCTCTCAACTAGCATGTCTGAAGACTTCTAATTATGCTGCTGAATTAGCAGTCAAGTAGCATTGTTTGTTCTTCGAAATTATGTGGTCTACTTTTATTTAAATGACTAATGATGCATATTAATCGAGAACTGAGTGTCTGCAGCAAACTACGAACCACCTTGGGAAACAAAGCCAGAAATTAAATTAGCACTTTTGAGATGTGACTAATTTTTTCCTTTTTTTTTTTTTTTTTTCTCAGATAAGTGAGAAACAGCTTCTGTCTTTGGCTTAAAAAAAAAAAAAGGATTTGAAATCTTATGGAAACTGGTTCCATGGGTTATATAAAAAGAACATATGCCAAGACATGCATGAAGCAGATCAGAACAACTGAATGCATACCTCTCTGTTTGCATTTGCAGGAAAATGAGAGGCAATGAGCTTGTGCCATTTGCAAGAGCAGCAATGTTCCCCTTTGCTGGAAAGAAACCCTCCCCACCAGGGTGAAATACTCTCTTCCTTGAAAGGTAATGTGAATCCCAAGGTTTTGCCATCTCCTTTTTGCAGTTCTTTGCTCAGTGTGAGATTCCCTGCCACAGCAGAGGAGGGGAACATACTCAGGTTGTTTCTATGTGTCAAAAGACACTGATGACATCTAAATTTCCTGGTTTTGCATTATAAGCATTTAAATTCTCCCTGCACACATGTTTACTTGTCTCCATAGTTATTTGCTTGTCCCTGTCTGTAGCTGGCATTGACTACCTGCAAATTAGAGTTGCCTAGAGCAGTAGACTGTCAGAAATAGCAAAATAACCTTCTGACCATGCTAAAACCTTGAGTAGTCTCCCTGGCTATTGCTCCATCCCTGGCACTGATGGAGGAACTGAGTAGACCATCATTACCAGAGAGGGACAGGCCCCATTAAGGGTAGCTCCTGTGCAACCTCCTGTTCCTCTGGTAGCAGCAACCTGGACAGTAAATTTAGTTTTCTGGCATTTTCCACGAGTTCTCTTTTCACCTATATTCCTTAACAGTCTATGTTCAAGCCTGTGTTTATATAACAAAGTTTAATGTTGTCTCACCCTGGCTGGATCTGAATCCTGAATGCTATCAATTTAGCTGATGTCACAGGGTCTCAGGTTCTGGAATCAGTAGGCTGAAGAAGGAAATTTTCTTTCACACACTCAGTGATAGGTTCAGGAAACGCAAAGTCTGGCTAGCGCTAGCTCTGGTGTGAGACATGAAAGACAGCTAGAAGGGCTTCTACAACACAGCAGAAGGAAGACAAGGGAAAAAGCAGGCCTGCTGCTGAATGGGGTAGGGACCACGAAGAACATGGAAAAGGCTGAGGTGCTTAGTATCTCCTTTGTCACAATCTTTACCACTAAGATTGGCCTAGGGGAATCACAGGCCCCTGCCACCAGGGGAAAGTCTAGAGCAAGGAAGATTTACCCAAGCTGGAGAAGGTCTTGGGCTAGACAGTCTTCAGAAGTCCCTGTCAACTTCAGCTCTTCTATGGTTATGCAGTTCTGTAAAAGGTGATAAAATTTCAGTCTTCAGTGTTTGGAAAAAAGTTTAAGAACATGAAATGCTGAAGCTACAAATATCAGTATTGATTTATTAGATCTCATCCCCACCATGCCTCATACCATTCTAGCCTAGTTCTGCCAACTTTTCTGACAGTTACCACAAGATGTGACGACATTTGCCTTACTAGATCTTGAAAGATTTTAAGGATAATACAGTTAGCTTTCACCTATATCAAGAATCAGTTGCTAGTATCTTCCTGCCTATCCCCTTCCAGGATAATAACTTTGAAAAGAGCAAACATAATCCTTTTATAAAAAGGAGTATCACAGTGGAGAGGAACAACTTCATATCCTCTGTTTATTTTACACTGTACTGAAGTTTTCAAAAGAAGAAAAGGTCTATTCTCAAAAAATTGCAACTATTTATCTTCATAATTAAAGTTGAGTGCAGACTCCTGACCCATAGCTTCATTGCTTAAAGGAGGCAACTGAATGACCCCATATGCAGCCACCAGACAAAGGATCTGAAAATAAAATGAGAGAAGAATAAGTCCCCCTGTGAAATGAAACCTTTCCACTAGATTCAAAAGGCAAGCTGCCTTGAGGCAGGTTCAGTCTGGTGACAGCTATCTTTCAGGATTCACTTGCGCTGTTTCAGAATATGGTACTTGTCTCTCCGGTACAATAAGCAATAAATTCTCTATCAAACTTTTGGGACCTTGGCTTTTTTTAGAAATGGAAGCCTTTAAATGTGAAATGCACTTTCAGTGTATAGTGTAGTTAAAGAATTTATACTATTTCAATCCTGATGTCCTAGTCAAATTCCAACTTATTAATTTCTGCCTCTAATACTTTCCAGTTCTGCTGGTAAATTTATTTTCCAGTTTCCAATTTTAATTATGTTGTAATAAAATTACTATGTAATCTTATCATGGCTGTTTGATTTTAACACAGGAGGATTCAGCTTTGGAGCTGGAAATTAAAAGCAGTTCTGTGGAGTAAATGTATCAGCTTAGAATTGTTTTAGGGCCAAAATATACTTCAGACTTGTGAGTTGCAGTTGATTTTCCATGAGGGATTACAGAGGCCTCCATGTGTAAATGGCAGGTGTAACTTTTCAGAACTTTGACTATAGCTAAATATTTAAAGTTCCGCTTTTCCATTTACATGTACAGATGCACAGACAGGCACACAGATTCACACACATACTTCTCCCCTTTAAGGCTGCCTGAAACACCACACTCTATCTTCCCTTTGATTTTTTTTTCAGTTTACACTTTCAAATTTGAGTATGTCTGATGACTCACTGTGAAAAATAAACACAAAAGGAGTCTGGTTTTACCTCCATGGTTTGTGAAGGGAAATAAAGATTTACTCTCTTAGGAATGGTCAAGATATAGCTTACTGCTTTGTCAGCGAAGTTATTTTTTTATGTTCACAAAAAAAACCATGAAAATGTATAAGAAATGAGGACAATGGCATTCTCTTCAATTAAAAAAAAACAAACAAACAACACAACAAAACACAAAAAAACCAAACTAAAACAGAAACCAAACATTTTTACTGCATTTTGTACTCAGAACCAATTTCCATCAAAGGAGGAATTTTTCTGTCACTTTTATATTAGCTATTCTGACTTATTAAATTATTTCACTAAAACCATACAGGTTTGATCATTTCACCTGCAGTACTCAGATTGCAAAGCTGTCATTTGAAGTTGTATTTTTAGCTAGCAGCAGTTATAGATGTTGCCAAAAAATGGCCACTCAAAACAGTGGTCTGGGTTACAGAGGGATATGACTGCTTTCCATGTAACAAATCTCTAAAACTGAAAAACATCAGCATGATTCAGGTTATCTTTGTATTAATAAAATCCCTCTGTCAGCTTTACTTCCTTCATTTAGTATTTGTCTGGGCATTCAGATGTTGATACTGCCGAGTAGGTGACCACCTATGCTGTAGTTGAGCTCTCAGGTGGTATAGGAGGGCATTTTCCCACTAATCCTGAGGAGATACTTCAGTGGCGTGCTTAGGCAGAACACAGGAGTAATTCTCTTCACATTTCCTCTACAGAAACATGATTGTTTGGCAGGAAGTATTTCCTCTGTCTGTCATTTTTAGCAGAGTGAATCTGGCTTGACTATGTTGCAATCAGTGACTCTGCTCCTCAGTTCAGCTGGTTTAATATTTTCCATTGTTGGAAAAATGTCTTAGTCGGATCACTGATAATTTTAAGGAAACTTCACTTTGGACAGTTCTCAGGGTAGAATTACAATTGTATTTAACTGTGAATTTTAGATTTCAAAGTCTATTTCATTCATCATCTTGCCTTGTCACCTTACTTCTATTGTTAAGACAATTTAAGGTTAATCTTAGGCAGATCTTGCTGTAATTATTTTCCCTTCAAAATTATTGAACAATTGGTTGGATTTTATTTTTTTTTCCCAGAACATTCTTTGATTACTATGAAATTACAATTTTCCACAGGAATCTTGCTAATAAATTTATGTCTGGAAATTTTTCTAATGAAATGTAGATTTCAATGACATTTTAATCCTTTAAATTATCATTTGTCAAAAAATCCCATTTTGAGTTAATTTAATTTCGCATTTATCTACTTAAACTGCTGTGTTACATCAAGCCCTCTTTCCCTTTCTCAGCCAGCTTTTTCGGGACTATCTCTTCCATGAAACAATGTAGTTTCCCTCTGATTTAAGTTTTTTTATGTTGGTTAGAGTGTATAGCTGGATCTGTAACACTAAATTACATTTCCTAGGGAACATGATGACAACTGAAAGTGATCTTTAACTGACTTGAAATTAAACTTTTCAACATTTCCAAATATATCTTTTTCTAATTTTTGTGTGAGAAAATGTTCAATAATCTGGAAAATAAATGTTTTTAGCAGACATTATTTCTTTTGGCAAAACATTATAAATTACAACTGATTTGAGTTTTGGATGCATTTACAGAGACACAATGGGAAATTCTCCTAAGCTCCACTAAGAAACGTACATTCCTCCTTGTTCCCGAGGCTGATATTTTTTTCCTTGTTGTTTTAACATGCTTAATTAACCTATCAGTCTCCTATTCTAATACATTTGACTGCCAGAAATGGTAATTTTTTGGACAGTGTAGTTTTACAGCAAAATAGAGGGGTTCCGTTTACAGTGTACATGTTAAGTCTGAATTCTTCAGTGACTGGTAGGTCAGTGAGCCAGCCTTCATGAATGTGTATGACCAGAAAAGGAAATTCAGAACATTTTAAGTCGCTGGAAAATTGATTTGACAGACATGCATATACTGATTGCAAAGACAGATGCACCAGTATCCTGTGATATGTTCTGTGTATTGAACATGAAAGAAAAAGACTTTATAACAACCTACCAAATTATGTGCTAAGTGATAAAATATAATTTTAATAGGAAAGTAGGATTCCTCTTTTGAAAAAGCAAAAGAACTATTGTCCTTAGCAATTGTGACAGGCTTTAGACCAAATCTGACATTGAATTTTCTTGTATTTAATTCATGTGTTGCACAGGGACCTGTGATTTCTCACAAAACTTCTTTACTATAGAGGAAAGACCTACCACACCTGTCTCAAAAACATTAATGAATGCTGAATAGGATTATTCTACTATTAATAAAAATTCAAATGAAATTTTGGTTTAAAAATTATTCATTGCCTTATGTATGTTCATATTTGCTTGCAGATAATTTAATGATAAATATTGGGGGAGGGAGAAATAGTTACACCATAAAATATATTTGCCTAAGTTACAAGTGATGTTCTTTGTGTATCCTTTAAGCACTGGAGGAAAAGACAATTTAAGTACTCTGAACTGTGTTTTGGACAATACTGACTGTACATACATGAATGTCTGCCTTGGTATGCATGTCTTATTTACGATACATATATACAAACATAAAGTGTACAGTTGTACATATAAGCTGTGTACATACATGCACATGTGTATACATCTATATGTATGTACACACACATATGGACTTGGATAATACCTATCGTTTGTAGGGTCTAAAGAGATTAAATGCCTTGGTCACCTGATGTTGAAATTCCTAGGTAGCTTCTTTGTCATCACTGAGACAAACTTTATTTAAGATGAACATTTTTAGGGAAACATCTAGGAATAAGCCTTTGGTTTATATTTGGTATTACTTTGAATCCAGATACAAGGCTTTAGAAACTCCAGTTTTCCTCATTGTTGAAAACAGATGTTGCCTTCTCCTATATAGTAGACTTTTATACACCTGAAAAAATACAATTTCTGTTCTTCATTCTTACAATTTTTCAAATAAATTACTGAGGTATTTTCTTAAGGGATCAAATTTTTGATATCAGAAGATTTTTATTGATATCTGTCAGGCTTATCTTAACTGCTGAATGTCTTTTTTGAAGCGTACTACCCCAGGTTGCATACCGTTCTAACCAAAGCCTTCCTAAAGCAAAATTAAAAACTAAGATTTGTCCAGGTTTCTCGTAGGTAAATTTTTTTTTTCTTTTTATAACAGCAATACCTTCTTGATACAATTTGTGTTCTCCTCTAAATCTAGATAATTTTAAAAAATGGTCCCTGACTGGTTTTTCCCCATGTCCTTTATTGTGCAACTTATTTTCATTACACACTTCTTTATTGATTTTTCAGCCTAAATTCTCAACCTATTTCTGGAATTTACCAAAAATTACCCTATTGCATTCTAATTTTGTCCTGTGATACACTTGCAGTCCCAGTCAGAGGTTTTCTTGAAATTTAACAACGCTATTTTCTGTTACATCACTTCATTAGTGAAAGCATTGGATACAAGTGGATGCAGTTTAATTCTGCACAGTCCCATCTGATAATTTCGTTTTATTTTCATAGATAATTGATAGATAAGTACTCCTTGCATACTGCTGGCTAACTCTTGTTGTGCAAATTTCAGACTTTTTTTAAGCTGTTTTCATAGCTTGAGATGGTATCAAAGCCTTATTGATGGCAGCAAACCCCAAGAAAGCTACTGTTCTTTTCCCATCAGCAAGATCTATTAATCTGACAGAGGAAAATTTGATATGATTATATACCACAAATCCATCCTAGTTCTTATTTAGCTCCTTGTTATTTTCCATGTTTAAATAGAGTTCAGTTATTTGCTTCAGATTTTTGCTGGAAAATGAATCAAAATATGATTAATCTGTAATTCCCATGCTCCTCTGCTTTCTTCTCTAAAGGAAACAATGTTTTTGAGTGGAGTTGTGGGGGTGTTTTTTGTTTGTTTTGTTGTTTTTTAAGTTATCCATTCTTCCTCTGTCAGTTCTCATACCCCAGTGGTTTTACAATGGGGAGCAGAGCAGACTTGGGGACAGCACCAGGTACCTTTTCCTGGTGGGGAAGAGGTTGTGCTCAGAGATCTGACAAACCCATAAGTGTCCTGATAATCTCTAAATGTTGTCTTCCCTGTTCTAAATGAAGATCTTGCTCTTAAGGTCCTTTTCAACCCTTACTATTCTATGATTTCCTCTCCAACCAGCTGCACTAATTCTCAAATTATAAATTGACCTTTTTAGGGAAAACTGCCTCAAAAAAGATTGTAACATTTTGTTCTTCTCAGTATCACCTGCAATTAGCTTACTTGTCTCACAGAGAGAGTGGGTCAACACTTTCTTCTCACTCTTTACTTCCTACTATTACAGCCCTTCTAATGTGGTCCTTGTTATTCCTGACATATCTTGCTAGAAGCATACTTTTTGTAACTTGGCCTTTCTGATTTTGTCTCTACCAGCTTGAAATATGTCTTTACAATCCTCTACACAACGGGACCTAATTTCAACTGTTTGCTCCCATCTTGTGCAGAGGCCAGTGAAGAAACACAACTGAAACCAGGTAAACACATACTGTGTTTCTCAGTCTTTCCCTGTGCTGTGAGATGTTGTGGTTATGTGATTAATATGATTTTTAAAGAACCAGTTGTCTTTAACATTTTTTTTCTTTTAGAATATAACCTCTTTTCAGATCAAGAGAGCTGTGCAACAATCACTTAATAAATAATTACAAAGACGATTGCTTACCCAAAAAGACCAATACCTATGCATAGCTTTTACTGGCAGTTTTAACTCATTAATTTAGAGAGTTATAATTGCTAAGGGTAGAATTTTTGAGAATATGCAAAAATTAAAACTTGGAGATGAGTTCCAGAGGGGTAGGCTGGCTGTTTTATGGATTATCATATAATCTATCATGCACGTAACTGTGACCAGCTACTTTCACCATCACCCTTAATGAAATTAAGTAGGCTTCTTGTACAAATGCTAACCATCATCACAGGATGTGAGCCCACAATATCTTTAAGATAAGATTTTTACCCCTTCACTTGTATCATATAGGACCCGTACCTTGTAAATTAACCTTAGGCAGAGCTACTTGTAAGGAATAACTTTCTTGACCAAACTGAGGAGACTATATTCGCTAATTAATCATTTACTTTCTCTTGTTTTTAAGGTTATGTGGACCAAAGATAAAGGAATCTTTTTTTAAGGGTTTGTTGTTGTTTTTTTTTTTTTTTCCTATGGATTTCACTGTAAGAACACTCTTCAAAACCAGCACACAGTTTGAATCAAAAGGGGAACATATGAAGGCTATTCACAAAACAACTGCTTTTTCCCTTCTCTAGTCAAATGAGATTTTTGATAGCCAGAGAGGCCACATCTTATTATTTTCTTCCTTTGCCTTTCTAAAAATAATTCTGAAAATCTGTTTATTATAAATGTAAACACTTGCCACAGTCTGAAGTACTCTGATCACCATAATGTCTAGAAAATAATACAAGAAACATGTCTGGTTTAGTTTGTGGACTTTAAAAAAAAGAAGAAACCAAAGTATTAAGAAAATGACATGTCCCATTGAACAAACATGAAAGAATGACTAAAGACAGATGGGAAAGTAAATTTTCATACCACTTATATTAGCTCCTCTTAATTATGCAACAGGCAATGAAATGTTCTTTATGTCATCACTTGAAAATTTATGCTCAAAGGGGGTATCATCACTAACTATTCTCTAGGATGTACATGTCCATTCTTTCCATATAATGAGGATCAAGTTTCTTAGGCCTACCTAAGAAAAATTACATACATATTTAGAATTAGTTGGTTAGAAACATACTTAGTTCTAAAAATAGGATCAGATAAACATTTGTAAAGTATCTTTACATACTGTTTATGCTTAATGAAATCCTAGATCATATTTGGACCTGAAACATAACTGTGGATCTTCAAGACTGATTTATTTAATTGTATCTTAGAGGAGTTGCAATGAAACACATAAATATGGCTCAGAGAACACAATAAGATTTTAATATGTTGAGTTAATTGTGCTTACCTGCAGTACAAAGTCAAAGATCAACTGGCAACACATTGGTAAATGAGATGAAGCCAGAGGAAATTATATTTTGCTGATCAGAACAGAAATATAAGCTACCTTTCGGCTCATCAGGTACATAGTCTACCTTCAGTACCCTAGCTTTATTCCCTCCTGCAGGATCCATATGTTGTCCCACATTTTGAGCCACCTCCACACCATGCCTACCTCTGCTTTATATGTGTAGTCCTCCTTTTACAGGTGCAAAACATTCTGAACTGGAGAAATATCTGTAAATGCAGACTTGATCATGTGAAGTAAAACTGCACTTTTGGGGCTGAGTTAGGATTGGTTTTCTAAGATTTTCTAACTAAGATTTTCTATATTTTGGGCTGCTTCTAACTCTACTTTTTATTTACCCAGTCGTCTTTTTTTATGACATTTATTTACCACTGTGGGAGAAAAATGTGGATACTCATGCTAGTTGTGTATTACTCATGAGTGTGATCTACTTACTGGGGAATGTGTCCTTTAAGTTCCCTTGTTCTAAAATGCAGAAATGAGAAATCCTTACAGTTCACAGTCTTTATCTATGTAGGAGAAAAAGATCCATCTGTCCTAACTAAAATAATATTCCTAAGAACATCAACATGATTAACATATAACTACTGTACTGAATTGCTACACCATAGAGTTTCGATGATAGGGAGGAACAAGTCATCAGTTACATCTGTCATACAGATCTTCATCCATGGCTTCTATTAAAATTTAGTTGGTTTAGGGCTAAGCCTACTTTTCAAAAGTTCAATCCTTTCTCCTAGTGAAATTAGTACCTATACTTATACATAATGCATGACTTAAAACAAAAATATTAACTGGAACATATACCCTTGTGACTTGCTCAGAACTATGGCAATGGCACAGTCAACCAGCACTCGTTTCTGTCTGTGTGGAAATTGGTGCTACAGGGGAATGTAGGCAGTGTGTCCCCCTATCAACTGATAAATTTTTAAGCATGAGATATTGCATTTTGCAGTATATCTTGATCAGGTTCTCCAGATAAACTACACAGAATTATGTATAGCCATTTTACTATGCAGTAGTATTGGAGATTTATAGTTTATGAGCTTACTTTTATCTTGTTCCTCACAATTCACAGTTACTTATGCAAAAGCAAAAAAAAAAACCTCCAGTAATTTTCTGTACACTTTAGTTTTGCAAGCCCTTGAAATAGAATTTGAGAATAACAATATTCTTTATTGTCTATGTGTTTTTCCTGTAAGATACAGAAATGCTTGAGATTGATTCTGAAAACAGAAAATAACTATTATATGGAATTATAAAAATATATCCTCTCTAATGGAAAATCCATTCTGCTTTAAATTACTATTCTTATTAAATAAGTACTCTGGAACCATTTAAATAATAACATACTTCATTAAACTAGAAACACAGCTTCTTACTGAAAACATAAAAGGAAGCATGCAAAAAAAAAGGAAAAGTTAACTCATTTATTTCTTGTTCATGTGCATAGCAATACTATAAGTTAGCACATGTAAACTGCAAATGTAAATTTTACAGGTGTGACTGGGGGCAAAATCACCATAGGAAATATGGATCTGAAAAATTAGTAATGAATGATCCATGAGACAAATAAGCTGCAACAAAATCAAAGCTATGTAAATCAGAGGACCAGTTTAATCTATTACAAAATCATAGACGGTGGTAGTATTCACTAAAGGATTCCTCTCATTTCTTGTAGAAAACTAAGCACAGCTTCATTAACACATAAAGTTCTTCGAGGTTTCTCTTCTTGTTGGTTACATACAGTTAATGACTGTGTCCTAAAGCACATTTTTATTTGTAGTAATGTTCAGGATGTCCCTGAAAGAACCGATTAAAAAAATGTGAGAAATATCTGTACTGTGAGATACTTCTCTCTAATATGAAAATTTTTCAACTCCAGGAATTCCATGGAAAGGTAAAATTTTGATTTATGAGGTCTACTATTTCTGACCTTGGAGCTACATAAAACCTGTTAACTTCCAGGGAGACAGCAGAATACCCCTTGTAATCAGTCTCACAGGGGGTGAAGGAGGAGGTTACAAACACCTTAGTTCAATGCTTGCTCATTTAACTCCTTAAAATGATTACTTTTTGAAGATCGCACATATGATACTTCACTATTTCAAAGACACATATCGCATATGAAGATGCCAGGTGTTTACACAAGAATATGTTTCGTGTCTTAAAAACACTTTCAGCTCTCTGGTAAGCACAGTATAATTACGCTCAGTGGTTCTTACAAAGGTTATTGGAAAAGATTTCTGGGACAAGATGAATTATAATTGCTTGTGCTTTAATGGAGTAAGAGATTAGTATTCCCAGCCTCTACTTAATAATGAGTGATTCACTCCACCTGTACTTGCAGACCTGGTTGTCACTGAATACAGAGCTAGAAAAGCAGAGTCCTTAGTTTTCCCTCCAAGATAAGAAAGTGAACAAAATGTCTTTTCTTCTTTGACCATATGCTTCCCTCTTTAAAAACATCTGAAAGGTATTTAAGACTCTTTATATACTATGACACTAAAATGAGAAATGAACATTAAGCCTAAAAGTATGTAATTATAATTTGGAATTAAATTAGATTTCGTATGTCAGCAATCAAATGATTTGCTAAAGGACAGCTCATTGAATTGATGTTTAATGTTCATCTAAGGACAAACTAACTTTTGCAATATAATTGAATGAGCAAAAATGCATAATAGCAATCTTATTGATATGTTAACCTTGTAAAAATATTTTAGTATGGCAGGCATCTAATGAGCTAGCTAAGGCAAGTTAATTACATTTCAAGTGAGTTGCTAACCATGCTAATTCATATTTTATAAGATAATTAAAAAGCAACATGCTATAACTTCATTGTACTGTCTTACTGTATTTTATACTAGCTTTCACTTTAAGTAAATTAAACAAAGCAACTATAAAGGACTAGAAAAACGTAACTAACAATTTCTTGCTAAAATAGTAAATATGCTTCAAATGGTTTCTCTTATATACTTATGAAGGGCTTTTTATAGCAATCACTGCAGCATCTAAATTTTCTATGCAAAATTAAATATAGGGTGGACAACACAAATCTGTATATTAAGTCACTTTTCATGTTCTCATTTCATGTATAGGAGAAAATTAAATTATCAAAGCCAAGAGCTATAGAAAATCAAGAAACAATGCACTGAAAAATATTTTTCCATTAGACTCATGGCACAAGTTACCAAATAAATCATTCTTTTTAATCTATCAATTAATTTATCTTCTTAATCAATAATCAGTACTGCTGCTGATGAAGTAAGCAGGAATTTGGTACTGTTGTGCAGGTATTTCCATTCATCACTGTAGCATGAAAAAGCCCCATTTACAGCTAGATGCTGTGCTTCCTGTTATTTTACCACAGTCTTAGATGCATTGTTTCCCTTCAGGAAAACTACAGTAATACAGCTCAGAATGTTCACTTTGCTCCATGAAACTAAAAATCCTTTGACTTAAGTCAACTAGGACCCTAGTTCTGGAAAACAGCATGAACCTGCAGAAAAGCATAGGGCTGTGCCACTTCTTTGTCAAACCAATCAAAGACTCTGGGTATTTCTGCTTATTACTCTGAACTCCAAATAAACTGACCTACCTCACTGCTCATTTATTTTCCAGGTATTCATTCAGGGTGTGTAAATCCTGGAGACAAGAGCCTCTCTGACTGCTCTGGCTTCTGACTTCCTTAGATGTTAAACCTTTCTACAATTACTTTGCTCTGAAACTTCCCCAACAGAGATTCCTTCTTGACAAGACTTTTGAGGATGGCACTGCAAACCTACAGGGTAAGACAGTGCACCCCATTTTCCAAATGTTCACATTGTTTTGACTTGTGTTGCAAGCTACAACCTACCCAGCTCCTGGCTATTCCTTTGTGAACTCTGATTTACCATACCTTGCTACAGCAAGCTTTATTTCTTGTAGCATTTTTGTTGTCTGGTATGATGTCAGTGTCAGGATGCTGTTTACTTTCTATAAGCTTTAGACTGAAATAATAAGTTATTCAACTGCTTTATTTTTCCCTTCAGGGTACCATTTCACTTCTGTTCAGCAATCAGTCTGAGCCACAGAAACCGATTTGTTTCATTTACTGTTTGAGACCTGGCCCAGCTTTTGCACATTTTAGCACTATAAGTAGTTTTGATTATTTCATGCCTCTTCATAGTTTAGTTTCCCACAAGTAGGCAGAAGGACAGAAACAAAATACACTACCTTCACCATGCCCAGCCCTGCTGAGGAGGCCAGAGCACTTTATGTAGCTTAAAACAGTTCCCTTCCAACTTTTCCAGATAAACGGACTGCTGTCCAAAATCAACCACAACCATCAACCGCTTCACCTTTTCTTTATTTTTATATTTTTAGCTTGCATATTGGCTTTTTTTGCTAAGACCCAAAGGCAGCTACTGACTTCCCTCCCTTTTCTGTTAAATTTCTCATATATTTCATTTCTTCATGGCTTCTGCACTTCCCAGACTGTAAACTGTAAGGGTTTGCAGACCCTTTCTTTGTTTCCCGTGCTCCAGATGAAAAGCTGCTATTGAATGTAGCTTATTCCTTTGCAATGCTGTCCTTATCACTTGGTAAAGAGGCCAACATCAAGTTCCACCTGCCTCTAGAGCTCATTAAATAATCCAGATACCTGGCAGTGTTACTGGCCATCACACAGGTATCAATGCAGGAAACAGTGAACAGGAAAGTGAGGGCTCCTCTTTGTAGATGCAGAAGAGACTCCTTTCTGTGTTTCCTGCAGCTGCTGGATTGCGTGTAGGGGTTTGATTCACTCAGCTAATTGTTTATCTTACTGTATAAAAATACCTATATTCAAAGTCTTTATTGTTTTTTATGTTTACTGATTATAAAGTAACACAGTTATCTTAGAATAATGAAATAAAACCCTAGTGTTTTGGATTCCTTTTCTCCAAGCCATATATTTTTATGTGCAGTACAATGTGGGTAACTATGCGTTCAGTTTGAAATGTCCCAACATTTACTCTGTCTCCCCTGTGCAAAATTGTTCAGTGGTAAATCCAATATAAGGTTGGTGTAGCATATGCAATTTTTTTTTTAATTTGTATTTCTCTACACAGAAAAGCTGTCGCAAAATAAACTGCTTCCTCCAGAGCCCCTGCATCTTCTTTAGGCCTGCTTTTCTGCTGTCTAACAGTAGGTGGTTGGTTGTAGTCAAAGTTAGGCTATGAGCTTTTACATATAATTGTGAGGATTTTCTCAGGTATGAGCCTCTACGAAATCCATTATCGACCCTTGTTATCTACAGCCCTTCATCACTTTACTGGGTTTGTGTCCACGCTAAACTTCAGCCACCTCAGCTCCAAGTACAAGTGGAACAATAGGACAAGCTATTTATTCGCTTCTCACCTATGCAGCCTTCAAAACATAGGTGGCATTTTTCCGTGTATGTTGCATCTGTATTTAAAAAGTACAATTCATCTTGCAGTAATATACAGAAACATAGAGTTCCAGATGTCCAGCAAGGACAAATAACTGTTGAAAAGTCCGGTCAATATCATTCAGTTGCCTCCAAGTTATTTTTGCCAATAGGAAATACCCAACCTGAGGTCTCAAAGTTGTGCTTGTAAAATTTTAAGTTTCTTCTAAATTGTGAGGTTTTGTTTATTCCTTTAGAACTTGCTTTCAGTCATGAATATTGTTGGTTTCTGTTGTATCAGTTACAGAACACAAGTATTTTATGTCATGCATTAAGGCAGTAATTTTCCTTTGAAGCCAAATAAGCAAGCGTATGGAAGGATATTGGTGTAATATCACCACAAGATAAAATACAGTGTTCTGAACACTGCATGCGAGAGAGTTTATAAATATTAAATATGTCAAATTTTAAAGGTCATGCCACTCTTTTAATACTGTAGTGTTTTAAATTTTATTTGCACAGTTCCAAATGCTGGTGTTGCAATGTTCATGCATTCAGAGAGCTACATTTGGTTTTGCTTAGCCTGGAACTCAATATCTTGTCATTGCTTTAGGCTCAAAGGTGATAGCTTACAGACAACATTTCTGTGGATGAAATTGAGGAGAAATAAGAGCGAAAGAGGAACATCAACATGGAGTCCAACATAATCCTTTAGCATCTTGAATCACCAAACAAGTACAGAAAAAGGGTGGCTTTCAATAGTTCTCTCTTTTTTTATACATATACTAGCCTGGGGAAATATTATGTTTGAAACAGTGAAAAAGATAAACAGCAACAACAAAACTCAGAATAGCTTGACCTAATTTAAAAGTTCTAAATATTGGTTTCACTGAAGTTTCTTTATTAGCATGCAAGCCAGGTTCTCTTATCTATTTTTTTTCCTTGATGCTTCTACTGTCATAAATCATATATCAAGTTGATAAAGAGAAAGTCAGCACAGCCTTAGGAAAATTCAACAGGTTTTCAGCTATTTCTTATTCAATAATTTATGAGAACAAGATGTCTCCATTACATAAATAATTCCTTTGCATGTCACTCAACTATGCTGTTATTTTGGATGTTTATTATTGAGAGAAAGAGGGGCTCTTGAAGGGCAAAGTGGTGTTCTGGGTTGAAATAATCGTTGAGCTCCAGAGATTAGTGCTCTGTTATTAATAACCATCTATAACACAGAACATCCACATGCAGGAAAATACCTTGCTTGAAAAACAAGCAGGATACGGTGTGGACCCAAAAGCTTAGACCAAACAGAATAAGTCAGAAGTTTTTCAAATACGTGACTGACTTCCCAGAAAAGTAGGATTTATTGAACTCCAGACTTGCTGCTTACATTATTTGCTGCAAACAGTGGCAGTGTGGCTACTATGACTTTACTATATGACTAAAAATAGTCAATTAATAAACCCCAGTGTATTCCTCATCAGCTACATATGTAATCAGAGGACACTGGAACCTGTAAAGCTGCTGAAACCTTTGCTTCTTTTTTAAAGCTCTCTTTACTTTAGTTTCTTTAAATTTTGTAAACCTTATTGACTTTTTTTTTTTTGTGATTCTGTGTTGATGACAACATGAACGCATGAAAAATTACAACTGCAAGTCTCATATAAGCTTGTTACAACTTGTAACACTCTGGTAGACAGGCTGAGAGACTTGAGCTTGTTCAGCCTGGAGAATAGAAGGATCTGGGGGGACCTTAGAGCAGTTTTCCAGTAGCTAAAGAGGACCCACAAGAAATCTGGGGAGGGACTTTTTACAAGGGCATGTAGGGATAGAACAAGGTAGAACGGCTTTAAGCTTAAAGAGGGGAGATTTAGATTTATTAAGAAAGATGTTTTCACTATGAGGGTGGTGAGGCCCTGGCACAGGTTGCCCAAAGAAGCTGTGGCTGCCCCATCCTTGGACGTGTTCAAGGCCAGGTTGGACAGGGCTTTGAGCAACCTGCTCTAGTGGAATGTGTCCCTGCCTTTGGCATATTGAGACACAGACCAAGGCCAGTGTGGATACTGAGACCAAGAGTTAACTTCATTACAATCAAGACATTTTATCCTCTTGTGTGGTATTTTCCCAACCTGCACGAGCGAGTCACGTTCAATCTCATTGGTTTCTTTAAAAATCCCCAGGTAAAAAGTCCAATCACAATACTCATGTGCTATTCACCCAACGACAGTTTCACCTTCTTGCTTCACTTCTTCTCACATCCCCCACGTCCTCTGACCTTCAACTGAAATTCCTTGTTACAATGAGATCCTGGCTTATCGCCCCAAGGCTTGCTTATTTACAAAGCCTCACAGCTTGTTCCCAGAGTGTTTCTCATGCAAATCCTATGGCCTTCACCTCCTATACCTGCCTGTGGCAGCGGGGCTGAAACTGGACGATCTTTAAGGTCCTTTCCAACCCTAATCATTCTGAAATTTCTTTTGACTAACAGCATAATGCTGTCTAAAATTCAGGTGGGTCTGTGCATCCTTCATGGTAGCCTGCAGTGGGAATTCCACCGGTTAGCCCAAAGCTCTCAGAGATGGGCATACAGTGACTCAGGCTACACACAAAGGCTATATATTGGGGAAAGTTAAAAAATCCTTTACAAGATAATGGCTGTTTTGTCTGTAATCCAGCACATGACCACTCAATCCCTTAACCTTGTATTGTCTCAGTAATGATTAATCTGTAACATTCTTGTTTCTACTATGCTGATCCCTTAACCTTCTGTTGAGCTAGCATGCAAACACAGGAAAAAATGCATGCAAAATCTATTGAGGTGTTTGTTTTTTTTTTACCTCCACAAATCCTTCCCTGCTGAAAACCAAGTTTCACCACTTTGTCGGGATTTTGTTTTTCAATGTGAGCTCCTTCAAGTTTGATGTTCTTGTGCTGGTGGGGTCTATCTGCCGTTTCCCAGGTACTGACTCCCATTTTGTATTATTTTTGTTTAGGCTTCACATGTTCCCTTTGATTCTGTGTTCTTTTTCTTAGTTGATCATGCAGCAATGGCTTAGGCATTTTAGTGTCTTCTGTTCCATGTGTATGATTGAGTTGATAGTTTGCAATATTATGCTGCCAATTTTCCTTCTTGATTCTTCTTGCAGTCTCCCATATACGTTCTTGATTTGCTTTTTTGTCATCACGGTTTTGTGGGCATCTCTTTCCCAAATTAACTGCCTTGGTCATGCATGTTGTCCTCTATAAACTCTTTAAAATGTGTTCTTCAGCACATAAAAGATCATACTTCATGGATTTCTGTTGCATCTGCCAGGTTCATCAGGTTTCCAAATAACTACAAATGTACCTGCCAGAACTGAGATCTCATGTTGGGATCCCATTAATAGAACATAGCATCTGAGCTGTCATACAATTATGTTTCGTATCACAGGTAACATGAGGGGCATACAAAAATTTTGTGTATGATGACCAAAGACAGACATTGTAAAAGCACATTTTATGGTTTCTTAAACAGCAAAATTTTGTCCAGCAAATGTAGTCGATGAAGCCAGAAGATTATTCATCGTATCTTTACATTGATGTCTATAGCAGGTTAGGTAGACATCACTCTGCCCTCTGCTTATTCTACACCATAGAGATCAACATTTGGTCACATGAATGTAATTTATGACTGGATTAGATTAGGGATTGTATGGGAATTACAGATTAGACAGCAGTAGCCAGACTCCAGTTCTACTGACAACCTTTAATGGTTTCACACATGGACTATGGACAGCATTAGAAATCCAGTGCTATTTATTCTGAGGCTACTAACTACTGTCCATCAGCTGTACTTTGTGACTCAGATCACTCAACTACTTCAACAGCCTACAGCTGATGGAGTTGTGGAGCCACTGATGAACTCTTGAGTTCATCTTGTTTGCTTAGGCTGCCAACACCATGCATGCTGATGTGAGAGGTAACTGCCAAATCTGAATTGTTGCCTTTACTGATGTAGATAGTAATGAGCTATAATTACTATTCAGTTTTCCATATGTCACTAAAGAATTTGTATAATTAACTACATATTTAAATATGATTCATGTCTCCAAATTTAAATGTCTCTGCTGGATCCAGGAGCTCTAACATTCTTGATGATTTCAATTGGTTTGCAAATTTCTTCAAGATGGGGGCTGTATACGTTTTTCAATACTTCGCGTGATCTATTTCCTTGTAAATTATTTATTTGTAATTTATTTTTTTTGTTTATCCTCTGAGGGTGTATTGATAAGATATCTAAAACCAAACTCAATGTGAAAAAACATTAAAGTGAAAAAAAACAAAAACCAAAAAACCCATCAAGTTGACTGTAGGCTTGATATTTCTAGATTTTAAAAGTTCTAGTTTGATATCAATGAATTTAGGTAGCTGCTTCAAAATACATAACATTTTAAAATGTGAAAATGAAGAAGTGCAACAAAATAATACATATTATGATGTTTATTTGTAACAAAACATTTACATTGTCCCAGGGTGAAATTTTAGGTTTTGACCTTGTGAAAAATATTTGAATCTTATAAATTCTTACAGGATGGACAAACTGCTTCCCATAATTCAACTACCAATGTCACCATTCAGTCACTGAAGTAATTGTCTTTCTTAACTGAAATGAGAGTGCAGGAACCATGAGCTGTTCAGAAAGAGAAGAAACTCTCCTGAAAAAGCTGCTTAGCAAACCCTGATAAAATATGTTACCTCATGTTCTTTAACCTTGTGCTTACCATATGTGCCAACATTCTCTGACCATAATATTTCCATTTTTTCCCAAATAAATTGTTCTGAGTTGACAGAATAACAGCTGTTGAGCTTTACCTTCATTTGGTTCCCCTCCCACTCATACACATACATCATATCAATGATTCAAATATAAGATTAATGCAGCTCCCCACAAAACATACATACAACATGTGTTGCTTAATAGTGGCATTTTTAGTTTGTCTCTGTGATCATGCACTCCAAAAAGGAGCACAGTTTAGCTATATATTTTGTATGTTACATGCAATCTACTAACATGACAAAAAACTACCAAAAGGACATCACTGTCTCAGCTTAAAAGAATGTATTCCTTTAGGAAGACCAATGCATTCTTTGAGCTTCATAATTACATGTGCAATTGTAGAAAATAGATTGCATAGATCTGAAGAATTGAATAAATATGGCAACAGTGGTTTGTGGGCTGGAAATATAAGACCAACAAAGATGGCAGGACACATGAAGCAAATTCACTACCAAGACCCATGCAAGCAGCCTTAATGAGAAGCTAAAGCAATACAATCCTTGAAAACCAAGTGTAAAATTTATATTACTGGTGCCACAGGATCCTATTCTACTTTTTAACAGAAATGATGGGCAGTCCTTACAAACAACCTGGTATCTACCAATAGATTAACAGATCAAAGATAAACATGAACAATTTTAGCTGTTGCCTGAGTGATTCTTCACAGCTTTCATAAATAAGAGCGACAACATTACCATAACAAAGATGTGTGATCTTAAAATAAATCCTTCCTTTCCAAATACTTTAGGAATTGAGATAAATAATCAAGAAAGAACAATTTTCACAAATACAATTAGAATTAAACAGGAAAATGTGCAAAGTTTATAATTTTTTCAAGCATTTCCCACAGGTGCAGTCACTCAGGTCATATTGAAAAAGGCAGCCTCAGTAAATCTGTAAGGCATTATGTGAGCAGATTAGCAGGAGTTCTGAAAAACACGGAAATATTGTCAGTGCTACGCTGACAAGCACTGTAACTGAATGGGGATCAGATTGAATTACTGTAGTGTAGAGTAAATTAAATTGTGGAGCTTGAAGAAGACCTACCCATGTATATATAAAGTACATTTAATCAAAGGATCTCCTACTGAGCTCTTATCTAAGCACTTAGTAAGGTCTTGCTATAAACAAGATGGCAGCAGATGATTGGGTTTTATTTAAATTAAAAATCACAAAGAGTGAAATTCAAATGGCTGAAGTTAGGGCCAACAATGCAACTCTGTGAAAGCAGAGCTGCTAGTAGAAAGTTTTTATGGAGAATCCTTTTCCTTATTGCATACTATTCTATGAACACCCTGTGCCGCTTATAAAGTTTAATACTGTTAGTCCCACACAGTATTCCAAATATTTATGATTAATGTGTTAACACTGCCTAAAGGTGGTTGGTTAGACTCTGAGGGAAATGTTGTGCATTTACCCTGAAATACAAGCAGCTTTGCCATCAGAAAACAATTAACATCTTGGCCTAGTTGTGATGGATGGCCGTCTGTCTGCCTGTTGATGCTCGTTTTTGCCCATCCCAGACCTTCCTGGGCAAATGACACACATTCCTATTGTCTAAGACTTGAAAATGGCTTCATAACTTATGTCTGCCAAAAGAGTCAACCTGAAGTGAGCATGAGCCACATCTTGCAACATCCCTGCCCAATGTAAATCATATTTGTGATTATAGATAGGCATCGCACCATTTTCTGGATGTGATGTTAGCTCTTGAGACACCAAATCATGTTGATTTTCTTCTTAATTTTTTTTTTTTCTGTTAGAAATTCCTGATGATTCTGACAGAAGTGTCCAGTAGGGCAGCAGTTCTTGCTTTGACTTTTAAACTGAAGTTAATATCAAGGGTATGTGCCATCTGGCACTAGTAAAACGACTTTGTGTTTTAACTGCATGGTGCATTAGACTGATTCAGAAGCCTTTATCAGTAATCACTTTGTGAAGCTGCAATATGTCAAGTTTGCACTTCATTGCAGACTGCTTAGACCCACTGAAAAATGTTCAATATTACATAAAGTCTGTAACATAGGAAAAGTTAATATGTTACACATAAGCATGTATTAAGATATGTTACTTTTTTAGTAAGGTCATATAGTGAAAAAAAGAATCCTAGTCCAGATTAATTTTTTGCAGGCAAAATAAATTAAGATATTCCAAATTTACTTCCAAAATGTTCTTCCTCCATTGACTTGACCTGAGTTTTGCATATGAAATAAAAGGTTTCTTAATGTTCCTCTGAAGAAATGCTGAAATATCTCTGGCTCTTCTCTTACTTTCCTTTTAACTCTACCTAAGCTTCATGTGCTCTTTTCCATGTACTTTCCTTTAAAACCTGAGGTGTTCCTACAAAAAACCTCACCTAGTTCCAAGAACAACCCCTTAGAGTGATAGTAAAGTTTCAGAAAGCACTGTCCCTGACATCTTTGGCTAGTCACTTTAGGTGTTTTCTTTCGTGTTTGACATTGAACTTTACCTCTATAAAACAGTAATGCAGAGTTCATCTGAAATAAAACAAGACCTTACTGGACTGATATTGGTATTCTATCTTTCAACTTTGCTTCCCTGCCCAGAGACTGGAGTGCATATCTGAAGTCTCTATATCCCTTCCAAAATTCCATTTTCAAATGTTGCACTTTTATTGGGGGAATATGAGAGGAGGGGGAGAAAATATGTGTGTCTAAATGTTTTTTGTTTGCTTGGTTACTTGGGGTTTTTAGGGCAAATTAGTTTCCTATCTGTTACCCATTGTTTTCCTTTCAGTGTTAGGGCCCCATTTTGTGAACCATGCTGGTCTACAATTTGGAGTTACGGATGCATGAATTGTTTCAGGTTGAGAGATCAGTCCTCACTTACTGCAACACCGTCTGATTTTAATATGTGTAATCCTGCTGAAGTAGCAGTGCTGGTGCCAATATCTTTGTTTTGACTTGGCTGCTCACTGTGTTCCAGCAAAGTGATGTAATTTTGCGTTGCTTCCCAGATGTCAGAAGTTGTCGTGGTTTGTGTGTGCAGCTCTTTGGACAGGGTTTTCTGGTTGCCGTCTTTGAACTTCTCAGATCTTTCTGTCTCTGTTCTGTTGTAGTATTTTGAATTTGCCATTGTGTGCAGCGTGTCAGAGCACTATCTGCGCTGACATGCACATGAACAAATGTAATTGCTTCATCAAAGTCTAGCTTTTACTCTTAGAAGAGTCTTTATCAAAGTTTTGGTTTCAGATCCTGCATAAGTCTCTTATCAGTTCCCTAACTGTAGGATGCTTTTTCTTTTTTTCCAGTAACTTTTTTATATATTCCCACAGTTTGTTTTAAAACATACCAGTCATCTTTCACTTTTGTGTGGTCTTTGGTACTCTTCCAGGGTCTGCAATAGCTGCATTGTGACTTTTGCTTCAGCTTAACTGAAAACAGTGAAAATCCTCTATTACTTCAGAAACCACTATTATGAGAAATAAATTTCTGATTTAATTTTCTTTTTGCTGGAAAACTTTCTTCATGATTGCAACCAATGTTGTCTTTACCCCTGTTTGTTTTCCTGGAAAATTTAAGTCACAGTGGGACTTTTAACCACTAGAGTTGAACTAAAAATATTATTTACTTGATCTTCATTTAGTTCAGCCATCACTCAGAGCCAAGCCATCTATTGCAATTCTGCTTCATTCCAGTTTTGTATTGGGCAAAGTGAATGATCTGGCTCACACTAGAGCCTCATGTAAAGAGCCCCCCCCTCCTGGCTGGAAACTTTGGCTGCATGGTTTGGGTGAAGGCCGCGAAAGTATCACCTCTGTACTTGTTACCCATCTATTCTTCATCCATAATGGTCTCCCTGCTCTCAGCATCTAATAGTTAAACTTCAATTCTGGTACTGTCTCATTAAAGCCAAAGCCAATTTTGCCACTCGCGTCAGCAGATACTGAGTAGAGGGCCAAGGGTACAAACCTTGGAAAGCTGGGAGGATTTTACACACATGCAAACTGCACTGAGGACACGTTCTATTAACAGGCATGAGGACAAGAGCACAGTCAAGGGACAGCACTTGTAAGACTAGCATGCACTTGGAAAAAAACATGATTTAGCAATATTTGCCACTCCTTGATTATTTCTGTTCAGGCTTGACTGATCTGAAGGGAAAAACTGGATAGTTACTCAGATATTGCATGTGGCAGGTTTTGGCAAATGTCAATTTTGCACAAGGCAACACTGTGTACGTATGTCTTGAAGACTGGTGGAGTGGAATGGACTAGTAAATCATTATTTACTATTAATAGGTTTTACTTCTGTGAGGCTAATAAAAATTAGGTGGAGATGTAGGTACACCACATGTTTAGATAACATTTTCAGTCTTCCTACTTCAGGCTTCCCAGATGACTTTAATTTTTCCATTAGTTTCATTTTTAGAAGCATGCAACCCAATATAAGCGTCAAAGCAATTAAATGACAAATAATTGGTCTGATTTTTATGACCACTGGGTACATCAGGGTCTTATTTTTTTAAATCATCTCACTTATTTAGCAATAAAATAAAGATGGAAAGAACATCTGTCTTTAGGTGCACAGCATTACACATCTAGGCTTCAGCTTATTACCTGCATATTACTTCATTACCCACAGGTTTTTATGACATCAGTGTTACATTAAAAGATGATAGCTGTAAATTTCAATACCTTAAAATTACCTAATGAGAGTAGCCAAATGATGCGTTTCTCTCTCTTGAAATGAAAAAAAAAAATACAAAACATCCAGTTAAAGAATAATTTGAATTACTACAGTCATTGCATTACATTCAATGTAAAGCCATATATATTCGATAAATTGCTGCAGGCAAGGCATTTCCTAGAAAAGTCCTTAACGTTTGCAAATTCTTAGCTATAACAGCATATTGAATGCCAAGATATGCTGTGAGGGTTTGTTTGTTGCTATAGCCATAAGGTAGCAGTGGAATATTTTATATACATTTTTTCCTACTGGGTTTCTCCACCTTGTAGCATATGTGCTGATTAGTATCAAATGGAAGAAACAGTTTAGAAGCATGATCTGTTTTATGGGTCCATATTGTCAAAGAACACCATGAAAGAGAGAACTCCAATACAACAGATAAATCGGAGCATATTTATTCTATGGCTTCCCACCTCTTTTGTCATATAGCAAGACTGAAAGTCTGTTTCTGCATATGTTTTCCATTGAATTAGAGACCTGGTAATGCATAAACCATGGAGTAATTTTTTAAGTTGCTATCACTTATCAAAAACTAATGAGAACAACTGTGTGTACTCTCCACATTTTACTTGATGTATAAACAGAGCAGTGGGGTTAATTGTGAAAACTGTTTACTTCTGAGGGGGGAATAAAACCCACTCAAATGCCGCCTTTTTTCAAGCTGTGAAGCCTTTCTACCCATAGCACATATGCCTTGCTGCAATCTGACAAACATACAAAAAATACCCCAGTCAAACCAATCTAAGATATCTTTCTTTTTGTTCTTTTTGTTTTGTATTTTTGCAGCTTGCATCCAAACTAAGATTTCATGTAAATTACATATATTTTTCCCCTCTCTATAAAAGAATCAAAGTGACATATTAAATATTGGCCTCCATGTATTGGCCATAACATATGAAGCTAAAGCTAGTCGCAAGCAAGGAGAGGAAGCATGCTCAGTTTGAAGTGTTTTCTGAACAAACTTTACAGTCCAATAAAACAGAAATCTCATTTAATATCACTTGTTAGATGTGGTATGCAGGGCCAATAGCCTAAAACTTACATTTCTCAACTGAAAGCCTTGTTATTAGATATAATATCTGCCAAGAACTGTCACAGTTGTATGCACAGTGTTTCTCACCACTGTTTTTTCTGCAATAATGGCCTCTCATTTTGATTTGTGCACATTTACCTAGTTCCTTCCCCAAGGGCATCCATGCTTTTGGACATGAAATAGTCTTGTATTTTAGCATACTCCAAATGTTTAAATGAACCTTTTGGCATTTGTTTTATTTTTTGTATTATTTCTTGGCCTACGTGGTAAACAGACCTAATATTAAAATGCATATTTTATAGTACGTTACTTATATAAATTTTACGCCAGTCCTGCAAATATACTCCAGCACTGTTTAATATCTGTCTATTCTGCACCTAAATGAGATTGCAGAGCATAAGGAAGAGCTGAATCACACTCACGAGAATGACACAGTTTGCTATCACCTTTCTAGCTTACAGTGCTGAGCATACTGAGAGGACAAAACTCTTCTCGTAAGGCAGCTGTGGAAAATGCAGTGAAAATGTAGAATTAGACTAAGCCAAAGCTCCATCCTGCCCTAGTGAGGTGTTTTGCCAAAGTGACTGAGAGGCAGCATGGCAACAATCTGACCAACTGGTCTACATCCAGCCACCCACTGCTCATTACAAATGAATCAATCACTCTCCTGGGACAGCAGACGTACATACATATGTATATAGAGTCACAATAAATATATTCCTAAATCCTTTGCAAAAGCAAAGTTATTGTATTCAGTGGAAATGGTCATATAAGTTTTCTTTATTTATCACTTTTTTTCCCAGAATTCAGACATAAATGAGCAAAATTATCAGTAGCACTGACGGAATAATGTTAAGGACAGAAAATGACAACTACAGAACTATTTGGAACAAAGTATTGGTTATGAGCCCGAGAGGTGCTCAGTACTTACTGTGACAGCAAAATGCTGCTTCTCCTCAGTCTCCTTCTGCATTTAGAGGTTTCCTACACAGAAGAAAAGCCAATGTTGAGTGATATCTCAACAATTATTACTTTCTAATGAAATTTTGGGCCCCCAAATCACTAGCTACATCAGCATGTAGAGAAGGGCAGTCTGCCCTTTTGCTTTTCCTGTCTTCTACATCCTTTGCTGACAGTTATGTCTTGCCCTGAGTCTGACATTCCTAGCAAAACCCTTCATCCCACACAGAGCTCAGTATCTGAGCCCTCAAGCAGTCACAGAATGTTCTGAGGACTCATAGCTTCTTTTTAGAGTGGCCTCAAAATGTTTATGAGCTAGCAGCTGCTTGCTCTTCTTGACAACATATCCCAGTCAGTGGCAGCACATCTTCAGATTTAGATTCACCATGTTACCCAGCAGGGAGAAGTCACATGCCTGACTTCTTCAGTAATATTTAATAAAACTGAAACTGAAGCTTCTTCAGTTGCTGTTGCTTTTGCGGGAGCTACATTATCTGGCTTAGTGGTCCAGTGGGTAAGGTAATGAATGGGGAGTCACAATGAAAACCTACACGTCTCAGTCCCATTATTTCAAATTATCTTATACTTATTGTAGAGCAGTGGACACATGGTGTGGAATTCATCAGCTGTAATTAAGTCATCTGGAGTTAGGTATCTAACTCTGAGTATGACTCCATAGGTGTCTTTTGCAAGCAATGATGACACATAAGCACCTATAGGGGAATTTCTTTCCAGTACAGTAAGTCCACAATGGGTCCTATAAACCGCTGTGTCCATTAGACAAGGGAGCTCACTGTGAGGAACCCAAACTTAAAAATCTGATTTTAGAAATCTAACTTTCCTCATGATGACTCTGATACATGGTAATTCAGGAAATTATAGGTATTTGTAAAAATGGCAGAACTTTGTGTTTTTAGTTCTTCACTGTCCTTCTTTGAAAAAAAAACAAAAAAAAAAAAACAAACTGAAAACCAAACTAAAATTGTTATTAAGATTATACATCACTCAATTTATTTGTCCTGCTTTAATAAAAACAAAGAAAAACAAAACCAAACAGTTCATGGTATTGGTTAATATGAAATACTATATATTTTCAAAACTCAGAAATCTTAATTTGCAAAAGTACTCACATAGTGAAGTCAAAGCTTCAACTTAAACCAAGGAAACTCAGGAAGAGCTGTTTCATTGAAAGGGCTCTGAACATATGGAACAAATAATTGAAGAAAAGGCTGAAGCTGAGAAGTGTAAATGAGTTCAAGAGAGTCTCAGATTTCCTTCTTGAGCACAAAAGGAGTGAAGCCATACAGCAAAAAGACAGGAAAGCGGGATTAAGGTAAACCAAAAAAAGCAGACATGTTAGGCCAGATAACTTTCTCCTGTTTGTAAATTTCATGTTTTCTGCAGAAAAAAAAGTGACTACACAGATGGTCTGTGTTATCGCCACATCCTTTAAAATTCCTTTTCCAAAAATGTCACCTTGTACTGTATCCTCTCATGTAGCATAAAGTGCATATGGTGTTTTCCAACATGTTCACATGCATTCTTGCTGTCAAGAATGGTCTACTTCATTAGGCATCACCATGGAAAAATGTGTGTAAGAAGGGGCATATATGGATTAATAGCACCAAATTCTGTTGCTGTGGGGAAAGCCTGCTGGTGGCTCACTCACAATGTGTCCACACTAGCAAGCAATCTGGCCCAAATAGAATGAATCAGTTGGTACTGCGGCTGCTGTATTTTTCGTCAGTGAAGTTCTGGGGTTTTATTTTGGTCAAGAAAAAAAATTCTTCTACCTGCATCATCAAAACTGTCCAAATGTCTTTTAGCTTGAATACTAAGTAAACAAATTAAAACTCCATAAGTTTCTTTTACAAGCAATGGAGACACATAAGGGTAGGAAAACATTTGCAAAGGGTTGGAAAACATTTAGTACAGACTGGAACATCCAGTTTGTGTTTTAGAAGGAATTTACCTAGTACATGCCAAAACAGTTTTCCAAAGGGAATTAACATGGAGTATCTGCATGCTGCTGCACCAGATGAAAACATGGATGGAGATGCAGCCTTCATTACCCAAATTCATGCTTGACTATCTCTCTTGGTTGTTCTGATTCCTTCTGTCTTACCAGACACTGCTTCACTATGGAAACTGACTTTTGGATACTGTCTAATTTTCATAATATCATAATGAAAGGAACAGAACACATTTAGGATGCCTGACTTACCCTACAAAGCAGTCCCATTGTCAGGTTGGGCTGTGCTCCTGATCTTTTCTGACAAAGGGACCAGTTTCAGAGCTCAGAGAAAGCTGTGGCAAACTCATTCAAAATTTCTTCTGTGGGATCTGAGCAAACATCCCCCTATTTCCCCTTCACTGCCCATTCTCAGGGGGATAGGTGAGAAGGGAGTATATTCTTTTCTGATAGCACAGACCAGAGGGTATATGCTGAGTTCATGACCACTAGTAAAAGACCTAAAACAAGAGCTTAAATCAAAACTTACGTAATGACTTTCCCCTCTGATAAGATTGCATGAAACTTTTTCTCACACTCCCAGCTTTACTTTTAGCTTTTACTTCTAAATCATGGTGTAAAATACACATAATTGTTCACTGCCCTGCAAGTCACACACAGACCCATGAGTACCTGATCTTTCTATACAGTTTATCAATTGTCTTGTAGAAATTATGAACCTCGACAAACCCAGCCTTGTGCTCTGGCTCCAACTGAGCTCATTGCCTCCCAGTAACTGTGCAACATACTCGCTCTTGTAGCCCGCAGTAGTCCCTTTTCCAATGGCATCCTTGTTCCCCAACAGATGAAGGCTTGGCAATAGGAAAGAGATTTCCTGCTGTGTTTTTACAGCTGCAAAGAATATTTGTGAGGTGCAGATCCCTGTCCCTGCCAGATATGGGCAAGAGATCAAAGCTCCAGTAATGCCCTGCGGAGAAAGAGGACAGGGTTCTACCTCTCTTGCTCTCAGACCCAATGTGGGTGGCATATGTTCAGAGATATAAGAACCTGGGGAAGTCCATCATCTGATTTCCTCCACAATCTTCCTTCTCTGCCCTTTTGTGAAGACAGGACACCAAAACATAAGTTTATTGTGCTGGAACATGTTCATGTTCAAAAGCAGTGAATGAACTGAACACCAGGGAAGCCCAGAACCTTTTGAAGAGTCTCATTTCCTTAACAGAGTGACTTTGGAGTCTGGGGGGTTCTTCCTTAGCAGAACTTGTGTAACATGAAAGGAGAGTCAGGCCCTGATTATATTACTTTTTTCCACAAATAGTCTCCAACAATAAAGTATTTTAAGAGTAAAGGCAGTTCTACCAGTCTATAAACACTAGCCCAATAAAGTTTATAAAAGAAATCAAATATTGTTTAAAAATAAAATTACAAAAAAAAAAACAAAAAACAACACCCCCCCCAAAAAAAAAACAAACACACACATACACACAAAAACACCAACAAAAGCAATCCAAACACTGAACTCTACAAAGGATTCCACATTTGCTGCAAACCAGTCGTATTTTGTATGATCTCAGGCATTTTCAAATACAATATTTGTTTTTTAGCAGCACTGAGGTGTACAACAGAACTCAGCTTTATGAATGAGCATGTGCACATGCTTCTGACTGCAATTCTTGAAGATTTTTAGGTAGACTGTTTAAAGGTGCAGAGCAATTCATACACCTGAAGTTGGTATTATACACTTACTATGTTTGTACATATTTGCAAAAGGAAACTGTTAACAAAAACTCAGTACCATAAAGAAAATCAAATATGACTGTTGAAAAAGGTGTCTAATTAAATACAAGGAGGCACTGGATGCTCTCCTGTTCCCTCACAAAACACAAAATAGATTTCAGTCTGAGTCTATGTTAGATTGCTCTAAGGTGACTAAACAAATTTGTCCTTTGTTTTACATTGTCTCTTTCTTTATACATTTTGTGGACCAAATTGACTGCTCAGTGTTTGCTGCTGTACCACATAGTGTTCCACCAGATGCTGGTCTGTCAGTCAGTGAGGTAACACAGCGGCAGCATGAATATCTTTGTATATAAAGTGATATTTTTTCTTGTGCCCAGACACCAGTACTGCCAAGAAACTGTTCTTCTTGCTGTTTCTGTGGTTTTCTGTTCCCTTCATTTATGTGTAGCTGGGAACACAAGGGGTTAAGTGACACTGCTCTTACCATGCCTGTCTCAGGGGCAGGGCAGGAGGTTGTGCAGCAGGGATCTCATAGGAAGGTGAATGCTTCTCCTAATGAGGTGAAGCTGATGGCTCTAATGCAGTGGAACAGCTGCAGTGGGATCTTTCCCAGCTCGGAGTCACACTGAGCTCAGATTCAGCGTATAGCAGCTCTGTTTACTTCACACACTATAATTATGATCGATGTGCAAAAGATGTAAAACTTTTTACGTTTTTATAACAAAAGCTTTAAGTTTGTGAGCCATTGAGGAAGGGGGGATTGATGCTGTTCCAGCAAGGACTAGCTCCCTTCCATCTCCTCAATCTTCTCCTTGGCTGACAAGGTTACTTTCCCCTTTTGCTGCAGTCTCCTTAAAGCGCTGGGAGATCTGGGTGCCAGGAGGGAGCAGGAATCCTAGCTTCAAGTTTTTGCTATAGTGCAAACAGATCAGCCTGTCTTCTTCCAAATGCAGATGATAAATAACATACAGATATGAAAGACTCATGACTTTTATCTTCATTATTAACAATTTTACCATTTTCATTAATGGCACTGTACTATAGTCAGACTTCATGGCAGATATATATGAATGTGATTTGCTGCCTGTGAAATTCTCAAATTGCTTCCCTTAAAGATAAAGATTAAATACAAAATGCTTGATTCTCCAAATTCACCAGCTGGCCCTGTTGTGGTTGTGTACCCCAGTGCCCAGACATCTAGGTCATCTCCCTCTCCCAGCTTCCCAGAAGTCTGAAGGTGTCTATAAAGCACATATTGCACCAGTGTGTGCTGAGGACTTCTGGACTGGCCTGGATATCTGAGCAAAAGAGGGTTTAGCAGTATTCCCATACAGATGTTCCATTTCTGGAGGGAAAAATGCTGGCTTTCTGTCAGCCTGCAGGCTCAACGGAAGTGCTGAGGACAGTGTACCCTTCCACAGGGACTTGCTCATAGAAAATAGTCAGTCCCTACTACTATTAACTAGTTTTTAGTTCAGGTGATTATGACATCTGTTGTGGGTCTACGAATTTTAACATAGGAAGCTCTTTTTGTTAAAAGATAAAGGATCAATCTTGGGAGGTAGCACACACAAGTTCAGAAATGCTAGAGTAAAACTTCTGCTCAGAACAAAATTCTTTCCATGATTTTTATATAATTATTCAACCTTTAGCAGTGTGATCATGAAAAATGTCCAGGGTACAGAGCAAGCAGAACAGAAAGAAATTCTTTAAGAAAAGAAATAACCATTTTCTTCCTGGTGTGGAAGCATAAGATTAGACCAGGACACAGGAACCTTCCCTGCCAAAACATTGCTTCATTTGGACATCTGAATTCTGGCAGCTCCCAACATTTGCTGATTTGACACTGCAGATTGAACACCCTTTGAATATAATATCTATATGTATTATTGTATAAAACATATTGTCTGCATAATTATATGTGCTCTGTGATATAGCAAAGAGGCCAATTTTCCCTTAAAGTTATAAGACAAAATAATGACGTTGTTGCTATATAAAAACCGCAGGAAGCATACATCCAACTTATTATGACACAGTTTCATTAATCCCTAGGCTCAGTAGTGTATCTAAATGTAATGCCAGAGTTCAAAAAATATTGTTAGGAATTTTTGAGGGAGGTAATAAATAAATTATAACTAATAATAATATTTTCAGCAAATTGCTGACACTTAAAGGAATAAAAGCTGTAGAGCCAAATTGAACCAAATGCTTTTTCAAAAAGCAATTTCACAAGTGGAAACTCTATTAGTATCCCTGTATGTTATTAGGACAGCAGGGTATGTCCTGCAACTAGACTTACTTGCTGTATTAGATTAGATTCAGTTGGCCATTACATACAGAAGTATGCACAGCTGTCCAATATGCACTGTCAAGTCCATAGAAGCTAAACCAGTATTTTAATCTATTTTTATTTATATGTGGTGTTTCTTAGTATGTTTTTTTTTCTCTACAGTTTTCCCGTTGCTAAAAACATGTTCTGAAAGAGAGGAGAAAAGTGCATTGGTATAATTTCCTTTGCACCTTCATAAAGAATCAGAAATGTGCAGTAACAGCAGAGGGAATTAAAACTCCATATGCAAATGGAGACCTAATTCTGTGAGACTGCCACCATCTTTTAACTTTCTTTACATGTTGGCAACTAAGGTGGAAATTGCCACATAGATAAAACTTTGTTCAATTTGAAATGACACGTAAAGGTGACGCTAGCTGTCAAGAGTTCTCCTGAGAGAAGAAGCAGCTAAAGCTATTGTACCCCAGCTGCCAAAGCCCAGGACTGGAGGAGGGCTGAGAAAATGTGTATGACATATTACTACTTAATGCATTTGAAGGTTGTAATTGGAGATATCCCTGGTAACTAGATTTTCTGATATTTCTTCTGTTGCTTTGTACCAACTGACAAGGACATAAAGGACATGATAGGAACAAGGACTGAGTCCTTTATCTGAAAAAAACAATTTTGGTATTTTCCTACCTTATACTTTATCTTTGCCTCCTATGAATGCATAGATATCAAATGACTACAAGCCATTTAATCAGTATTTTGCTAGTATTTTGGATTGAAGCCACAAGAAGTGCATAAATCTCATCACTTACACAGGCAGCTTCCAAAATTCTTACTGAAAAAACAGACCTAGGCACACTGAGTAGACCAGAAGAGGTGTTAAATCCCAAACAACACATAGCTGCCTCTTGAGTATGTGCTTTAAATGAGTCTTTCAATGCTGTTTACTTTGCCATGTCTATAAAATAACCAACCAAACAGAAAACAAACAACAAAAACAGACAGAAGAGGAAAAATCGGTATTTTGTTACAGGTATAGCTGAACAAAGCTACTACATGCTTTCAAAACAGCAAAAATGCTTCCTGTAGCTTCTGGAATGAATAGAAGGAATATAAAGCTTTTTCTGATTGTTTTGCTGAAATCCTGCTCTTGTAGAGTTCCTTAAGGATGGACACAGCAATACCAGTCTATGTTGTTTCACAAAGCTTTTGTAAGTTAGTCAGGTGGAATTTATACCTTCAGAGGCTCACAGATGACTAGCTAAGTCTGAGGCAGGATTACCTGTAGCTAAGAACAAAATGGTTATATTTCCCCTATGTAACCCAGGTTTTATTGAAAATATCCTGATTGTGCAGTTCAGTCAAACCTGATGCCTTACTGATCTCTGGAGCCTGCAGAGAAGACTTGCCAAGGGCCAAAATACAGCAAACCTCAAGCAAGGCAGGTTGAGCTCTGCTGGGCAGCATGGAGAAATGGGATGGGGTCAGAAGGACAACTCCCTGCTGCTCAGGTCACATCTGAAACACTAAACACTACTGGCGAAGCTATTGCTGCAGTGAGGCCAGGAGTCTTGGTGACTGTCAGATTTTCACTGTATTAAGATATTGTATCACTGTTAAGCAATTAACAGCTTTTCAAGATTAGCCTTATATTAAAAGAAAACACCATCTAAAAAGTCACCAAAGAAATTTAAAGTGCCTTGGAGTGAGGGATGACAAGACTTCCACATTGTTAGGATTCTGGGCTGTGTAATACATCATGAGAGCTGTCTTTTCTCTTTCTTTTCCATGCTTAAATTGAGTAAAATTGTAAGAGAATGTCATAATTCTGCTGATGCTGAAGTCCCTGCTATTCCTTCCTTTTCTCCTGGCTAAGCTACTGCAGCGATTCATTTTCCACTAATACCTCTGCATGTGCAGTTAGCAGCTGACGCAGTATTCCCTTGCCTGACCTCTGGCATTGAATACCTGCAGCTCATGATTCCGGAGCTGGCTCTGTCACACTGCTGGTTGTTAATCTGAGTTCATATTAGTTTCAAGGTGTTCCTGCTACATTATGAAGATCTTTCACCTAATTCTGAAAATTCTTGGGACACTCCTTTTCCATAAATCTTTCCTTTCCCCCAGCTGAAGAATCCTGGCTTTCACTTCTGAAGTAAATGGTAACTCACAATTGGTAATTTGCCCTTTAGGGAACATTTTCTGCAAAGGAACCTGAATGTTCAAAAACCCTTGGTCTCTTCAGTATATGTCCCTGCAGGAAATTTTACTGTGTGGTACAAATGCGGGACAGCTGCCTTTATCTTTGATACTGATTTGCTGTTGCTAATTTAACTGTTGAGAAAACGTTGCCAGAAGAAGTCAAGGCCGCTTCAATTCTTCAAGCAAATGGTCTGTTTTCCACCTTTGTCATTGCAGATTACAGCCTTTGAGAGCATTTAGTGATGTGTGGATGTAACAGGACAGTCAATATGATTTAGTTGGTATTAAAAGGGCCTTATTTCTACTTCCTTTATAGACTACCTATTTCCACCTCCTATTGCAAATTGAGGTATGAATATAACAGAAATCAAGGTGTTAATGGCATTGCATGAGAATTCATGATTTCTTATACACTTCCTGTCAGTTTCCCAGATGAAATTGTACAGGTGCAGAAGCACACATACTGGAGAAAAGATAAGGGGAAAGTAGAGGGGAGCAGGCAGAGAGCAAACAGCTAATTTGAAACCTTTTATAGACTCTAGCCATCATTAGCATTCTCAGAGGGATTTTTTCCCCCAAGGACAGGAAAAGGCCAAAGCACGAAAACTTTTAAGTCTTCTAATCTAATCTAAGGGATATAACAATGAACAAATCTCTCCTAATTGTCTCCAATAAGTAAAATAACATAAGAACCAAACTCTGCTGGAGACATTCCAGGAATTTTTATATCTTCATTTCTGTCTGCTCCCTTATGATGGTAATTTCTTTTTATCTGCTCTTCATTTTTACTGATTACTTCCTTTACAAATTAAGCTGTACTTTTACTGGCTTCATCTCAGTTTCTTTTTAGTTAAGACTCTGAAAAAGTTTCAAAATCAAATCCTCCTAAGCTTAGTTTTCGATTTTTGTTTGTTGGTTTGCAACGGTGGAGGCAGCGGAAGGGGGCTCTTTCTCAGAAATGCAGGGAGTCCTCAAAACCCTTCTGCTCTCCTTACCAGAAGCCTGGTAAACACAGCTCCTGGGCACTGCACAAGCTGATGAGGCAAGCACTGTCTTTGTAAAGCATTTAGAAATCCTTCAGTAGTAAATGTTCTCTCTGTGTACGTGCCTATGTAAAATGAACTCAAATGGTTTGTGCCCATTGAACACATACATTTCAGCTCCATGATTTCCTTTGGCTTCCTAGGCAAGCCCTACTGGTTGACACCCACATTGCTGTCTGTCTTATTGGCACTTTTTACCTTTATGCCCACACAGTTATAACATTCTTGGAACTAGTAGGTACACAGCGTTGAACCTCAGGGCATATTTGCTACAACATCACTATTGTTATTTTCTAACAGAAATTCAGATGGGGGTGAAATCCTTTAGGTCTTTAATGAGTTTCAGCATTATCTGGGCCTGCAATAATTCTCCAGGTTACAGAACTGAAATCATTATTGACTTCAGCCCACTTCTTTTTTCTTTTTTTTTTTTAAATTCAGATATAATTATTTCCTTGGCTATCTACACACAGCTATTTCTGTGGAGATTTAGATTTCCTGACCTTGATCCAGACATTATCTCTTACTATGAATAAATTTACTCAGAAAGCTGCTCACTAAGGGAGTACCATCACCCCAATTTGTCTTGATTGGCATATGCTTATTGAAAACTTCCAGAAATTCAACCTGAAATTAATGTTAAGTTACAGATATTTAATGAGTTACATCAGAGCCAGTGGAACCTGAGCAACAGAGTACAAAAGATAGCATATGTATTTTGAAGGAAGACACTCTTTTTATTTCTTTAGATATTTCAGTGGAGAACATGTCAGGGTAACATATTGAAAACATGCAGAAGTATCCAAACAGCTATTGTTTGAACCAAGTCTTCTTTGTAACATGTCAGTATACTGCTTTGGGGGAAACATGTCTGGAAGAGTACAGCAAATTCATTAAGTTCATGAGGTGGTAAGAATAAGCATTTCAGTTAAAAGATCTTGTGGTTTTGAGGTTTGGTTTAAATCACACTAAAATTGCTGGTTTCCAAGTATCTTTTGTTGATGATGTACAGAAAGAGAGAAAAGAGTCTGGCATTGGCAAAATTTTATGACTCATTACTGGAAATGGTGCAAGCACCTTTCCTATTCATCTGTTGCTTAATTCTCTTTGGTTTCAGAAAAAAGACTAAGTACCTTTGCTTATATCTTTATCTATTTCAAACTAATTTATTTTAATCATACTGGCTGTGTTAAACTTTATCACTTAATCTACAACTCATGATTTTAATAATACTTATATATCTAGTTGCTTTCTGAATCATCTCCAATTTCTTATTATATTTGTTTCCACTAGATCAATATGACTCCAACGAAGGTCAAAACAATATATAAATAATGGAGAACAGCCACATAACTTTACTTATCTTGATTGTATACAAGTGGTCATAGATCAAAAATTTCTGTGGGTTCACAGAAGAGTCCTTATGCTACTTTCCTTACTGGCACAAATACATAATTTCTCTTTAAAGCTCTGCAGTGTATCATGGAGTTAAGCTAACCTGATTATTCATGATTTCAAACACATTATCTGACCTGCTTATTGGGTTTAAAAATACAGTCCTTTGTGTTTCATATGTAACCAGCATTATTTGCCCTAGGTATCTACCTTCCTTATTCTATGTAGTGGACTTCATGTCTAGTTCTCCAACTCATGAAATTCTGAGATTTTTGTTAGCTTCACATGATTCCATCTTTTAAAGTTATTCTATTTCTTAAACATTAAAAGAGTATATTTCTGTGCTTTGAAAAGTGTAGTAGGGTATTAACCATGCTGTTAGAAGACTGTAGGCAAGCCATGATACAAGATGTTAGTACCACATACTGAACAATTCTTATTATTTAAATTATATAATATATCAATAATATGCAAAACAGTAATCGATCAATAAAAGAATCCTACAACAGCCATATACATATGCACATACATATACACTCTGTAAAATAGAAGCAACACCTAAACAGATGTCATCAGGCAAGAGGATTCATAAGCTTAGTAGCTTTTAGTCATAAACCTATTCTTCATTCTTTAATACAAGAAATAGGAAAGATGTTTCAACTATCAAATTAGCAGTGAATCACTAGGTCTCATAGGAGATGGTGGTATGCATGCCACGTCCTTATTTGAAAGTGAGAGAGCATAACATCAAGAGAAAAAAAGAGGTAGCGTTATAGGGTCCGAGTGTGAGGGATAAGCCTGTGAGTTCTCTGTGACTGGATTTTGGATGCTTCTCTGGCCAAAACGATACACTTTTTGAAACATGACTGTCAGTAGAATTTGGAAATGGATGAAGAATAAAACATAATTTATTCCAAAAGAAAAATTATCTTATCTTCTCCTTCTCAAAGCTGGCTTTTGGAGTACAGACACAGCCTTTAAAGTGAAACCATCATCAGCTGGAAAAAAGGAATTCAGTGACATAATGTGAGATGAGATTTTCCTGTTTGTTCAAGAAGAGAGTCACAGATCAGAGATGTTAACATATTTCAGACTTAAGAAGTAGGTTATTTATTTTAGGAAGGACAATGAGATCCAAGTTTATTCTGATCTACTTCTAGTTAAAAATATAAAATCCTTGGATAGGATTTTCTTCAAAATGGATGTTATGGACGGATGGATGGACAAACCCAATACCTTCTCAGTTCACACATATTTAGTCAAACAGTACACTTAGCATTTGTGTCTTTTGTAAGTTTCCCATACTCCTCTTCAGCATAAGTTAGAGGGTTATTTTGTTCATAATGTTCAACCACCCATTGCAACAGTCTGGTTTTGAATATTTCCCTGGGCAACCCATTCCAGTGCCTCATCACCCTCACAGTAAAGAACTTCCTCCGTATATCCAATCTAAACTTCCCCAGTTTAAATTTTAACCCATTACCCCTTGTCCTATCACTACAGTCTCTAATGAAGAGTCCCTCCCCAACATCCCTGTAGGCCCCCTTCAGATACTGGAAGGCTGCTATGAGGTCTCCACGCAGCCTTCTCTTCTCCAGGCTGAACAGCCCCAACTTTCTCAGCCTGTCTTCATACAGGAGGTGCTCCAGGCCCCTGATCATCCTTGTGGCCCTCCTCTGGACTTGTTCCAACAGTTCCATGTCCTTTTTATGTTGAGGACACCAGAACTGCACACAATACTCCAAGTGAGGTCTCACAAGAGCAGAGTAGAGGGGCAGGATCAGCTCCTTTGACCTGCTGGTCACGCTCCTTTTGATGCAGCCCAGGATACGGTTGGCTTTCTGGGCTGCGAGTTCACACTGCTGGCTGTGACCATTTTCTCATCAACCAACACCCCCAAGTCCTTCTCCGCAGGGCTGCTTTGAATCTCTTCTTTGCCCAACCTGTAGCTGTGCCTGGGATGCTCCGACCCAGGTGTAGGACCTTGCACTTGGCATGGTTAAACTTCATGAGGTTGGCATCAGCCCACCTCACAAGTGTGTCCAGGTCCCTCTGGATGGCATTCCTTCCCTCCAGCATATCAACCAAACCATACAGCTTGGTGTCATTGGCAAACTTGCTGAGGGCGCACTCAATCCCACTGTCCATGTCAGCGACAAACATGTTGAACAAGACCAATGCCAACACTGATCCCTGAGGGACACCACTCTTTACTGGTCTCCAGATGGACATTGAGCCATTGACCACAATTCTTTGTGTGCAGCCATCCAGCCAGTTCTTTATCCACAGAGTGGTCCATCCATCAAATTGATGTCTCTCCAATTTAGAGACAAGGATGTCATGTGGGAAGGTGTCGAACATTTAGCACAATTCCAGGTAGATGGCATCAACTGCTCTACCCCTGTCCATCAGTTCTGTAGCCCCATCATAGAAGGCCACCAAATTGGTCATGCAGGATTTCCCCTTAGTGAAGCCATGCTGGCTGTCACCAAGCACCTTGTTGTTTTTCATGTGCCTTAGCATGCCTTCCAGGAGAATCTGCTCCAGGATTTTTCCAGGCACAGAGGTGAGACTGACTGCTCTGTAATTCCCCGGGTCATCCATTTTCCCCTTCTTGAAAATGGGGGTTATATTTCCCTTTTTCCAGTCATCAGGAACTTCACCTGACTGCCATGATTTTTCAAATATGATGGCCAGTGGCTTAGCAACTTCATTCACCAGCTCCTTCAGGACCCACAGATGGATTTCATCAGGTCCCACAGACTTGTGCACGTTCACATATTTTGTCACAAATCTTGTCACATTTCTGCCAGCCAGGTGGAAGAAGCCTCTTTTTACTGGTTTACCACTTTCTAGACTTCAAGGCACTTAAAGATTTGAAGAGAGACACCCCTTAACCTTTCCTTTCATATGTTAAGTCAACGAAGAACCTGAGGAGTCTGTCTCTAAGATTTGTTTTCCTCTTTAATCCATCTTTTTTTTTTCAGCTTTCTCTAACTTATCATCTTTTGTTTCACTCTTGACTGGGGGACTATATACCATGGGATGGTAATATAATTTCCTTTCTATACAATATTCTCTAGTGCATTCAGCTTACTAATTACTATTCATCATTGGGCTTTTCTGATTAGCTGGTGAACACCCCCTCTCCCCCCTCCCCCCCCATACACTCTTTTGCATCATTCCTGCTTTGAAATGTGTAATTCTCTCCTGTATTTATAGATTATGTTTCTCACTTCTATGACTTGTGACTCTGCATTTCACTGTTGTGTAACACTTTGGTTCAGACAACCAAGCAGACTTCTGCTTATCATTGTTTACCACCTCCACCATATCTGTGTAATTTATGCACTTTGTTTATATTTATGCTATATTTTCTTCAGGATTGCTGATTTTTTGAAATTAAATCAACGAGGCTCAGGACTGGTATCTAAGATACCCCAAAAGAAACATACTCATTCCATTGGGATTCCTCACCTACAAATAACTATATTTTAAAAACTGGGAGCAAGTTCTCAGTCCATTTACTATGCTGATTATATGTCTTTCTATTTCTTAAATGAAAACATTCTCTGATATTATGCCTATGGGTTACTCCAACTATATTGTATCGATGCTATTACTTTTATCAGCCAAACTTATTAGTTAAGCCATTCAAGAATTTATCAGTCATTCCTTAACCCTGCCAGCAAAACTGAGGAAAATCAGATTTACATTTATATTTCTCCAGATTAAAATTAAGAAGGGTGGAAAAAAGCCCAATAATGCAAAATAAACTGTCCTTTCAAGCCAGAAAGTACATTAGCTCCTATTTTTTGAAGATAATTTTGGCAGATGATTATTTTTGTTCTTGCAGTTGGTTGTGGACTACAAATCTATTTCAGTGTCTTCCATCTAGGGGGTTCATTCATCTCTGGCTTAACTAATTGGAGGTGTTCTTTTCCAGAGATAAATATTCCCTTTTCATATATCATAAAACATTTTTTATGATGAGCCCAATTTATAGCCATTTTTTGCTATATACAACGTAATCCACAGACATTAAAAATTTAAGATGAGGTTTAATTCTTTGTCTTAAAAATATAATTGCATATCTATTCAACCTTAATACAGTCAGACTTACAATTTGGTTTTAGATGGACCAGAAAATAACCACTTTATACATGTATGGAAAAAAATGATAAAAGATCTTTTATAAAATATATCAAATGGTTTAAGGCTTGCATCTGATTTAAGAAGGTCTGCGGTCCAACACAACTCCTGTTAGACACAGAAGACCGTGACCCACAAATCTAAAGGTGGTCTTTTTTCATTGCAATCTGAATGTATGTAAGAAACCCAAATTTCTATAATTTTCTTCAACTGAAAGTTCTGACTGGGTGAAAATCCTTGTACTTTATTGATTGATTGCAGTCCACCGGCAACAGGGACTGTGAGAATGCTTCATGAGTTCATGTACTCCCTGCATTTGAGGTGCAAATGTATATGGGTATGTTTATGTCTGCATATTTATTTATGTGTTTGGGTGTTGCAGCCTCATGATCCAAATAGTATTATTACCACTGCTAATGACAGGCCACAGGCTTTGTATTAATGCTGCAAAGGCTCAGAAATAGGACTTGTCAGTCTTGATTTGTCTTGGCCTGCCTGGATCTTTGTTTTAGCTTGTTTAGCTAACAGCTATTTTCTAGCTACTAGGCAACTACAACCTATTTTTGTAGCTTTAGTTCAACTTTTTATGATTGTGTGCTGCAATGTCTATTGCTATAATAGTTCTGATATGTTTTGTAACTAATCAGTGGTCAAAACCAGCAGCTATTCAGTGCACAAAAAAGTACCTGCAACCCTAGAATAATGATGTGCTACAGAGGAGTGTAGCATAGAATGATAGCAGAGTCCTTGCAAGTGTGGGAACAGGACCAATTCAGAGGACTGTAAATAATTAATCAGTTCTCAATTATTAATCATCAAAAGATTGAAACCTTGGAAAATTGTTAATGATGTTAAACTGGTTTTAAGAATAACGAAAAAAATAAAGGACAAGTGTCTTAACTTGTATAAAACGCACCATAGGTAGTACATTCTGCTGTACATCTGAGGACCAATGGAAAGAAGACCACAGTGTAGAGTCTGTTAGTGTATAAAAAATTGCAGACCTGGAGTGAGAAGGAAGCTCCTCACTATCTATTTCATACCTTTCCCGGAGATTTCAGGACATTGACAGTTCCCCAAAAATCCTCTCTTCCTCCTCCTCCTTCTCAAGAAAGACCACACTGTTTCCATTAACCTTAGGGACCAGGGAGACAGTGGCAGGGTGAATATGACACCAGACAAAAGGATAGAGATTACATGCTCACAGAGAGCATGTATATGTGAACCTAACAATTGTAAATGTGCTATCAACAATTCCTACTCTAAAAGTAGAAACTGGATGGTAAATGCTACTACTCTTGTGACTGGATTAAGTATAATTCACAATTAGTCAGAAATCAAGGAAGAAATCAAGTGTGTCCTTAAGAGATTATCTTTTACTACCCACAGACTTTAAAATAAAAGAGAGGTATGTTTTCTTGGAAGATATGAAGTGAACTTTTGGCTTTACCCTTATTTGAAAGGTTGAACTTCACACAGCAATGCCTTAAAAGATTGATTTATCTATCCTTAAGGAAAACACAACTCTGATATTTTCTGCACATATCCCTATTATCCACAAACCCCATTCTGGAATTTACACCACAATATCTCCCAATGCTCCTTCACGTAACTCTGTGGCCAATGCTAAGGCCTGTTTTGCTGCATCTCAGGGTTGTCACAGTCATTGCTAACTCTGTTCCTTTCCAACAACTAGGACTGTTTAAAGGAGAACAGTACTGGGAACAGTTTAGCAGCCGTATTCTTTACTGACAAACTAGATTATTTCATCTGCATGGCAGAACCAAGACCTCTGATAGTTCCAGTAATGTATTTACTTTTGAGTTTTGTATGACCTTGGGTCAATCATTTAATCAGGAATACAGTGATTCTGGCATTTCTACTCCTCCTTATATTAAGAAGCAAATAGAAACTAGCATGAGTTAAAGGCAGGTGAGCCCCAAAAAAAACACCTAAATAGTTATCGACTTTGCTTCTTAGCACAGATCTCCATAAACGATGTCTTCCCCGTGATTAATTTCTCTGTTCATCGGCAATCCTGTCACTTCTGCAACATCAGAGAGACCACTCACTAAGAACTGTAAGAATTATTGTGAGGACTCATTCATCACTTAGGTATGCAAGCTATGCAGCTAGCTTGTTTTCACCTCCCTTTCCTCTCATTCCACTTCTGACTTCATGGTATTTGTGCTGAACCTGCAAATTCCCTCCAAGCTCAAGGAGTCCTAATGAAGGCAGTTCACTGCTTGCACATCCTGCTATATCACACGGCTGCCCTGGAGACGCAGTGATTGTGTGCTGCTGTTTCAGTCTTGATGACAGGCTGGCCTAGGAGAGGCAAAAAGAAGCCATTTGTATAACGCAGTTATCTGAGGCTGTAGCTGGCTTCAAAAATCAGAGAAGAGCTCTAGTTGTGTCTGCAAAGTCATATGGTTGGTGTATCAGACTAAACCAAGAGAAAAGAGCATAAACCTGGACACAGGGATGCATGGGAGTCCAGGCAGCATGCATACTGTCAAAACAGACAGTAAATTAATATCGCCATGAATTAATTTGGCACCATCTATTCAAAACACCATCAAATAACTAAGTGTGAAATCACCAAAACCCCCACACATTCTGGCCACCCAGAAGCACACAAGTGAGAATTAATGTTTGTGAAAACTTGTGATAAGGGAAAGAAGAAGAAGATTAGAGGGAAAATATATAAACCAGAAATAAAACTTGCTCTATAAAAAAAACAAACCAAAAACAAAGCAGGCAAACAAACAAACAAAAAAAAACCCAAACAAACAAAAAAAGAACAAAAAAAAAATCACCCCACAAACAAAAAATCAAACCCTGCTTATTTGATATTTTTTTCTCATAGATTCAAAGTCGCAACAATATCTCCAAAGTCTGCCTGTGGCTATCACTCATAGAATAGAAACACTACCCCGTGATCAACATCACTGTTAATTTCTATTACAGGGTATTTGATACATAGATACTATTGGTACAAAGATGTTCACAAGAACATGAGCAATAAATTATTAAGAGAGATAAAAGTTTTCTGTGGATACTCAGAGCAGAAGGAAAGGCTGTAACGCTAAGGGAATAATTTCTTGGGAGTTACACACTGAACTCAATTAATTAATTATTTTAAGAGCTTTGAAGTACTATACTAGTGTTAAACACTATTAATTCAACCGCCACCCCCCCTTTGACTTAATCATTTCACTGCCATCAGCACAAACATCCTAGTAGTTAAAAACAATTTCTTAATCTGATTTACCTGCTCTAAGAGGTAGCCTGTAATCCCACAACTCCTTTTTGCAGTCTCCAAAATAAAAAGATTTCTTTAAAATTTCATTTTATTATCCCACTCCTTCTTTTTTATTCTGGTGGCCAATGCAATGCATAACAATCTCAAAGTCTGAAGTGCAAGAAAATTTTATTATAGCACTCAGATCAATGTGCAGTAGTTGAAGGAGAGGAATTTTTAAGGGGAAAAGAGTTATTTAAAACTGACAAAAAATTAAGAGAGCATATGCTGGTTTATGTACAAAAATGCGTACATGATAAACCCAACAAAAACCAAAACCAGACCAAAACCTTGGGATTTTTCCTAATCCCTAGACTGTATAGGCATTAAGGGACATGACTGACTGACTGCTTTATAAAGTATTCACAGCAGAAAAGTGAACTGTATTAAAAGATAATAATTAATTTGGATTTGGCCTTGAGAAATACAAGAACCTTCCATAACTATTATTGTTTGCCTGGCCTAATAGCCCCTCTGTAGGGAACCTCCCTTGGGTCCAAGCAACAGGTTTTAAGACATCCCATACACAAGATTAGAGAAAACAGAAGAAATTCAAACCACCATATATTAATTAAATTTGTTAATTAAAGTTCAGGCATCTTACGAATCTTGAAATTTCCAGAGAAAGACTCTGTTGCTGCTCAGGCAAATTTATTTTGCTGCTAAGAAGGTCATGCCACAGTGAAAGTTATTGCCCAATTCAATCTAAAATGTGTTTAAGGGTGGTCATCATGAAAATCTTAATGGTGTCAGAGACTTTGGAGAGCTATTAAATAAAGCATAAATATATTATAAGGAATTTTATGCTGGTTTTCTTTACTGAAAAATAAAATCTTAACTTTCAGGTTGTAAACGTAATGAAAGATTATAAAATTTTTATTCTTAGCTGACACTATGTGTAAATGAAATTTTCTCATAGGAAACAGAAATTTCTTTTAAAAGAAGAAAAGCTGTTTTCCTTGAGAATCATCAACATAGGCAAAGGTTTTTTATTTTTAAAATTCTCACATGTTCCCATTTACTTATTTGTGAAATATGATTTTCTGGGATACAATGTCATGAGAAAAAACTGCACATCTTACATGGGGAAAACAATTGTAATGGTTCACTTTGCATTCACAGGTTACTTTCAACTCAGCCTTTCTACTTTTGGTTAAAAAGTTCATGGCCATCCCAGGAAGTTGCTATTCATAGTCATCTCCAGACCCTTATTACTACTTTAAAAACAGTGTTGGAGACAGAGCCATGCCAACCAAGTGTAAATAACTGAAAGGGTCAAAAAAATTAAGCCTTCCTATAGAAGCGTCATACTTTTTTAAATCAAAATAAATTTTCTCATTCAGACCACTGAACCGGAAATAAAACAAAGCACAAAGAGTATTTAAAACACAGTTGTAGGTTGACATACAGTGAGGTAAGCAAAAACGTGTTGTACTGAAAGCACATTCTTTTCCACACCAGTGACATTATTCTTGTTTCTGAGATGTTGTGCACTAAAAGGTGCATTCAAATTTCAGAGCTGTATTTATTTTGGAATACATCGAATAAAAATGTTGCAGCATATTTAGTGGCTTACCCAGAGCAATGCTTGTGTCAGTCGGTAGTTAAAGGAACTCTTGGCCTGATTTATCTCTATAACTCTCAAAATCAGTCCAGAAAGCCAATTTTTATTTGTACAACTTCAATCAAAGTAAATAAGAAACATGTAAGTATAATAGATTAGTCAAAGGCGTAGTGTGATTTAAATCTCTGCAGATGTCAGCTTATGGAAGCCTGAATGCATTCCCTACAAGTGATATCTGACTATACTTACAGAAAGAGGGAAAACCAGAATGCCAAAGTAGATATTTGATTCCTGATGAAAGCATGGAGAGCTGTCTTTGTATTCTAGTACCTACTTTTTGTGACAGTGCTCTGGATGAATTGTGGCATGTGAGAAACATCACTGAACAAAAAAATTAGGGTAGAGGGAATCAAAATGTTTGGAGGAGACTGTTCACATCAAGATCAAATATGAATTTCTGTACCAGACAATTATGGTTCAGCTCGTGGCTAGAGTTCAGCCAAGAATCAGGCATAGAAAGTTTGGGCTCACACAAGCTATTCATGTGATTCATTTCTGACCCTGCTTAAAACCTACATCCAGGAATTGATGTCCTCCTTTCTAGTTTTGAATATGAATCAGAAAGAAAAGCAGCTTCTAAATTAATCTTTTTTTAGAAAGAAATGACTCAACAGACTTATATCAGTGCACTTAGTCAGACTATTTTATATCCTCTGAGGATATGGCTTATTGAGGAATAAGCCCTTTAATATGTAAAGATGAAGCCTGATATCACAAACAGGATGTTCACAAAAAGCAACACATTATGAATTACTTCAGAGTATTTCATAAGTCTATATACTTTTCCATTGGCCACAGTCCCAAATGGAAAATTGAAGTAGAGATCATTGTTATGAAGTAAAAAATATGAAGTCTTCACTGGCAGTAGACTAGTGAAAAGACAAGAATTCATTCTTGGAGCAGCCTGGAAAAGTTTGTCTCTATTCTGCACACACATTTTGTTTATGTTACAAGACAGTTTCATTTGAGGGAACATTTACTGGTTTGTCTTGAAAGTGGATTTTTTTTTTTCTTAAATGCCTGCAGGAGACAGCTCAGTATGATAAATTTGGCTCAGCGTTGTTGATCTCTAAAGGTATTGCGACTGCTATTTTCACATGAGATGTTTAAGAGGTGCTTTAGAAATGTGAAATTATCAAAACGCTCATTTCCTGGTTAGTTTTGTGCCACTGCACAGCTGTGCTCAATTAGGCAGCCATTTGAAAAGCAGCAGGGGAAAAAAACCCAACAAAACAAAACCCAACAAAAAAAATCCCAAACACCCAAGCCCCAAATGTATTCTAGACTTTGCATTCTTGATTTATACAAGTAAAAAAACCTAGAATAAGCCGTATCAGAAATAGACTACATAAACCCTCTCTGCAATTAAGTGTATTTTCTTGGAGAAGATTTGAAAAACTTTTTTTCATTTCCTCTCAGGTCATTATTTTCAAAACTAAAAGAGTCAGAAACAAGGTGAACAACAATATTTCTTGTTCTGTGGTAACATCCAAAGAACACTGTCAAATTCCAGGTCAATTATGCTTGACAGAAAGTGTAAATTGCATGATTACCCACCTTAAATTTTTCACAATCTTCAATAGATTCATAATAGATAATGAGAGGGACAGAAACATTAACAGATAATATTTCCATTAGACAACCCATTCTGAAAGAGTTTTGGAGGTCAGCCTTAAGCTGTATTCTCTCTGGTCTCTTAAACTCCAATTGATTTCCTCTGGCTTTTGTGTATCTAAATCTATCTACTTGGACAAAATAAGAGAGCAGAGGGAAAATATATTTGGACAAAAGAAAAGAAGAGGAAAAAAATTGTTGGACACAAAGTTGTTGGTTAATACAGAAGAACAAGTCTCAAAACGCTTTTAGAGTTTAGGGCTGCTTAAATCCTTTTGCAAATATTACCAGGCTGGGCTGACAAGAGTTGGTCTAATTTCCTATGAGAGAGAGAAATATGATTATATAATTTCCTATTATTTCTTTTATTTTGAGGGATTACAGGCAAACTTCTAGGAACAATCTTCCAGTTAAATGCGATTCACTACTAAGCCATGTAATTTGGGTTGTGATTTTTGTGAAGGGTGTTAAGAGATGTACATGTCTGTAAGCTGAGAATACACTTACCATTTTTTACAGCTTGTGAATTCTAAGTAGGACTTGGTCATTGAGACTTTCCATATGCACTTTTTTTTTTATTGCTGCTTTAAGAGCAACTCAGTATCGCGTCCCAGTGACATGTGGATTTATCTGCCTCTCATTGAGAGACTCAGTACAGATCTGATCTCTTCTGCCTTAGATGCTGAGTATACTACATACATAGCAGTGCATAATAGCAGAGAAGGTCATTTAATTGCACATGGCATGCTCACAGCTAGAATTTCTTGGCAGCTGCTCAGTGTGAGCAAAACAGAAAGATATTACCTTGCCTTGGAGTAAAAAGCAAAGGTGTGTGGGACTGGTACACTTTTTCACATGATAATCTTTTCATTACTGCTCTGGCACTTTTATTATGCTGTTTCTAAGAAATGAACAGGAAAACAACTGTCCCATGAGATATACGTATAAAAAAACGTTGTTTGTCTGAAGTCATGTAGTAATCATCCAGTCTCTGTAATACCAAGTCAGACTTTATAAAACATTGCAGTCATTATGCCCAAATTCCAATCCCAGCATTTGCTGATGATTCATCCCCAAAGTCAACAGAGACAGAAGAAACAGCAATTTCTGTGCAGAAAATGTCTACCTTCCCTGTCTACAGGGGAGATGAGCACATTTTCGGTAGAATGTTGTTTCCTTGCAAACTGAAACCTGTCACGGACACATATCAGGAGGAAGGAGATCCAGGCACAGCTCTCCTCATTTGGCCTAACTTGGTCATGACATTTTGCAGTTTCATATGATTACTATGAGTATCAAGCAGAATGAAAAATAAATGCTATTCCAGTCAGCTATGCTCTAGAGTGACAACATGGAGGATAAAAAACTTCTTCAAAACAGAAATAATCTTTGTCACCAGACAGTTGGATACTTGATAAAACAGAGAGAAAGCTTATATGTTGATCTATTTCTACACAGCCATTTGTTAACCACAAAACACCCTTGGTTCTTGTAGTAATCATATTTTGATTCAGAAGTAGACATACTGGAGAGTTTTCAAATCCCATTAGGTTTAGCTCTAGTTTTTCTAATACATCTCTTTGAAAAAGAAATAGAGAAAAGTAAACCATGAAAAGCAGCAGAAGATGGAAAACAGAATAAGACAAAATGCATCTCTACAAGATTTCAGAGACCACTGAGTCCTTCCACTAACTGATCTAATCTTAGGTAAGCATCTCCTGAAATTTAAATAACTCAACCATTTCAGGAAAATAAGATCCAGGCATGTGTTAACAAACATTTACTTATCCATGTGTTTCTAGCTCCCCTACTTGCCAGACTTTCCCATTGCATATTTTCCCCTATTACTTCAGAAAATCTAGTGTGGATCTTCAGAATTTATGCCTCTTTAAGGTAAGTCCAGCTGGAGAAGGAGGATCTATCTGATGAAATGGCATAAGAGCAACCCTGCTGATAAGCTGGCTAATCTGGCAATGAGGTTCTCAAACAACATTTAGTGCTGGATGTTAACCAAAGCCTGATGAGAAGTGATACATGGGCTAAAGTGAGTAAAGGTCTGATGGAGGAGGCCTTCACACTTTCCCTATGGAAGAGCTTTACTGGGGACTCCCTCAAGTATCTGTAGCCAAATGCATACAGCACAGGAGAAGAAAAGGAAGAATGAGAAGGCCATGCACAGCTGCAGAATTATGAGCTCATTTGGATTACATAGATGCAGTGGGGTAGTTTGTGCAGCAGGAGTGCTGGAACAAGTAAAGAGGAGCCATTAGAAAGGACAGGCAGTGAAGAAAAGAAGTATTTTTTCACAAAGAATTTGGTTGAATGCAGGGAGATGTGTCTGGGAAATCATGAGACACCAGACACGAGCTTATGGGCAACAATCAGTTGACAAACCAACACATATGACATCTTAGTAGGCTCCTGCTATAGATATTACCTTGATTTTAGTAAGCCTTTCAACATTATCAGGCCAAACTGGAAAGATGATTTGGTAAGTGGACTGTAATTTAGGTGGAAATGTGGCTGGACTGCTAGGCTGCAAAAACTATGATCAGCCATACCAAACGCCAGGTTGTGGCTGGTTACTCATGACATCCCTCAAGGATCAGTACTAGGACAAATAATGTCTTTATCAGTGACCTGCACAACAGACAGTTCACTCTCAGCAAGTTTGTGGTCACTACCGAATCAGGTGGAGTGCAGGGCCACTGAAGGAATGCTGACAGGAGCCCCTTGAAGGTCAATAAAAGTTCAACAAAAACAAATGCCAAGTCCTCACCTGGGATGGAAAACCTCCTTGAAGCAGTATGGGCTGGGGCTGACCAGCTGGAATGTAGCTCTGCAGAAAAGGACCATGGGAGGCCTGATGGGCAATAACCTGAGTATGAGCCAGCCATGTGTCCGCACAGCAACAAAAGCCCATGACACCCTTTGCTGCATTAGCAAGATTGCTGCCAGCAGGTCCTGGGAAGTGAGCCTTCTCTGCTATTCATTGCTTATCAGGCTACATCTGGGGTACTGTACCTAGTTTTCAATTAACTTTTGACAATAAGGATACTGACACACTGGAGCAAGGAACTGCAGGCTACCAATATTATTTGGGGACTGAAGCATGTGTCATATGTAAAGAAGCCAAGAGAACCTAGTGTGTACGTCAAGAGCAGAAGGTTAAGGAGGACTCCCCTAATGGAAGAATTAGAGAAAGCAATCAGACTATCTGGACCTACACACTGATGGGATGAAAGGCAACAACAGAGCTGCAAATTCTGATCAGAAATAAGGACATTTTTTTCACCACGAGGATGATAAAATATTGCAACAGTTGCCCAGAGAGGACATAGCATCTCCTTCTCTGGAAATATACAGGATGAAACTGGGCAAGGCCCTGAGTAACCTGCTCCAAGCCAGCACCACTTTGAGCAGGTGCTGTAACAGGAGATGCTCAGCAGCCCCTTCCCACCTAAATTATCTTTTTATTCTATGAATTAATGCAGGCATTGGCAAGGGGTCAGTGAGAAATTAAATAGTTAAATACTTGTCATAGCTGCAGAGTAAGTAATTGCTTGGGTGTTTTTCTTATCTGTTCCTCTGGATCAGGATGTGCTGCTTCTAACATATTTACCTCTCAGCAAGAAGGATGCAATTTACTTAATCTTATTCTAAGTGCCTGATTAGAAACCTTAACCACTCATCAGACCTGACCATAATTAATGTCTGAGGGTCTTTAGTTTTAGGTTGTGAGTATTGGTAGATTCAGGGATCCAAAAAGTAGCTTTGAAACAAAATACTGTTTCATTTTAACAGTAGGAAAAAGGTAGAGCAAAAATATAGCTGTGTATAGGTGAGATTCAGTTAATGAGATGTGAATGTCCACATTGTTTACATCTGAGATAATCTATTCAAGATCTTTTTATAGTCACAGTAAGTCTACTTTCAAATCAAAGCCAAAGTCTAGAATTGGTCACCTTTATTGTACTCCAAAACTGCCTATGACTCTCCATTGATTATCTGGAAAGAAATGTAGCCAAGGGCAACTGTCATCTCAGCTACAGATACTGACACTGTAAATGTCTACATAACATTAAATAATTCACAACTTACAGCTCTAGGTTGCCTCTGGAGTCTGGATTCCTGTCTATATCCCCAAACTTGCCCTTTAGCCTTTTTCGTTGAAGGCTTCTCCTTTTATTTTAATCCAAGTTTTCTGTTTTCTGCTCTGTTTGCTGATCCTGCTTAAACCAAGTGAGTCAGCCTGCAGGAATGTCACAAGTTCACTTATAGACTGATGGAACTGCAATGATCTGAAATGTTTCTAGGAAATGAACATCAGGATTATAACATACACTGTTTACAGAGCCAGTTTCCTGACAAACATGCTCTGTAGATTCATGAAGTAAGCACCAAAACAATCCTGTTAAGCCATAGCATTCATAAAATATTTACATGCAGCTTCGAATTTGTCACAATAGTGTAAATATTTAAAGCAGTATCGCCAGTATCTTGGAACCATTATGGCAGTTTGCACCCAGACTTATTATTTCAGTCTCTGCAAACACTGCCAGACATTTTCAGCAACTTTTGATAAGTTTCTGCACAACCATTTCACCTAGTAAAAGTGCATGTTCTTTCATTAACCTGAAGTTAAAAACAAGACTTCTGAAAACAATGAGAGATCTGCAAGAAACAACCCTCCACTAACTGCTGTAAAAGAGTGCTGTTTATTCAGCTTATTTTACACAAAACAGGTAGCAGAGCTGCAGTACAAGTTTTAAAAATTTTTATACCTCTTCCTCACAGAAAATGGAGAAAGGATGTCAAATGGAGAAAGATGTCAAAAAGGTTTAGGTATGCTTGAGAGGAAACATGGGGATATCTGTGTAAGACTTTGAAACATGATTTTCTGGGACAGTGGACAATGCACAAATTAGAGATCATGTAGCAGGTGGATGGGGAACTGGGAGCAGCATTAAGAAATGTCATTCCATTCTAATCCTATTTCACTCTTAATTCAGATTTTATGGGACCTAGCTTTGGTATTCTGTTCATTTCCTAAAGCTTCCAACATTCTTGATCTTGGGGAGTCAATTTGTTTATTAAATACGAAGAAGATCTTTTAGAAGTAGAGGGATGCAATTCTGTTGTCTTCAAAAATTTCAAAGACATGTATGTGCAGAGGGAAAATAAACTACATGGAAGCCCCTCAAAATTTATAAATATAAGTGTATGATGAAAACTTCCTATGAAAAGTAAGCCCTGACCTCTTTGTTCCAAGTTTCTCCACATTTTTTCTGAAAGAAAGTGTCTCAGAAAAAGTTCTCTTTCTAATAGGAGGTCTGTACAATACAATGACACACTCAACATCTTTTGGGGTGAAGACTTGAGTAAGCTGTAGCTGTATCAAACAGCTGTGTTCTCTGTGATTTTTCCTTGGAGATCTTTAATAAAGCAGAACATGAAAACACAGTAAGCCCTTCTCTTTGTGCTTTATCTCTACCATATCTCTGCAAACATATAAGTCACTATAATTTTCTTGTCCCCTTTCCATGTTTTACCCCTGGATAATCTAATGAAAGTTAATTTTGGCAATTTACCCAGAAGCCAGTTTATTAGCTTTAAAGTCTTTGATCAGATGCAGCAATTTAAATCACCTCTTTTTCACACAAGTACTTGTAGTGATGATAGTTCTAAATCCGACCCATAAATCACTGACAGATTTTGTTTAAATGTGACCACTTTTTTTTTTTTTGCCTGTTACTTGTTGCTTAAATTCAGCAAGGGTCATAATACAGATGTCAGACAAAATAACTAAAAATTAATCCTCATGAACATAGGTCTATTAGCATAAGGCCTTTTCCATAAGGCAAAGATGTCGTATTACAATAGAATAATTCGCAAAGCTTTCATTCATGATATTAGCATTTTACATTGTGAAGAAAAAAAAAAGGCATAACATGGCACGACATTTTCAGTGTGGTTCTTACAATAAATTCAGTCTGAAGAGAAACATGTTACCTTTATTCCTCTTGCTCTCTGGTCTCTATTTCTAAGTGATACGTCGCTGTATAGTTGGAATTAATCAATGCACTTACTTACAAATAGTGTCCTGTACACTTCAGAAAAATGGGGTTTCACTGGAAAAAAAGCCCAACATAACTCTTCAAAGGTGAATCATGTAGTTCATGATAAAAGTTCTGACAAAGAAAAAAAGAAAACGCAGCTGATGGCTACAGTCTGCTCTTCCACTAGGTATTATTAGTACTGTTCCAATGTCAAGTGTGGAACTGCACTCAACAAACCTCACTTCAAATGCAGGGAAGTCTACAGGGGCTTGAGCTTTACATTAGCTTTTAAAACCAGTAGAAAGAAAGGAAGAAAGAAAATTTTGCTCTGCTATTGCAAGACCCCTTTTTTCACTCAGATTACATTTTCAGTGGAGTACACCAGCACTCAACTTACTTCTTCCACCAGTTAGAGAGAAGAAGGGCCCTTACAGGAAGAACAGAACACCCCTCTTTGTGACACTTTTGAAGTCTTTGACTTACAACTAACAGCAAACACATGCCATAAAAAAAGGAAGTCTAAATGGCATTTTAGCTGTTATATTCTTTTTCTCATCAAATTCATTGCAATGATTTTGAGTAGTTCACTTAATGCAACATTCAGAGGCAAACAGACAGCTCTTAAAAACATGCAGAAACATATATAGAAAGTAGCCTAAAAATACGGCAGAGTCAAATTCCATCCCAGTAAAGGTAAATCATTTTGTTTCACTTTGATTGCTTTTGCACCAAACTCTTAAGACAGTTTTCAACTGCAGCCTTTCATCTCTTTGTCCCCTGCTCCCATAAAACAACATAACAAAGGTTAAAAAGATAGTTTTAAGTGTAATTACCAAAAATTCAATATTTAATTTTCTTATAACATAGATAATGACAGAATTATTTTAAACTTGAGTGATTACCAATCAGATTTCTGCACCTTTATGAGGTAAAAAACCCCACCCAAACCAAGTATTTCAACATGTTAATAAACCTGTCTTTAGAAAAAAAGGAAAAAAAAAAAAAGAAAAAGAAAAAATTATACATTAAAACAACCCATGAAATAGGTTGATAAGATTCTGCTAATGATTTGCACAAGACAGCTGGTAAACTGGTGCTCAGCCTTGATGCACACCTCAAGCTGCAGTACAGTAACAGCAGCAACCAGCAATAGTGTATCAGCTGCTTCTTGCAGGAGAAAAATCTTTGTGGACTCCCAAGTAGTATTCTGCAGAATTGACAATGTCGTTTGTTTATTTTTCCAGCTCAACACAGGTCATTGTTGGAGGCATGGTATATACCAGACCAGCTGGTTTATAGTACTGATTCGGAATGACAAACTTTTTGCTTTTGCTAAAGAGGTAGGTTTTTGAGCAGACAGTCTACCCTGTATAACACCTTATAAAAAAAAATGGCACTTTCTGTCATGGCAAATGTAAGGCGAATCTTCTTCTTTATGTCTTTTCCCTTGATCATATTCCCTTGTGACTTTGATATAAGATTATTGTTTTGTTGTGGTACTATTTTTACATAGGCTTTAGTTTACAATGCAGATGGAAATTGATTTAGTGCCAAGATTTTTTATATGTGTTTCCTCTCTATATGTATATATACACACCATAATTGACACCACAAATAAATTTAAAAAATGAGGGATGTGTTGTATCTTTCAAAATGCAAAGCAGATTTTTCTACCTTGAAGTGAAATGTGTGGGGAATCTAAATCATAAAGTCATCCTGAAACAGATATTAATTCTAATTAAGGCTCAGACTAAAGTGACAGAAGTATTAATAAATTACTCCCCTTCTTGTAGTATCTTGCTTTTACTTGAGAAAGAAAACCTGCTTGGTTTGCACCAGAGCTTCATTACACCATGGAAAAAAGGAAAGAAAACAGTCACAGGCAAAGCAACTTAATAATTGTCGCCACTAAAAGATGGCTCAAAAATCTTGCCCTTACAAGCAAGGTGGTTTCAACAGAGACTAAGAATTTTTCTTCTTCCAAATTGCTTGTGAATATGGCTGGCTGTGAATGTCTATTCACCTTCAATCATCAAAGCACGAATGCTTGTACTCAAACATCTCACTCATACTGTGGACAGTGAGCTAATCTGAATCACTGTTATTTTTCAGAAGACCTCATTAGGCTACCTTTAAACCAAAAATTGATAGTGTGTTTGATACAGTACTGGATTATGATGTCTCAGCTGCCCATGAGTGGCATGCAAATGTAAATACTATTACCCATGCATTTAACATACAGCCACAAGCAACCACCCTGCAAGCAAAATGCACAGGGTGATGAAAACAACAAGCTACGGTTGTACAAACCTCTTCTTTGGCTACTTCTTTCAAAGAGCAGTTATTGAAATCCTGGTAATAAAAATTATATGTTTGTTAATTAAAAATTTGTTAGAAATAGCTACCATAATATCCAAGTCAATCCCCAGGAAAACTGACCAAGCACTTCACCCTTCTGTATTTCCTCCTGCTAGTGGGCTCCTAGGCTTCTTGGCAAAGCCTGAAATATTTTCAGCACATATGCAGTGCTGTCCTTGTTCTTGCTACAAAATGAAAATTAAAACATTAAGTGACTAAGAACAATGTATTCCACTGCTCATCTTACTAACTTTTACATGCTATGTGTGATATAGGGTGACCCCACCTTGCCACAGCTTTGGCAAAACAGAAATTGCAAGTCTCAGTACTCCACTCTTCTCTGAGCTGCGTTTGGAAGCTTGTTCACAGAATTCTTCCCTGTTATGTTGACAACTAATAAAAGGATGACCAGCAAAAGACACAGTGGATTCAGAGATTTCTCATGAGCTAAAGCAGTCTTGGATTCAATACCTTTCTTGCAAGGCCCATATCTGTGCAAAGAGATGAACGAACCAATTCTCCTTTGCCTACATGTGGATCAAGACTCCAGCACACAAGATCTGAGAACTTCCTCTTTGACCTGGTGGAAATTAAAAACAAGATTAAAAGTTGGAAGGAATATAAATCCATGAACCATTCACAAGCGTTTGGTTTTGGGCTCCTGTGTAAAAAACCCACCAAAAGAAACAAAAACCTCAAACCACCCAACAACCTGCCATGTTTCTCTTGTGGAGGATGTGTATGTAACACTTTGTATTCTTTAGAAGCAGTGTTACTTGAAAAGACATGACAAAAAATAGAATGGGACGCCAAAAGACTAGGAAGAAGAAAACAAGTAAAAGAAGGAAAGATGATCATTTTAGGGCAGCATCACAGCAGTAGTGGGAGAAAAGGTTTAGCCAAAATAAGCTGACCACCTGCATCTCTTTTAATGCCTCTTCATTCCATTGCTATAAGTGATTGATATTCTGGCAGAAGTGTCTTAATTTAGCATTACAACATATTCTGAGTATTTAATGAAGTTTCTTGTCAGAGACTGAAGCTGTGAGTCTAGTCCTAGAAAAAGCAAGTCAATGTTATGGTTATTTCCCTGGGTTTACTATTTGATGCATGTTTTCCCAGAAATCTCACAGCAAACCAAATCTCTCTAATAACAGAGCTTTTTTTTTTTTTCTTTTGGTAGAGAAAGGTGTATTATGTGCAGCTACCCAATCCTCACACCTGTAATAAAGCACACCCTCAGTTTTTGCAGCTTTTCTGTAAGGTGGTCTGACTTTTCAGAGTCCCTCTTCATTTGCAACCTGCACTTAAGCTCAGGCCCCCTGTTCTTGACCTAAGCTATTTTGCTGTGTGCCAGACCATGCCTCTCACTGGATGCATCCACAGACCAGGCTTCTTGGCTTGATCTTGGACTTGCCTGTGACTGGCACTGCCCATGCTCTGCCAATATGGGAGTTGCCCATGTCTCTTGGCCCCCAAAAAGATACCAACCCCTTCTGCGTTTTGGGTCTCTGCTTAAGGGGAGTACTGCCATGTCCAGCAAGGCTGAAAAAGCTAGGCAAGGTCTTACTCCCCTGTTACAGCACTTGAATAGCCTGTGCATCTGTCCCTCTTCAATGAGACCCAAAATGTCAGAAACACAGAACAGTTTTATGTTGTTTGCTTCTTCTCTGATTTCACTTGATGGCTCCATAAAAGGCTCTTCCTTGTGTCATGTGTAGTTGAGCTGTCAGTCTGAAATGGAAAGGCAATGTTCTCATCCAGAAAACATTTAATGTTTCAGATGTGATGACGAGGACAAAAAATCCTGCCAAAGTGAAAAATCGAAAGAAAGAACATGTTCCCGAGCTCAGGAAAAACACCAGCAAAAGCTTAGGATGCTCACCTGCATTACAAGGTGCTAAAGTTCACGTCCCAGATCATTCACAGCAAGGGTCCTGACCTCAGTTTAACAGTACTCGAGGTAATTATATTATACCATTGATCTTCAGGGCTGGATGGTAAATAGCTTCTTGCCGAGGCTGTACCTCCTTCTCAAAAATGTTCAAACTAGATATGCTTTGGAAGAAAAGTTTTAAATTTTAAGAATAAAAATTTCTCTATGACAAAGACATTTAAACTGAACATTCCTGACAGGCTTTCATGCCAGGCAAAACATCAAAGAAATTTATTTTAAATAGCCTGTAATCATTTCTTTTTATATGAGGTATCTTTATAAATTACTATTTAGGTTTTCAGTGGATTATTATTTTTGATGGTTGATTTTAGCACTAATCCATTTCAGCCTCCTTAATTAGAACGTTTAGTTTAGAAAAAAGAAGAGTCGATGAGCAGACTTCAAATGCTTTAAAAGCTCCTGCAAGGAGCTGGCAATAATCTGCTCTTCATGGATAAACAGGAAGTAACAGACTTAAATTCACCAAGGGAAGTCCAGGTTAGTCATTATCAAAGACTTTCTAAAATGGTAAGGGATAGTGAAACCCCGAAACACATTGCCTGGGAAAAGTGTGGTGATTCCATAATTGTAGGTTACTAAGATGGGCCCATCAAATATCTATCAAAAAAAAAGCTGATGCTTCCTGGGAGTAGAAGGATGAAATAGGTGTTTCATCTATGCAAATATTAACATTCAATCAAAATCCAGAAACTATATGAAAAAGGATGTTTCTCAAAAGCTATTTCTTAGATTAATGTTAGAATCACCATCTACATGTAAAAAGTTTTGGATATTGAAATACTCAGTGGAACACTTTGCCTTTTCTATAAGTAAAATACAGTTCCCTAGGCAGCACTTTTCCACACTGTTGCTGCAGAAAACCTAATCAAATCACATATATGATCCCTGGCATCTCAGTTCCACAATTATTCAACCATTTTCTTTAGTTTTATAATTCTATTCTCTTTTTCACATCTTGTTTTTAAATTTGGATTTCAGCTACACAGCGTGCCTTCCGCATTTGTGTTGCCTGTGCACCATGACCCTCCATTGCAACTCCTGAGGTCAGTAAGGTTTAGGCACGTATTTAAAAATCAAAGGAAAATTTTCTTGAATTTGAGCCTTGCTTAACACAGTATCATAAAGGTTTTTAAACAAAAATTGAAATTCATGTTAGAATGCCTCGTAATGGATTCTAAGATGGAGGAGGCATGGAAAAAAATGTTGCCTGAATGAATCTTTGTTGTAATTGAGTTAAGAGCCAGAGCTTCGATAGCACAAAGCAACAAATATTGAGATCCCACAGATTTCAGGCCATGCAATTAAAAAAGGGGAACGTCAGCCTTGCCTGAAAGTATTTGCAACCTAAATACAATTTAGACTCTTAACACTCTTTAAATTTAATACATAGGAGATCACTGTACAGTCTTATATCTTCCAGGATTTTTTGACTGAGCGAAAAGGACAAATGGGAGTTTTTACTCAGCCCATTGTGGCCTAGCATAACACCATATTTAGCAGGGTTAAAAATACCCAGCAAAGTGTTCTTCTAGGATGAGTGGTAATTTGCTGGAACTCTTGAAAATGTCAGCACACAGAAATACTCTATTCTTCTAGGTTTCATTTTGGTCTGAGTCCTTCATCAAATGACTTCTATATCCTGAGACTATTTGGATGCTGAGCATGCTGAAACCCCGTGCAGAGTGGTCTGTCCACTCTCGTTTCGCCAGATATATTTGGAATCTTCATTTTTGAATTCATTGCCTGGGCAGGCTTAATTTGATTTCTCCTTGAGGAAATTACCAAAAGTTCTCCCAATAAAATAGAAGAAAATTCCTGTATGTCCTTTTAAATTAAATAGGGAACTGCACACAAATAAGCAACATTTCTCATCATCTCTTGTAATCAGAATACAATAAAATCAAATGAACAAAAGATAGCTAAAACATTAATCCAGTTGCTAATCCCACTGTTGTGATTACTCCTTGCCCGAGTTTGCATTTCAAAGGCTGAAGTCTTTCTAGCCTGAATGCCAGTTGTATCTTCCTTCTTGCCTTTAATATTCCATTTATTACAAAATTAATCTTTTCAGTTTTATTTAAATACAAAATTAGAGCTAACTAACTTTTGAAAAGAACTAAGGTGGTCAATCTCAGGCATCAACTGACTCACATTCACAGATTGCATGGAAACCTGCAAAAATGTCCTTGACCGTCACACAAACAGGCATGAAAAGTAGATGAATGAACTGGTTTATGTTCTGCTCTATGAGTAGGGAGTAAAGCTGTAAATTTTTACACCTGCTTTCATATTTGTGTGTATGACATTCTAGTGAATAGCAAAAAGTTATTGTTGTTACAAAAATGCATTTGAGTTATTATTACAAGATCCCTTTATATATATATATATATACATATATATATATTCATTATACCAAAACTCAGGATTTTTAACTGATGCTGCAAAGGTAATGTTCCTATATTGGATTAGTATATATTGTTCTCCTTCTACATATTTTTAGTCTTGAGGATTTCCCCCAGCATAATACTTACAACACTTTCAAAGCTATTAGGTAATTCCTCTTTCTTTCCTTGCCCCTAAGAAATGGTCTGTAGCCTGAATCAAGCCCTTAGGCTGTCTCAGACACCTGGAAGGGGAAGGGTTCATGTTGGTGTGTCCACCTGCAGCAATGTAAGAAGTTCTTTTTACAATGCATGGGAAGAAAAATGGATCAGCTCTCACTTTTCTTGGTTTCATTGTCTCTGCAACACAGGAAAAAAGTGTTCATTTGAAAGTGCCATTTAAGCCACCATTTCTCAAAGTTGACCCAGGAGGCAGTGTTTTCAGCTAATGAAGTTCAACTTGTACAAGACATTTCCAATTACCTGCTTAGGCATAAAAATATAGTTGGTGTTGAACTGATATCTTTATTGGTTTTAGTTAGCATCAAAGAAACTAAGTCAGAAAACAAAGGGTGAAGAGAACAATTTTTCTTTTTGTGGGTTTGCCCACACACATTCTATTTCATGTGACAATCTCTGGCAAACTTGCTGAGGGCGCACTCAATCCCACTGTCCATGTCGCCGACAAAGACGTTGAGCAAAACCTGTCCCAACACTGATCCCTGAGGGACACCACTCATTACTGGTCTTCAACTGGACATTGAGCCATTGACCACAACTCTTTGTGTGCGGCCATCCAGCCAGTTCTTTATCCACCGAGTGGTCCATCCATCAAATTGATGTCTCTCCAATTTAGAGACAAGGGTATCATGCAGGAAAGTGTCAAACACTTTGCACAAATCCAGGTAGACGACGTCACTTGCTCTACTCCTGTCCATCAGTTCTGTAGCCCCATCACAGAAGGCCACCAGATTGGTCAGGCAGGATTTCCCCTTAGTAAAGCCATGCTGGCTCTCACCAAGCACCTTGTTGATTTTCATTTGCCTTAGTATGCCTTCCAGGAGAATTTGCTCCAAAATTTCTCCAGGCAAAATCTTTCCCCAAGAGGGTATAGAATCAATTGCATTTAGCAATAAAACAGTATTTGAAAATATTTTGCCAGTTTTCTTAAAGCCACTGAAGTAAAATAAAAGTAGTTGCTCATATTACTGTTTTGTAACACTTCCAGATTTACCGCGTCTCTTTCCCTCCGAGAGGAAGAAAAACATCTCTTTCAGAGTTCTTAACTTAAATCACAAATGAGAGTAAGCAGAACAGTAAAATTCTGCCAGACATGGTGCTTCACTGGATGTCTTGAAAAATATGGTTTAATTCTCTCATGATTCATCTCAGGAGCTTGTTTTCTGCATCCAGGTTGGTGTCTTCTGTCTACTACGATATTAAGTCTTTCTTTGCCTTCTCATTTTTATTGAAACTGAGGTTTTTCTATGAAAAGTTACAGTTTGGGACCTTTATACATCCTGGACAAAAAGGGTTTTAATGGAAAAGTTTACGACTTATGATAAGATTTCCTCCATTTAATCGTAATTTCTTTTCCCTTAACTACTGCAATAAAATTAGTGAAATAATATCTTTGCTGACTACAGCAATCTATACAGTGCAGAGAATAAAAAATGACTTTATTTTTTACAGATATTACAAGTCTTAACCCATACAGAATGAAATAATATTTTTCTATTTATTTTAATAATATTAATAAAATGTTTCTGATGCTACATACATGGCAGTGCCAATTATCTAGTTGTCCCAGTCTTTAAATGGTATATGAAACCACTGCATTTTCACTCCTGTAAACGTTTCCTTAAGAGTTTCAGAATGCAGTATGACTGATTCACCTACTGAATAATGAGCGAAGCAAAATTCTTTCCAGTTGTGAGCAATATCTGATAGATTGTAAAATATTTAACCAGTCTATATACTGCAAAATGCATTTCTGATTATTCTATATACTGCAAAATGCATTTCTGATTATGCTGTCATGATGTTCTGATACAGTGTATGTGTTCTTGTATTGCTTCATAATAATAACCAAAATTCTATTATTTTTATCATCTCTCAAAACCTGTAATGGCCTGTTCCATTAAGTAGAAGTTCATTGGGGACATATAAACCAGAAAAGCACTTAAATAAATCTTTCAGAAGAGAAAAGAGTTAAATTTACTCTACCCATGAATATCTTACATTTTTTGTCTGAAACTCTTTGGAAAAATTCTAGTGCTACATTAAAAAGCAACATCTAAAACTTCAAGTGAATCAACTTAGTCTTGTTAAAGGCCATAAAAGTATTTACAGGTGAAGTGGTTGTTTCCAGTAATTGAATCTGAAGACTTAAGTGCATTCACACTGTAATATTTAGTCAGCAGTTCAAACTGGAGTGCCCCTGATTTGCATGAGAAACCTCTGGAAAAAATACCTCAGGGAATTACATTACGCACCAAGGCTTTTAAAAAGGCCAAGTTTGGCTCATGAATTTAACTAGTCCAAATTTAGGAAACAGATGCAAAAGAGACATTTTCAGCATGAAAATTTATGTCAGATACGTTCAATTAGTGCAGACATTCTGTTCTCTTCCTGCACATAGGACATAAATAATTATTTACTGTTGCTTTAGGTATCAAAGAGAAACACTGAACACACAAGCTAGTCCCTCAGGAATTTTCAGCATTAACAAGCTTCTTATTTATATACAGATAAAAGGCACCTGCAGCTGTATTTCATTAGAATAAAAAATGATCCTCAGTGACCAATAAGGCTAATCAAAGCAAAGTTTTTCCCAAAGGGTGTAGCAGCACCCACATTTCCCTTCTGAGCCAGTCAGGATGGATTTAGGCTATAAGAATGTGTTCAGCCACCTTCAGACTTTTCTCTGTTAATTACAATGCATTGTGTACAGCAGGACACAAATGAAAAGAAATTACAAGAGCATTTTTAAAAGGTAAACAAAACTTTGATAGTGCAGCGCTCACTAAACTGAATGTTCCACTAAACCCTCCTGATAGCACTGTGTCTCAGAAGATAATTGTGATGGGAGCTAACTAGGTAACCTGCTTGATTAAAGTAAGACAAGGTAGTTTTCGATGGCAAAATACATGTTTTGCTGTCCTTTCTGCATTAAACACAGGAAACTGTTCTCAAATCTGCCTTGCTTTTTTTTAATCATGTAGACATCCTTTGACATGGACTATATGCCAAAATAAATAAGGACAATCAATACTACCTTATGCCTATAATAGTCCACAGAGACTAATAATAAATTTTCTGTCTACCTGCCTGATTAAAACATAGCGTATTGTTATTTTCTCACATTTGTACCTGTGAGTTGCCAAATGCTGATATTTATTATTGCATTATCAAGACCCATGTTGAGCCCATCCAATTTCTGTGAGCAATAAAATACTATATTTTAACCATAAATTCAGGTCATGTAAACTCTGTTTCTCAAAAATATCTCAAAGAAAATGTCTCTGAGTTTTGTATTTACTGCGATAGATGCTAAAAGCTGCTTGATATCAGCTGAGTCCTGGTGAGACAGATTGTTCAGGAGATGCAATCAGAGATACATGATTAATACACCTATCCAAAGTACTTATATAACTCCTGTTCTCAAAGTACTGAACACCACACACTCATGTTTAGCCTTGTAAGATCTCCAAAAAGTAGAGACATACTCTCCAACTCTATTTTCATACAACTCAGATGCAGCTAAGCTAAATGCAGGTGATCCATAACGTCTCTAGCAAAGCAGACTGGAATACAAGTCTCCATAAACTTACCTCTTTGCTGGACTCTCTCCTTTTTCTAATTCTGCAACTGTGAAGTCTGTCTATCTAATGACTATCATTCTATGCTACTTATTTCTCCATCTCTGTAAGAGCTGACAGGAAAAGAAGAAATAGAAGAGTCTGAAAATCTGAAGAACAAGGAAAATAACAAACTTAAGCAACAGAACTGCCAGAAACAAGAGAGGAGGCAGAAGTAACTCAGTTCTTAGAGTGCTGTTTCTTATCTTTAGCCCATTTCATACAGTGCATCATGGTCGAAAGGGGTAAATGTAAGAGCGTTCCAAACTGACATCAAACAGCATAGGGATATTTTATAGAACAGGGAAAATGGCAGCACCAGAGCCTCTTTTCCAAGGAAATGAATTGAAAATTTAGTGTGTCAGACTATTTACTCTCCTAGTCTAGATTGCTCAATATCTTTTCCTCTCTCTTTCGCCTCATTTCACAAAAGAAATCAAACAAAGAAGTTGGCTTACCTTTCCTTATTGCTCCATTTTTTGTTCTTCTGTTAAGAATCACTGCTCTTCTATTCCCAAAGCCCCGCTGCTGGATACTTCAAGAAAAGGTCCATAAGCAGACTATGCAGTTTGAGTTCTTTGACAATTCATGGCACAGAAAGCTCCAAAACAACTTGCGGCTAACAAAAATATAGAAAGGCTTTACTGGCCTCACTAGTACAGATTGCCCTTGTTTTGAGCCCACCCAAAGCCTGTGAATAGGCCTCTGTCCTGGGTTCAGCAGTAGCAGTCATTTTTCTTCTTGGTAGCTGGTGCAGTGCAGTGTTTTGACTTTCGACCTGGGAACAGAGCTGATAACAATGATGTTTTAGTCTGACCAAGGACTTTGTGAGCCTCATGCTCTGCCAGGGAGGAGGGAAAGCCAGGAGGAAGCAGAGACAGGACACCTGACCCAAACTGACCAAAGAGGTATTCCATACCACAGCACGTCATGCCCGGGATGTAACTGAGAGTTACCCGGAAGGGCTGGGAGACTGCGGGGTTGGAGGAGGTATCAGTCGGTGCTTGGTTGAGCTGGGGAGGTCGAGTTATTGGTTGGGTGGTGGTGAGGTGATGTATTCTCTTCCCTTGTTATTTCCTTTATCATTGTTATTGTTGGTGGTAGCAGTAGTGATTTGTGTTACACCTTAGTTACTAAACTGTTCTTATCTCAACCCATGGGAGTTGCATTCTTTTCAATTCTCCTCTCCATCCCTCCAGGAGTAGGGGGAGGGCAAGAAGGGGGGGAAGTGAGTTATCGAGCTGCCTGACTGGTTTTAAACCATGACAGCCTCTCAGGGGAGGATGTTAGCAAGAAGACAATCCTGGGAACACCCCAAGTCTGCTTCTTCTCATACATGGTCCAAAAGCAGTCAGTCTGTCCAAATTTAGGTCTTACACAGCCAAGGTTGTGGATTTTATGGCTATCACAATGGTGCTAAGGGCATCTGCCTCCAAAAACAATCCTCTGACCAAGACATTAAGGGCAGCAATATGACTCAAGGTCCCTTCCAGTTGTAACTGTTCACAGTGACCTTCTTCATCACTTACCCGCATCTTTTCTGAGTGTCATGTAGGACCAAAAAGCCTATTATCATTTATATTTTTTTTAGGTCAAAGTGCCTGCAATAATCCTATTAATCATTGTACATTATATTCAGCTTTAAATTAACTTGTCAGTTATTACAGTGAATTAATGTAAATTTATATAACTGAACAGCCTTGTCTATCTACTTTCAAACACCACGGATTCAGTGTTTTTATAGTAATTTCAACTTACTTTGGATTGGGCCTCTTTCAGCTGCTGACACGGCACACTGTCAACCTCAGCAAGAGGAAATGTTTCCCTCAGAGGTCTTCTTTAAAGAGCCCTCATCTGTCCAACTGTTCCAAAAATCTCTTCTGTGCTGTTGTATAAGAAGTTTTGGTGAACCATAACATTGCAGTCAGAAAACAGTATCTCACTTATTGCAAATGTATGGCATTATGGGTAAGAGCTACCTTTCTATGGCAAAGGAAGAGGAAGTCAAAAATCAGTTTGAATAGCACCCAACCTGTTTGGACTGAGCACTGAGAAAACTGGAGTGCATGCATACTGGCATTTCTAGGACTATAATCCTCTTCATCCTCCCACACACAGCCAGCACAGATACAGAGAGCTCATCAGTGTGGCTTCTTGATATGTATGTGATAAATTCACCCCTCACCACTTCTTTTAACTGGAGAAATGCTACTGAACTAGAAAGCCTGTCCCTTCATAATTACTCACTGTAGAATGCCACTAACTGACTAGGGCAGGCATAGTTTTATAAACCAAAGTCCAATACTATTATTTATTTATTTTAGTTGATTTTTCTTCTGTGGGAAGCACTGAGCACAGTTCTGCACTAAGCTCTGACAGTGCACTTTGTTCTTTAGCTAAAGACTCTTCGGGTCTGCTATGCTTTTCCTGTGTGTTTTGCTCCTGGGGTCATGGGCTCCATCATGTTTTTCGTGAAGCAATAAATTAGAATCAAAAAATCACATAGGCCATATGACAGAGCTGTACATGCAAGGAGAAGCTACTATTCCTTTCTCACCAATCTGAATTATCAATTTCAAATACATTACCTGGAATCTGTATAACACTGAAAGTAACAGAAAACAAAAAGGCAGTTTAACGGCCTGTTGCTTTGGAATTTTATTTCTTTGGTAAAATATATATTTTCACTTGAACAGTTATTTGAATTAAAACAATTCATCTTCTTTATTTCTATTATTAAAGGTTTCTGACAGTAAAAGTGCATTTAAAGTTTTAGACCTGTGACATCCTTATTCTGTTTCTAATTAAGCTTCAATTATAAGGCATGAACTCCTGGCCACGTTTAAGTCCCTTTCCCAAATGCACAACTTCGGATTTACAGTCACCTTTAGTAATAGGTAATTAGCTTAAGATCAGTATTTTAGTCAAAGGAAAAACACTGAAAATAATTTAAATCAATAATTCCCATGCAAATAGTGTTGATATTCTGGGCTGAATTGACCACTTACAAATACTCACTCTGGCTGTATTGAACTACTCAGAGATGTCCTTTGACATTCATTTGTTCCAAATACTTCTTTGTGCAAGTTCTGGGACTCATAGACACATTCTCCCTCCCCATTTATGATGAAGGACAAAAATTGGACTGCAATTCCCAAGGCATTTAACAGTACAAATATAGTCTACAATCAGACTGTGGACTATCAGGGTGCAGGCACTGTTGCAAAGCCTTTCCTGTACCATAAAACTAACAAAATGTGCCAAAGCAGCTGATACTGATAAACCTTCCACAGTCCTAACTATCTGGAAGACTATCTCAGGGGAATGAGTGTCAGCCTAAATAGGCCAGTGTAAAGGTAGATGATGTGCTCTGGAGAGAGTCAGGTTACTGTGTGTAGGTGATTAGCTGAATCTCCAGAGGGAAGCTAGGACCATACCTTAGTCATCTCTGATGCTATTCATTCCCTTCCCCTTCTCTTTTTACCCCCTGCAGTCATTATACTTCAGACTGGCAGCCGTGAAAGACTGAATATTTTATTTATTTATTCCTAGAATCCATCGTTATTAGAGTAGGTGCAGCATCATGAGATGCAGGCTTTTGCTCATGGAAGTGACATTAAGTCCTAACTGTAACCACCTCCAACCTTAGGACTTCAAAATACCAAGTGGATTGACCTTTTTGCACTGTGCACACCATGCATTGCACAAACACTTAGTGCACAGGAGATTTAGAGCCCAAGTAAACACAACGTCCAGAAGGTAGGAAAATAAAAGAATCACAGAGAGTCATGACTCACAGAATCAACTACGTTGGAAAAGACCTTTAAGATCATCAAGTCCAACCTTTACCCCGGGACTGCTAAGCCCACCACTAAACAATATCACTGAAGGCCTCATCTTCATGGTTTTTGAACCCTTCCAGGGACAGTGATTCCACCACTACCCTAGGCAGCCTGTTCCAATGCCTGAAGAATTTTTCCTAATATCCAGTCTAAACCTCCTCTGGCACAGCTTGAGGCCATTACCTCTTGTCGTATCACTTGTTTCCTGGGAGAAGAGGCTGACCCCTATCTCAGTGCAACCTCCTTTCAGGTAGTTGTAGACAGTGGTAAGGTCCCCCCTGAGCCTTCTCTTTTCCAGACTAAACTCTCCAGTTCGCTCAGCCATTCATTATCACACCTGTGCTCCAGGTCGTTCACCAGATCCATTACCTTTCTCTGGATCCACTCCAGCACCTCAATGCCTCTCTTGTAGTGAAGGGCCCAGAACTGAATACAGGATTTGAGGTACAGCCTCATCAGTGCCCAGTACAGGGGGATGATCTCTGCCCTGGTCCTGCTGGCCACACTATTACTGATACAAGTCAGGATGCTGTTGGCCTTCTTGGCTGCCTGGGCACAAGCTGGTTCATATTCAGCTCTGTCAGTCAGTACCCCCAAGTCCTTTCCTGCTGAACAGCTTTCCAGCCACTCTTCCCTAAGCCTGTAGCATTTCACGGGGTTGTTGTGGCCCAAATGCAGGATCCAGCACTGAGCCTTGTTGAACCTCATCCTATTGGCCACAACAATTGATTCAGCCTGTCCAGATCCCTCTTCAGAGCCTCCCCATCCTTCAGAAGATCAACTCCCAGTCAGCTTGGTGTCAGCCTCAAATTTACTGAGGATTTACTGATTACTCAATCTCCTCATCCAGATCATGAATGAAGATGTTAAACAACACTGGCCCTAACATCAAGCCGTGAGGCACGCCACTGGTCGCCAACTGGATGTGACACCACTCAACATCACTCTTTGGGCTCGGCCATTCAGCCAGTTCCCAACTCAGCAAAGAATACACATATCCAGGCCGTGGGCAGTCAGTTTCTCCAGGAGAACGCTGTGGGAGACAGTGTCAAATCCTTTACTGAAGTCCAAATAGACAATGTCCACAGCCTCTCCCTCATCAACCAGGCAGGTCACTTTGTTGTGGAAGGAGACCAGGTTGGTCAAGCAGGACCTGCCCTTCATGAGCCCATGCTGACTGGGCCTGATTGCTCTCTTTTCCTGCAGGTGCTGTGTGATCTCACTTAGGATAATCTGCTCCATGACTTTCCCTTGCACTGGGGTCAGGCTGACAGGCCTGTAGTTTCCAGGGTCTTCCTTCCTGAGCTTTTTGTAAAGAGGTGTCATGCTGGCCAACCTCCAGTCCTCTGGGACCTGCCCACTAGACCAGGGCTGCTGATAGATGATGGAGGGTGGTGTAGCAAGCTCCTCTGCCAGCTCCTTCAGCAGTCTTGGGTGGAACCCATCCAGCCTCATAGACTCGTGTACATCTAAGTGGAGCAGGAGGTTGCTAACCAATTCTTTCTAAATTATGGAGACCATTCAGCTCCCCACCTCTGCCATCTAACTCAGGGAACTAAGTACCCTGAGGATGGCTGGTATGACTATTAAAGGCTGAGGCAATGGCAACATTAAGTATCTTAGCCTTGTCCTTATCCTCAGTCACTAGGTTTCCCACAGTATCCAGCAGAGGATGGAGGTTCTTCTTGGAACTTTTTATTGCTAATATATTTGTAAAAGTACTTTTTATCGTCTTTTATGGCAGTGGCCAGATTTAGTTCCATCTGTCCTTCGCCTTTCTAACTTTCTGTCTACATAACCCAGCAACACCCTTGTACTTTTCACGGGGTGACAGTCCCTTCATTCACAGGTGATAAATTCTTTCTTTTTTGTCCCCATTGGTTCCAGCTCTATCTCCCTGTTCAGTCAGGCTGCTTTTCTTCCCAGAGAGTTTGATTTTCACCACATAGGTACCACCTACTCTTGCGCCTTAAGGATTTCATTCTTAAAGGGTGTCCAGCCTTCCTGGACCCTGTGTCCTTCCGTAATGTTTCCCAAGGAATTCTGCCAACAGGTCTAAACAGGCCAAAGTCAGCCCTCCAGAAGTCTAAGGTGGAAGTTCTGCTGACCTTCTTTCTGTGTTCTCCAAGGACTGACAATTCAATCGTTTTGCAATCTCTTTGCCCAAGATGGCCTCCAGCCATCACATCACCCACCAGTGTTTCTCTGTTTGCATACAACAGATCTATCCAGGCATCTCCCCTAGCTGGCTCACTAACCAGCTGGGTTAGGACGTTGTCTTCCACACCCCTCAGAAATCTCCAGGATTGTGTTGTACTTCCAGCAGACATCTGGTAGGCTGAAGTCTTCCCTGAGAACAAGGGCAAGCGATAGTGAAACTTCTCCCAGTTGTTTGAAGAACACTTCATCCATAGTTTCATCCTGGCTAGGTGGTCTATAACAGACAGCTACCAGGATATCTGCTCAGTTGGCTTTCCCCCACAAACATTCAGCCTTCTCACTCACAACATAGAGCTCAAGGCAGTCAGTGCATTTCCTGACATAAAAAAACAACATGATTTTTATGTCATGATCAGAGACTTATTAGAGCTAGGAACAGAACTTGGGACACACAGCTCCTAAGCCATTAAACACTGCTCTCACCCTCATATTAGACCATTATTAAAAAAATAGTAATAATGGTTTAGTTTGGTTTTGTTTTTTTAGCTGCTAATTTTCACCAGTGTCCTCCACCTCCTTGAAAAGAAAGTTCACAATAGCATTCCTGAAGGGAAAATGTATTTTTGCAAAATCATCTTTCCAGAGAAGTGATGCAAGGAGTGAACCACCAAAATCAGATCCTGTGAGCAGTGGGAGGAGCAGTCAAAAGGAATGTCTGCAGAGTAATGATGTGGGAAGCCTCACTCCATTACTCTCAGTGAAATTGATTTTAAAAATCCATTATATTATCTTCACTAAAAACAGTGAGGTAGTTTCCTTTTCATCCTCTCCTATAATGACTAAGAACATAAACTTCATTTCAACACGGGTGCACTTCCTGAACCAAATATGTGGTGTTCAGCTTGTCAGCAACTGGGACATGATCTTGTACACACCAAATTACAGTATCATTTCAAAAGACTGTAGGCTCTCTGCTCTGTTCTTTCTTATTGTGCATGCAAACCCAAAATAATTTCTAAGAAGTATTTTGTTAATTTGTTGGATTTACCAGAAAAGGATTTTAGTAGGGATTATAAACTAACACCACTGTGGTTATCAGAAACCTTTGTATTCTACTAAAATTTTTAAAGTGTGCTTTAGCTTCCACTGAAGTCAAATGTAAAACTGAGAATCAAACTGAGCTGCAGTGAAGCTTCATGTTGTCTTGGCCATTGGCTGAAAATTAGGATAGCTATTACAGCAGTTATGCAGCTGGAAGTATTTAAAGAAAACAGCAGCGAAGACAAAAGATTATCCAGAAGGGGCAATTTCAGATTAACCCTTCTCATGCATTTAAACTCACTATACTGCCCTTTTTCTGACTGGGAAGAAGGTCAATCTTAACAAAATAAAATTAAAAAAAAGTTTTAAAACCTACATTTTTCATGAGTAGAGTATGTTTTGTGTGACTGTCGTGTTACAGAGAACTAGGTAGCAAGGATGAGCAGTAACAATAGCCACAGGAAAATCTCTGTATCCTTTCTTCAACCCTCTATTTCAAAAATTATATGCTGCCTTAAACCATGTTCCTCACATAAATACTTGCTGAGAGCATGGCATAACCTACTGCAGACAAAGTATTGAAAAAGTAATAACACGGAAATTACCTCAACACTGGGTCTGGGTCAGCACCATGGAAATCTCACTTGAGCACTGAAAATAGGGTTTTAATTGTAACATAAGTGTTTCAGCTCTGCAGAAAGAGAAATTTCACTCAGAGAGAGCTGCAGGCCTGCACAATCAACATCAAAACGAGCCAAGCAGAGGAAACATTTATATTAGGCTATACTTCACCTTTTCTGTGTTTCTCAGTATGCTTGTGAGACACTGCTTGAGTAACACTGATAACTGGTTCCTAGAGCAACTCTCTGTTGTGTAGAGAATGCTTATTTTTGCAAGGTATGGCAAATGGGTTTAATTTGCATGAAGTTGTCACTGGACTTTACAATGTCCTCTGTTTTATCTCATATAACTTTTTTTTTTCTCCTAATACTTTCAGTTGTAATGTAGAATAATTACATGAGCCCCCTTTAGCACTGTTTTCCTGAATGCTAAGTGCAAGTCTTTCTTATGGCTGCCTTCCATCCTCTATTGTGTTTGCCTTTCTGCCCCATCCTTCAGTGTATCACAAGGAAAACAATGTAAGTGACATTTTGTAATTTATTTATTGTTTTTTTCAACATCTGGAAATACAAGGGCCAAGGGGGTTTTTGTTTGTTTGTTGTTTGTTTTTTTTTTTTCCCCCAGATTTTCTATTAACATTTCACAAGGCAGGAATATATAGTTATTTTTACAGTCTTGAGTTCCCTGCTGGAACAATTTCCTCTGACGCAATTTCAACACTTTCTCACTGAATTTTACTGCTGTGGTGAAAAGTGCCAAAGGCTTTACTCAGTGTAACCTCATAAGCATCTTTCCACTCATAGTTCCATAGCGTTAAGATTAAGAGTAGGTTTTTCAAAGCACTTAAATGACTTAGTTTACATACATTTTCTAAAAAAGAGGTGGGCATCCAATAAATTCCATGAAAGCCAGCAGGATGCATAACTTGTGCTCTCACAAGTAAGGCAGCTTTCCATCAACTAGCTAAGCATCAATAGATATCTAGCTACAGGAATGTGGAGTGCAGGTTTTGCAAAGAAGCCTGGAAAAGTTTTGGGACATGATTAAATTATTATTAGTACAGGAGACCAGGGTTGTCACTGTACTGCTGCCAAAAATTATAGGCAGTCTGCTACAAGCATCATACCTTGGAACTGTGGTCCTTTCTTCTGCTGACAATAACCTGCACTGTGCTCTCCACATTCCTACTCTATGCTATTGGAAAACCCTTTTCAGATTTGCTCTCTTAATGATGAACCCTTCCACCTCTCTTTAAAATGCAGCTTTCCGATACATAAATATTAAATATTTTTGCTGAGACTAATATTAGTAATGAGCAGGGCAGTGCAAAGGAAGGTTCACTTATAGAAAAGTCAAGCCAGCAGGATACTCTGTGATGCTTCTTTTTCTTCCAAAAGATGAGAAAAACAACCCCAAAGTTATAATTGAAAAACAGCAAGTGGCATAGACACACAACAGCATTATCATGCTGGGAGAGGCTTGAAACTAAAATATTTTGTCTTGCTGTCTGTCCCTCGTAGGCAAGGACATGTATACCATCAATCACCACAACACAATGGATATGGTAAAGTCATGGTAGCTCAGATGGTCAGAGCCATGCATCTCCAAGCCTTCTCTGCATCTTTCCCTTACATGTACTCTTAACCAGGGTGTGCTCAATCGCTTCTTTTTATCATTAGAAGCATGGGAAAGACAAGTTGCCTTCATCGAAAATTGCATGAGTTCTCAACCAAAACCTGACAAAAAGTAACAAAGTAACATTATGTTGACTACAGTAGAGTTTCAAAGCCCTAGTTCATGTACATTGTGTCAGAGTCCATTGAAACAGCAGAGGATCATCAGTGCCTACCTGTGTTTTTGGAAAAGACTGAGGAAGGGAGAAAGAAGCACAGAGCACTGAAGCACCCAAAGCTAAGCTGTACGCTCACAGCACAGCCAGAGGTGCACCCCAGCTCTCCAATATCCAGGTGTCAGACTTGGTACAGACAGAGCTCATATGAAGGAGGTGCTGATATTAATAAGTCTATACCTCAGCACAGAGGCCAGCAACATTTCCTAGGTAGGGCACCATGTCAGGAAAAGAGGATTCAACCTCCTTCTCAAGCAGATACAGCTTAACACCTGCTTTGATAATACACTAGAATATTCATGAACACCATGCTCATGTACTTTCTCAGACAGGTAATTTGACATTCCTCAGACTCCTCACATTACCTCAACTCTCTCCAGCAGACTTATCCCTAGCAATGTTACCCTGCAAGGCTGGTGTTTTGTAAGAGGCACTGATTATGCACACTACCTTCCATTTCACCAGCAGTTCACTCCATCACTCCAGACTACCACCTTCTTGTCACCAGCCTCTGTGCTTCCTATTGAAAGCTATTTTATCTGCCTGAGGCAATCTAAACTATCAACCTATATTTTTTTTAACTGACAAAAAGAAATAAAAAATAAAAAATTCATTTCTCTTCCTAACAGTCCTTAGTAGCTGCCCTCTCTTCAGCTTAAATACTTGACTGCTTTAGGCACATTTCTCCTGTCTCACAGTCACTCTCCAGCACCACAATCTCTCATTTGTCCAATTCCAGCCACGTACAGCCAGGGACAAAGTTACTGGTAGGAACAGTCACCCTTTTAGAGATAGGCACACAAAGCAGCAACAGCAGTTTGCTGTGAAAAAACTTGGACTCAAATGAGGCTGTAACAATAGAGATAAATTGAGACAGAGAATAAAATCCCCAGTCACAGAGCAGACTAACCCTGAGCAGGCAGTACCTCCAGCCAGAAGCAGAGCATCTGAGGGTCTGTTTCTTTTCTTTTACAGTTTGGCACTACTTTACATAGCTCATCATGCCAACAAAGTATTTGATTTCAATTTTATCAGGCACTGCAGGCTGACACAATTAAATCTAATTAGCAAATCCCTCTGCTCCTGAGCATCCAATCCAGAAAGGTTTTACCTTCTAGCTTGAACTAGCTGTAGGAACTCTAGTTATTTCAGCCATTACAGCTTTGATAATACCCTGGAAATATTTACAGAAATTGGATTTTTACTGTTTCAAGGAGCATCTGCCCAACACTTCGTGCAGATTTTGAGAGGCTTACATTAGCTATGTAGGACCATAATGTCAACTAAATAGCTCCATTAAAACCTGTCAGACCCAAGTTCTGCCAAAAAAAAAAAAAAAAAAAAGAGGGGGAAAAAAAAGAAAAAAAAGGCAAATTTTGTTCTCCCCAGGCACTCTGTAGCTCCCAGGGGACTGACTGCTAGTGCTAAAGATGTGTGGGGCTTCACAGAGTAAACAGCAAACCTCAGACTTCCTCAGGAAGAAATACAGCTGCCATTGCACCCAGCAGAGAGAGGTCATGCTGCGAGGGACTGGGAAACAGTTTTGTGGATCCTGGCTCTAATGTTTTCTTCCCTACAGTGAGCTTAAATATCACTGCCTGAAAACGACAAAAGTGCAAATTACAATGGTTGTGGAGTCAATAGCTAGAAGCAAAAGAAGTTACAACAGAGAGATTTATATTAAATATTTATACAAATATCTTCATGTGATATTCTAAACATTCATATGTACTTAGTTAAAATCAACCAATGATTCAGATTCATCTCTTTAGTAACCAACAGCAGTGAATACAAGGTAGCAAATCAGGTGTCCACCATTTGTTTTTATTACACTGCCTTCACAAAAAGTAATCTTGTTGTAGGTATGTAATTTTCATCAGCCATAGCCAGATCTGAGGTAAGTAACTCAACTTCACTGATGAAAGAAGACATAATTATAGCAGATCAATGGCATAATATATTCAATACTGTTACTTGTACAAGCACATCTATTTAATTATCAGTTGACTTAGCAGTTTTTTTAATTAAATATTAAAATTAATTTTATGGCTCTGGAATGTGGGAACAAAAAGCACTATACGAATCAGATCAAGACTATGTCTTTGTAAGTGGTACTGGAAAAAGGAAACTGTTACAAATTCAATAAAAGTCAGAATTAAAAAGGTAGAAACACATTTCTCTTTAATCATAAAGGAGAACAAACTCCTGACTTGGCTGCAGTAAAGAACTGAATTAAACATATTTAAAGTCACAAACAGAGGTTTTAAAAATTGTACTTATAGAACACTGACTATCAACTCAAGTCTATGCAAAATACAAAAGAAATCAGTCCCTGCACTAAATACATTTTAGCAGGTAAATTCTTTAACTCTGTAACAGGTTGTATGTGCCGTAAGTTTATTTTCAGAACTGAATCCTAACTAGGCTACTGAATGTTAACACAAACTTTAATTTGACCAGGAAGGTCACAGTAGTCTGTTATTGTCATATTTCTTTGATGTGTAGAAAGCTCAAAATTATTTTCAAGAATGGGTCAAAAAAAAAGTAAAAAAAAAATTTTATGTAAACTACACCTACAAGAAATTAATAAATATTCCTAATATTTTTACATAAATAAAAGATCAGCATAATCTTTTTTCATTCTCATTAGAGATACAACAGCGGGTTGTAATGCCTCTAATAGCGTACATAATATTGCTTTAACCTTGAAGTATTATGATACATCGCTGCCTAGCAATAAGTTACTGCTCTTCTCCTGTATGATACTAAAGTTGTAAAGCAAGAAAAATTAAAAGCCAACAAACCTGAACTGACATTTAGTCATGCTTTTGTTGAGAGAAGCCATTTTCAGCATTTTTTTCTCTTTTTTTTGTTCATGGACAGTTAAAAAGATTCGGGAGGAGGTGGAATTTAGATGGTGAATACAAAATTACTGCAGTTCTGAGAATTGTTTTGTTGTTCTTAGTTTACCTCTCGTGGCACACTCAGAACTAGCCTGCAGACACTCAAGTTTGTGTGAGCTGCAGACTGGAAACCACTGTTGAATAGAGCACTAGGAATTAAAATAATTTCATGTCATCACTGTAGCCAGATTAAGAAGAAAAAACCTACATAAATATGTCTTCAAATCCACAATTATCAAGGGAAATAAAGGTTTGTTTTTTTTTTTTAAATTAATAAAATGTTGTTTCCTATTCACAAATGGCACTCCATCAAGTTCAGCTGCTCCTTTGCCTCAGGAACTAAATCCAGTTCAGCAATACCTGTGTTAGGAAAGTCTTCCTAATTCCTCAATAACACTTCTGGTAAAAATAAAAATAATAATAAAAAATAATTAAAAACAATTAGATAAATAAATAAGAGAGGCTAGGACTGGCCCTAACTTGTGTTATGTCATGGAGTCAAGGCTGACCTTGAACCTGTGCCTCTGTCTTTCAAGGCCAGAACTGTCATTCCTGAGGTTCTCCAGCTGGAAGAACCTTCCCATGTGACACAAATTCACACATCTGGGTGGACATCTGTATCCTAAACAGGAACTGGAATGGCACTTGGAATTTGGACACCGCCATAGCAGTTCTTTGGTAGAGCAGGACTAGGGGACCACTTGTAACCTTCACTTTGAGGTTCTTTAAAGAGCCTGGAGTTTCTCTAAGAGGCATTGTTTGAAATGGTGCAAAGGCCATAGGCATAGGATTTTTTGCAATGCATTTTACCTACAAAATCTTTTATTCCTTTTTTTTTTTTTCTGTTGCTGTTTCTTCCTGGCACAGCAGCTTTAGTAGATCTTCCCCTCTTCTTCGTAACTTAGCAAAATAAGTCTTGCGACTATAATACCAGAAAACAAAAAACAAGACCAAGGACTGAAGCTCATTACCATAAATTAAAATACATTTCCTTCCCTTGAGGTCTTAATTAAAAGCAGGAAAATATATTAAAAAAAAATAAAAGACTAAAAAAATATCAGAGGAAATATTTAATAGCTGGACTTCATCCTGTATCTTTGCTATTCTATTCCCAGGTTTGTGACAGATTTCACAGAAATCCTGCAGGCTAATATTGCTAAAGAATTTTTTATAAATATTTATATTTAGTTAATTCCCTCCTTATTCTTAGCTCCTCCAACACAGTTGGAGTAGAATGTTCCTTTGTTCATAATCCATTTCTTCTTGTTTTACAAAATATACTTGAAAAATATATAGGGAAAAAAACACAACAGATAGATAAAAGATTTACAAATCCAAATAACCCTCATCATACACAATGGCTTCAACCTCACAGTCTGACCTCATTCATTAGCCAAGCACACTGAAATCAGGACAATAAATCGATAGAAGTCGTAAAGATTTCTTGCCTGGACCTTAGTGGGAAGTACTGGAGCCCTGGCCATGTTCTAGAGCAAGTTCTGCAAAGACTAACTTGTGAGACAGTGAGTTGGATAATTCTAATGAGATTTTCTTTACATATTTTCTTTTTTTCCTCACCAACTCTACTTCCAATTTTTCAGTTGTCTGCTTTTTTTTCTATTTAAATTTCTTTTGTTGTTGTTGTTTGTAGTGGTGATGGTGCCAACAGTTTTGCTTTACCACTCTTTCCTTTAGGCCTATAGCATGGACATAACCTTCAAGTCAGAGTTCTTTCTAAGTTGTAGAATCATAGAATAGTTTGGGTTGGAAAGGACCTTCAAAGGTCATCTAGTCCAATCCCTTGCAGTGCGCAGGAACATCTTAAGATAGATCAGGTTGCTCAGAGCCACATCCAGCCTGGTCTTGAATGTCTCCAGGGATGGTGTATCCACCACCTCTGTGAGCAACATGTGGTGGTATTTTATCACCCTCTGCAAAAAATTTCTTCCTCATGCCCACCCTGAATCTCCCCTCTTTTAGCTTAAAAACATTACTCCTTATCCTATCACAGCAGGTGTGCTAAAAATGCTCTTCCTATTTTCTTATAGGCCCCTTTAAGTACTGAAAGACCACAATAAGGTCTCACTGAAGTCTTCTTCAGATTGAACAAACCCAGCTCTCCCAGCCCTTCCTCACAGGAGAGTGTTCTATCCCTCTTATCATTTTTGTGACCCTCCTCTAGACCCTCTCCAGCAGGTCCATATATTTCCTGTATTGAGGACTTGTCCTGGGTTCAGCAGTAGCACTCATTTTTCTCCTTCGTGGTAGCTGGTGCAGTGCTGTGTTTTGACTTCCAGCCTGGGAACAGTGCTGGTGATACCGATATTTTTGGTTGTTGCTAAGTGATGTTTACCCTGACCAAGGACTTTGTGAGGCTCATGCTCTGCCAGGGAGGAGGGGAAGCCGGGAGGAAGCAGAGACGGGGTGCCTGACCCAAACTGACCAAAGAGGTATTCCAGGGGCTTCCAGGTGGGACTCGTTTCTTGGCTGGTGGTTTTGTATTCTCTTCCCTTGTTATTTTCCCTTATCATTGCTGTCGTTGGTGGTAGCGGTGGTGATTTGTGTTGTACATTGGTTGCTGGACTGCTCTTGTCTCAACCCGTAGGAGTTGCACTCTTTCGATCCTCCTCCCCGTTCCTCCGGGAGCGGGGAAGGGGAGAGCCCCGGTGGGCGGGGGGGGGGGGGCTCGATTGTTGTCAGCCCAGCAGCACTCACTGGGAGTGAGTGAACAAGCTGTCTGGCTAGGGTTTAAACCACGACAGGACTCCAGAGCTGGTCACAGTACTCCAGGTGAGGTCTCACCAGAGCAGCATAGTGGGGCAATTTCTCATCCACCAGTCAACCCATCAAATCCCATTTAGAGAGTGAGATATTGTGGGGATCTTTCTGCCAAACATCTCCAAGACACTGGATCTCTTCCCATATTTAAGCTCTTATCACACAGCTGCAACTTCTGTCTCTATTGAACCGTACTTTGCCTACACTTGTTAAAAAAAATGTCTGAAGTATCAGTTTCATTATCTTATAGGCCTTGAAACTGGCCCTCTGCCATTCCGGTTGAACACTCTAAACGTAGGGAATATTTTTAATTGGAAGAATCTCACTAACTATACCAATTCTTTAGGATTCAGGAGTTGCCAAGTCTAAATACATGTTCTGTGTATGCTTTGACTGAATAGCAAGCGATAATTCTGGATGTATACAAACTGTGATCAGTTTGTCATTCTCTCTTTTGCATTTCTCCATATATCTCTCTTCCATTCCACCGAAACATGTGCCTGTGATGTCCCACTCACCATGAAATATCAATCTCCATTTCCACTCCTCCATAAACCCACCTTTTCTGCTTATGAAAGTTCCACAGTAGCAGCTTTGTGCTACTCCTAGGCTTCCCTTAGCTGCAGGAGGAACTATCTGTATGTGCTTCTGAAAATTTCTCCTTTCAGTGTTTAAAAATGTTCCCCCTTACATTTACACAAATATTGATGGCTGTTGAATTCAGCAATTAGTACTCTGAGACACTGCCTATCACAAGCAAATACTGACTCTTTTGTTCCTTTTACTTTCTATATACTACAACTATTTCTAGCTGATCTTTACACTGTAAGTTCACTGTGAACAAAGCAGTGACTTTTATTTGTTGTTTATGAAGAACTGGCCTGGGGTTAAACTGCACAAATCTGTTTGCCTTTAAGAATATTCTTTTTTTATGCTAGGCTTTAAAGATGATATCTAGAGATAGAATATCATCTGAAGAGTGGCATTTATGGAATGATGGCAGTTAGAACTAAGGAACACGAGTAAATTTTTTCTTTAAATAGTGAAATGTGTTCTGGGAGAGAGAGTCACCATCAAGTACATAGCCAATATTCAAATGGAAGCCAGGACCAAACCTAATTTTACCTGAGGTGATAATGACTTCCTTTGTCCTCACAGATTGAGTTCTGACATGTGAATAATCTCTTTTCGCATCTAAAACTGGATGAAGGTATGAATAGGGGTGTCATTTTGGACTCAAGTCTATGTTATTTGTCACCCATTCAAAGGGGACTTTGCCTGCCTGACATCTGTGAACAAAACAGATTTTTTCCATTTGTTTTTACTTTTAGTTTAAACTTATCAAGGCCTCCTTCCCATCTGGAGAGGAAACTTAGAGAAATCTTTTTTGTTTGGTTGGTTTTTTCCTCAGTAGTTGCTACTCATTGCTAGCAGGTATCTGCTACAATCATAGTTTGGTAACAAGCTGACCATTCACAACAAACCATATTACTACAAAATCCCATTGTGTCCATCTAAATTCTAATTCCTAATAGGTAAAGGTATACAAACATATCAATCACATATAAATGGAATCTTTGTTCCTCAAATCTACTGTGAATAGATCTTAATCCTAAAGAAATCCAGTGATCTCTGCAGACCACTGTATCTTTTGTATTTTACTATGCTAATTCTGCTCCAAGCAGCATTTCAGTATTGTTGAGCAATAAGATAGATCATCTTTTTTAGAAGAACAATAATAGTAACAATATTTCCCGATTTTCCACACTTTCCGCAGTTTCCACAAATACTTGCCTTGCCCCACATCGCATACACTTTACTGGAACTATTGACAGGAACAAAGATCTTCAAAAGACAGTATAAACCCTACAAACTTTTTTCAGAAGTGATTTTTCAAACGGCGTGAAAGAGCAACATCAGAAATAAGCAGAGTTCATTAATTGTGCCTCTAGTCAATCAGCTAATTAACTCTATTCAAGTCCAAACCAGCACATTTGGTTAGATAATTGACTAGAAATGTAAAAAAACCAAAACCCAACAGATTAATCATACATGATCAATCCACCTTATCAGCACATTTGAAAGTGTTATTTCTATTATCCCTATCTAATAATAACAGCAGGGTGCATTGCAGGTCTTTTCCCTGTATTTCAGTTTTCCAAACACTGAGAAAGTCTGCCGCTTTTACTTGTGAGACCATCTATTTCATAATCCAGCCATTACATCGCACTGGTTTTAACCTGGTTTTATTTTTTTGTGCTCTGTTCGTGGGTCTAAACATTTGCTGTCGTCACTGTTCATGCTTCCCTCACCTCCATCTTCAATATAATCACTGAACGCAATCAATAAAAGCCACCAATTGCCAGTGTAATATTTCTAAACAATTCTTTAAGATTTTCAGGTTTATCTAAGTTTCCCACCTAATTTACCTTCAGCTTCCATGTTCCAGTGACCACTAACAGTTTGCTTCATTATATGAATCCTTCTTGAGGAAGCTTTTATTGGCAGCTTGCACTGAAATAATCTACTGGCTTTTCCCATTCATGCAGCTTTGTTTTGCAATGATTTGTGAGACCAGACCTTAACAAAGATTGCTTCATGGATACTGTCTCTTTCATCCTTCTGTTGGTGAGCATCTGTGAGAATAAAGCTCATGTGAAAACAGTTCACGTATTACAAGCTGTCACATATGCCTTATAATTAGTCTCTGCTGCAGATTGCAGAGAAACTTTCTCTGTTTCCTATATAAACTGTGCCAAAGAATACACTTTTTTATCATCTTTTTGTATACATACATAAGATAATTTCTCCTGCACTTTATCCTCAGCACATGCTCTCTGCATGCATGGACCTAATTCTGAATAGTCATCTCCTTTCTTACTTTCTATACAGCCACAAAACCTCTTCAGTCTCTTACCACCCTTATGGCAACATGTACAAAACAAGAAACTCTTGGTATCAAAAGCTCATTATTTTGCTGCATCTAGTTAGCACCCCACAGACTGCTGAAGCTCCTTCTTGCAACACTATGGATCCAGTTACCTACACGTAGGGAGGCAAGAAGTGGTGCTTGTAGTGCCCCCGCTGAGACTTCATAGCAGTGAAGTTCCACACAAGATAGGTAAAACTAACAAACAGGTCTGTCTCCTAACAGTTTTCAATGGCACTGCTTTCATTAGCTCAGCTCCACATGCAAAGATCAGAGCAGGAGCTCAAGCTCATTTCCTGTTACATACATTCAAATATATAATTCAGATTCGCTGCTGTGAACATGTCTTTTGTTATTGAGTGTATGTATACAGCATACACAGGGCAAAGTCAATATCCGTTAAAAAACAAAAACAAAACCAAACATAAGAATCCATTAGAAAACCCATGGATTGGATTATCAGCAATGTTTTGTTCTATAGTGGTCCCCAATGTCCTTCCCATGACACGCTCAAAGGGATGGATGACTTTCTTTTGTCCCTCATTCAGCTGACACATTTCACTACAATGCTTTATACTAAATCTTCAGGGATTTTCAAAGATTTGAGCAGACAGATACACAATTTTTCACTAGCTTTTCTTGAATTCTTCTCTTGAATGGAACCATTATGAACAGTACTTGACATTTGTTATTAAAGGAGTTCAGTGAAGAAATAGCAGGATAACTTCCACCATTATCAACTTCAGGAATCTATTTATCTGACAGAATATACCAAATGCCAGCAAGAAACCATGGAGTTTTGGAAAAGAATGAATCTTATACTTATTCAGGTGCATATCTGGCCATAGAAGTAAAGTAAGAAACATATGACAAAATATCACATAGTTTGGGATTATTAAAAGCTTTATTTTCAGAGCTGCAGGTAGTTAGAGAAGTTTTGTTTTCTTGTTCAGATTGTTGCTTTGCAATCACTGACATTTCTTTTCTGTAGGGTTCCTCTAAATTCAATGGGCTTCTTGTCTGCCTTTTTAACACACTCATAGTTTCAGAGAAAAGCACAGTTTGATTTCATTTGCAGTTTAGAAGAAGGAGAAAGAGGGAAAAAAGGGGAATGTATCATTCATCATTATACTTACTCTAAAGAGCCAGAAAATTCCCCTCTGGATGCCTGAGGCTTGGGAAGTGCAGTTCTTCCTAGTGGGGAAGCAGGAAACTTGGCAAGTCCCTGCATTCAGTTCTCTCCAGTTTCTGGCTCCAGTCTGTGCTCACTGCTCAGCTCCCCACCTTTTCTACAATCATCCAATAGAAAAGAACATGCCAAGTGACACAAGGGAAAAATAAATAAAAAAATAATAACAAAAAAGTTAACTTCATAACATCTGGTATTATTTAAAAATCACAATGGAGGGTTATTTTTAATATTTCTATGCTTAATTTCTCCCTATGAAACAGCAGGAAATGCAAAAACAACAAAACATTAAGGGAACATCTATAAAGCCAAGTTTCTCTCTTTTTGTTTTTTAGGGATTTTTTTAGGTGAACGTGAAGGTTCACCGATTTTTAGCTTCCCAAGTTAAAAAATATGTAAGTAAATGACAACCCTTACCTAGATAAAAGTACAGAAAGGCCAGCACCTCTTACTGAGATGCTAAGGAATGCTCAAAGAGCATAGTCTGGGGATGTGTAGCCATGCTAGGACTTTTTACACAACTGTTGAAGCTGTTTGCTTGTAGTCTGAGTGAGTGTATGAATACAGGAATTGCTAGGTGAAACCCAGAAGAAAGCCTGTGGACAGGCCTCAGTATAAGAAGTGACTACAGAGTACGTACCTAGAGACATGCCAAAGGCAAGTATCTGGAATGTAACTACTTTGGTTCCTGATGTGCTCATCACTACTCTTTATGCTCAGATTATTTTTTTTAATTGTTTTGATAATTAAGGCACCATGACATGCCCTGGATTAACACACTTGGGCATCTAACAAGTTTTAGCCATGCTAGGGATTTTAATGCACATGTAATGCGTGAAAAGCCTCATTATACAAAATTTATTTAAGCCACACTAGGAATGACTTGGAACATAAGATAAGTAAACCCCTTTCTCCTCCCCTTGTTATTTCTGTAACTCTCTAGGGTAGATCAGCTGTTAAGGTTCTTAGTTTGGGGGAGAATCCCAAGGAAAGGATTACTGTGATATATGTATATTGAGGAAGTAATTTGAAGAAAATTGAGACATTAATACACTTGTTGGCCCACTCCTGTGTTATTCAGAGTCACTAAGGGCATTTGACAGACACCTGCTTCAATATCTGGTGTTCATCTGTCTTAAAGTGCTGAATAAAACACAGAGTGGTCCTAACTGATGTCAACCAGAGCCTCTTAAAAATATACCTCTGTAACACTCAGAGTGAGACACTCTGTCTAATTCCCCCAATGTACAGCATAGCAACACTCAGACATGATAACAGTACTCAGGACCACGTTTAGATCCTCAAAGCATCCCTCCTTCATATATGTGATTGTCACACTTTCTTTTTAGTAATCAGAATTCTTTTCAAGCCCCTTAAAACAGCCTTTCTTGATCACATACTGACTTTCAACCTAAGCTCTAGCTGAAAGAGCTTTTGCTCTCTTTGAGTACTTCCATGTGACTGGTATAAGCAGAACTCTCCCGTCTTCCCTTCTAATGAAAGTACATAAGCTGTTATACCTCATCAGTCATAAAGATTTCTCTTTTATTCATTTTTATCCCTGCTGTGGGAATGACGCTGCTTTTTTTCCAGCAGCTGTCTCTTTTTCCAAACCTGCTCACCAGGATACTGTACTTCAGGGTGCAGTATACACACTGTATGGATGGTTTGAATTACATGTCAAAAGCCTCACGAGAGAATCATTTGTCAGGAAAACCTTTGTCTGGATGGTCTCAAAATTAAACCTGCACATTCTCTCGCTGACTGTCAAGAGGACCACAAATCTCTACAAGTCTAAGAAGTATCTTTTAGTACAAAGATAGATCCAATTCTGTTGACCAATGGCACTACCTCATTCACCTCTGGATTTATATCACTTACCAAACAAAGGGGGGAAAAAACACATTTGCCAAAATTCTTTATGTAACTGTGGGACAGCTCCACACATTATCTAAATCTATCCTAGTCATACCTGTTCAATTAGAAGCTAGACAAATCCTTGACTAAAAATGTTCATTTTATATACCATATCAGGTTTACCGATACTGAGTGACTAATCATCTAATCATATTGGATTTCATTGTGATCAGTACTTAAATTTTACAGGGTTTTCTCATGGAAAGTCAAGAAACCTGATAAAGAATGTACAGAAGTGCCTCAACACAAAAGGAATCATTGGTGCTCCATACCTTATTGCACAGAGCCCAACAGCACCTGAAAGCTGGCCATCCAGGGTTGCACCAAGAAGCCACCCTCCTCATTTGCCTCCACCTTGAGCCTTGGGCACCACAGAGGACAGCAGTAGACCTTGTGGCGTCCATATAGTGGCCAGTGATCAGACATCACTGGGTGGGTCTGACCATTAAGCACCAGGCAGGCACTTTTAGAGCTCTGTAGTCAGCTGTTCCTGATCTAACATACCTGTTATTTAGTGAAGTTTACTATAGAACTCTCCAGTCATCAGTCCTGCATGTGGAATCAAGGCTGCTGAAACTGCATTTCCCCTTGAAGCACTGACTATGCAAACAGCAGCAGAAGAAGCATATTTTTCATGCTACCAAAAACCCCCCAAAAAACACAAAACAAATAAACAAACAAAAAAAAAAAAAAAAAAAAACTGAAAAAAAACCAAGCCAAAAACCCAAACCAAACAAAAAAAAAAAAAAAAGAAAAATGATAGGATAGGAAACCCAACAGATTTCACTTTTAGTGTAGTTTGCAAAGAGCTGTGGGGCAGAGGTCTTGCCTCATGTGAATAAAAGCAGAGAGCGTAGGCAGGAGCCTCCCATCTGCTTTTGCTGCAGTGGGGGGATGCCAGCCATCCCTCACACCCAGGGCTTAAGCTGCCTGGGCTTGGGGCCAGCGTCCAAACTGCACAGCTGGAGGCCTTAAAGGAAGCTGTAATGAGAGAAGCTAGAGGCAGCTCCGGCAAGGAATGCCCTCCTACAACTTTCTTGTGGGGCACTTGTAAGTGAAGGCTCTCACCCTCAGTCCCAGACAGAGATATGGTTGCAGTAGCATCTCAGCTGGGCAAGAACATAACAGTCTAGACCTGGACCTTAACCCAGCTGGGCAGTATGGGCTTTCAGCTGAGCCTGGTGGCCACCCCCTATCCTGCATGACTGTGCTTAGCTTCTTTCACCTCCCTTGGCACAGCAGCCTGCCCTGCTGCTCCCCAAAAAGTTGTCAGCACAGAGATGCTACAGAGCGCAGGAGAAACGAGAAGGGAAATTGCAGGGGCTTTATATATTATAAGGTATTTAAAACAAAGTAATTAACAGCATCTAACATGCTGAATGTTTTGCTTCTGGCCAAAAATGACACAACCTATTAGTCTGCTTGTAAAAGCTGCGTACTGTTTTTTTATGGGGCAAGTGAGAACATGTTTTATATACATACACTTTTCATAAAGTGAAAATCACCAATCACTATGTGTGCATAATTCTCATGAATGTTATTGTAACCCCATATGTTCTTTGGTCTTAAAGGCACCATGTGAATAAACACTGGAAGCATTTGGCTAGTCATAACCAATTATGACCAAGAAGGTCATAATTCAGCACACAGACCTAGGTCTATTAGCTATTAGGTCATCTACATCAGCTATTCAGCTGTGCTGAAACTGAACTTGGGCAAAATTCATACATGTGCAGTCCAACATGTGTGTTGTAATCCCTAAACAGCATTGAGCTGTCCTTTTCCTGCAGAGGTATCTTAACCTGCTCTACAGGCTCTCCCTAGCCAGAGCTCCATTTCTGTCTATGTGCAGCCCCTCTTCAAGCAGATTTCAGTTCCTCACCTGTCACAGGCTTAATCAGGATCCAGAACTTCATTGCTCTGCTTAGTGTCCCAGCGATGTGGTCCAGAAAACATTTTCAAATGACATTTAATGCATGCTGTCATAATCAAACATAATCCCAGTAAAGACAGAGAAAGTTAATCTGGTAAACACACCTGGGTTGTGATTTCTTACCGTTCAGCTCTTTTATAGTAGTTTAAACTTCCAGTACTAGGCAGAAGAGGGAAAGTAGGTTCAGAGCTAATGAAGTGCAAACTTGTCACATAAATACTTAAATCAACAGGCCACAGACCTTCCTTGCTCCCTTGGGTTAAATAGGAGAGAGATTAAGTGGGACAGAGAAAGGCATCATTGGTATCATGGGCAGAGCCGCTAGTCTGGAGGGGTGACCTGGGGTTTTGCTCATGCTGCCGGCACCGCAGTTGCAGCCTGAAATCCAAACACTGGACTTGCGCTGTTTTGTAGTGGAAGTGCCCCATTAACTGCTGTTTTGAACTCCGCCATCCTTTCTGCTGCAGGTCCTTTTGTGAGGATTTTGTTCTGTTCTCAATCATAATGACAGGGTAAAAATGCCTTCCATTCTCTACAAATTTCAGTCTGTACTGGGTGATTTCCTCTGCTTTTCATAGTTTAATTGCTTTGTCAAAAAGAGTAATTCAGGGTCTTTTAGAAAACTCCCAGGGAGGTTTTACCAAAGTCCCAAACATGACCTCTTCTCACAGAGAATTGCAAGACTGACTTTTATCCTTATATCACTGAAGCGCTTCTATTATTTACATTTTGGGGGGGGGACGGGAACGACGTGGCTGGATGACTGCATGGTCATGTGTTCTATTTCACCTAAGGAAGAAAAGTAAAGGTTAGTGTCTCAATCTGAATTTCTCAACCTTTTACAAGCACTGAAATTCAAACCAAAATATGTTTTTAACAGAATATACTTGTGCAAGGGTGAACAGAAGCCAGCCGGTGCATTGATCCTTTTCTGTCAGTTTCGGGATTTGAACTGAAATTATTAATTCTGCCACTGCTGTATCTAGACCTTGCCTAGATTAATGAAGTTAAATATAGAAAACCTTAAGAGACATTATTAACTTTATACTGAGTGCCGATCAAGTGCATGGTCCCACACCAGACCTTGCCTTCTGCACTAATGACAGCAATTTATCTCCAGTCTTTCATTATTTAAAAACAGTTTGCCACCCAAATACATGCTAATGAATTTGACTGCAAGACTTGACTCTGTAAGACAGCATGTACAACTAGCACTGCTTCAAGGAAATAAAGGGTAAATTTATGACATGATAATATTTCTTAAAAGACTCTGTTCTAGTCATTTGTATTACAGAGCAGCAGTTGATGCTCTGTGGGATCATCTTTTCAATATGCTTTTAATTGTGCAAGTATTCTTTGCTTGTTATAAATAGTAGGCTATTAGGAAAGGTTATTAAAAAACTGATTGGGTCTTCCCTTATAGAAACTACCACAGTCTTATCAAGTTTCCATCTACTTTTTCCTTCCAAGTCAAGTAGCAGATCAGAGCTACTGCCTAGTATTTCTTGAAAGTAGGTTTTAGTATTTCTTGAAAGTAGGTTTTGGGTTTATTCTTCGATTCCTGTGGCATCTGACAAATTTATTTGTCTGCCGCCTTCTTATTTAGTTCCCTTGTAATGCAACATGTATTTGTATTACTAATCCTGTTAAATATGTGTCAATGAGGGCTGGGGAGATGGGACATGAAATCTTGAGTTCTGTGTACAATGTGATCTTGCCATTCCCAGACTGGACTACAAAATTCCACTTCTCTTCTTTTTTTTCGTTAGCCAAGAATAGTGGCTCATATTATGTTCCTTCCCCTTGTGGTTCCCTGTAACATGTTCCAAAACTAGAAGGTGCCCAGCAAGGGGTTAAAGCCACAGAGACTAAGTGTGTCTAAGACAGGTTAGTGACAGCTCAACAGCATGACAGAAAAGTGGTTCTGTTTCTAACAAATATCCCGCACCTCTATCAAATTACAGTGTAGAGACTGCCTCAATGAATTTGCCTAATGCAGAGTCACAGATCAGACCATCCTTCCTTACCTTGTGTAAATAACCTTAGCATGTACACTGTGCTTTAACAAACTCTTCTGCGCATTCAGAGAAATTATAACAGGTATATGCAACAACTTTGTGCCTAGAGAAGTGGGACGGGGCCTTTACCTCATTGGCTTTAAAGGGCCTTTGCCGTTTTCCTCTACCTTTCAGGCAGATGCAAAAAGACATGCAATGGATGTTGTTTCAGGAGCCTGGAGGACTTCATGTGAGACTATTGACTCAAAAGTGGCTCTGTGAGGCTGCCAGGGAATTTTCCATTTCAGTGTAGTGGTACTTTTTAAACGTTAAGCCCTAAATAGTTAAAGTAATATTTATTTACCTGAATATTAATGTTTTCTATGAGAAGTTATCCCTACTTCATGAATGAGCAGACTGATTTTCCTACATTTCTTCTTCATCCTTTAGCATTTCTAATTGTGTCATCTCCCAACAACACCGCAGCAATTGCTAAAACCCCCTCAGGCCTTCCCTTAGACTAGAAATTTTCTAGTTTTAGAATCCATTTTGATCCTATGTTGCAGCCTGGGACAAGTAAACATCCATCCATGAGCAAACATAGTCTGCTGCTAGTAGGTAGTCTGCCAGTCCTTAGCTTCCCTGTTGTTTCCCACAAGCTACTGCCAGTCTCTGATATCACCTTATCATCACCACTATGTTATTCTGCAGCTTTCCCACCTGTGATTTAATTTCAAGTAGCCTGAACAGAATAATATCAAATAGAAGATAGAGGGACACTTGATGCTCATTAAGAAAACAAATATTTCATTTATTCCCCTCAGCATGCCCTTAACACTTTTCTGACAGTACTGTAAAAACTCATGTTAGAGCTCAACCAATTCTGCTCCAAGTATTGCCCAATCCAGCCACTTAATGCAAGATCTTGATGGTTATCATTTCTTTTCTGTTTGTATACTGAACAGTTTCATGTCTCCAATCACAATTTCCATTTTCATTTAATGGCCTTGTGTGTGGTTTTTTGGTGGTTGGTTGTTTTTTTAACTCCTTTCTTTCATTGACTGGCTTGTGTTTTTGAGAGCTAGAGAACAGTTCACACCCATGAAGGCAGACCCCCTTCCCAGACATAACCCCCTTGACCCTTAAGGCATTTCTGTGAAAGCAGCTGCCATGAAAGCAATTTGATTTTGATCTGGGTCCAAGAAATAAATAAGCTGTATTCCATATATGCATATTCTGAGCTACACTTTAAATGTCACATAATTTAAACTTTGCATATAACCATAACATTTCTCTGCAGCTTATACTTTTGCATTATGCATTTATGCAAAATGCACTTAGTCAGGAGAAATCCTTTAAAATTCTCATCTTTATGCCACAGGGGAAAATTATCGACTGCCGTTTACTTATACAAATCCAGAAATAGTTGTCTGAGTTACTATGTAATTTAATTCATTAATTTGAATCTAAACTTAACACTGCTTTCTTCCTTTGTCTGAAGTTTGATTGATGGGCTGTAACAGGATTGATCCTGTTACTATTGTCTTTGATTAATAGTTTTAAAGAATGTATTTCCATTTTGTTTTTTGTAATTGTTTTTTGAATATACTAGCTGTGATAATTTTAATCGTAGTTACTTTTTACAGGATGCTACAGAATGATTTTTTTTTTTTTTTGTTCACAGTCTCATTCATTTCAATTTCATTTCCAATTCCTTAAGCATTCAATTATTGTATTTATTTGTTGCAACAATTTCTCTCTTAGGATGACATTTTCTTCTGCAGGAAATACTCTTCTGAATTTAACATTATTTCATCTTTGTAAATCATGAAGCACGTACTTTCATATAACTAGCACATTTGCATACTTTATTAACTAGCACACCAAACTGATCAGTGTGGCTGTAACCTACCTTCCAGATTTATAGAACATTTGACAGATAATATCATCATAGATTTCAGTTTTCAGTCTCCACAAATGTGCCAAACTAAATTAAGGTTTCATATTTGTAAACACAAGCAAAATTTTTATTGATGCATCTGAAACTTCAGAATTATTTTCTAATTTTTATATGCAGCCAATTTTCATCAGGTTTACACCTTTTGGTGGAAGTATGATAGAAAAAAATACTCATAAAGCCTTTTCCCCCCACTGTATCCCAAGAAGTTTTGAGGACTTTTACAAAACCAGCCTCAGCTATTCAAGTCAAGCCTGTGGGAAATAAAGACTATAGACAGGATCAATGAAAACTACTTGTATCATATGACTTGGGGAAGCAGAACTGGAGTTCAGAAGACCAAAAGAGAATTGGATTAGTCTGGTTTTCTATATACCACTCCTACCTTTTTCTTTCCACCTGTCCATTCTTGTCCACTTCATGCACTGCTTATCCAAGTATTTGCCACTGCTTCACTCACACCAGCACAAGAGATTTGCTGTATTGTGGCAAATTTTTCATATATATATATATATATGGACATATATACATATATATATATGAATCTGTTTATACACACATTTACAGATTTAGATATAAAAAGAAATATTTGAACCTGTCAAAGCATTTTTGTTTTGGCTTAACAAACTACATTTACAGTGGTTTCATGTCTCAAAACCACAGTTTGGATCCTTTGCCTGAATGGGGGCTCACAGGATACATTTACTTGTGCAATTGTTACTGTGCTGCTTGCAGTATGATCACCAAGCATTCATACCAGCATAATGTCAGAAAGATGGGAGAGGGAGGCATGGTATCACCACACCATTAACTAAAAGTAGTACTCTGAATTACCACGGTGTATTTCTACCATCAACTGAAAATTCAATAGCTTCTGATAAGAGGTGGATAACTCCTTGTTTCCACCAGCAGTTTATGCAATTTGTTGATCTAATTTTGCCACAGGCAATCATTGGATTTCATTACAGAACTTGTCAACCCTCCCCCCCTCCCCAACCCCACTGCCAAAAATACTTCTGAAGAAATGCTGTCCAGAGAAAAAAGCTAAAGAGGCTTTCAGCTGATCCCCTCACATCTCCCACAGTTTCAGGGATTTTAAAGCTTAAGGGACAGTGACCTTCTTGTCTGACCTTCCTATCACAGGCACTAAGATACACTAGCCAGCTAATATGATGTTTTTGAAGGTTATCAGTATCAAGTAACACTCATGTTTACTTTCATTTCAGCTTGATATGAGGAGTTAAGAATAGCCCTTTTATGGCATGCACAAAGAAAACAATGTGGGATGGTCTGGTCTAGTTATAGCACACATGTATCTGTTCTGCATAAGCTCTAATGAGCAAATGTTACAGGGAAGGCAGTCCTAATATTACTGAGAGAAAAACCAACAAGTGAGGAAAAAGAAGTTACCTAACAAATCATCATGGTAGCAATGTTTGCTAATATTATCTTTTCAAACCCCTGGCCTTTTTCCACCTTCTACTCTGTCAAGTGTAGGCATGTCCTGTTCGGCTCCCTGTCTCTCCCAGGACTTAGCTAAGCATGCCCTCTCAACCTACCATGCCCACTGGCAGTCAATTTAAGCAATGTGTAGGCAACAGCAGCATTTGCTTTATTCTCCAGCTGCCTTGAAGATATTTTGGTGGACCTATAGAGAGTGGAAGCTTACAAACATGGGAAAGGTTGGGGGATGTGGTACAACTCAGTAAACCAAACCCTCCAGAATATGTCAGGCTCAGGAGAACAGAACAGAAAAGAATAACAAAGAATATTCAACCTTACTTTAAAAATTAATGGTCCTTTGCCCAAACGTCAGTTCCCTGAACAAATGTCCCTATTTTTTCCTCCACAGTAAATACCCACAACAATTCCTAACAACAGCTATCATGGCTTTAAAGATATAGTCCCCTCAGGATCTCCTCTTGCTTTCAAAAAAAAAAATTAAATTATTTGATTTTTCACTCATGGCATTGCGCAGCTCATCATTGTAATCTGACTGGGAGATGGGGTGGGTGACCTCTTTTATTTGAGTCTCTAGCCTAAATCCATTTCAACCCCACTGCTCTGCTTTATGCCAGACTTCCTTTTCCACAGAACAGCACAAAACCAGCCGCTCAGAATGAATGATTTTGTATCAAACTGCGCAGGCAATGAAACATACAAAACCAAATATGAATATCCCAGTTTTAAAAACTTCAGATGCTAAGGTCTGGTTTTGTAGTCTTGCGGACTTACTTAATGGAAGAGAAGGTTTTCTACAAACTCATAAGATACAGTAGTTCACATATAAAGTACACAAAACCTTCAACAAATTACATCTTTCTATATCTTCCATCTGTATAAGGTACAAAGTAATGTTCATTTCCATTTGGTAAATGGATATGGTTATGCGAATTCTTTTTGAAATGGTACACGGTTTGTTTTTGTTATCAGCGTGAGAAGTAGGTGTAATTTAATTGAAATTAAAACAACAGTGACTTGCTATCTAGTAAAAAGAATTGTGCAGCCCATTCCTTGAATACTGCTTATTAGTTTCCTTGGTAACTTGTAATCATTTGCCTCCCTAAAACAGATGAGATGTCAACAAATATGTACTGTAGTAGTGGTTTGATACATCAAAAAGAAAAGTGCTGTAATGACAGCATAATAAATCTTAACATGAAAACTTAATGGCCACATTAATGACATACTAACTATAGTCCCAGATTCATGCTGCTCACCATTGTGTACTTCTATTTCATCGCATGGTTGTGACATACAATACTATATGAAGCACCTTCCGAGCACCCGCTCTGACATTAACTCCAGACTAAACATTTTAAAGCAATCATTTATGTACTAATAAAATCTCACAATTAAATTATGGCAGCTCTTCCTAGAGTGATGCTACTAATTAGACAAATCTTATCCTGATTCCTTTTAGCTTTATATATTATGTCAACAAAGACAAAATCTTTATATGCTGACACAGATATATTCCCAAAGTCTGGCAACAAGTTCATGTGTCTCTACACATTTCTGATATAGTTTCTTTTCAAGGAGTAATGTTAAAAAACCACAAAATCAAAAGACCAACAAAACACCAACACCCACTACAGTTTCTAAACCAGGAATAAAAGAGGACAAAGGGAGTGCTGTCTCAGTTTGGGAGGATATATAGGTTACTGATTTACAGAGTTTGGAAAACAGATTTCCAGCAGCTCTTTGCATGATGCACAGTAACTAAAACTCACCAGGGAACAAAAAAAAAAAGCTGAAATTGAGGGTAGATGGTTTTTATCTAGACTTTAGAAAAGCCTTTGACACCATTTCCCACAGCATTCTCCTGGAGAAACTGGCTGCTCATGGCAGGGACTGCCATGTACTTCACTGGGTAAAAAAGAAAAAAAGACTGGATGGCCAAGGCCAAAGAGCTCAATCCAGTTAGTGGCCAGTCACAAGTGGTATTCCCCAGAGCTCAGTACTGGGGCCAGTTCTGTTTGGTGGTTTTATCAATGATCTGGATAAGAGGATGGAGTGCACCCTCAGTACGTTTGCAGACAGCATCAATTTAGGCATAAATCTTGATCTGGTTGAGGGTAGGAAGGCTCTGCGGAAGGATCTGGACAGGCTGGATCAAGGCCAACTGCATGAGGTTCAACAAGTCTCAGCGCTGGTTAAGGGTATAAAGCACACAATTTACAAGGGGGTAAGTTTGGCAAGGAGAAAAGGCTAAGAGGGAGGGGAACTAATTGCTGTCTACTTAGAGGCAAGGTAAAGCAGGACTCTTCCTTAGAGTAGTGCTTAGTAAAACGTAAAGAGGCAATATATTCTGCCAGTAAGAGATTTTAAATAGATATATAGGTAAAAAAAAGGTAACAATGGTTAAGCTCTGAACCAGGGTGTCTAGAGGTGCTGTGGACATTCTAACTCTGTAGATTTTAAAATCTCAGCTAGACAAAGCCCTGAGCAACCTAATATAACTTTGAAGGTTAGCTGTGCTTTCAGGTTGGGCTTGATGAGCTCCAGTGGTCTACTGAAAATTATTTTGTGATTTGATGGTTGAATACCTGGAACTGCCTTTGGCATCTTTAGAGTTAAGTGGAAATCGAAGAGGGATTTAAGTTTGCAGTGGTTATGTGTATCAGGAAAAAGCATGACTGAGTTATGCCTGAAGTCCCTGTTTGGAGCAATGTAGCAGTTTCTGAGGCCTTAAGGGATAACAGCAGTTGTGATAACTACTGCAGTAGGCCAAGGTACATGTAACTAAGATGATGAGGACCATAGCAGGCTTCAATCTCTTTAAGGGGGTTGTTGCTACTTGTTTATCTCAAAAGTACCCTTATGTGGGGAGTGAAGGCAGTGGGATTTGCATGAAAAAGAGTTTGGGAATGAGCTCTGAGGCCTTGTGCTTGACAGGCCCTGGGGCGATGAGTTGGAACGTTGAAGGACAGGAGGATGGGCCAGGATGTAGTTCTGGAATCTCAGTTGGAGGCCAGAGGATGTGGGGGTTGTGAGAGGGTCTGCAGCATTGTGACTGGACTATTTATGTGGAGAGTTATAGAGTGGCCAGTGAGATTGAACGTTATATGTATGTGCAGGCTGGGAAAGTACTGAAGAGGGGGATAAAAAGGGCTTGGTGGGAATAAACGAGGATTTGAGTCTCTGCAGCAACTTGAGTCCCTGTTGTGAAATGCCACACCATTACAGTTCACAAAGCCATGCCACTATTTGAAAGCAGAAAACCCATGGCTGGCCTATAGACCAAATACCTGACCAAATATTGAAATGTCTTTTTCTTCTCTGGGATTTCACCAGGTAAGGAAGTTTGGACCAGTTTTTAGTGACAGACTGATTCTACTTTGCAGAAACAAGTGGAACTAGACAAGCTTCTGGTAACACAATGAAACTGAGGAACATAGGATGAATAGTGGAAAATAATGAGGAAAGGAAACTAAAGAAATATATTAATTCTAGGGACACAACAATTAAAGTATGATGTGGTTAGGACAGGTCTATATTGAACAGAAGCATATTCTTTTAAATAAATGGGTAATCAACAAGTCTAACTACCCCCTGATACTTCCCTATATGTACTTTGTTGAGTTTGTTTTATCTGCATTAAATCATTTGCTGTGTTGCATATCTTTGCTTTACATTTGCATGTTGCTAACAGTTAAGTGATTTGTGATCCAAGAGGGATAAAAACAAGAGTTCTCCAATCGTTTCTCTGACCCCGCGTACATTTGCAGTGGCAGAGACGAATTAGACATCCACACGTGCCAGCCCCTCTAGGCTGATTTCTGAACACCCTTGGGAAGAAGATCTGTGATCTTTCACATTGTGGTCACCCCCCCTGCTCTCTAATAGGACATGAAGAGCACAGTGTGTGCCACTGTTGAAGCCTCTGGAGATTTTAGCAGCTAGGCCGTAACAGTGGAACCCACAGAAGGAGCTAAATATTAAACATAACATTTGAATAGAATTTTGAGTAGAATTAGAAAACATTTTGTTCCACAAAATTCCTTCTCTCTAGCTCAAGAAATGCTTGAATAATACAAGTACCTGCATTTCCCTCCTGGAAAAAAACCACAACACAGGTATTGACAATGTTGACGCCTAATCCCAATGCTAAATCTATGCGCCATGCTTTTCCAGATTTCAGAATGCCAATATAAAGGAATAAAGGCTTAATATAGTATAAAATGCCCAAGAGAGAGCAGGAAGAAACTGTAACCACACACTGTTAACTAAGACTGCACATATATTTTAGGGGCTTCCTGTTGAGCAGCTTGGTCAGCTGCCTGTCTACTGGACAAGAAAGCGGCTTTGCAAAGGAAACTGACCTTCGCTCACAACCACATATCTACAACACAAGTGTTATAACATCTAAATTTTAAAGCCTAGTATCTTTCTTAGGAATCAATAAGTGTATCCCAAATGACTTCTCCTTGCTGGGAGCAGAGATACTGCAATTTTAGCTGCTTTTCTCTAGGCAGCTTTTAATTAGACATTAGCTGTCCTACAAACTAATTTTTCCCTCCTATTGACTTGCGCCTTTTGCCAGACCAAGGACAATGCCAACAAAGAAGTTTACCTTAAGCAGTGTCAGCACCAGCACAGTCTTTAGCTCTGTGATTTTGGAAGAGGGTGAAAGAAGCCAGGGTCATAAGACCAGAAAAATCTGGCTTAGGAGCCTGGTAGGGAACTATAGTCAGAAGAGTGTGATAAATCCTTCAGTAGGCAGAGAGATATGCAATTATGAATGTCAACATTTTCTTCCCAGGTACTTTGTAGGGGAAATAGCATTTGGGCAAAACAACCTTTTATACTGGGCTGAGCCTGCTAGTCAGTGTATCATTTAAGCCCAGTAACTGACGTTTACTCATCAGTTTCATGACAGTTCAATCACTAGATAGATAGGTTCTTAGACCAGATCTTATTCTCCTGTAATCAAACACAGCACTTCTTCAGAATCCACTTATAGAAGCAGATGCCGTCCTTGAATAATTGCCCAACACCAGGAATGGTCTGCACACAAAGTTGGATTCGTATGCTGCCTTCACTACACAGAACTGCAACCTTCTCCCCTCTGCAAACCAAACTAACAACCCACTTTAGCAAGAGATCCATTTTTTCAATTCATGCTCTATATCTTCATTCACCATCAGTGTCTCAACTCCTGTCTGTGTTAACCCATGATATACCATGAAGTGTAACAGAGACTGGGAAGAGGTGAAGGTAAGAGCACACAGGCGTAGCATTTCAGGCTCTTTGACAGCTACAAGAGGATCTTTATGCTCTAAGAACAGTTTCTTGCTCAGCAGTCCTGGGACACACAAACCTGTGCTTTGGCCATGTGCAGATATTTAAGTTATGAGTGTCCAGGGAGCTCTGAATGGGAAAGTTTCCATCCACCACACCTCAGTCAAGCAAAACCCTGAGACAATTGGTAGATTCTGAGTCTATAATATAGCAAGCTATTTACAGTTTCTGTGAGAATAATATGCAATTATTAATGGTTACTTTATTTAGGAGACAAGAGGGTTTTTCCATGACTAAGGTACTGCATCTGTAGTGGCTTGGCACTAAAGAAGAGAACAAATAGAAACAGCAGTTCTTATGGAAGATTTTCCAGCTACGGTCTCTCTGGTAAGTCAGCAGATTTAATGCAGAATATAAACTTTTTTTACAGGGTTTTTTATAAACCATAAACTGATTATGGTTTGACAATAACACTTGTGTTCCAAACTAAGCCACCAAAAACTGCTATAGGCCTTGAAAACCAATGAGGCTATGCTGATTTAGACTTGCTAAGGAGCTAGTGCCAAACTTTCAAATCAACCCTCAGCCTTTATAAAAGGACACACACACCATCCCCCTAAAATGAAAAGTTAGTATTTCTATCCAACAAACAGCTCTGTGCAGTGAAAGGAAACACTTGACTTCTTATAAATTGCTAAGCAATTGTGATTTCTCAACTCAGGATTTTTTTTTCTGAGAGGCTAACAGATAGGAAACAGAGCTCACCCTAGGTTTGACTTAGTGGTGCTGGAAGCATGAAAGGCATGCCACTGTTCACAAAAAACTTTTACATGCACATTGTAGTTTATACTTAAGATTTATTCCTGCTGTCCTCAATGAGATTCTGTATTCACTGCAAACTTCAGCTTCTATGATAGAGCATGATGATCTCATGGTGCAAAGACTGGTGTTTCACCTAAATGCTGGTTATAGGGAGAAGAGCTCAATTACCTTTACTCCATCCTTCTTTGTGATCATACATAAAGCTCAGTGCCTCCATTTCCTTTCCTGCCCTTTGACTTTCTTTTAGTCTGTGACTTCTAGAGTAAAAATCATCTCTTCTATTCTTTACAAAGTATGTGGTAATATTGCCAGGGTTCTGAGGCCCTCTGTCCCCTGGCCTGGGAGCTGCATTTGAACCTAGGCTCTTCTCTTGGAGGATGCCCAAGTGAAGCTGTAGGTCTGCCTGTGCCTGGCATTGCACCTTTCTCATCCTGACTGCCTTGCTGCTCCTGGCCTGGATAGTCCTGGACTCTCAGCTTACCTGGTCACTGCCACCAGATCGGCTCTGCTCACCTTGTTGTGGGACTAGCCCCCTGTTGGAGAGTCCCCTGCCTGGCTGCCTTGCTGCGCCCTTGCTTCCAGCTCCACTGGCCTTGTGGAGAATCCCACTCTTGCTACTCTTAAAAAAAACAGTGGTTCCCTAGAGAGCTTCCAACATGTTAAGTTTTGCTTAAAAACAGACGAACACTCAAAAAAACCCCAAGACAACCCAAAACTTCACAAAATAAAAAAAAATAACATCCCCAATTCAAACCTGTTCCGTTAATGTGCTTGATGTAGTAAAATTCCACTGCAAAAATTCTTCACTTCTGAGATTGAAACCAAAATGACTAACAACAATTTTTTTATTTTATTTTTTTTCACACATCTTGCATATGGGAGACACAGTTTTGTCATTGTGCTCTACCACATGCTGGATTTCCCCTTGGCTGTCCGGCATCTGAACTAAAGAGCAACTTGCTTCTTAGATTAAATTAATTTCTGACATCTAATATTTGCCTAACTTTTCCATCGATTTCAGACCTATATAGCACAGATGTCTACCTCATCTATTGTCCAATGTCCTTTGCGATCTGTGGGGAAAATAAGTATGTCTAAGACACATATCATCTCATACTACAGTGGACTTTTAATAGAGGACAGCTGTATCAAGTCCCTAAATCTGCATTTAATAACTATTGAGATGCATGCATCTACACTATGGGTGGTAATGAAGGAATCAGCTCATCTACTGATAAACCGGGGGTAAGAGAACAGGTATAACGCATAGGAACTTTACCTAGGTCCTAACAGAAGTTCTGATCTCCAGAAAGAAGCGGAACAAACAGATGAACTTGACTACTGTATCTCAGACAATCAGTCTCTTTGTTTTCTCCTGAAAGCAAAAGCCTCTCAGCATATGGCAGGGTGTAATGAAAATGACTTTTAAGACCTTTATTTCGTCATAAAATTAAATTCTATTTTATGATCACAGAGAGCCTCTAAGCACCAATTTCGTGAAAAAAAATAAAGAATGGTCAAGTTATAATAAAATGATGAATTTTTCAACCACACTCTGCATAGCTCTGAAATACAGATTTCCATTAACAGATGGCATAATCTATGAGGACGTTGAACTTAACTGCTCTCATACTAAGGATGCTTAAATTAAAGATAAAACAATGGACTAAACTGCAAATCTACAAGTGTTGCAATATTTGTTTGATGAAAAACTCAGACTAAACTGTATTTAACATTACTTAAGAAGCCAGAAATTAAAATTGTTTTGGCCTCAGTTATACAGGCTGAGGAAGTTGGGGCTGTTCAGCCTGGAGAAGAGAAGGCTGCATGGAGACCTCATAGCAGCCTTCCAGTATCTGAAGGGGGCCTATAGGGATGCTGGGGAGGGACTCATCATTAGGGACTGTAGTGACAGGACAAGGGGTAACGGGTTAAAAGTTAAACAGGGGAAGTTTAGGTTGGATATAAGGAGGAAATTCTTTCCTGTGAGGGTGGTGAGGCACCTTATATCCTTATTCTAAGCATATAAATGCAATTATATTGTTTTCTCATGTACTAGGTTCTCCACTTTTCCTCAACCTAAAAAGACTTAGCTGCTCTTCATCATGACTCACTGAAGTTATAAAAATACATATTTTTTTTTTTATTCTGTGATGGAATAATGTAGAATATAATTTTTGCCTCTTTTTTCTTTTTTTAACAGCTGTATCAAATTTATAACTCATTGTCACCAATGGTAATACCTGTGAGTTATGTTCCTCTTCCGCTATTTCCAGCTGCTGAGTTCTTGGAGCTACTTGTTATTTAGATTCTAAATACATGATTGTCCCTCTCTTTCCTATTGAGTTAGAGCTCCTTTCTATTATACTAGTTCTCAAGGTTACTTTATTTTTTTCTGGAAAATATCATGCTCCTCTCTATGTTGATGATAGCTCTTAATGTGTGTTATCAAAGAACTTTAAGGGCACATGCTTTTCTTCTGTGTAAATCACCAGTAAAACCAGATACAACCTACAATGGCTCCTGCGGAACAGCTTTCTACCTTATCTCCTGACCCTAATAATACTCCTAATGCTGTAATCCTTGCAGCCTTCACTTCAGTTAGCTTCCCTCAAAGTAGTTGTCTGAATACTCATTGTACCAACTTAATAAATTTTATGGGTTAAAAGCATGTGTTTTAAAAGCACAACCTAATCTAGAGTAATTAGTCTAACCTACGTATTGAAAAACACCAAAATACTGATAACTTTATCTCATTTAACAAGATAACATTTGTCTCATTAAGTACATTTTGCATGGAATAGTAATCCATTGCATCCTGTCTCATGGAGCAGAACTGAAAAGCTTCTGAAGATGCTTTACTGCATCTGCAAAGTTCCTGACAGTTAGCTGGAATGCAGGTATCAATAAAATGTTTATTTTTTTTTCCCTACTGCTTTTCATAGCTTTGAAAAGGAGATGAAAATAGCTCTAGTTTTTCTTCCAAGGATTCACTTGCCATGTAAAATACCCCAGAGGAGAACAGAGAATCTTTATACAGACAGTGAGAAGGCTTAACTGTGTCAAAGCCAACAAGGTTAGTTTCAGGGTTCACTATTTAAAGCAGCCAATACTGTAATGAGGGGCTCAGTGCAGGACTTCAAACGCATTCTTGGTTGGTTATACCACTGAAGGGAACAGAAGGGTACTATATTATATACCCATATTATACACCCTATAAGTGAGTGTGTTTTGGTTTGGGGTTTGTTTTCTCTTAAATGCTCTTTGCAGTGTCCCATCCTCCTGGAGGAGTCACAAAACCTCTGATTCAGAAGGGAGATGAGAGGGAAATAGCAGCTGTGTATATACAGAGAGGAAATATATGTGTAGACATTTTTCTGATCGACCACATCGTGGTTTTAGTGTGTAAATCACAAGATAATAAGCTACAGCTGTTTCCATCTCCTTTCTAAAACTCTAAAACCAGTAGAAGACAGAAACAGGATTTTTTCTGTTTGATTGGCACCTACATTTCAGCAGGCTGGCAGGGTTTGGGCAACTGCAAGACGTACAAAAAAATGTGACCCAACTTGAGGCTCATAACGTTTTTTGTTCTTGGGTGCTCCTTCTGTGTACAAAAAATACCTTCATGGTTTTATTCTGATGAACAAAACAGATTGATGTGGCATTTTGACTGGCAATATGTCATGGACAAGACTACAGTAAAAATGTATCTGAAAGAAAGACTACACTTTGCGGGGGCATCACCCCCAAGCTGAAGCACTTGGAGATCTTCTTCAAATGGATATCCTCTGTTATAAATATGACAGAATGGCCACATTAGGAACCTGTGCGGTAGGTGCATCTTCTCATGGAGCCACTAGGCAGTTTTGAGAAAGTTATAACAGGTTGTTATAAAGGCATAATTTTGCCCATATGCTATAATCTCCCACTTTGTTGTTTCCCAAAAGGATATCTGCACTTGTCACACTGTGTTTTGAGTGGACAATTCTCACCTGATACACGTGTCAATGAGAACTGTTCCCATGGCAAACACCAGCCATCAGCTGCAAGTAGAGAGGGCTGAAATTGTTAACAAATCCTGCAGGCATTTGTGGTGAGAAAATGGTTTATGATTTTTACCCTTTTTTCTATTGCCTCTGCTCTCAGAAATACATAGCTATTGCTTCTGAACATAAGAAATAACATTTACATTAAATTAAACCTTTGAAGAATCCCAAAAGAACATTTCAGGCAACTGTAAAAGAATAAAGAACTGTGTGTGTCATAAAACTCTGACTAGATTAGATAAGGAGCACTGCAGTATAAACGTCCTCTCTATTCATAATATATTTCTATTACTATGTTGCTGTTGCTTTAACTTTTTTATCCAATTTATTAACTCTTACCAAATGATCCAACAAGGGCTTGATGAATACCAGCTTCTGAAGTGCATACTTAAAACTTACGGATTCTGTTCACTCACATGAGAGATAAAAGTATGAATAAAGAAACATAGGAGACAAATCAAATAGTAATGATAACAAATAAAAAATATATATATCCTTTCTGGAGACTCAGGTGTTGATGAGATGCTGTGGTATCTTGGCTGGTAAGAACAGATATGAATGCATGGATTTCCAAGCAAAATTCTTGTGTCCTGCAACTGAGTTTCCAATACCTATGCAATGAATATTAATAACTATACTTGCTTCTAATTATGGGTGTAAAATAATCAGTTCCTGCTGTGAACAGCACAAATGCCAGTGCGCTGACAGTGACAAGTGTGAAAACCACTGCTACAATGGTTTCATTGCTACAATGAAAACCAATGCTACAATGCTAAGCCAAAGAAAGTCTTCCGTTTTTTTTCTCATCAAAATTATTTTTAACGTTAAGATCTCATGACCTTCAAGGTCCCTATTTTTTATCCAGGAACTCCTGAATGTCCCAGCTTGTTAATGACCCACAAATTCCATACAAGAAAAAGCATCAGTTTACTAGTTTCTTTACATTGACTCTTTCGACTCTTTTTACTTCACCATCCAAGCATCATGCCATCATGAAGCTGATCACAAGAACTTGGCAGCCACTAATCACATTTTAGGCTGAGCCAAGTTTCTTTCTTTATCAATATATCACTACAGAATCAGAGTTGAATGACACCTAATTGCAGTACACAGCATGACTGCACACGGCCTCAGGCACTCAGGGAAAAAAATTGCTTCTACTGAAGTCAAAGATCTTTGCAACTGCTTTCAGGAGTCCCAGGTTTAAAACCATTATGGTTTCAGAGTATTCTTAATTTCGGTCTGGAGTGCAGCCTCTTTCAGCTCCTGACATTTCAGGTCAGGCTCTGTAATAACCCTCCTTCAGACAGGTACATTTAGTCCTAAATGGTCTTGAATTTTAATAAACCTGTAGGTGTGAGAGGCCATAAAGCTCTTGTTCTTGGCTAAACCCTTTAATTGTGTGTTTGAGATTTCAACTACTTTAAGATAAAATTTATCAGTGTTACTATTTCTTTCAGTCACTTACTGAATCTCAGCACAGAAGCTTCTGTATGATTCACAAGCACTGAAGTAATGGCACTCACAGATAAACAATGAGAACAGGGGAAGATGTAAAAAAAAATCTGTAATGTTTTACATAGCACAGCCTCACATTTTCACATACATCTACGTAAATAAGAAACTCAAAGTAATTTTCTTGTGAGCTTAAGGTGCTCAGAACCCTCAAGCCTGAGCTATGCTGAAGTCAGTTTTAAAAATGGAGATTCAGACACCTATGTTAATAAAAAGAACATACACCTTATAAAGTGGTTTAGGCTTCTGACTCCACCTGTTTCCAGAGCAATTTGTGCAGCAAAATAATCTGGCTATTTTTGCTTTATATTTAGCCACAAGAATGTTGTAATTGTGAAGAAACCTGTTCAGTGTTGGTCTTACGTTCACAAAATGACATTTATTTTTGCAAAAAAAGAGAGGTATTAAAGTAAAATTTCCCAAGATGCTTTGAGAATACCCTAAAAACTATGTCTTTACTGGGAGCAGAAGGCAGAAGCAAGGGCTCCTAAGAAGCATTATTTCAGCTTTCAGGAAATATCAGGCCAATACTCTACTGTATCTAAGTGACTAAGGGCAGGTCCATGCAGTTATGGTATTTCTGGTATAACTGGAAGACAATGACTGTGAGACATTAAATTTACTCGTAGCATCCTTGCATTGATTCAGCATCTAAAAAGTCTTTTCATCTTTTAAAATACAAAGCCAATTGTAATATTCCAGTATATAAAATGACAGATGTAATTCTTCTAGTTATATTAACTTTATTTAGCTATTCTTAATTTTGTATAATTTTATCTTAAAATAAAGATGTATACTTTTCAAACAAAATATTCCTTGACATGGCCAGTTCATTTTTATTATTTTTCAGATCATCATATTTAGACCATTTGCTTACTGACCTCTCACATCAGCCTTTACAGCAGCTTTCAAGAATGTAACTAATTTCATGGTTCAGAGCAACGATGATCCTTTAGAACAAAGGTTTGAAGCCAGAGATAGTTGGAAAAATGCAGATAGCATAAAAATATTATATATATATCCCTCCCACAAAAATACCATCTCTTTGGGTCAGAACAGCATAGTCATTCTTTAACACTTTGTATAGAATTGAAGAAAACATCCCTGAACCTATTTGTTTTTCTTAGTTCATACCCAGCCATTTCCCTGCAGGCTGATTTCACACTGTTATTCCAGTGAGTGACTGTGTCTTCAACAAAATGATCTGTTTCCTTGTGCTTTAGGCTTCCTTCTGGCCCTGGAGTATTACTGTAGTATGCAATATGATGACACATTTTTATAATGCTCTCTATATAGGATGTACTGACAAGTAGATGTAAAGCGTCTTCTGTTTGATAGCTCCTTTGTCAGCTCCTTTGTATGCTGTGGACATACCCTTTGTGGGAAGCTCCCCTTGCCCAATCAGATTGCTGTACCAATATTTTCCTTGACATATATATATATATACTAAAACAGTTCTGCTGACATCCCAGGTATGTTGACTTGTTACTGACCAAGAGCAGGGTGAAACAGCAAGGCACAGAAAATCCACTATGCATTCTAACATTTAGGCTTTATCCTTTATTAGGTAGTGAGTAAGAGACATAAAAAGAATTAACTTTGTTGTTTACAGCTGAAATTTAAGAGACTTGTGTGAACAAAAACTTGTTCCATAGAGCACTGTGACAAAAGAGGTCCAAGTAAGCAGAACGTGTCATTGCAAATTAGCTGATGTAAGTAGTTGGAATGATGCTCTTTATTTCTAGGAAAACTTGTCTTAACGCTGACCTTGGTACTGTGCCTCCATACATGCCACAGGCCACATTTTGGCAAGGAACAGCCTGCTGATTTTGACGGCATTTTAACAACATGGCAGGATGTACATCAGGTGTCCATGCACCGGAAGGCCATGCATAAGAGTCTATAGGATATTTGTGGGTCTCCCCTTTTCCCATCTGTGTATTTTTTTCATGGGGAAAAGATCACCTGCCCAGATCTTCTGCCTTCCCAAAATGCTGGTCCTCCTCTGTTTAGCGAGCTCTTACTTACACAGCCTATTACAAAAGGCCTGTAGATAAACAGTGGCTCATGGAGCACAGCTTGAAAAGTGGTGCTCTGTTCAAGGAGGGATATGAACACAGCTGGCAACGGCACTACAACTTCTGCAAAAAGATGGAAGATTGAAAGCAGGCTCAAAAGACCAAGGCCAAGATTTTGCAAAGAGGAGTTGAACATTACTACATTACATTTACGTACCCAAATAAAATGAGGCATTTTCTTAATTGAGTGCTAGGTGCAGGTTTTGAAGGCTGGTTTGTTTACTGCCTCTTTACTGGGAGCTGTAGAGTTAGGAAGCCCTTTTAAATGTCAGCCCCTAGTTATTTAGGTGCCTAAACTTGGCTTCAGGAACTTACTCATACTCTTCGTGTTTTGGAAATTGGGCCAAAGCAATCCAGGTAGTAATTAGCCCTGAAATCACCATCACATCTTCTTCATGGCTACATAGGAGCGAATTAAATATAAACAAAAGCCCATTTCATTTCAAGGCACAAACGTTTGCAAATAAACTGGATGAAATACAAATACGTAATATAGAACTTATTTTAACACTTGTAGATAAATAAATGCAACTCTTTGGAATTCTTTGGACACAGACATCCATGGAACCTCTTCTTTCTCTCTTTTTTCATATATTTTTTTTATAAAATCTAAATGCAGAGAGGTTTAAAAAATGGCAAATATCAATGTATATGGAAGGCTCACTGATGAACTGCAAGTCAAAAGTGCTGTATATTCCCATCCTCTGTATCTCCCAACTGTCCACATTAACCACAGGCAGCATCTTATAGCAACCACATGGTCAATATTTTGCATTACTACCTTTTAATAAAATCTTTCAAATAATTTCCACATCTAAACTTAAATTATGCTTTTAAATTTTATTCCTCCTAAATGTATGGTAGGTATTTCACATAGCTACACATCAGAGTGGTCGCATGCCACTCAGCAGCGCGCTCCATAATATTAATAGATACTTTTCAGCTCCCTATGGGAAAAAGCAGGCAGCAAGAATCAGATTCAAGAAGTCTATTTTTTCTCTGCTGTTTGTTGCTTACCACTTAATGACCCACATGTGAAACTCAATGGTTATATAATTATTTTATATAGTAGATTTTCTGTTTATAAGTTATTTTTCTTACTCTAACATATATACAATATATCTATATATACCCCTGATAAATCTCAATTTAAAGGGACACAGTCAACCCCTTTAAGCCTCACAGTAAATGTATAAGGCTTTAAGCTGTCCTTATATAAAGGTCAGCTACAGAATTCAAGGGTCCCTTCAGATCCTAAAGTTTGTATTTGTTCCAAACCCACAATGTGCAGTTATCTTGTAATATGTATCTCACGTGCTGCTGTTTACATTTTATAGGTATATTAAGACATTTTATATCACATCAGTAGGAAATAAAACAAGAGAATAAAACTGCTTCTATGACTAAGCCTGTTGCAAAAAACGTTACCTGGATCTATAGACACTCCCACTGGTGTGATATAAAAGGAATATGTGCCATTCTTGGAAGGAAATTCTGGCTACACTGCAGTCAGAAGGAACTTTATACTGACTTAAATGAGGCCAGGATTTCTCTCCTGCTTTTCATTTGCTAGTTATGACTTTGTGCAACCCATTTGTGTCTTCTGTCTGCTCAACACTAAGGTATCAGGCCTGTTTCAGGACAAGAGTGTAGTTTTAGCTGTCCACTGGAATGCCTTCAACATTGATCTATCCTGTATGTATTACACGTTTGAATATACACACACAGTACACACTGTACACATACGTTCTCAGTTAAATAGAATTTTGACCTATTCTGTGTACAGCATCTGGATATTTTTTTTTTCCTCTCACTAAATCTTCTTTACCATTTACTTTGACCTAATCATAGATTATCTTCATGCCCATTCTTCTCTGGGTGAGGAAAGCGATTTCTGCTCACCAGGTACAGCTCCACATTATTGTCATCATTTTTGACTACTTACCAAAGTGACATAATTTTTTCATTTTGTCTTTTGCAACTCAGTTAGAAACCTAGTGGCATAGATAGAGACACAATGCTACTGTTTTACAAGACATCTATTATATCTACTTTTGTTCAGATAAATACCCATTAACTGCTGATTTGGCAGGAGGATTGGTAAGGGTACTACTATTCACAGTGTTTCTTTTTTTTTTTCCTTCTTTAATCTACAGAATAAAGTATTTTATGTACATTGGAACCAGTTAATGCCCTTTAGACAAATTTGTAAGTTGTTTCATAAAGCAGGAAAGACATTGCAGGGAAATATGTGCCAAAAAGCACAGTCAAAGGCTTCATAAGTTTTATATGTCACTACAAGTCAATGCTGGAGATCAGTTCTAAAACGATCAATACTCAAGAGGAATGTTCTCATCTGGAGAAAATACTGCCCATTCCCCCTTTTAGAATTTGTTCAGTTCTCTATCAAAAGTCCTGGCTCTTCATATATACTTTAAACTATAAATAAACACTGCATAGTTCAATGTTCTTGATTTTCTTTTTGTTTTGTTTGTTTGTTTTGAAAAATTATTGCAGTACAATTAATTCCTGTTTGGAGTTCAGTAAGGAGCAAACAGCACAGGAGTATGAGTGGTCCGTATAGGCCCCGGAGCTGGTCGTAGGAGTGCTGGAGGAAGTGCTGAAGTCTGGAAAAGGGTGGCTGCTGGGGCTGTGCGAAGACTGAAGGGGGAATTCACAGCCACAGCAGCAGCTGCTGCTGCAGCTGCTAGCGGGTTTGGTAGGATCCGTGGAGCCATTGGCTTTGAAGGTTCCTTTGAAAATACTAATTTTACCTGTGGGGAAGAGAGAAAACAAACAAACAGAGAGACATAATTTGTTCATATCAGGAACACCACAGGGATCTTGACTTAAGACGGTAAGTGCAAAATCAGGCAAGAGAGGCCTCATAGTGGCTACTGACTCTGTGAGCTGCAGGCTTGTGACAGGAGATACGATCTTACAGATTGGACAAGGGTGAGCAGGATTTGGTTGGGGACAGACAGTTTCAATGTTCACACCTTATTGCTGAGACTTGCAATTTAACATGAGATTAGAAAACAAAGAAAACCTAAACAGAATCATAGAATCATAGAATAGTTAGAGTTGGAAAGGACCTTAAGATCATCTAGTTCCAACCCCCCTGCCATGGGAAGGGACACATCCCACGAAATAAATTAGGGGCTGGGCAATCTGCACCAAAGGAATGCTGCATGTACCATACAAAAATTAAATAAAGAAGAATTACCCATCAATTAAAAGACTCCCATCTGGACAGCTTTACGACAGAGAACAGAGCAGAATGAAAAAGGTCTGACTTTGTTTTTACCATTACGATGCAAGTTCTACTCAAAATTAACATCTCCAGCTAGCTCTTATTTATTAGCTCCTGTTTCTGAGAACAAGCAAATAAAAAACCAAAGTTTGTCTTGTGCCAGTTATGAAAATCTTCTATGTTTCACAGGTTCAAGCAGGTGCTGAATTCTATGGGTGCTGCCCTATGTCATCTAGCTGCATCTTCAAAATTTTATGGTTAAGATACTGTTCACTCTTACAAGGACTGTGAAAAAGTCGCAGATATTTTAAAATGTTGTCATGAATTTTCCCTACATCACATGCCAAAACATGGTATTTTTATTACTGTCACTGAGGCTTCCCCTTTAAAAGCATGTAAATCATGAGTCTTATTACCAAATACAACTCATTTAGTTCCCAAAAAGACAGAAAAAACCCCAACAACTCCTGATGCTTTTCCCAGACTGATTGAATATATTCACAGAGGTCCATTATTATTTAAGAGAATTTACATTTGGTATGCATACAAATGAACATCAGAGTAGTCTATATAGATTTCTGCAGATTTCAGGGGGACTTCAAGTTTCTAATGAGATGCCAGGAGCCTGAATACCTTTGTTGTTCTGATTTTGTAATTCTGAGATAAGAATAGAAACCTCATCCACTGGCAAGGAAAAGTTCCCATTGGCTGTGATGGACTTTTAGTGGGTCTGTGTCCTTGCATGACCTGAGGCCTTTGCAAAGAACATAAACCTGAATATGTCGTATTGCATGTAGAGAATATGAATATATATACCATACCACGGTACATATCACTGTAAGTATGGACACTTCTCACTCACAGGGAAACAATTTCTCATCCTTGAATTGAAAGGGACTTTCAAATAATTAGCTTGAACTCTATCAATCTGATATTTTCAACTCGCCAGTTCCATAAAGTAAGGCCAGGACTACTCTGACATGAATCACCAGCGAGTTTCATCATTACACTATTGCCATATTCTAAAAAGCCTGTGGTTCTTTACCAGTCAGATGGATTCAAGATTTTTACTTTTCCTAATACCCACTGGCAACTCTGCTGGCCTCAAGGTCTTTTTAAAGCTCTGAGAGAGATACTCATAGGGGACCAGATTCTGTTATTCTCTTAAAGGAGGATATAATGCAGTTAGATACAGAATTCCTCATGGTGCCTATGAAAAGCAATGATCTGATATTTTTCTTGATCAGTGTGACACCCACTGATCCAAGCTGTATTCTTCCCTGCTGAGCATGTGACTTTTTCCTCCTTCCTTACAGTTTTTAGTAAATACTGTTTAGAACACACAGAAAAAAACCCTAAAAATCCTGTGTACAAAGTACAGAAAACCCCAGCCCAAAACAACAGGACTCCGACTGAGGTCTAGAATTTCCAGTGAAGGATGTTTTCCCTAAGAGTTATTTTATTGCAGAAAGTTTAGACTATCAAATGTCTGATAAACTTTTTCTCTCCAGTGTAGTGTTTTATATATGCTGGACATTTGTGTCTTGAAGACATATCAAGTAAGTCCCAATATTACAAGATTTCTTAAACTCTTGGGAATTTCTTAAATTTTATAGGAATTCATAAAGTTTTGTCTGAAGCATGCAAAACCAGACCAGGCAAAGCAGTACAGATGATACTGAAAACATGGCAATGGAAAGGTTTTGGTCTAGAACAGCTATGAAAATCTAGTACATCCTTTTCCTAACTTCTCTGGAAATAAATTTGGTGATGTTCACACATTTTTTTTGTCATGAAGAACAAAGATTTTATGTGACTTATGTTTATATTAAAAGGCTAGGGCTATTTTCCCATTCTTGGAGGAATCAAAAAATTCTAATGAAGTTAGATAGCTCTGTAGTTAATTTATCAACACGGCTCTGATTTCACGATAGCTGCAAAACTAGTAATCTTTAGCATATACAATACCCTGCAAGTATTAGTTACTAACAGGAAAGTCAACATCAAAAGTAAAGTAGCCACTATCTGTTTCATTTTCAATGAAGCAAAATCAGGGACAGTAAATAACTTGAAAAATTAATGGGGAGCAAAGAAAAATCTAGAGCTCATAAAAAACATTTACATTCAAAGTTAAATTAGCACATCTTCGGCTTGCTGCTGTGCCATTCTGCATTTAAATGACAGCAATTTTGGTATTTTTTCTATCCAAAACCAAAAAGACTAAACAGATAACTGCTGTCATCTTTTCTAAGTGTGGTCTCCATTCTACTACCCAGAACTGTTCATTTATTACTGACTCATTCTCTCCTTCTGAAGTCCCCTTGGTCTCTTTGCTTGCCTCTAGCCTGTATATTGTGAGCAATTGGGAGTGAGGAAGTAGGAAAAGGATACCTTGCCTTTATTTGTCTATGTGGCAACTAAATGATCCTGGCTGAAGTTCTCAAAAACCACCATTACAAAAAAATTTGTAAATAGAGAACTCTGCACAACAGCAACAGTAATGTAACAGTTATTTTCATCCCCTAGGAAACAGTGGATTTCCTAAAGGAATAATAATCCTGTCAGAGAGGCTTTAGTGATTTCTTCTCCTACTTACCTCATACATATTTTCTATTCCTTTCAGCATAGCTTATATGTACTGGAGACCTTGGTCTTCTTGGTGGATTACTGGAAAATCCTATGGGCCTATATTCCTACCAGTGGATCTACCAGAATGAGGCACTGCATTACACTACAACACTTAGGAAAGCTCCTACCCAACTGAATCATGCATGAATATATATATACTCATGAGGGTGGTCCCAACAAAGATAGACTTCTGTTGTCAAGAAAAGAGCTTTAACTTAAAGAGAACTGGGTTTTCACAGAAACAAAGCTCCATATTCTAACAGCATTAAAGAAGATGGTCACAGCATAAAGAGCTAATCTCTATGAGGCCAAGGATTCAACATCCTCCCTCTGCCAAAACCATCTATAAACCCTTATGAAACACCAGAGCACATAAAACAATCATGCAGTTTATCTGATGGAGATAAATGTCAGATGTTTCACTAATCCACCCACAATATAAGCTGTTTCTTAACTGATGGCAGAATCCTAGAGGGTTTTTTATTAAAAAGTAAACATTTTTCTCAGCTATTGAAACTAGTAAAAACTGTGTTACAGAGAGTTTATCCTGGCAGTCAAAAATGTGACCAAAACTACCCTGAAACTCAGTGAAATGAAATGAGAGATGAATTTTTTCAATTATTTTAGTTGTTATCTGAGTAATTTTTCTAAATAGAATAAAGGTTTCATGTTTTATAGAGTATTATTTAGCCATTTCATCACTATTGTCCTTTGTGAAAACTGGAAAAATCCTGTTTGACATCTGGGTGCTTCTTTCATCTCTTGCTCTTTAATTACCTTTGAAACAAGCTTCTTTCCTGGGGTTATTCAGTTCTAGCTACAAAACTGAGGACCCACAGGTTGTAGTCAACACCCATTAGAGTATAGAAAAAGTCCCCTGTGGGCTTCCATGGGCTCATACACTTGTATACTCCCATTGCTGACACTATTCCTCTCATTTTAATCATTTTTCCACCTAGATTTTCTAAAACCCCTACTTAGCCTGGTGAAAACAAAAGTAAAATAAAACAAAATAAAATGAAATAAAAAGAAATAAAATAAACCCCCACCAAACCCAAACGACCATAAAAGTGTTTGACTTACCCCTAGAGGATGTGTTCCCTTCTGGAGTTTGTTGTAAGGGCTGTATTTAGGCTTAGGTGGCTTCCCAGCAGCTCTGTCTTTGTGCCTTCTACTGCTTATGTGCTGTTAAAATACATTTGGGAGGGGGGAAGAGTGATAGTTGTTTAATAGATCATTTCAGATTTTGCTTTTCATAAGGGTGTTCCAACACTGAAGGCTACTGCTCTCTACAGCAGCATTACTTTGACTAATTCAATAACAAATGGAAACAGGGTTTATTCCAGTTTTAACGATCCTTTGTGTATCACATACTGGAACTCTGATTTTTAACAGTGCTCAGTTCAGCTCTGCTTCCCCTGTAGTCAATTATTTTATCACCTTTGCTAACTTCAACAGGACCTGAATCAGGTCAAAGATAGAAGCTTTTGAAAAATTCCTCCCCATTTATAAAGTATCCATCAAATTCAATCCACTGCTGACAGAAATTTTAGAGGAATATTAGATAATAGAGTATCCTCTATTGGAAGTGGGGCAGGGGGAAAGGTCACAAAATTGTTTAAATCCCTAAGAAACCCAAGATTTCAGCTGAAAGATGGTTACATACCAAACTGTCAGTGAAAAAAAAAACCACAAAATCCACTATCTTCTTCATGAAATCTATGAGATTTTACAGAAATCCTGCTACACAGACTTTATTGCAGTATTAGATGTAAAGGACCTTTTTCAGTACTATATTCTTTGATTTCCATTCTCAGGAGTTCTCACCAAAAAAAAAAAAAAAAGACAAAAGAACTGGGCTTTTTTTTTTTTTCCCTGAAAGCAGAAGACAAGTATTGCTGTGGTCCATTAGTGAATTTATCTTCATTCTTGTAAAGTTCCCCAAGTTTAATTCCAAAAGGCATATGGAATTAAATTAAGTGTTTTTCAGAACAAAGGCTTTGTTCATCTGAAGAATGACTGAACATAATTTAGTGTAATTGCAATTTAGAGGTCATGCTTCTCAGTTAGAGTAACACTGATAAAAAAATAGTACAAATCCTCTCCAGCCTGCGTTTCTAAGCAGGTTATGCAGTGCTCTGTGAAAGTGCTGCCTGCACCCACCTCCACATCTTTTTCAAGTCCAATATCATGCAGTACACTAAATGGCAGGGTTTATTAGCTCATGACAATTACACTAGTCTAAAGACAGTTGTGACATGTTGCAGCTTAGAGCTTCTATAACTCTTTACAGAAATATATGTAGAATCATAGAATCATGAAACCAACTAGGTTGGAAAAGACCTTTTGAGATCATCAAGTAATCAAGAGATTTTGAGAAAACATATTCTGTGTAAGGGAAAATCATATCCAAACCAAAACATACAGCATGACAGCCAAATACAAAGGGCAAAATCTGTAAGCTCCATTTGGATGTAAACTGTTAGACTGACACATGCTGACTGTGTTGGTACTTTATCATCATGAAAACAAAGAACAGCCAAGGATTCACACTCTGCATCTAGCTGAGTACCTGTTTCAGTTGTGTCTCAGAGTTTACGTGCACATCACATATTTCACAGTGAAATGTTTTGTTCTGAAGGCCTGTGTTTCCTTTATTCACAGGTCCTTTGCCTTTTACGCCTGCCCGGGGAAAGGCTTTTATGGTTCCACTTCCATTCCGAGCTTCCAGCATAGTTTTGTGCTTAGTCCCTGGAGACATTAGAAATGGGAAACAGAAACAACTTTGGCAATTTGGTTGCATTCATTGTTTTATTTTCTTTTTAAAAGAAAATCATATGAGCCTCAGCTTGGTACCACATGCTGTTCTTGGAATATGCCTGTGTTTGTCTGCATCTGATTCATACCAATGTAACAATATTTAAGATCTGATATTTCATTATCAAATTACATAACTGTAGGTAATGCACTAGAACAAAGCAGCCAGACCAGTAAGTAGTGGCACAATCAGGTATCCTGATGTGAAGTTAAATGGGCGTGACTTTTCTCATTAACTCCTACTGCTAATAAAACCTGAACTGTAGCTGCAAAAGAAGAGTAATTTAGCTATTAAAGATGTAGTTGGATTTGATTTGTTGTCCTCCTGAATGGATTGATAAACAGTATGTCTTATGTATCTTACACTTAAATCTGTATTTAATTAATTAGTCTTCAAATCAAAAAGGGGCAGAGGTTTCTGGCAGCAACCTATGGATCTTCAATGGCCTGGATGGAAACCGAAATGTGTGAGAAACGTGTATGTGAGAAAACTGCACCTGAATTTTTTATTGAAATAAAGACTGGATAGAAAACAAGTATCCTGTAGTGTTACCTTTATTCAGAGTGAACAATCTCTTATACTGTTGACTTCCACACAGAACAAGATTTTGACTCATCTTGATCAGAAAAATGTTGAGTGTAACCCTTATGTGAAGTTAAATAACTTTATAAAGTTGAATTTTCACCAGTTGAAAACCTGGCATACATCAAATACAGCATTCTAAACTGACTAGGCTTTGTTTCTCATGAATAGCAACAAATTAGCATTTCCTTTTTAATTTAAGTGGATTCTTCAGATATGCCAAAGTTAATTCCTATTTTATTACATCATGAAACCACTGATCATTTTGCTGCAGGTATATGATCGCTGTCTCTTATGTTTCAAACCTTAGGCTCTCTGTTTGTCTCTTAAATCTATTTAACCTGCTGGCAGGTAACCCCTGACATCCAAAATCAGGAGATTTTCTGCAGGATGGTTATAGGTGGTCATTGCCACCATATTAAATCCCAAGATCTTTTAACTCTGCTCACCACACAGCCAATGAATGAGATGCTTAAAACAGTGACTGTGAATGATGGCTCGCTACTACTGGCAATTATTGAAGCTACTAGCTCTAACAACATGAAAATGTTTGGAAAGTAAAAAACTCTCATACAGCAGTTGCTATCAGTTGATGAAAACAAAGGGAAAATATACATAATTTTAACAGGTTATTAACAGACAATATGAAGAAGAATTCTAACTCTCGTTACTGGACTCCAGCTGACACTCCCTCTTTCAGCCTTAATTTGTTAGATTTCAAACAAAACTAATAGCATTCATACTCAGTTTGCTAGCTGGCACAAACAAAACTATGCAAACTCTGAACACCAAAGGTAATGAAGCATGAGCTGTCATTTAGCTCTATAAGGTTTGGAAGTGGCAAAAGCTAAAATGTAAGAAAATGGGTAACTTGCATGCAACAAAATCCCTTTCTTCCTGCTTTATGAAAGACTCTTAGTCTGTCATTTTTATTCTTTAATAGTTAATGAATTCCTTGTAATTGCCAGTTTTCTGCCACCTCTTTGTCCCCTGCTGCAAGAGATCTAATCTATTCAGGGGAAGATAATTTCACAGCTCTTGAGAGAGAAGGAAAAAATGGAGAAAAGCAAGCACTGCTCCATCTCACCACTGTTGTGCGCCTCCAGCTGCGAGGCAGAGTTGACAGCGACTTTGCATAGTGAACAGTACAGCAGTCTTTTTGCTTTTTCTTCCTCAGTCTCCACAGAAGGGCATGTGGTGCTGCTAGTGGCTGTTGTGGGGACTTTCTCCACTTTAGAGGTGATCTCAGTTGTCATAACACTGCTCTTCCGGATTTCCACGGTTGTTGTTGTTGATATTGCTGGTGTCCCTGTGGTAACGTCTGCGGGCAAAGAGAGGAGATGGAAGGAAACACAAAAAAAGGGGTTTTGACCTTTGGCATTTGCTTGTTTTCATCCTAATGCTGCAACTGCACAGAGAGTCAGATTGTGCTGGTGATGGTTTGACTAATGGTAATGAAATAAATCTGACCTTATTCTTTGTATTTTGCGTGGTTACAAAATACAGTACTCCCATGTATCGAAATGAGACGTATTCTGTCTCCTGCCTTGTGCTAACACCCAGTAAATACAGAATTCATAAATTGAAAAGACAGGTCATTAAAACTGCACTGTGCAACTGAAAGATAATCTGCTAGACGAGGTCGTGTAATTTACCATTATAATGGTTAGTTAAAATTTATATGCGGCACTTCAGATGCATAAACTGCCATAGTACCACATAATACTTACGCTATGAGTAGCAAAGCTAAGGTTTTACCATTCTGGACTAAAACTAATATTAAAATAATTGTCTGTTCTTGATATCTGATAAAATAAAATGTTAAATTGATGCTTCACTTGATATTAGCCAAAACTAACACAAAATGACATGTAATGAATAATACACAGTATACATTTATCCATTATTGTTACCCATTACATAATAACAATAAATACTAATAGTAATTAAATATGCAAAATTCTGTATCTGAGACTTACACAAACACCAATAAGATCTCCATTTTTCATATCAGTGGTATGTTTGGAAAAATTGTAAGCATATTATAAACCTAAACCTATATTTGCAAACTTAGTGCTTCCACCTAAGAACTTGCGCTTTTTTCTGTAGTTTTCAAATTCAAGAGAGAGAAAATACAGTGATATTGTGGTTTGAATAATGCATAGATGAAATTTGGATATGGCAGTTTCATATGGTAGTTAAGTACTTAGCAGGATAGAGGATAGCAAAATACAGCAATGAGGCAGTGGAGAAGACAGCAAGTAAGGGACAGGAAAAGGAGAGTAAGGACAGGAACTGTTCTAGCTTTGCACTGTTGTATTTTGTCATATTAAGTCCTACTGAGTAGCAGTTTCTTCTGTAAGAAATCACAGTTACTTAACTGAGATATCCCTGGAATTGGGTATGTTACAACATAGACAGCTAATTTTCTTTCATACATCCCTTGGTGTTAGTGGTGCTCTACCTGTACTGTGCTTTATTCACTACAATTTGTAAGAATAGGCAAAATAATAAATATTTTGCTGATAGATCTCAGTATGTGCTGTGGTGCAGGAGGGACACAACTGACTGATGCTGCAGAGGTGTTTCAGATTGTTCAACAACTTCATTACTGAAGAACATACCTAATACCTTAGCAGACAATAGCAAACTGGGAGCAACCACAAACACAGAAACATGATTCAAAACAATTCTGAGAAACAGTCTAGAAAATTAGATACTTTTCAGCAAAGACAACTGCAGGAGTCCACACTCAGTAGGATTAATCTGATCTATTAAAACAAGATGAAGAACAACAGCCCCAAAACTACTTTTTGAGGACTTGTTTGTTTGATTTTGTGTTGTTTTCTTTGCTCGTTTATGAGAAAAAGCTTTCCGTAGCAGGTAATAAAATGAAGAGAGATCTCTCATATCATCGCGTTACGAAACAGGTCCCCCCCCCCATACTGGAAGTCTGAAGTGAAAATTATATGAAGGATTTTCTTCTCTCCTAATCAGCACTTAAAAGGCCCTGTGTCCAGTCTGCGGACCACAAAGTCAAAAATGAAAAATTGCCTGCTTTGTTGTAAATCCAGCAGCAATATAAATGGAAACCAATAAGAGGGAGAGGAAGCCAAAACAAATTAGACATTTAGAAAACATGGACTGTGAATATGGAAGACGAAGGTAAACACTGAAACCATTTTTTAGATCTGTAGAAGGTAGCTAAAAATAAGAAAATAAACTCTTTTCCCTGATCCTTCCTAATAGGACACAGACTACGGGATTACATCAAGAGAGCCTTAGATTAGACATCAGGAAATTTGTTCTAATAAAGCTTGAGAATAGCCTACCTGCAGAGATCTGGAAACACTGTCCACTGGAGCACTTGAAACTGACTGACCAAATATCTGCGGGAGCAACCGACCCAGGTATGATTCCCTTTCAGTCAGTGGGGATTTGACCCTTCCAGACCTATTAATTTCTATACATTCTATATTTTGTGGTGTTTGTACATATTTTCCCATTTAAGTTTTAAAACCCAAATGTTTTTTTAAAAATTATTATTCATAAAACCAAGAAAGCAGAGTTTGTCATGTGAATATTCTACATACTTCCAGGCATTAAAGCATATAGCAAAAATAAGATCCTGCTTAACACCTCATTTTTTTCCTGAGAATGAGTCTGGAGGTGGTTATATCCTGAAAGTACCGGCCATGTCAAATACTGGTGCAGAAGCAGTAGTATTATTTGCTGAACATTCTGTTATTATTTATTATTTTTACAGACCAACAATAATGTTTCAAGAAAACCCAACCTGTTTTGAAATATTAAGGTTTTTGTTGGGAAACTGATAAGTAAATGAAGCATTTGTAGATCTGCCCACAAAATTGTACATTTAACTAGTCACTCCTTTCCCATCCCAAAGAATCTGAAAGTCAGTGTTGGCTTTCTTTCAGTTGAAAGTTGCCACAGTGAAATTATTTTCCTCAAAATCCCAATCCCAGCAGTACATAACACTGGTTTTAGAACTTCAGTTTCTCCATCTCGGTTCTACCATAGAGTAGTAGGTTCAGCCAATGTACTTTTCTGGTGAAAAGGAAGGCAGAGGGTTGATGGCATCAGGGAGAAGGAAAGACATTAACATTCTCTCAGGACTGATGGCAACTTTGGTGCTCATTCTAATCTTGCAGGAAATTAGATATGTACATCATATGTAAATCACCATTTAACAGCTTTACAGTGCAAGGGTCAGTATTCTGCCTTAAGCAAGGAAAACCTGAGGCAATGAAAATCAACAAAAACTTAAATAGCTGCAGATTTTATCCAGCTTCAAATATCTGACCTCCTTTATCTCTGTCATCTATTATTTCCCTATGTAATTATTTTAAAGTGAAAAGAAAATACAATTTATTTTTTTAGTCCTTTTGCAGGTATTTTGAGATGCATGCATGAAAGCAGCATTGTATATAGAAATTAAACTAAAAATGTTAAACTCTTCATATTCTTCAACTAAAAAAATAATCAAAGTTCAGTATATATATTCTGCACTTTCAAAAGGTGCCCTGCATAAATATATTCCACTAATGCAAATGCATTAATGACTCAAAACATGAACAAGAAAATCACCCAAGTTCATCAAATAAAAGCCACCACACAGATTTAAAGCTGGTTCTCCTCATATAAACTTTAGAATTATCTGCAGGAATTAAAAGAAAACATTCTAATAGCGGTCAATTAAGCTACAAAGAGGAAATTCAAATCCTCTTCTCACCAGAACTTCTAACTGAACCAGCATGAGTCTCTTCGAGTACACTACAGTATTGCTGCCTGTACACATCTCAGTGTCCTAAATACAGGCACAGCATTAAAGGTATAAAGGATTAAAAAAACCACAACCCATAAACCAAATCAACAACAAAACCACCAAAAAGGAATAGGAAGGCATTTGAATAGATGCCTTGAAGACTGAATCAGCATTTTTCAACATTATATTATGACAGTGCTTTAAGAACTATTTCAATAATAAATGATCTAAAATCAAGCTGGGAATTCAGTCACAGTCAAAGGGAAGATTTGTTTCTGGTGACGCAGGCTTGCAGCACTGTGCTATTTTCATACCAGTGGCCTGCAGCAAATATTCATTATTGCAACTGTCACTGCTTGGCTTTGGCATAGAAGCTGATTGCTAATATTGTATGGAACTGGACTCCAGCAGCAAAAAAAGTGAACACTTCAGGATTCAAAATAAACTGTTTGTGTTCCTGCTCTTAATATAGCCACAGAATAAAAACAATAAGTAAATACCATTAAGATCTAATATTGGTCATTGGCAAAATCAAAGAAATATTTTAACAAGAAGACAAAACCAAATGAAAAAACATTCTGTGAGAATTGACTCTTTTGGGTACTGCAGATACCACAGTTCAAGTGTAAAACTGAAAGTGTGTGATTAAGGTCCTCCTAAATAAGCAAGATTAATTTTATATCCCAGCTACAGGACTCACGTATTTTCTTTATGTTGAAGAAACAGAAAATTACAACTCATGTTTTTCTTCTATGTGAAAGTTTTACTCATCAGTTCCTCCTACTATGCATCAGAATTTCTTATCCTGAAACCATAAATAGACCCATAGACAGAAAAGTGATCTGACTTCAAAGAAATAACAACTATTTATGAATGTGTTTTTAATTCCGCAATCTCTAGTGGAATGCATTTAAAAATATCTGACTTAGCACACACCCACACATTCTGGTCTCACTTAAATCAAACTTTGCCTTTGAAATAAAAAGATTGAGCATTTGGCCCATAATGCCATCCAGGAAAAAAGAAAAAAAAACAGCAAACAAAACATAAAACCCCAATTCAAACAACCCACCCCCTGCACAAACTAGAAAGCACGTTCTTTTTCATAACAAAAAAAACTTGATATGAAATATTTCATTACACTATTAAACGTCTTCATATTGCAAATCCTCTTCTCATCAGGACTTCTGACTCGCTTGTAACAAACCCGCATCACGTAACAGAATGCCCCATATGGGTGCTTGACACTGGTGTGTCCAAAGGACACTAGGCATATTATTTTACTAATATGCCTACTAAGAACCGGGTCCTTAGTTTCCTTGGGCTGCTCTGAAAATCCCATTTTCCATGTCCCCTCTGTTAATTACATTTGAAGATAAGATGTAATTTCTTTTGAATCTATAAATACAACAATGGAGTACATAAAAAACAAAGTACCATCCCCAAAATAACTGCAACTGATTTTTCTGGTTTGTTTTTTTTTTCATTTTTTTGATTTTTTTTTTTTTTAGTGCTTGGCTGACTTTCTGTACTTACATGCTAAAACACAAGCATGTGTGCTAGCACACTGGATGGCTGTGGCTCTTAAACAAAATACTTTGAGGATCTTTGACTCAAATGTATCAAACTCCTCCTCCTTTATATGCACAGAATATAAACTTGCACATTTTGTGGTTAGTGGATATTTAGCCCATTACAATATATCACACAGAAAATTCTCTCAATATCATATCATGACAATTCCAGTCATTAGACTTTGTTTTATACTCAAAGCCTGGATTCAATCTATTTTTTTATAGATACATGCTTCCCAGAATGGATTATCTTTTACTTGGAGAGTCAGAAGTATATTTTTAGAATTTGGGAGGATCCATGGAAATTTTTGTAAGAAAAAATCTACTTACAACAATATGGTTTAGAGAGTTAAATATCATACATACAGGCTTTTGGGTATAAAGGATTAAAGTACCTAACCGACAGCTTGCTTAATAACAAGACCTCCTTCAGTAACGACATGAAATATTGGAAATCTTGATATTTACCTGATCTTTTACAGGATGGGTACTGATTAATAGGCTCCAATGGAAGAGTCAAGAGCTCTGAAGTTAATAAATAAAGTTATGTATGATCAAACAGAAACAGAATTTGGAAATTTTTACATGCTGCCTTTTCTGATCTTCAAACACCAGCCATTCACCTGTTTTCTCTCCCTTCCCCTGTCACTACCCTGTATCTTCAGTCACTTTTTATTCTAAAGTTCCTTGTCACTGTGCCTTGTCTAGATGTCCATCAAGACTGCTTTTGATATCCAGAAAGTGAAAGGCTGAATGTATCCGAGGTATGGCCCAAACTTTTGCTCTAATGTACAGAACAAGCACTATTGGGAAACTGAAGGACTGCAAACTTTCCAGGACCAGCATGAAAGTAAAATGCCATGAATTTTCTTGGTTCATAACTGGAGAAGCAATGAACTCAGTATTTTGACCACTTCTTTTTTTTTTAACACTTAAATAAATTACATTATACACACTTATCACTCAGAAACAAAGGATGAAGAAACAAGCAGTCCCACAACAAGTGGTTTTACTGCTGCCTTCATACCATGCTTCCTGGTGACACACCTTAGTGGTGACCTGATGGGAGTGAGACAGAAAACAGGATGTTTGGTGCCAAGAAGTGTCCATAGAGAGAGTGAAGAGAAAGTAGCAAACTTCACATATTTTTGCTCTGTAGATATTTTTTCCCAGTTAAGTTCAATTCTGCCAAGTCCTAAAATGACCTTCTTCATTAATTAGCAGTACACAATTTTCTAATGAAATTACACCTCATTTTTACCAGCAGTCCCCCTGGTTTAAAGCACAGTTCATTAATCCTGAACAGGATGAACTGCAGAGGGGTGACTGCATTCCTGTTGAGGTTAATTGAACAGAGCTGGCAGTAACAGCAACAGCTGGGGGTAAAAGACCTGTGGAAAGGGAAGGCGGAAGGTAGGGAAATGTCACACTGCGTCTGAGTTTTGGGTTCTCAGGCAAATGTAGCTGACAAAAATATGACTGGAAGGAAAGGAGATGATGAAGAGAAAGCATTTATTTTTCAAGTTATTTTAAGTAACTCTTGGTGAAGGCTGTGTTTGGGCACCGAGCTGTCCTTTCTATTATATAGATTTCTCCTCAGCCAGGAAGAAGTAAAACAGCTTTCATCAGCTACGAGTGAGAGTCCCCACACAAGGAGCTGCAGGAGAAGAACAGGTCACTGGCTGTAGCTACTCTTGCCATCTAAGACTTGTGTTGTGAAAAATTGAATTTGAAACCAGGACAAAGTGTTTGTTTAAAAGGGTGAAGCTCACAGTCAAGTGCAAAGAGGATTTTTGCAGACTGTGGTCTCATTGGCCCTACTAAAATAACACATTTTCTATTTTGACTCTAACTTACAGGAGGGTGCTGGATTCCACTTCGATAGTTAAATTTTTATTTTGGAGGCTGCAATGTAAAACACTGCTTTTAAGATAAGGAATAAAACATGCACATGGTGATTTGATCACAAATATAGAAGGAAAGCTGGATCGTCCTATACTTAGGTGTCTCATGCTTGGCAACATCAAAGGCTATGCGGGCAAACTGCCACCAGTTTTACATCTGCACTTGCTTCGATACACATTTCCCAACTTTTAAGTGAAAGCAAGCACAATCAAAAATGTATCTGTAGTTCATCCTAATGCATGAGCAGAAACAATGCATCAGAGGCTTTTACCATGGGCCGAAAACCAAGGAATTGAAAATGAGTCCTTAAAAGCTTATAGCCCAGTAAAGAAAAAGTTTCTGTAAAATATACTAGATCAAAATGAATTTGCCTTGAATGTACCTTTCAGCAGCACGAAGGCCAAAATGTGCATAGCAGTCCCCACCTGTATTATTAAACTCTCTTACCCTCCAAAACAGCCCAGCTGCATATGAACTGCCTGTTGCTCTTTGGCTCATACTGAACTCCAGACTATGCTCAGGGTTATCTGGGAGATTCAACTTTGGCCAGCAGTCATCCAAAGACAGCTCTAGCAGTGGAAATGAATGGATGATTGCATTCCCATGTCCAGGAACACCCTTGGCACTGTGTGAATCACTAGTGTAGGCAGTCCAAAATATTACTTAAAAATAGGCCCTGCCTCACCACCAAGGTCTAGGTGGTAATACGTAGTCAGTACTGGAGGCAGTACTTCCCCAAGGAGAATTCAGTTAGCAGCTTTTGTCTCTGTCACTGACAGTAATGGCTTTAAAAGAATACCTTGCCACCCAAACACCCATTAAGGCTTTGACTCAAGCCACATTCCTGGAAGAATGAATTGCCCTTACCAAGGTTAGTACTTAACTGATTCAGTCAGTCTCTGCCTACTACTCCTGCTGCCCCCACATGCCTACATTGCTGATATGGGAAAGGAAGCAGCAGCCAAGCTGTTCTGTTTCAGCTGCAATGATGGAAGTGAGCTTTGAAAGGGGCTTTCCTCCTTATACTCCTTTCTCTTTAACAGAGAAATAGAGCAGACACGGTCCAGGGTATACACTACTGGAGACTGAGAAGCATTTTTCATAGAACAAGCAGGCTGGCAAAGCCTATTTAAAACTTGATATCAAAACCAATTCACTGTGGAATCTTTCCCCCAGCAATCTGCCACCAAAAACAAAGGAGTGCTGAGAAGTATTAATCACTGGCAGAAGGAGAGAAAATACATTGCTTTCATTAATCAAATGGAACAAGGAAAGAATGAGTGAACTTCGCTGCAGATTGCATAGGAACACTCTCCATTTTAAGTAGGGAGTTGATTTTTTTCATTGTAAGCAAGCTGAATGTCCTCTTTAAAACCTTAATCTAAAGTCTAAGTTTCAAAAAAAAAAAATATAGTCCAAGAACCTAGAAATAAATTAAAACAACTGGAATTCAACTCAGAATTTCAGAGAACTCTGACTTCTGGCCACTCCCACAAGTGTAATACCTCATGGCATTCTCCTGTCTTAATTCCAGTAATAATTCAAACTGTACCCTTTACAACAGCTCACTTCCTTTACTGGAGAGCACTGAGCTAGTGAGTTTGCTTTTGGCAATAAACTAATGTTGTGTCTAATACAAGAATTGTCAGAAGCTGTTCTAGCATCTGTTATAACTCTCTAACTTTTTTCAGTTTAGTTAAGGCAAGGAGAGCCCTGAGAAGACATACATTCTTTCAGACATCTGTCTTGGAGTACACCAGAAGTAGAGGCCATAGCAGAAGTGTTCTGTGGACTGATCAGCAATGGCTTTCTCTACAACCACCTGCTCTTCCATAAGTAGTTGAGATACCAAACACCCAAATTTTGGAGGAACAGATTTCACAAGGAATTGATGAGAGAACAGAACAGGAGATGGTAGTATGTAAGTGTTTTGATTTTTCTGCTATCCTATTTAGACTTTTAGTAGTCCTCTTCAGTACAATGCTTTTACAGGGGTTTCTTCCTTGGATTTTTTTCCAAGTGGGTGCCAGTGAAAGGAAATCTGTTGCACTTTCTAGAATCTGTGAAAGGATATATTACTACTCACAGCTGCAGTTACTATGACCATCTAGATAAGTTGCTTTTAAATCTCCAGCAGGCTCCATAATCTAAAATAAATGTTTCTACAATTACTTACATCCCCTCTACTCCTTCCCCTCTCCAACCCACCACAGGCTGCTTCTAGGCTGAAACAAAGGGCTTATGAAATATCCTGTGTCACCATTACAATTAAAGGCATTGAATGATGTTTACAGAGTTGCGCAGACAATCCAGACCAACAATTTCTAAATAACTTGCTGTCATCACAGTTCTTGGCATGGTTTACAGTTTTGTCTTGCTTTTTATTATTTTTTAAATAAAAGAATTATTTTGTGCAACACTAGCAGTCTCTTGTTGGCTATCATGTGTCAGTCTTCTACCTTCAGGCAGCCTGCAACCAACTGAACTATTAGTCTGATTACGTTAGTTGGCAGAAAAAACAAGTAAAGCACTGTGGGTGCGCTTTAGGTGGATAGATGGTCCTGGAATCAGCCAAAGAGCAAGAGAAACCTGCCTGCTTCTTTAATTTAGTGAATTCCCTCTCATCAAATTTTCTCTTTGTCAGAAGAACTTGAAACAACTGTTTTTGTATCTTCCAGTGGCATTCCCTGACACCATACACATGCCCAGCAGAGAAGTTATCAGTGCTTTGCTTTTTATCAGACAAGCTCTCTACATATGCAAAATGGAAGAAGTGATGCCTTCCTAGCCCAAAGCTGTTCTAGTGAATCGGATAAAGTCTTCTGCACACAAGTAACAGTGCAAATCACAAATGTATTTCATAATGGCACAATATATAGATACTCCGAGTTTCAAAGCTTATGGAATCAAATATATTATTTGATTCAACCAATTACACATAAAACAATGATGGGTTTGTATTTTAAGACACAAAGCTAGCAGAAGAGACCTGAATAAGGAAAGACAGCTCTTAGGTTGCAGTGACAAAAGCAGAAAGCAACAGCATACTAATGAAAGCATCAAAATGGCAGCCCAAGACTAGCTTTAGCAAACATATGCAGGTTCCTGGATGAGGCATTTAATTCCTTCTATGCTTTGGCCTTTTCTTATACATTTGCTTGTAAGGCTGACATTAAAGGCTGATGTTATCTGGAAAGGTAAAAGTGACATGTGCTAATACTCACAGTGACATAGTTAATTTGTTGTATTGTTTGGCCAGTACTTGCAAAGACAAAAGTTCTGTCATGTTGAGGAAAGGCTACATTTTAAGTGGTGTGATTATTAGGCAGTTAGTCACAGACAAACTGTTCAGAAGAAATGTCATGGAGGTACATTTAAAGAAAACAGCCCTGTGCAACAGGAGTAGGGCTGCTAATAATTACAAACTGTTTGTGCTAGTTCTGTAATGGTTGGTCTTTTCACATTCTGTTTTCCAGTAGGGGAGGATATTAATGAGCATAATTACAGTTTTTTATCAATTTCTTTGGTAAACCCAAATTGTCATTCTCTACATGTGCCACATTTTCCTTTGTATGCTATTCTTCCCCTACCAACGCAACACAGTAGCAACAAAAGTGGTTTCACCTTCCCTAAATGTGGCTGCAAATACTACACACTTACAAGATCATACCCTAGCTCCCTCTGTATTTTTTTTTTCCTTTCTTGTACACGACAGTTATTCAGACATGACTAGATCTGACATCATTCAGACCCAGAATTCGGTCTTAAAAAAGAGAAAGAAAGAAAATAAAAGTTCTCTTTAGGAGCATAATATACTTTATTACTGGTTCCTTAGTTTTCATTCTGTCATATAGTTAAATCTCTCTTCCATGTACACTATAACAGAGAAAAATGTATGAATAAGAGTCCATGAAAACAGCAACACAAGCACAGATATTCGAAAGCTGCCCTCATTTGTAGCTATTTTATGAATAACTGAATGTATTTTTAATATTCATGTTTCCACAGTGCCTAGGTGAGTAAGTGAAGTTTGCATACCTCAACAGCCTTTCAGCCATCCAAGTACTTTTTACATGAACATGCAAGGACAAAGTATCACGCATTTGCAAAAATCAGATCACCAGTCCACAGCCACACTTCCACTCAGCTTAGCATCACTTACTTAGGACCACTTTTCATCACACAGCAATTTAGAAAACTCAACAAAGGTTGTGCACAGCTCTTCTGAAACAAAACTTCAAATATGCCAGTCTCTGAAACAGCAATACACACCACATAGGCAGGTTTTGGCCTTTTAGAGAATGTCAGTGATTTTATTTATAAAAACTGGAAATGATTAATTCCCAGTATAAAGAATTTGGCCAACACTTGCACAAACAGTTTTCCTACGTAATGCTTATCCATTAGTCACTTGGCAGGCTGGTAGAGAGCATGCTTAGCTCTCCTTCAGTAAAACTGCATCTGTTGTGACCTTGTAAGCCAATTGATTATAGTGGTATTTTAGCTACAGTCTTGGGAGATACACCTATATAGATTTTTAAAATTTATTTTGGTGAGTGGAAGACTGTAAATTGACCAAAAAATACTGGTTCCTCCTTCTCAAAGCCTCTGAAACTCTGAACTCTGAACCTCTGAGATCAAGTGAAACTGTAGATCATTAGATGTCTCGATCCATGACCATGAGAAGAATGATTGCACTTGTAAAACTGTAAGATTTGCTTTTGTGAGATGAAAAAGAAGGCAGAAAAAATGCCCAAAACATCAAATCTAGGCTTCCGTTCCCATGAAACCAATAGCAAAAACTGTAAGTCAGTCATAAACATCACAACTCGGAGATGAGAAGCAGTGCTCCAAAACTATGTTTTTATAAACTTGTTCTTATAGCTTTCAGACATTCCTATAAGAGATTAAGGTGAAGTTCCTGTAGGTAAGCAGTGTAATAATCTAAACACAATTCACATCAAAGCAAAACCCTTCATTTCTTTTATCCTTAGTCTACACTTGACAGTAGAGATGATACTCCAACACTTCAAATGCGACAGCATTCAGTAGAAGATGCAGCTTTGAGATGGTGAAATAACTCTTAGAAATACAGCATAAAGAAGACTATCCATGGTGAGGCTAAAAATTCGAGGTAGAGTGGGACCACCATTAGCTATGAGAGCAAAGTATTCAGTGCTTATTAAATATAAGCAGACCTCAAATACCTGACTGCTTTTTACACCCTTCACATTTTAGGGCTATATTTTAAGTATTGTTTTAAGTTGCAAACCATCCATAGCACTTACAAAGACAGTCTGAAACCAAATAAAGGTTGAAGTCAAAACAGAGCTCTTAAAAGCAAGCAATCAAGATGACTTCCTATGTATTTGTCCTTCTTTTTAACTGGTTTTGGGTTTTTTTTCCTTTTCTTTTTTTTCTCCCCCTTAACATTTGTTGTACATTTTTGTGTGCCCTTTTATCTTGTCTGTCTACTTTTCTACTTGTTGGAAAAGTCAATAAAAAGTCTCATATAATAAGCAAGCAAGCATCACTTAAAATCCACTTATTGCTCATTTCAGTATGTAATCATCAACATTGTCTTCATCAGGCTATGACCTCTTACACTCCATTGACATCAGGACTTAGCGATGCCAAAAAGATGAACTGGATTAAAATGCCTTCTAACCTTTGTTCTTTTGGGATCTAAAGACATAGTCCATGATAACTGGCATTTCAGTCCCATATGAGGTAAGTTTGTGGTTGCACATGAGACTGACATTTAGGTATTATGTCAGAGAACTTGCCTGGCTTTGGAAAAACTGTGTATACTGATTTCAACCTTCACATTTCTTCTGTTGCATGTTTTGCTTCCCAGTTTACATTTCTAGGTTCATTGCAACCACATAAGCAAGGCTTGTGGATGGATCATTTCCCTCTGAAGAAACAGACATACCTTTAAATCATTCAGTGCATGAACCTGAGAGTTAGCAAGCTTTTTTTTTTTCTAATGCATTAGTTATAACGTAGTCAACTGATCAATGTATGTCTCTGCAGACTTAAGTTTTTCACTAATTCTAAATTTTTCACTAATTCATATAATAAATATGCTTGGACTGGAAAGTATCCATGCTTGGTAACATCATTCTTTTTGTGACTTCAGGCTGCAACAGCTGTTGCAAATGTCAGCAGATAGGGCAGAATTAAAAAGGATAGACAATGTGGACAGGGGAATTGCAGATCTAACCTATCTGTGCCTAATGCCAAGAAATCTGCAGATGGATAGCTGATTATCAATTCTTTTTTCCAAATTTATTAATACTTTTAATCAGTCCAAATGTGCAGCTGCTACAGTGCCAAATGAGATGAGTTCAATGAAGATCTCTTTACTCTATGGGGATACTGAAAAAAATGCCATATAACAATTGATAACCCAGGGAAAACAAGTTTTAGCAAAATATTATGATAATCAGTGTTTTGTTTCTTTTTAAATCTTTGAAATTAAGCCTGCTAGGTTTTATAGAGCACACCCATCTAGAATATTTCCCTCAAAGATATAGCTTATAAATAAAACTCTGGGCTTCTCATTCCATTGCACATAGGTGAAGTTCTCTTGCAAGCTGATTACACTGTATCTCTGACTACCAAGTTATCACTTGACAACATTTTCTGACCTAAAACATTCCTTAATTCTTATCAACAGTAACCACTAAAACCAGAGAAGTATAATGTCACTTTTGCCGATTTAGGTTACTGCAGCGATTCTGCTAAGTTTGCAACTGGTACTACTGGTCCAAGATACGACATAATCAAGTCCTCCCCAAAGCAACCACTAGGAGTGATGAAACTCCCCAGTCACCATGGGCTGAATTTGCATTACCAGAGTCCTGGTTACCCTGCTTGTTTGTTCAACTGCAGGTTGAGACCACAAATCAGAATTTTTCTGTATGTAGCACCAAAAATGGTACCAGATAAATAGTTCTTGGAACAATAAATCTATGGAAAATTTTCAAAAACATCCCTTCTACAAAAATAGTGGTTTTTTATCTTTTCACATATTCTTGTACGTCAGATAATAATTAGTAGAACTACCCAGCTGAATTTAAGGGAGGATGACAACACCTTTAGGCCTAAACTGTGACCTACTTTGTCTTAAATATAATTTCTCATACCTGGTAGCAAAGTCCATGTAGTTCTTTATATGTGTTTTTTCCAAAACAAATGCTTCAATGATGTTTTTTCTAAAAAAAGAAAATAAATAATGCCAGCATCCATACAATAAAAAAACCAATCTGCATGCACGATGGAGGGGAACAAATGGTAAATATTTTTTTGCTGTTTCAAGCTTCCTAGAGGTAATGTTTGCATCAGAAACAGTAAATCAAATGAGTTTGGCAATTATGAAAAATATCTCAGCAATGTTCTTATAAACTGGAAACATATTCAGGCCAAAAGTTTATCTACTCAGCCTTTAAACATTTTCCATTAATCTTGTCTATATATATACTGCTTTTTTCCATTTGATCTTTAAAGCCTTTAATGCTTCTTCCTTCTAGATTTTCTTCTTTTTCCCCAGCCCAAGAGCTCGGTAATTCACAGGCTGCTGCTTTATGACCAAAGACTTGCACTACACTGGCTTATATCACCAGTATCAGCAGCTGCTGTTAAATCACCTGTCAAATTTGCAAAATTCTCACTCAATTTACCCTGAATGTCAGACTTGCACTTTTTTGTCCATGTTTCTGTTCATGTCGTTTACACAAGGGTTCTGCTGGGACCACTGGACGACTAGCTTGAGCTTTATGCACAGATGATCCTTTAATACCAACTGTCTCTCTACTAGGAAATGGAGAACAGAGCAAAATTCAAGTGTAGCTTGATGTTTTATGTACTGGGTTGTATGAGCTAATAATTCATCTATGAAGTAGACAGTTTTGCATCTGGAATATCAACCTGGAAAGCCAACAGTCCAACCTATTGTGCAGGTATCTTAAAAATTCATTAATTACTGTGCAATATACTTATCCATTTTGGAAACAATTTTATCACTTTGCATGTGTGGCCCATAAATTGGCTTGCATGTGCAACATGCTAATTTCTATGAAAATTCATTCATCAGTGCAGATGAGATAATGATAATAAAACCTTGCAAATAGTGCTTAACAGAACTGCAGCCCAAAGTGACAGTCTCCTACTCCATCTTCTACATCTTCTACTCCAGACCAAAATGTCTAGAGTCAATGAGATCTTAATGAAAATGTTTTTTCTGGAAGTTACGGCAGTTACATGAGATCTCTTACAATTCTGGAACAGACCTCTACAATAATAGAGGTACAGGGATATAAGGGACACTTTGGGTCAAAGTTATTTTTCATCCAGATGACAAGGAGAATTGCATAATCACTCCTATATCACATAATGTTCCTCTTGGATGCACGGCATTAACGGGAGATGGAAAACCCTTCAGCATTTCATCAGTTCTTCCTCCTCTATGTAACATGACTGGATTGAAATCCAGATCTGCCAGACCAAATAAATTCAAAGAAATTCAAGGTGAAAAGCCCCAGGTTTCATCTAGAATTACTCCTATGAGTTCCAAACATAATTCCTACAGAGTTCACAGAAAAAATTGATTAGCTACAATTTCACTTTAGTAAACCCCTATCACTAAGAGCTCTACAGGTCCTTAGCATTGAATTATGTTTTTATGCTTGCCCACGCCAGCTGCACAATTGCAAGATAAACAGGGTGCTGCATTACTTTATACACAATGAAATACTTATACATGCACATGCACACACACCACAATGTTTTTATATTACAAAAGAATCTTTATCGCCTCCCCAGTTCATTTTGTTGTGCAAGGAAGACAGTTTTCAGCCACTGACAGTGATTTTCACCTCCTGTTAAGGTGCACTTTTAGCATTTTGAACATGTACCATGTTGATGTTAAAATGTCTGTAATAAAATGTGTAAGTAGTATACAGCAGCTCCATTTGTGAATCCATCTGTCAAGGACACACCTCACTGCTTACTCTGTGAAATACTAAATTTTTTACCTTGTTTACCTCCATGAAGAAAATACCATTTTGTTGCTGTTTTAAACAACTACATTGTTGCCTGGTTTTATACAAAAGTATTAGTTATCTGATTTTCTCTTTGAATCAATACTTTATTTTGAGCACTCCTTTCAACATACATGACAGCAAAAGTTAACCTTTCTATATTTGTATATTGCTGAACTTTCAACCAAATTTAGGACAAAGTTTCAAACTGTTGTAACAGTAGTAATACCAACAGTACTTGCCTCATGATTTTTCAGACTGAAGTATTGACCATGGTCTTGTAAACCACCCTCTTGACAAAAATAGCACACAGGCATGGCGCAGTTTGGAACATCAGCCTCTTTCTGCACCAGGCATTGAACAAAGTGGTTTGGTTTTTCTTTTTCCTGGTGCTGCAGAGATGGTGAGCCACTTCAGCATTCAGTGACAGGGGGATGTCCTAAGATATTTTAAGCGATATACTGCCTCTAAGCTTCTTGACAGAAATGCATTGAGCCCACTTTCTGTGAGGTTTTCTTTTTTTTTGGTTTAATTTGTAAGAGTTGGTGGGCAATAGGAAGATTTCTTATGGATGAAGTACAAAGTATGGGCTCTGCTGCTGTACCTACACCCAAAGTATGAAGCCTGAATAAAAACTTCTAAGGCTTTTTTACTCATTGACTTTCCTAGCAAGTATACATGATATAATCAGAATGATTAAAATACTAATACTTCACATACCTGTATGCAGAGTAAGGGAAATAAAAAATAAACCATTGTTCTAACAGGTTTAGACCTTAATTTGCGCAGCTAATTTAATACTACCAAGCCTGTGTCCAAGTCTTTGTAGGTTTTATGCTGTCACCTGAGAATATTAAGAACATGTGGAAGTAGGTGCGCTGTGACAGCATATAAGAAAAAATCTGGAAGGCTATTTAATAGAAGCAGGCTTTATGGAGATTTTAAGAAGCAAAAGATATGGGGGTTATCTAGCACATGTGAAGAGACAGCTGTTCCAAGAACAGAAGTTAAATAAAAAAGCAGATACCAAACCGGCATGGAACAAGACAAAGAAATCTCCTAGAAAGCAATCTGCACAGAAGCCCAGAGCTGTGAGCGTTCAATAGGCAAGGAAACAAAGACTAGAGAACAATTTTCTCTTTTTGATGGAAAGCTTTTGATCACAGGCTTAAAAAATACATATATTTGTATGACAGAAGATGTTTGTGTCACATGTTTATCTTCACTGTTCAGGGAAGGAATATCGCACACTGGCAGAGTCAAAAATGCTGCTCACTATTGTGTCCCCTGACAAATGCAAAATACAAGAACTCCATTTTGAAAAACATAAGATTGCCACTAAGTTAAAAAACAAAACCCTTTCCCAATCCTCTCCTCTATGTTCATGAGTTTCAAACGCAGAAGGTATCATAAGTCACATCTTCACTTCCTTTTTAAGCAATACTCAGACATAGTACAATGTTTTGGATGATTCGATACTGACATGTATTTCATGTAGTGTCAGAATGATCTGTCTGACAAAGACATTAACAACCTTCACCTATGAATATACAAACATTTCTCTATAAAGAATTTTTATGGATAATATGAAGAAGTTGGTAAATATTTGAGTATCAGGTACAGCATGATAGTTTCACAATTCAAGGCACATTTGCAAATTCACCCAGAAATATGCCTACCAGCATTTTGGAACACTTTTTTTTTTTAATTAGATTCTCAGATGATAATTTGAATTATTTAGACAAAATAACAGGTGTTTCATGAAATAACTGAGCAAAACATTTTCTGTCAGATAAATACTGCAAAGTTAACATGGGATTGGTCTATCGCAGTTTCAGAAACTTCTGTCCTGCATCAGTACCGAATAAAAGAAAAGCCAGAAGTGGTTTATGGTCTATAAATATATTTCTCAGATGTCTGAAGGTAGAATAAAAAACAGTCATTAATGGATCATTGAAAAAAACAGAAGTTCTTTGATGCTAGCAACCACCTGAAACAATTTTCCTCCAGATTACACTTCTTCCTCACTGAATACATCAATTACTCTATCTAGACACCAAATTAGGCTTAATTACCAGTTCTCATCTCAAGTACTGATTCTCCTCTGTTTAGAACAGGGGAAAACTTACTCCTTTGTTACCCAAGAAGCAACCTAATGGACTTGTTGACACTGATTTAATGCACTGAAAAAGAAAATTTGACTCCCTGATTAGCCATAAAGAAAATTTAAAACATTTTGGAATGCGATCCAAAATATTTAAATAGTATCTTAATTGCAGAAAACTGCAAAGTTGAAATTATTCACATAACTACAATTCAGATTTTAACAAGTGAAAACTGCTGACAAATTTTGTTAATTTAGTCACACAAACAGAATTTGGCAATCCAGAGAAATGGGCTATTTTTTTTGTTGAAGCTATTCAATTTTGAAATTAGGTGAAAATAATATCAACTTAGGTAAAAGGACCACATACAGTTTACCTAAGCAAGGACTATCAAAATACTGCAATATTATTTCATTAAATTAATAGGACAGGTTTGAGTAATACTCAAAGTATCTTTCTGACAAGGCAATTCAGTAGGTCTTTTAATTTAGCAAATAAGTTATGTTTCTCGTGGGAAGGAAAAGATTAAGAATTATTCCAAGGTGGTCAGAAACCCTGAAATTAAAATTCCAATTAAAAATGACAAATATAAAGCTGTATATTGCACATGATCTCTCATAACTTATTTTGTCATCACACTCATGGGGTAGATGTCACTGAACCTTTAAAAAGGAAGTAGAAAGCAAGCAAAAACTGTACAAGTTTTTAAACAGATCTTGTTGATAACACAAAGCTGATTTTGGTGTTTGATTTAGTTGTTTTTGCTTCGGTTTCCTCTGTTTTAATCTGTCAATAATTACCATCTCTCACAACAGGGCAATTAATAATTTTGTTCTTTTTAACTGGATGGCTTAAATTGAGGTTTGTTTGGGGGATTTTTTTTTTGGGGGGGGGGGGTGTTTGGTTTTTTTTTTTTTTTTCAGAATGATGGCCAAATAATACATCACTAACCATACCCTCAAAATTCCAGCCTCTTTGAAGAAGATATTCCAGTATCTTTTGGTAAGAATGTTGTCCAACTGAAACCTTTACCTCTTATCAGGCACGCATCCTCAGATGCTCTCTCCACTTCCACCTTAATGGATAACAGATGTCAAGCTCTTCTCCACAAGTGTGACTCTTAAGATAGTGACAGTGCTTCTCCTCCACAACCACTGAAGGGATTTCATGAATCATTCGAGAACATTATAAATAATGGTTTTCACATGCTGACTTGCTTCTTATTAAATATATTAAAAAACCCTATGAACAGCAGCCTTTTCACCCCAATACATTTACATAAATCATACTTTGAGGCTCATTATGGTCTCACACATATCTGGACAGGAGAACATAAACTAATCAGTGTTCAAGGATATTTAGAGCACGCTAATAATAAAGAACATGCCAAATGCATACTTGGAGCACATGCTTTTACTGGAGGCAATAGGGGCTACAAGGATAGTATTTCTTTTTCTTATACTGGCAGTACCTGTTACGTTCATCTTCTGGCAAAATGATTTTAACTTCAGAACCAACTAACAACTTTCCATTACAGTATCAACCTATCTGTATTAGTGATTGACTGAAGCGATCAAGCTAACTCTAATTGCTCTCATCTAATCTCAGCATTGCGTGAGATGCTATTTAGCCTACATTACCCACACATGGGTATTTCAATCACAGAGAAGTAAAGACATTAATTATTTCTCTGCACTTTTGAATGAGAGAGTGGTCAGGTATTACACTGAACTGCCAGGCAGTGGGTCTGGAATCAAACTGGCTCAATTTAAAATAAAAAATGCATTTAACTCCTGCATGTGCGCTAAAATATGGCTTACTGGGCACAGGCTTTTGATGGTTCATGTACTTAAAATGTTAATCTGGCCAAAATAATGTGGCCATGTTCTTAGCCTAGAAGTGTTTGATTGAACGTTGCACTTTCCAGCAATCATGAATTACTGACTGGGAAAGAACTGCCCAGAATTTGCTTTCTTTCATCAGATTGTATTCTTTTTTCAGGGATTGCAGTTGAACAATCATAGCCAAGGAGGCTGAATCTCAGAAGCTAAAACAATTAATATAAACTTCTTATAGTCTAATACAATTAATGTAAAAGAATATAAACTGATATAAAAATAAAGATGTCCATGAATCAAGAGAATTTATTAAAAATCCTTCTAAAAAAATAACAGTTTCCTATAGAAGCATGTGAAATGTTCATTTTCATTACCTGCCCATAGAACATCTGTTCCTATAATAATACATATGGTATTGCAGAAATGTTCCTATAATTTTAAAACAAAGCATCATCTCTTCAGTGTGAAGAGATTTAGAATATCTGTCCTAGACTAAAATGAGACTGTCTTGACAAGCATATCAAATCCAAACTATGTTTTAAACCTTCTGAAGTAACCTGGGTTGCCTGAAAGTTTTACACAGTTCTGATATTATCTCATATTCCCAGTGGGATGCGTATTGCAGCTGAAGGACCAGCCAGAATTTAGGCTCTATGGCTTTTTCCATGAGGTCCTTAAATTTTAGGGGTCTGAGGGGACAAACATGCCCTAATACATATAACTAAAGAGAAGGTTAAAAATGAAATGAAAATAAATGAAAATAATTTTTTAAAATATTTATTTTATTTTGCTGCAAATGACTACACTGAGCATATTACAAGTACGTATTTAAATGAAAATGAATCCAATTTTTAAATATAATAAAAAAAAATTTCTATCTGTGTATATAGAATTAAATCCTGTATCAGCTGTTTCACAGTCTGAAATAATAAAAGGAGCACAATGAACACAGTGCTTTATTTTTGTAACTAGATGATTTTATGGAAGACTTAGCACTAATTCCCATGAACCTTTCACTGTAGAGTCAGCTGTCATTCTGTCAAAATCACATCTATCATATTCTTTCTGTGCCACCACCAAAAAAAACCTGCTCTAAGTTCAGATAGCCTTCAGACATCTCTGTGGAAGACATCCATTCTACTTTGCTGGATGCACACTCCACAGCTGTGCTAGCAAACAGCCCTATTGACTACAAAATTAAAACAACTGACATATACGCTGTTCCTCTGATTTACACATTGCCAGAGATTTACTGCATGCTGTACGTGAAATCTGCTTTCCATTCAAACTGTGCAAATGAAAGATAATGTCAATATTGAAAGAGAGCAAAGAGTAAGGGGGGCAAAATGGTCAACACATAAATATTTTCTTGACAAACTCTTCCAAAATTTCCTTTGGTGTCTGACTGGGTGAACTATTTAGCTCTCAGCTTGCTATTACAAACTAGACCTTTGGCAGTTTAAACCATTTGGTAATGAACATAAAAGTTAATCCCTTCTTGTAATGTTGTTCATCAGCAACATACAAGTGCTTGCAGCAGGTAGCAGGTCTGCCACGCAGCAATAATTTCACAGTGCCTTTTTGGTAAATGACAGAAGAGCCCCCCTACAGATATTAGGGATTCAGGTGGCGGAGCCCTCTGGAAGGAAGGGACTACATGCAGCACAATTGCTGCACCATAGAGCAGCCAGTGCTGCTCTGCATCAGCCCTCTGCTAATGTGATGCAGTTGGGCTTTGCTACCTCACTGAGAAGCACAGGTGAGAATTTCACCATAAATATTTTCAGGTGGGAGAAATGGCACTCCCCAACATGTCCATTTTTACAGGAGAGAGGCTTAATGAACTTCTCTTAAATACTCATTAAATTTTCTTTTTGTTTTTGATACCCCCAGTTTGCCATCCATAATTCTTAAAGACACCCCTTATTTTCTGAGCATGATGTTGGTCCTGTAGGAATGGTATTTTAAGCATTCTGGATTGCTAGATCATTGGATTTTTGGAGACACTAATGCTATTACTTCACTACTGTTAACTTTTTAATATGGCGCACTGTGATTAAAAATAACTGCACAGCTGAAACTATTAACAGCCCCACCCCTACCCCCAATTCTTAGTATAATTTAATTGTTTTGAAAGCATTGAACCACTATAGTGAAGTCACTTTTTTCTGGGTAATTATGTCTTCCCTTGTGTCTGGTTATTCATAGATTTTTAGTTTCTGATTAACACTTAGCAAAGTGCAAAAGCATACACTGAGCAACATCAGATGTATGACAGGGAAGTAATCAATTTTTTAAAATACAGTAATTACTTGAAATGTCCAGAAATCACTCAGAAAATGTCTGAATTATAAAAAGAGGAAATGGCAAGTTACACTTGCCCAATAGGTATTAAAAGATGTAAATTCAAGTATGCAAATGTAAAGAGTATGAAACAGATTATAAAAACCATGCAATAGAGAAGAGAAATAAAAATAGACTTTTTAATATTTTGAATTGCAGTGTATGAATAAGTTTCTAAATACCTTTCCTGGAATTCAGGAACTAATGTGAGAACTGGGCTCTTCTACACTTTCATAATTAGATCAGTATTGAAATTAAAAATCCCACAACTCATATAAACCTCATATTAAGAAATAAATATACTCACTCTGAAATAAACAGGAAATGGGTTATGAGAAAGTCCTGTAATTTAAGCATTATGCTGGTATAGCAGCATAGATAAAGAAAAAAACAGGCACTTATCACACACTTTTGTTCACCTCATCCCTTCCTTTGTCCACATCTCTCATGCCCAGATCTGTGTATACTATTCAAACCTCTTCAGATATTCGAAAAGCAATAGTTTGCCAAAAAATTCCCCAAAGAACCACAGCTAGAGATACCTACTTCCATTCTCTCAAATATGGAATAATGAAATTTCTCCACAAAATTATCTAGTCTAAAATGCAGGACAGTCAATGCATTTAAGATCCTTGAATCACTGCTGTGGTATAAACAGGAAATTTATAGCACTTGAAAGCAACTTGTGGTCCACTGAAGTCAACATTCTGTCTCCAACAGTAACTTCAAAGGGAAACAAATATAAACAAAAATGCCAAACCACCACCATTTCAGTAGGGAGTATTTCTGGGGAAGTTCATCATATTGTGCCTAGAAGCTTGCTTATATCCTTAACTGTGCAAAAAGAGACACATCTTTTGTTTCAAACTAGCTAAATTGCCAGACAGTTTTAAAAAACATCAAACCTGTACTTTTTGAAGCTCTTTCAAGCAAGCCTTTTGCCTAGCCACAGCATTAATTTCCCCCCTTGGTCGCTTGAAGTACCTCCGGTTCTATAAAGAAAAAGATTTGTCTGCATAAATATTTAAAAATGTTGTTAAAATGAAAAAAAAAAAACCCAAACCTGCAAAATAAAACCAAACCCAAAACCAACCAAACAAAAAAACCCCAAACAAAAAAATAAACAAACAAAAACCCAAACTCAAGATTGTAGTTTTAAATTAGTCAGTGCAAGAGCGCAATTGTTTTACAGTCTATAGAGAAGGATTTCCATTTAGGACCACTGACAGAAACTAGAACAAGTAATCCTATCTGACATCACTAGCAAGACAACAAAAGACCATCAAAGGGCATCCTCCAGAAGTGTGGTTTTTAAACCTATCTGATCCTAATGAGAAATGAGGAGTTGGTGCAGGCAGGGATGGAGCACTTGCAAGGAGCAAGGAGGGATGAGCATTGTAAATGAACAGAAATAAGAATGACCCTGTCTGGAACATCAAATTACTAACCAAATACTAACCAATAATCAAGGAGTTCTTCCCTACATTTACTGTTTATTCCCTTACATCTGATTTCAGCTATTGCTGTTATGTTCCACTGCATCCTAATGTAAGGCTATCTTCCATCAACCCGGTAAAAACACTAAAGCCTGACAATAACAGGGTGTCACTGGATATCTATCTCTTCTAATCCCAGAAGGGATGAGTTCCTTGAGTTCCCAGTTCTGTGTTGGATGCCCTGATATTACACTGAAGACAGTCCCGGTGAAATGGTGAAAATACTGGCTATAGAATTACACACCAATGGGGCCTGATCACTGAAATTACAATTCAGCTGCAGTTTGGGCATTAAAGCAAGCAAGTGACAAAAAAACATAACTCTTCCTGAGAGACTTCAATTTGATTGCTAAAATTATTTAGGAGAAAGAAATTCTGGTATTACACATGCCAAGCTGGGTTGCCTGCTATTGTGGTGAGTCCATTCTTCTCTTACAGCCTTTTGGAATTCATGAATTTGGCATTTCCACCTCAAAATACTCACTCTGAGAGGCACACGCTCAGAGCAGGCCTCACACACACCAAGAGCACAGCCAAAAATTGTCACTCCTTTCAGCAACCCAGCTAGTATGAGAGGTTCCCACCTCAAAGTCCCTTTGGGGCTATCTGCATTGGTCCCTAGTCCTGATACATGTTTCCTGAATGAAATCAGCTACATCAACACAACATTGCCCCCTTATACACATCTGTTAAATGTACTGCTGTACCAGCATAAATTAGCAATGCAGACTGATATTTTCTACAAACTTTTCACAATGATAACTCTGTGTGACTGGCCAGTGCTTCAACCACTGAATAATGATGAATACCTGAACCAGCCTTTAGCTTTTTATAGACAACATAGATAACAAGATATTTATATGCATACACACGTACACAACAACTTGCACAATTTCAGAGCTTTTTATATTTTCAGACCATTTTTCTCATCTCCTCAAAAATGAAAACAATTCATGCAGCTTTGTAGTTTAAGTATTCTTCATGAACTAACTTGGAAACCAATCAAGCCATATTTATCACTATCTACTCTATTGTGATGGTACAAGCTAGCCAAGCATTACATTTTAACTTTCATCATCTGGTCTTCAGCTCTTTTACCACAACCCTGTTAAAAGATCTAATGTGCTTTAGGGCTCACTATATGCAGCATCCTGGAAAACTGAAAAATAACTTTGCCTAAACAGCTTTCTTAGTTTAGCTTCAGTTTTGCCAGGCTTTCTGCATATGTGAGCCCTCTGAACATGACTCATGCTAGTTTAGCATCCTGTGAACCTTTTAAATCTGTCTTTTTAAGGTCTCAGATTATACATGTGCTCAAAATTGCATACAGCTGTGCAAACATAATCTTAAAAGCCCCTTGGAGCACTAAAATAATTTTCCCCACATTACACTTTATCCTCCTCTTCAACAACAACAGTGCTCTGTTTGCTCTTTTATCTTCACTTACGTGTTACACTGAGTTTGATTCCTTGATTGTTTACTGTCATATGCTGATATTACTCCTCATCTGTGTTTCACAGGATATGCCTTTTAGTGTATACTCTGGCTATTCTAAATCTACCGCTCCATTGTTTCACAATAATCTGCTTGAAGACACTCATTACATTCTCCCACTGCAGTTTCATAATCAAATGATTCTTCAGAATTAAATTTCACTCTCCTATATTAGAGGCCTGCCATAAATTCTTTTTAAATAAAATGAGGTCTTTGTTGTTACCGGGTTGCCCATATCTACCTGGTTCTTTTTGTATGCATGTTATGTGATGGTATAAATCAAAGAGTTATAATTCCGGTGCACAACTAATATAACAAGTATTGTCTTAGAGCAGGTAGTTGATTAATTGTCTCATTGTGCTGAAAAATGTTTTAGGCTACGTAAGTGACCTAAGATGGAAAGAGTTCAGTCAATCAATACAATGAGGACTCAGAGAAAGTGTTAGATTTTTTCCAGAACTATAACTAATGATGTAATTTTACACTTAAAAAGGCAGAGGAGGGACATAGAAATGACTGGAGATTAGTTTTCAAAGCCGGTATGGGGTATAATTTTGGTGACAATGGCATCTAGAACAAAAATATGTGAGGAATGAAAATTCTGGTATTTAAAAGGCTATTGTCCAATAAATGCATTCTATGATACGAAGTTTCATTTTAATTATCTGTTTAGTTTAAAAACAAGTGTCAAAAAAAAAAAAAAAAGGATGACAAATATTGCCTCCTGTCAGCCTAGAAAATGTACTCGTTTTTTTCATGAAAGCACAGAGTAAATCACAGAACCACGGAACTTATTTAAGTAATTAATGCCTCTTGCATGGATACAATTACTTCCTACTTCGTAACTATGCATATGGATAATTTAATTCTTATACTGATTTTTTAAACATAAATATAAAACCAGAAGTCAAAACTAGTAACACACACAACATACAAAGAATAAAAGGCAGTTTATGAAAAGATATAACTGTGGATTTTGAGTCTAAAAATAATTTTCACATTTTCTATATTTGCCTTTTTAAAATCTCATTTGTAACTATGCAGAGTTATTATTGTGCTGTAGTCCAAATAGATCTGTCTCTGACTGATAGATTGAGGACAAGAATAAGGCATGGCAGCAGTAAGAGCTGGAGCAGAGAATGTAAAAGGGAGATAGGACGTGTGAACGTACAATGAACAAAAGCTCTGATAGAAATATTTCCTATAGCCTTTCTATGACACCTGTGCCCAACCCACCTTTAAAAAGGAGACAGAAACAGTGTTCCCTGCCTTTTTGTTAAGTGTGATAGCTCAGACCATAGCCAGCTATCATCAAAAAAGCCTTCTCCAGAAAAGATTTTCAATAGTCCAGTGACAGTTAATGAAGTTAACCATGATGCATATGAGACCATTAGTAATACCACATGTCTGTGTAAAGGAAGAAGTGAAAGAGGAAGAGTAGGAATATCTGAGCACCCTTTGGGTTCTCTCTGTACCCCAGACCTACTGCTGGTCAGAGAAGGGACAGAAATAAGGTCCTGAATGTACGCTTCTCGTTTGTTGCTGGATTACTTCCTTCAGCTGCTGATAAAAATATAGGAATCCACACTACTCCTTTTTAATAATTTGCTCTTTAATTACTAGGGCCTGCTAACTTGCCCTTTGGAAACTGCACCATGTGTACTATGTAGTCACATTAAAATGACTTAATTCCTTCTATTCAAATTACTTGATGGAAAATTGCAAAGGACATCATATTTTACTTTCTAGGACCTTTGCTCTCCACTGCCTTGCCCATTTAAGAGATGTCATGCTGTCAATGAATTCTAAATCTGTAGCTTTCACTAAAAGAAACAACCCTAAGCCCTAATAAGGACAGGTGTCCCTGCTGTCCCAGTGAAATAAATAATTCATTTTTAAACCAGCTGCCTTAGGAGATAACAGTGAATATAGTATTGACAAATACAGTGTGAAATATGGTTCAGAATCAGAACTGTGACTTCCAGAATCAAACATTCACTTCCATGAAAGAGGCAGTCTCGAATTTAGTCTTACGGTTGAAGACTTTCTTTTTTTGTGTGTGCAGATTCAACTTGTCTGTGGGTCTTAGAAGAAAGACAGGAGTTATAGGCCCCCTTATGAATATATACTTTAAAGGAAAAAAGAAAATTGATTTTTTTTTTTTTTTAATTATTTTTTTGTAAAGGAATCTCATTGTCACCTTGGGCAGGGAGTATAAAAGTGACATGCTTAAAATATCTGAAACAGCACACTGAATTTGAAGTTATATATCTTGTATTGCACCCCCAATAATATTCCTTTGACAAAAGATTGTGCTATATCTTATTTCTGGTACAACTACTTTGCGTTAGTTTGGTTTGTACATTTTTTGTTTGTTTTCTTTTTATTTCCTCTCCAGGTGGTGGGTCACTAGAACTTTCCTGGATAACCTCACACAAAAAAACGTATCTTCATACTCTCTATTGATCTTCAATGCATAATATTCTAAATGACTAGAGACCTCCCAAGAACTGCTGTTAGTTTTTGTTTGTTCCTTTTTCAACATGCAAGTTTAAACACCAAGAGTTTTAATTAATGTTAGGAGAATTTTCCTCCTGTGGCCTAAAATCTACATGGCTGAAAATTCCCCCGCAGACTTTTTAGTCCTGGTAGAATTACTGAAATAACTTATCCTTGGCAATATTTATATGGTGTGCCAGGCAACTTTCAGCATGAAAATCACAGAGACGTAAGAATAATCAATTAGTACTTGCTAGGAATGCTCTTTCCCCCTTGGCTAGGAGATGAAAGCTGAATTATTATTTCACAGAATGGTTTGGGTTGGAAGAGACCTTAATGATCATCTAGTTAACAAATGCAAATGCACAGAGAGAATGCATTCAATCTGTGAAGTCATTTTTGTCCATTTTAGGAAAAAAATTGTTATGAATGTCATAACTACCCATTACTGATGACATTCTGAATTCCTTGAATGAGCGCTAATAGTTTAGAATGTTAAAGCCAATACACTCGGTTATATGAAATAAATTCCAATTGGAATGGAAAAGATATTGTGTTAATGAATACTGAGGAGAAAAACAAAGCAAAAAAAAAAAAAAAGCTGCAGGTCAATGCTGGATACTTTTATTTCATTTAGAGGACTCTGGAACAAGAATATTGGAGTAAAAAAAGTGCATATATTCAGATGTTAACATTTCTATTTCTGCATGTCTTTAGACAGGCAAGACTGAAATGGATAAATTCGTATTCCTTAGTTTTATTTTCTTCATTTCTTTACACTTACTGTGTATACAAATCTGAATCTGAAATCTGTATATAAATCCATCTGAATGGGTACTAATAGCAGCCTCCATGGATTTGAACACACAAACATAGGATGATTTCTGAACTTGTCACTGTTATTCACCTAAGAGCTTTTTGTTAAGAACAGTTTCGCTTTCACTGAAGTATATTCATAATTTCTTGATTAAAAAAAACTCCAAACAACCAGCTCCCTTTGTCAGATGGAAAATTTTCTCTTTTTTTTCTCTTGAAATATGCAATCAAAAGCAGTCAAAGAGTGTAAGAAAATAGATTTCATTGTTAAAATAAGTTAAAGATACCCCTAACCAAGAAAATGAAAATCAGTATCAACAATAACTACAAAATAGTGTAAATAAAAAATGACTAAGAATGGAAGGGGATGTCTTTAATATGGAAGTGTTAAAACAATCACAGTTCCCAAGGAACCACTCCACGAGAAAAAAGGGAGGAGGGGGAGGTATAAGTAGAGGAGGTTCAGGAGTTCTTTTGTCTATCTCATGTAAAAAAGTACTTTCTAGTGTTGAACAATGTCTTGAAGTAACCTTTTTCCTGTAATCAATAAAAGTATGCAGCAAAGAGCGACAGGAGCCGTAATCATTTCCATAGTGTACAAGTAAGTCCAACTAATGCACAGATAACTTTTCATTAAGACGCGTACGTTTAGATGAGTTCTCAGGAAACTGCCAGCTCCACTTGCACATGTCCACACTCAAAGACACACACAAGATGGAGATACTTAAAACAAAACTGTACATTCTGCTTACATTCTTCTCTGTGATGCTTTTGCCTGTAACAAGCTGTACAGTGAAAATCATAAACAACTTTTTGGCCCTGAGTGCTTTTCTCAAAGTTCCTACCAAATACAAAAACACTTACTGCTTTCCACTTTTAACATTTTAAGCCACCAAATGGTAAACAGGAACAGTATGAGTAAGACTAAGAGTGTGAAAGTTCCTGCAGCTATTCAAAGATTACTCTTCCACACAGTCTGCAAGAAAAACTGTTGCTTTTGGCTTAGCTGAGAGCGCCCAGTACTTCTTATGTCAAGCTAAAGATAATAGATGAAAATGTTGCATATGTACACAAGTAGCTTGGGAGGGAAACAGATGCTTTAAACTGGCCCCTGTGAAGCACTGAGAGTGCAGATGGGGAATATGCTGTTAAAACATGGCCATTATATTACTTTTACTATCCCTAGTCTGAAGGAAACAGAGACCAGTTAAGAGCTAGCTACCTTGTCTGGAGATTCACTTACTTAGAGTAAACATTAGCATATGCAGTGTTGATAAAACGTGCTTAGAAAGTGTCTTATGGTAATGTGCATTATGTATCAAGCTGAGAAGCTGAAGAGGCACAAGGAGCCAGAACCTGGTGTCTTGACTGGCAGCATGTTCTCAACATTAAAGCTAGTGACAGGTAGAGTGTGTAGACATCTGGAATTAATTACGCAGTTCAGCAATAAAAGAGGTGGGAATCAGAGAGAGAGAAGCTCAAGTTTGGTTCTTATTTGTATCTCAGCCTGAAGTAATACGGTTACTAAGGACAATGTAATAGTGTGGGATTGACTTAAACTAAGAGACAGAAAGATGCTTAAATGTCACTAATGTTCACTGAACAAAACAAAACCCACAACTTGCTATGTAGGGGAGATATACCTAGTCTACACGTGAGCATTCACCACTAGGCTCTAGAAAGGGATAGGCAATTGATGTGATCTCTTTTGAAGAACTGTATTAAAGTGAGATAAAATACTCTCTACAAGAGCTGATTCAATTCCATTGACTATAAAAACCTATCTGTCTTTCCACAAAGGAAACTTGAACTGCCTAATGCTAGGTGAGATGAATTCAAGCCCAAGTATGAGACAGGCTTGATTTGCGTATTAATGTTTTTTTTCTTCTTCCTTTGTTTTTGAAAAGTAGATAATTCAAGTGCAACATGGATTGAAGGTGGCATTAAACTTTTAAGTTTCAGCTTAGATGGACCTTAGCTGACCAGGACATCAATCACTGTCAATTAGTCATTGTTTGCCCTTCACTCCTCCTTCCACCTTCAAGGCTAAAATTCAACTAATATTGTTTAGGAAACATAAATACATTTTCCTCTCCAACTATAAATTCAGTTCAGAAACAAACAGCATTATCAACTTTTTTGATTTAAAGGACTAGTAAACTCACTTTCAGTTAAAATTCACTGAGTACTTTATGACATGCTGGGCAAAGAACAGTAACAGAAATTATTTGCTTCACAGGACAAATATGGTCCATGAAATATACCGCAATTCAAAAACATCCAATAGATGTGACAATGCTTTCCCACATCGCTAGTGAAACTCGTGGATTTGCTGTTAATAAGAGGTTTGCTCTTAAATAGAGTTAAGATAATGAAAAGTTGAGAGAGGGTAGAATCTTACCTAGAAAATTTTTACTTTTTTACTTTTTTAGCATTCCTTAGGGCAGTGAGAAAAACAGGTGACACACACCTACATTGCTAAAGCCTTGACATACCTATTCCTATGCTTTTATGTTCTAGTCTATTAAAAAATATGAAATTATTCAAAAGCAGCAATTCCAACAAATAATAATTTATAGTTATACAGTAGTTTGTAAACAATAACTACAAGCCTAGTAGTCTGAATTAACTTGCCTTTAAAATAAAAAAAAAAGACCAAAAATCTGAGTAAAATACAGTAAAAAGCCATAATATCCTTCTTAAATATCCTTTTTATATTTTTTAAAAAAATAAATTTCCTGAAATAGGTAAGAATTTCCACAGGACTCAGATTGTTTTCTGACTGTCTTCAGCTGACTGAAGATGTTATAAAACTAACATATTGTTCTGATTAATAATTGTCTGTAGACATAGCTGTATACAGAGCATAACTTTCTGTATGTAAAATATAAACTATGCTTATAGCTTCTTCACCTTGCTTATAGCTGTTTCCTTTAAAAAAAAACCCTGATTATGTCGAAGAACTGTCTGTTGATGAAGGATTGAAAGATGTAAACAGCTTGTTGTAAAGTATTATGTTTTTCAGCTTTGTTTGGCTTTAAAATACATGTTTCACATTTGAGAGGTAACGGTACATGAACCAAGGTGATCTTGAAAAGTGACTGACCTAAAAATCTTTATTGGGATTTATATGTGTAGATAAATTAGAACAGTTGCACAACTGTAAGTGGCTGTTGACCTATTTCCAAGAGGCTGTTTGACTGTTACACTCTTACCATTACATAAGCTAAATATCAGATATGATGTAAAAGTATGTCAACATTAATTGTAAACGTTCTGATGAATCCTTAATTGCTGAATTCTGTGAAATATGAGAAAGAAAGGGTGACTCAAGGTATGCCAGTGAGGGGAACTTAAATGCTAAAACTGAGATGACTCAGAAATGTAGACAAAAGATGAGCACAAGCTTTAAGAATTTAAGGTTAAGTTCAGACTTAGCTGCTGAAATTCCACCCTTCAAATACCTAAGACTTGTGACTAGACAGAAATTCACTACATTATCAAATTCTACAGTACCTTTGCTCCATACTAGCTCATCTGGAAAATAGGCTACAGATTTGTTTCTATTCAATGCTCCTCAGACATAGCGTTACATAGAAGCAAAATACTACTACCAGTTCAAAATAATTAATACCATTTATCTTAGAGATTTTCCATTTTTCCTTTTTATAAAAGATTAGCCATCGAAGCACAATAATGACAATGATGTCAACAACAAAAACAACATGTGGCAATTGTTTTCAAAACTCCCAGAGTGTGATTGTGTTCACCCATTAACAATAAGAAAAATATCTTTGATTTCAACTTAAACCACTATAAATAAGGAATGATATTTTATTTTATTATACCTTAATTGAAGCAGTCTTTGTAGTGATCATGTATTTATTAAGATTCTGAATTGAGTTTTGGCATTAGGGAAAAAAGTTCCAAATAATGACCACACATAACAACCATAATTTCTCTCTAAAAGTATCTTCCTGTAAGGGTATGGCTTGGATTTCAGTTGCTAATTAATGCTAACAAAACCCAAACAAACAAAGGCACAAAAACCCTAAAACAATCAAACAGAAAAACCCCAAAACAAACAAAAACAATACAGTGGTAAAACTACGAAGTCTAACTTCGTGCATATAATCCTTAAATCCTGCTTTCACTTCCTAATCCAAGCCAGGACACATCAAAATTGAGATCAATGCAAAAATGCTAACACAAATGCAGATGTGTATGTTTACATTGAAAGGCAAAACCAAAAAACCTTGAATTAAAAAAAAAAAATAAAACCAAACAAACAAAATCCAAAGAACTCCACTGACATTTTCAAAAACTGGATCAAAAAAGACAGCTAAAACTTAAATTCATGCATCTTATTTCTGGTGTGGAGGCATAATTCTTTTACTTATTTGCTAACCTGCCTAAATCATCATAGATGGCTGCATGGAAGACAGATGTTCTGATGTGTGAACAAGAATTTGACAACTGTGGAGAACCTATAGCACAGTCGATAAGCTGAGAGCACAGACTGTAAACTCATTTTCCTGAATACGACTTTTAATTTAGAGCTAGACACATGAGCAAAGTACTTGAAAACTCACATCACCACTTACCAACTTGCAGATGACTACCAAGTGGACTAATTTTTTACTAACATTATAGGAAGAAATTGATTTACAGTAGAAGACAACTTTGCTGTAGCAGTTAATGCTACATTTACATGCCTCTATAATTTACTTCACTTACGGCTGTCTTTTTTATTAATATTCATTATAAAAGAGCTCTTTTAATATTGCTTGATTTGACAGGAATGCATTAGCTATGACAAATGCTTTATAATGTGCTCAGACAATATTAATACAAGCAGAACCTCCAATAATTGCTGTTACTTAAATACAAAGATTTTGTTTTTGTTTGAATTTACCCTTTCTTCTCTTGATCCAGCCCTTCACTAATACAAGTTTTGATAACTACTCATCAGTCAGAATCACTCCTGATCTTAGTGGCTTGACAGACCACGTGAAAAATTGAACCAATTCAGTCCTTTCAGAAATTTTAAGAGACAAAAATTGTTATGGTATTTTGTTTGTGGTGGGATGTTTTAAACAGAAGTAAATAACTTCCCTTAGTTGTGATCTCTATTTTATGTAACAGTAAACAAATTCTTCCTCCTTAGGAGAGGTCTTGTTCATGAAAATTCATTAGCCCTATGTACTCTAAGATCACAGTCAGAATGTTTACAAGCATAAAGTATAATAAACCTGGCTGCCAGGTTTACTACAGCACTATACAGCTGTAATGATTTGCCTGAAGAAACAGGGTCTGAAGTTTCAGAGGATACATAAGTACTATCACAAATTACATTAAAATTTTGCAACATAAACAGACAATAAAATCACTCTGTACAGTCATAGTGCAAAGAGACCCACGGACTAGGAGCCATTATAAAAACTATTTACAAAACCCTGATGTACAGAGGGTAGAATCCATGACCCAGCATTTATCAGCAATTATATAATAATTACAGCTCAGCTTCACAGAATCAGAGAGTGGTTTGGATTGGAAGACACCTTAAAAATCATGTAGTTCTAACCCCCCTGCCATGGCAGGGACACCTTCCACAAGACCAGGGTGCTCCAAGTCCCGTCCAACCTGGCGCTGAGCACTTCCAGGGATGGGTCAGCCACAGCTTCTCTGGGCAAGCTGTGCCAGCGTCTCACCACCCTCACAGTGGACATGACACTATTTTAATAAATAAATATTTGAAAGAATATAAATATGTTCATTAATGCACTCAGAACAAAACACTGAAAACAAGTTGCTGGAAAACAGGTGCTACCAGGTGTCATAATACAAGTCTATTTGTACTCAGGCAAAGAGTTGCCAAAATTTTAGCACACTATAATCAATTGTCTCAATCTCTTGTGTATTCTCAGACAGTAATACAATTTATTTTAATTGTCTAAGTGAGATGTTAAAGTTCTCGAGATAAATATTTGTCATGCTCATACTTAGCGTAGTCTAGAGTCTACTTTCTGGAAAGCCAGGCCCTCAGTCATCTTAAACATTCAGAGAGCATTTCCCATTCCTGGTATCAACGGCAAACAGGTAGTTTATTCAAACAATAAATATTTTTAACTATCTATAGTGCAATTTTTGAAATGCAAAAGATGTGACTACTGAAGAGTAGCATGTTCATAGCACAAAGAAAAGCATGTTCATAGCCTTATGTAAGCTTACCTGACTGGACTGAATAGAAGGAAACAAGCATGTTTTGTTAGCATAATTTTAAAGCAGATAATTCACTTTGCTATGTTGTATCAGTTCTGTTTTCCTTCTATTGAAGTTGCTAGTTTTGTGATCTGGGAGGCCTGATAAGCAATCCTCCCCAGGGAGGCAACAGTCCCTTCCTCTATGGAGACAGAAATACTCATGGCTTGGCAGAAGGTATGGCACAAATCAAGTGCCTCAGATTGATTTTAGACTAAAATTTGTTGTGGAATATGCCAAACAAAGAAATATAAATACCAGACAGACAGGTAGCTACAGTACCCTAGCTAAACCCTAAAAGTCTTCATGGAAACTGTGTGTTTAACATTGATAAGCACGTCTGACCTGGAAAACAAGCAGGTTTTTGCCATAATTGAAGCATGAAAACAACAAAAGAAGCTGTATACAACTGTACTGCTAATGAAGTCCTATGCTTCTCTATCATCAGAATTATTCATTCCCTTAGAGACCCAAGAGAGGAATCTTGTCTCTATCACACTGATGCTTCACTAGCCTCTAGCTGATAGGTTAAAGAAATGTTCCAAATAATAAATGTTATTTGAATTAGAGAATCATAAACAGGTTGCGTTGGAAGGGATCTTAAATATCATCTTGTTCCAATACCATCCCCCTTCCCCTCCATGGAATGTTATTTCTTATAATTTCCATCTGAGTAAAAAAACCCAAACAATAGGTTGCCAAAGCACAGCTCAGTTCATATAATCAGAGAAATATTTTAAAACTAAACTAAACGAACCAATAAGAAACCCCCACATCAAATGTACCACAGAACTTCCTTACCTTGGTAAAATATCACATCTTGTCTCTCAATTCAGAGACTGCTCAAACATGCAGTAAATGTAGTAATGACCTTGAAAAACATAAGCATGTTCTTCAAACTTGTACTGCAGGACTCAGCAGGTAAAAGGGTGAACTCAGCCACTGAAAGCTCTCCCCACCAACCACAAAACAAGCGTGCACACAATAGCTGTAGCTCAGAGTATGATGACACACTACTAAAGGAAGATAAATGCACTCCCAAGTATGTAAGGTTGGAAATGTCAGCAATATATCTCGTGAGTTCCATAATGACAGCCATCTTGATTAGAAACAGTGTCTATAGTATCTGAGGAAGAGAAAAGCACTAAGCTTAAAGGAGCACAGCTCTGTGCAAGAGCAGAAAAGAAACAGTTCTTTCCAGCTTTCTGGTTTAGGTTTTGCATTTGAGGTTTTTTTTGGATTCCCTACTTGTTTGCTTGTGGCTTGTTGTTTTGACCTGCTCTGGATGAACCAGATTAGTATTTGCAACACTTGGATTTTTTCTAACACACCCCTCCCCTTTGCATAATTAGTTTTTTCCCCTAGTATTCTCATTTCAAGGGTTTATTAAAAGTGTCCTGGAAAGAAGTTCTGCATTTTTAAAAATCTTGTTAAAGTACTAGAAAGACTATTATCTGAAGGAAACAATGAGACAGATTTCCAGTCACAGGTGGTTCTCCTAGACTATTACCAATGGACAAAAATGTAACACAAAGCACTGCAGTGTTGACAACCACACTGTTAATGCTGATTAGTGGGAGTGGGCCAATTCAAAACTCCATTTATTTTCTTCCTTTGTTTAAAGCTAGCTAGCAATTGTGGAAAGCTTAAAACAAAAAGCAGGTCGTAATCACGAAGCCATCTTCACAGTTGTGATAGAGGGCAAGCAGGGACCTTGACTTGGAGCTAGACAAACCATTGGAAAAGTAAAAGGCTACCCAGTAGCAACTCAGTATTTGTGAACAGCCATCACAGTGGACAGCTTGAAGAACCCCCTGGCATAGAAAAAACAGAACTACAAACAAGAACTTCACACTTGTGCAGTGAAACATGAAAATTTCTCAACAAAAAAAAAGTGATGATTAAAGGTTTAAATTTGCAGAAGCAGGCTTGGTGATTTTTCTTTAAATTTAGTCAAACACATTAGTTAAGTACCCTTACGTAGTGTGAATATTCAGACAGTTATTTGCCTTTCAAACAATTTCCCGAGCCTTCAATGAGTGCCCTGACTTTGACTCAAAAAGGCATTCAGTTATCTGCCAAAAAACATGAAGAGGAGATGCAGCCCCCACACAAACAGAGGCTGGACCCCTAAATCCAACAGGGCAGCAGTTTTGTCAGTATAAAATTTATGTCTACTCCATTAGTTTCCATGTTGTTCTTCTGTTCATAATGGGCATAATTCACCTTCTCCACTCAGAATTGCAGTTACCATGCTCACTGTTGATACCTGGAGCAGGAGCTGCAGAACTCATCACACAAGTATCTCAGGCTGGCAAACCTGATGAGACAGATCATCAGCTGGTGAGAAAAGATCAAGAGAAATGAGAGCTCTTTTAGTTCCCATCTTCATCTTCGTAAATCAGTATCTGACGATCCAGGTATCTAGGTAATGTGCATGAATGTATCTACATTTAAACAAAAGCAGCTATCTGGCTTGTGCTTGCAGAAAATATTCTTGTAGATGGACTAATGTGTGTGTATTTTCACGAGGGAAGTGTCAGTCATAAGCTTACTGCCACGAAGGCAATTGTTACTGGGTCAAAAGTTTCCAGTTCTTAGCAGTTTGAAATAAAAGAGCTGATTCACATTGCGAGATATTGCCATCCATGCTATTGATTTTGTACAGAAGCTTTCACCAAGTAGCATGCTCGCAAGCACTGTGAGCATTGTCACTCCTATGCATGCACACACATTAGAGGTGTCCCCCTCCACTAATGATCTATTACATTGTGCTGCTGAAGCTCACTTACACTAGTCATACTCTATGACGGAGATAACACACTAACCCTTCTCCAAACCACTGCCCTTGCCTTGTGTCTGTTACAAGGAACTAAGAACTAGGAAGCATGTGCAGGAAAAGCATGATGAGGTTGTTAGGCAAGATCTGCAATGTGTTTCAGGCTCCCTTTGTATTGCCATTAAAGGCAGGCAAGATCTGCAACGTGTTTCAGGCTTCCTTTGTATTGCCATTAAAGGCTGCTGTCGTATTTCCTTATACTTGAAAGCAGGAAAAATGTAACCATCTTTTCCTACTGAGAAATGTCTGTTTATTAAGGACAACTACCACAAGCAAATTTGACTAGATGGCTAAAGTGGGTAATACGTTGAAGCAACTTTCACACGGATCTGCTAAAATGATGCTAGAAACTTGCAGCTATTAAATCAGCAGAGCAGAAAATGAACCAGGAACAGTAAAAAGTAAAACGTAGCTAAAAAAAGATTAAAACTGCATGGCAGCTGTCTCAGGACTCCTCTGATAAGGTGAATGAACTACAAAGTACATTGGAGTGCTCTAATGTAAGAAAATGGCTATGTGCAAGCAGCAATGAGGTAATGGAAAAGTGTGATGAAAAAAAGTCTAATTTTTAAAATTTGCATTCTCTGTAATGCTTAGCTGAAAACACGGGTTACTAAAAGTAATGCTACTGTCTGTTCTTTAATCAGTACAGATCTACTAGATTCAATAAGCAGATCCTTCTGAATCTTCTAAAATGTTTACTGTAGGGCTTAAAACTAATCAGAGGCGGAACAAGCAAGTGGAAAGTACCATATTCTGATTGAAAGAAGTAGGAATAATGGCTGAAAGTATACAACTTGGGAATTAAAACATGAATTTTAATTCTCAATTCAAATTCTGGTAGTGACAGAGAACAAAAATACTACAGCAGGTATAATAATAAAAAGAAGCTACTTTTCCAGAGAAATAAACCATCTTTAATTATCTGGAGTCAGTTTTGTGACATAAGTAAGGAGACTGAGACTGGGTATAGGCAGCTTTGCACCATAAAGCCTTTGTATATCCAGACAAACCTATACCAGCAATTGTAATTTTCTAGGGCTTCATATAATCAAGCACTATTCATTTGTCCCATCCTGCACAAAACACAGAAAGATAAAATATTATGACATAGGCAGGACATACTTCAAGAATCAATCCTTCAGCTTTGAAAATGCATGTTGTTTGACTGAAATCAAAGAATCGCTCTCATATTTAAATTTAAGCAGCTAATTAAACTTGCCGCATAAAGGACTTCATTAAAGAAAACCTCAAATGTGTAATACACAAGTTCTGTAGCCTCGAGACGTTTTTCTGGGAGGAGTCAGGAAAATAATGTATTTGAAACCAGAAAAATACAGTATGTCCACAGTTTTCTCTGATGTGATATTGAATAATGTCCAGAGGAATTCCATTATTAACACCTGAGTCAAATCAATACATTTTGTCAAATGATTGTAAGAATCCCACATGAGATTTTGTACATATTATAAACCTTCTCAGTGTAAACGTGTTTTGTCTTGATTGTGGAATGAAGCTATTTTTAACTTGAAATCTTTGGATATTGCTACACCTCCCAACTACTAGGTGTTGTTTTACTATTAGATTGTTGTTTTAATGCAAATTTTTATAGACTGTAATCAAAATACTGCTCACGTTCCCTTTGATAAAGTAGTGAACTTGAATGCATCTATCCCATTTGGTCTTTTGCTATTAAACCCTTCCTAAATAGTTGTATTAGATCTTCCCTAAGTTTCCACTCAATTTTATGATATTCTTTGCAAAGAAAATAGATAATAGAGTTAATTTAAAGTACTAAAAGAAACAAAACTCTTTACATTCCTCCATTATCCTTAAAAAAAAAAAAAAAAAAGCTTTTTCACAAGGCTTTCTGGAAACATCATTAGTTCCTGGTCCTGATATTTAACCATGTAGTCCCAAGTCATCTTCATTTTTACATGTAGTCCCACAACTTTTCAATAAATTATTATTCTCTCCCAAGAATGACACATTTTATTGTCTTAAAAACATTTGATTCAATGAATCTCCAGCTCATCTTTATTACTTGCCCAGGACTCCAGTTTTTGTTCAATTCACAATTAGCAAAGAATCTACAATTCTTTGCAGGCAACTGATGATGTAAGATTTGACTGAAGTTAAGACACTACTCCAAAAGGATTTCACTGAAGAATTTCTACACCAACTTGTGCCTCGTACCGTGGATTGCATTCCAAGGGCTATAATTAGCACGCGCAAGTCCAGTTAATATGTCCCATATTCATTCTGTATCATTCCAATAGCTTAGATAATTTTTAACTTCTCCACATTCTAGAGCTGTGCAAACACAAAGTATTAGCATGCTTATCCTTTACCAATCAAATATGTAATGTCATAAAAGCAATTTTAGGTAGGAAAGTCTAACTTTCTATCAATTCGTATTCATTGTCATTATACAACTGTATATTTACTTCAGTACCCAGGTCCCCTGTCAGCTGTTGCTTTATCTTTCCCAAGACTGGTGTCAAGTTGATAGACATATAAATACTTATTTCATCCTGTTTACCTTTTGTGAATACTGACACAACATTAAGTTTCTTCTAATCCTCTGGACTTTCTACAGTGTCTAGAAAGTACAGAAAACCAGAACAGTTTATCCAGAAAGGTCTTTATCTGCTCTTCTTAAAAAAAAAAAAAAAAAAAAAATCTTTTTTTTAAAAAAGCAACTTTTCCTGATCTGAGGTCTAATTTCCTACTTGTGGTTAAATACACTTAATGTTACCATTACCATGGAAAGCTTTCAACATCAACATTATAATCAAGTTTACATAAGTAAGTAGTTTTTTTCCCCTTCTCAAATCAAATCTATCAGACACATTTTCATGGCTACTGTTACTCTTTAAACTGCCTTTTTAATCCCCATGATGATATTTAATCTTGCATTCATTTGTTTCCTATAATAATATTCTCAATTTACACAATTTACATAAACTGTTCTAGCTCCTTTGATAGCAATTCCATAAAACGAGTGTTTTAATACTGGACGACTGCTATTTCATGCATCATGATGGAGTACAGAATGCACAAAAATTAAATTATAAATACACAATAATTCTTCAAGATATTTGAAAAACTGTATGGATTTTGAGAATAAGAGACTCCTAGCATACCGATTCTGAAGTTATAGGTGTGGCCTTCCTAAATTACCTAAAGCAAGCCATTTAGTACATGGAAAACGGACGTCTAAGAAGCACAGAATTCAAGTGCATGAAGACCAATCGCGTGTTTACTTTTGCCCTCAAACAGATACTGCAGTGACAGATATGCTTTGTCTCACTATAACCTGATGTTTGCTGGTACTGAAAATAGCTTACTAAGGTTAAGATGAGTTTAGGCTTATTTATGTGACAACTGCAGTGCCAGCAAACCTTAAAAAACAATAGTTTTTTTTTGTTTGTTTGTTTTTTTTCTTTTTTAGGTGTAAGAAGGGGGACAATGGTGGGAACTGAGAAAGTATTTGGTCCTGCCTGATATTATAGTTTGTGTTATCTTTGTTTGACTGGGATCAAACACAAAATGAATATTTGCAAAGCCTAACTCCATTAATACAGTTAAGTGGAAGGTATATTTTAGCAAAGGAATGACATAGTACCAAAGAATTTCATCTATGAGACTTCTCCAGCTAAGGAAAGAAATCACTGTCTTCTAATACTTCAAATACATTGTTGAAAAATATGGAATACCAAATAGAAGATAGAATAAATATAACTTGCAAAACAAAATTGTTCTTAATATTCTTACAGTAGTTTTGAATAGTAATTAGTTTCGGCCTGTTTCTGAGAACACTTACTAGATGTAAGTAGGATAGTCTGTTTATAGAAATTACTACTTCTGCTATGCCGAGTTCTTGTAACATGAATGGCCAATGAAATAGTCTTGGTAAAGCAGATACCCCTATGTTCATTAATACAACTGTTCCAGCTCCAGTTGTCTTTACATGACTCTGAATGGTACTGTAAGGGCACAGTAAATTTACTCACATTCTTATCTTCACTCTCCTTTCTTCGTTTCGGCATGGCAAGAACATGACATGAACAACAAAAGAAAATCTAAGCAAGCTGTAAAGCGTCTTTGGAGATGAAGTTGCCTTTTCCTTAGAAATGTCCCACACAAAGCTAAACCAATCCTCAAACAGATAACAACTACTTCCTATTTCTACACTGTCCAGACAATACAATGTCAGCTTGAAGAAACATGGATCACTGAAATGAAGACCTACCTACTTTTCTGTTGCCTCCTCATGTAAAAAATCCCAGACTCACAAAACCTGACTACCTATCTGACAGCACTGGATCAAAAAGCTTTTGCTGCATTCCATATTAGCCCATAAACTGACAAAATAAACGATTTTACAATAGTAACAAACTTCTGAGACTGATGTTTTACAATAAAAACTTGAAAAAGGATCAAGGACTGCAATACTTCATTTTTTTTTAAAATCCCAGCGGCTAGGAATTGTGGAGCCTTCAGACCTGTCCTATTAGCTAGCACCAATGCCATCCCCAGCATAACAACAAAACAGCAAAACACATCACGAAGGATGAGTCATTAAGCAGATACATGCTACAGTGCTTGATCCAGTTTTTAGAGCAATACTGGAGAATAATCTTTAAATGAGTATCTGATAAACAGATTATTCCCAAAGTTGCTAGCAGTTACAACTATGGGGATGCAGCAACCAAGCTGACATCTCCTTGAGATACCATGAAAGGCCCTATTTAATGTTTCAATAGAAAATGCTTTTTAGACCTAGAAACAATACCACTGTTTGTAGTGGACTTCCATACTGATCCGATAAGCTGATCAGATGTTGTGACTGACAGCAGTTTCTATCTGCAGGATTATTCAAGCATAAAATTGTTGTCAAGGCAATCCCAATCAAAAGCAGCTGGGTGCATAGGAAACACATGGTGCTCATATGACCATGCTTTCAGCACACGTAGATGCAAGCAAAGACGGATTTTACTGAACATTCATGATCAATTGAGGCACACATAAATTACTGTAATTTTTATATTACCATTTAGTTACACTCTGAAAGAAAGAAAACCCCCTAGTTCTACACAGAGATCAAAAGAGAAGCTATTGTCTTCCAAATTACCATTGAGCTCTAATGCAAAATTGGTACAACAGTCTGTGGAATGCTGATAACATTCTGTGCTGCAGTTAGCCACAGATTGTCTGAAGTACAGAAAAGTCAAAGCATAGATGATTTAAAGTGAGAGTTTGTCGCACGGTTAAATTTTACTGGTTTGGGCTGAATTTCCCAAGCATGTGATTAAGAGAATGGATAGCTGTGAATCGGTAATTTCCAATTTCCAAGCAAATGAGAAAAGAATCATAAAATGAGAACATCTTTTTCAGACTATAGTTTCTTTTAAAGGTTTTTCATTAAATGAAGTTAAAAAAGTTGAACTTTCAGAACGGGGTAATTGGGAAGTAAGCCATGAAGTCCTATAGCTGGCTCTGAAATCCATCTGTGTTGTGCTAATTACTGAGCAATTATTTCACACTTGCAATTTTGGAATGGTCCACCCAAAATATCTCAGACGAGTTAATGCGAAATAAAAATCCTAACAAATTCAAGCTTCAAGGTCATTGTTCTGGTTTGATGTGTAAAGGAAATCCATTTACATCCAGAATGTCACAAACCTATACCCAGAATTAGTCTGTTAATTCTGCTGTGCCCTAAGCAATGCTGAAATGATCTGAAGAAATCACTTGCCAAAATAGAAGCACATGATACAACAAAGCATATGGAAACAAAACAACATCTAAATTATAAAAACAGACTGCTCTCAGTTTTCTTCTTAAACACCCTTAATATAATAATTATATATATAAGGGTATCCACAGTGTAAACTGTACCAACAAACTGCACACTAGGATCATATAGTCAATTGTTTCTGCATCCACTAGCAGACTTTGAATACTATTAAATACTATTTTGAATTCTAAATACAGTTGACATTTGTATCATGATTAGAAACAGAATTTCTTTTAGTTATAAAAGATTACAAGAAAATCTGCTATCTGTAAAAATGGTAATAAACAGGCAGTGTCACTTTTAATTAACTATATGTTAATGTATACAGCAACATATCTTCCTCAGCTTTCCTGAAGAAAGGGAAAGTTAAGGTGGTTTGTCATTAAGAACAAAGGATTAAACAAAATAAGAGTGGACGATAAAATAATGCAGCTATACCAAGCAACACTAGAAATAATGCAATAACTCTAAGTATACAGAAGCACTCATACAACTTAAAGCCTAGCCATTAACAAAATGTACGCTTATAGCAATTAAATAAATAAACAAATAGATAAATCAAAGCTCAAAACCTGAATGTAAGGGAGATAAAAATGAAAGTGGAAATAAAAGGAAAGCAGAGATAACAGGAAACTAATTTTCATTTTCAAATGGGATTTCCTTTCAGTTATAGGTTCTGGAGCTGAACCAGGAACTGCACAAATACACATATGTACAGAGCTAATGTACAATTTTGACAGCTTTGACAATCTAAGTGATAAAACAAAGCCAGCAAGGTGTGCTAATCCATGACATTGGAGAAGACAACATTTAATTACCTGTCTTTAACAGGGAAGGGCAAATATTGCAAACACCTAGAAATATATTCATATAAATATATTCAGAGAATATTTCTTCATATTTTTTAAATGAAACTGTTGTAGTAGCAATCAATATGTCACCCTTCTATAAAGATCCCTATAACCAAGTTTTCATTTGAGCAATGCATTTAAAACCTTTTTCCCGCAATTTAGAGCAGAAGTTTTGAATCCTAAATAAAGCAGCACACACTGACTACTAGCGAAGAGTCCATGGACTCCTTACTTGAGACCTGAGAGAGACACACTGGTCTAATAGGAAGTGTTCACTTCAACACCTATAGTTGAATATCATGTATTTTAATACTGAACCATACATACTCCAGCAGTCTACCTTTATTAAGCAGTAATTTTCTTTCCATGCCTAAAAAAAAAATAGATGAGAAAAAGGTTCATGCTTTTTAAAAAAACAAACAAAAAAAGAAAGTTCTCATCGGTGGGAAATCTAAAAACTATTCAAAAGCCTATTAAAATTTCCACATGACAGAGAAAACTAATGTAATTTGTTATGCGATCATTCCAAATTAATTAATACAATTCCTATTTTGAACACTAAGCATCAAATTCTTATAGTGCAACTCATGATTCAGTTCGAATGAATCAATACATATGGAAAAAAATTGAACACACTGAAGGAAAGGGCAATTTGGTAACTGAGGTTGAAACTGGTCTCTAGCTACTTTAGGTACCAGTGTAGGAATTCATAGCTCATCTAGCCACCACAGGCATTGCTTTATACTTTTTTTTTTTCAGGTTTTCACGATTCATCTTATTTATTATAGATGTTTACTTTAGAGTAAGATGAAGTGTGCCCTAGACTCCATTGACACGATTTCCTCTCACAGTAAAGAAAAGCCAGTGCAATTAGCATCAATATATATGTCTATAGCTGGTCAAAGAAATTCCACCTTGGCTCTCAATGAATATCACACTTCATAACCTCTGCCCTTCTCTTTCATATATTCAACAAAACCAAAAGCACAGATGAAAAGCCCAAGCAGCTCAGTTTGAGTTAATTTTGTTAAAACCCCCTTTTAATTTAAAGCTGAATTCTCCATCTCAGTAATGGCATAAGACATCCTGCATACTGTACAACACGTTATTCACCACTCCTTATGTATCTGCAGACCATTTTCAGCTCCAGTGTAAGCTGATGTTAGGGCAAAAGATCTGCACTAGCTTTTACTCCCAGTATCTGTAAACTCCTCAGTCGCCCCACAGAAGCACAGTTAAAGATTGGAAGGGTGACAAAATGTACTATGGAGGGATTAGAAAAGGCCCAATAAACAAAGACAATACAGCATATGATGATGATGATGGCTTGACTTTGCAAATGAAGATTTGGGAAGGGTTTTACCCACACTTACTGCAAGTGCGCTGATGACTAAAAAGGCCAGTGCGGGACTCCCTGAAAAAAGGCTGCTTGGTCATTCAGGATGCTGCCGAACCAGACTGTCATCTCCTGGGTCAGCCTCAAGCGACCCATGTCCTGAACCGCCCACATGCAGGGTTGGGTCTGCGGCTTCCAATGCACCCCATCACGTGCTGTTTCATCCCTCGCCTGTCGCTACAGGGCTTTGCAAGCGTGGGCAAACCCTTCGGGCCTGTGCAGTGGATTTTTTAGGTGAGGCACAGCGTGCGCAGAACTGGACAGGCCCTTTACACCTGAGGTTTATCTGCCAGGGCCTAGCGAGCTTGGATGGTGACAGCAAAGTCCTCAGGTGGTAGGTTTGGTTAGTGTCCTTCTCTTAGATGGATGGCCTTACAAGGCTAAACGAGCTCTATCCACCCGGGTTTCAAGTTAGAGACCTCACTAGCCTTCAGGCAACCATCCTAGGAGAAGGACAGTATATAACAGGGCCTGAAGTATACTTAAAAAGAATAAACCAGCTCTGAAATAAAAACTCAGAATTTGCCACCTGTTTCAACAGAAAGACATAAAGAAACAAGAATTTAGAATGGAAGAGAACGAGTTTTGCAGTTCTGTCAGTTACCAGCCATTTAATTTTTTTAACTTTAATTCTTTAATTGCATGTAAAATGCATTTCATAACCATAGAGCATGTTACATAAATTCAATGTTATTTGCCTGATTGGAAACCAGTGCAAACATATTAAAGCCATGCATTAGCAGAATTTAATGATTTGAATAAGTTTTACTCATTCCTGTTTTAGTTCTTGTCTTTGAGCTCATTTGTGTTTTTTCTTACAGTTTCTTAGCTCTCACTTAAAAAATTCTTTACTCTTCTTTACTTTGAGGGTGGTCAAACACTAGAACTGCTGCCCAGCAAAAGTTGTGAAGCTGTTCAAAACTAAACTGTAGAAGATACTGAGCATCCTGCTCTTGCTGACTCTGCTCTGACCTGCAGGGGAGGCCTTGTCAATTTCCAGATGTCCCTTTGTGGTGCCTTCACAAAACCTCAGAAATTCTGTGAACCTGCGGTATTTGTGGCTTCCAAACTACGTCTCTTCCCAAACCTCTCCATTTCATGCCATCTTTCTTTCTTCCTCCTTCAAAGGTTACCCTGAGTTGGCACATCATTTCCAATTTCCGTCTCCTTTCTGCCTTCCATTTTTATACCTCCACCTGCTCACCATTTTAAAATTGTCACAGTTGGACTGAAATTGTTACTTCAGGAGCAAGTTTCATCTGATGACCAGAAATGATGTTGAATAATAGAATTTGTAACAAAGTTCCCACGTGTTAAGAATGGCATTGTCCATTATGTGGCTGACAGCATAACTCTTCATGAGTTATGAACTCTTCATAAGTTCAAGTGTAGTAATAATTCTTAAAGTTTGTTTAAAGGAGTAAAAAAATAAAACAGCAATTTTCCCAGAATGAGCAAAACGAGCCCTTATTTCATGTTTTCTCCTTATCACATGATTCACCAGGAATCATGAGAGGTTTTAAGGAGTCTGCTTACACTGTAGGTTGCTCTGTCTCCGTTATTTACTGCAGTAACACTTGCTGGCACCATGTCTAACAAAATAGTTCCAGAATAAGCAACATAACAAATCACTGCTTTAACTCTTGAATCAGTTTGCATACTGTGTGGTCTTTTTTTCATAATCATCGTTGCATAGGACTACAGATTTCCTGATGACATTTTGTTTGCTGATACTGCTAAGGGCACACAGAAACAGAGCACTGAAGTCCTGAGCAATATGCTGTGACTGATATGTAATTCACCATTGAACCACTGCTGTACATTATATATTGGAGGTGATACGAACATGACCCTATCCTCAATGCATTTGGGATCAAGTATTAATCTTCAGTTGTAAGTTTCAAAATACTGTATAAAAACACTTCTGTACCAAACTATCATAAATGCAAGGATTTACTAACTTAAAGAATTTATTCCTAGTTATGAAAGATTAATTAAGGAATGATAATCATTAGTATGACTATTACCTGAGAGCTTCATAAGACTATCAGAATATTTAACTTTTACAGTGATCATTTACAAATGTGCAAATTCACACAGTGCATTACACTGTGATGTTCTTCTGGATTTCAGAAATCATTTTGCCCTCGTAAGTTCTATCAAGAAACACAAGACACAGAACAACTGGAAAGGAAAGAAAATCTGATTTATGAAATTTTTAACATGTCATGTTTAACAGAAAATTTCATCCTTTTGTCTACCCAAATTTTTTTTCCCCCTCCTGCTATGCATACATGCTTCAATCTACAAAGGATAATTTACACCAAGGATGCTATTCTATTGTCACTCATATCAATGCTGACCTGTAATAACTGTATTTGGATTGAACTGTCTGCCTTTCTTTGAACATCACCAGTTGAATAGGGCTTTTGCCAAGCAGTTGAATTTTCTCAGTATTTTGTGAAACTGTCAGATTTTGGTTGTTTCCAATTAACATGTGTCTTTTAGAATGCCATTAAGGTCAATATATCTAACATAGAATACATATATGTATACATGTACATACATACATGTATACACACATTCTATGAAATTAATCCAGGAAGTCACAGACAATGTGTGAAGCTGAGGAAACTCCTCCATAGGCCATTGCTTTTGTTAGATTTTTTTATGTTTTCTTATTTATACTGATACAAAAACTGGTTTGTACTACTGACCTTGGATACAAGACAGTTCATACATCTTGCCAGGGATCTAAATCAAAGCCCGATGGAAAGACTCAGACTGGATTTAAGCACCTTGGAAAAACCTTCAAACTTACACAGCATAAGATAAAAGTTTTTGAATAATACATTTTAAAGCTTAGAAAGACCTCTTTTTTCTTCTGTTATTTTCTCCAACCACTAGATCATGTTTCATGAACAATAAATCACTGTTTCCATCCAACATCACCCTTTCTGCACTGAACATGCTAACAGGCAAGAGCAGGAGAAACTTTTAAAAAGTATTTGTAAGTTTAGAAACGTATATTTTCATAAATAACTTTTGACAGCATTCCCATTCTCCCATGCTTCACTTACTTTCTTTCATCATACAAACAAAAGTACTTAGGATTTTTTTTTTTGTAACAAAGATGGAAACAATGTACCAATTGGTTTTTGAAGCCATCCCATTATAAATAGGATATAAATCTCCACAAAAACATATGCTGTCTATAATAAAGTACTAGAACAAAGCTATTTAGATAGACAGACATACAGGAATCTGTCTATAACTAATATAGCTAAGACATATCTTATGGAAAGTACTACACATGTCTGCAAGTTACTTTTTTGTTATACTGTAATTGGTTAGTGCATGTCTATTTATGATGCTAAACTTACTCATCAGAAGTAGTTCCAAATGAGTATTTTCCAGCACCGGTAGAAAGGTTCTGTTGTTTCACAGCTTTGGCTTTTTTGCCATGACTGGTTTTAGCTTGTTTGGAGAAGGAGGGTTGATTGTGACTAAATATGTAACTGTATCCCTTCAGCCACAAGAACCGTGGTACCTTGTCATATACTAGAGTACCCTTCAGTGAACTTACAACCTTCCTTTGAAATTTCCAGTACAGTAACCACATATTTAAGCTGTGAGCTTGATCAAATCCTGCTGACTTTACCAAATACTCACATAGATTTTATTTGCAAAGGGGTACCTTTCACCCATACAATAATTTAAAGAATATTTTTGCAGTCTGAAGACTCATTTAAGCAGAATAAAAGGCAACAATAGCACTTACCTGATTGTGTGGAATAGAGGTTATACAGCTATTTTCCAACTCAAAACCATGCAATAGCCATTTAAAAAAAAAAATGCAATGTTCAAATTTTATGAAAATTAGGGGTTTACTCATAATGATTTTTAAGAGGCTTCTAGACACAAGTAGTGCAATTTACTACTTGCTTGTGGTCAAAAGAAATGTGCCATATGTAATTATTTATGGAGAGATACTGCATACAGACTAGGAGGTTTAGATCTGTTGATATGTAATAGTTTGGCCACTATAAAAATTAATCAAGTCAGTATTGCATTCTGGCCTAAAAGAATGATAAGCCTCTTTTCACTAAGAGAAATCAGTCATGACTATCATACTCTCACCAGCCTATTGAAAGGACTAAAACAAATCAATATCACACAGAAAGATGGATCGAGCATGAATTGATGTGGCAAGCACATAACCAAACAGACATGGAATTAAACAAGAAAGAAAAACGAAACCAAACTAAACCAAACCAAAAAGCTAAACAAAACCAACAAAGATTGTCGCTTAACCTGTTTTGTCAGAGCTGGTATTGATGGTATTGGTAGTGATGGAAGTGAAGGTAGTCTTTGCGCTGTCCTTGGTAGTAACAGATTTCTGCTTATTTTTCATGGCTTCCAGTGCTTTGAGCTTCTTGGCATGTTTAGTGCCTTTGTAGTGGGCCGCAGCCTGGCTCTACAAAGGAGAACAAAATGAACCATGCAATCAGGCTCATTTCTAAACTGGCATTCTCTGTATTAGTACAAATACAGACTACCTTTCAATAATGGGTACCATTCACATTATCCAAGTAGTGACCAAACAGAAAATCATATTTAGAATGATGCCTGAAAAACAATGGAAAAAATACTCAAGTCACCCCAAATAGATAAGTATAGTATTACTGCATAACAGTGTATTACCAAAATAAAGTTGTTTTAGTCTACCATGCTACCATTAGTTTTTCTGTCAAGACTGCTTTTGCTTTCACATTAAAAAAAACAAAAAACTCTCAGGCAATGGGGAAGAAGGCACTCTCCTCCCATTAGCTTTGCACTTTTCCAGTTTCTATTTCAAACTAGAGATTTAGTCAAAGCTTCCCTCAAAGAACAGTTTACTCTTAACAGTGGTATCAGGAACTTCTCAGCAAAGACTGACAGTAAAAAAAACACAAAAGAACCCAAACTAAAACTAAAGCCCAAACAAAAGGAAGCAAAACATAAAACGCTCTCTTGAAAGCTCGTCACCAAAGACTTAACTGAATGAGGCAGACATGCAATTAGCTGGCTTTCTTAAAAAAAAAAAAAAAAAAGATCACTTTTGTTCACCTGCTACAAAAATATTTGAAATTCAAAGCCAAGATCTCCTTTTAAAGGAGAAAGCTCACACAAATCCTGTCACAGTCCAAAATGTATTCTGGCTACTTGATATTGTTAAGCTAAAATAGATTCGTATGTATATTGTTATTAAGATTTATGTATTACTTGGAAAGTATCCTTATTATTCTAAGAGTTAATACCAACTTTCCTGCATTTAATTTATGTTGAAAATATATTTGAAGAATAGCATTTGAAGTAAAGATTAAACTTTATACAAAACTCACTGGCATTAGTATAAATATTCAGAGTTTATTTCTTCTCATAATTATTTAAAATCTTAAAAGAAAGTCTTCTAGTTAATAAGTTTAACAACCTCAAAAATTCCTTTTTTTTTTTTTGCTGAGCTTCAAAGTTTTCAAAGTAACAGCTTTCTTACTTGAATGAGAAATTAAGATTATAGAAAAATAGTCAAAATCTAGCTACTACAGAACTGCAGAAATGAAAAGCAACTATGCTGGATCAGCTCAAGGACCCAAAAAGGTCAACATTTTGCTTCTGGCATTAAACAGAATAGCAGATACTTAGAACATAAAGGAAAGGTAAATGCTTTCTGTTGTAGAATAAATAATAAGAAAAAACCCACGTATATAATTTACTGGCTACAAACTCAAAGGATCAAAGGAATAAAATGACAGCTACTTGACTCACTAAGCCACTCATGTGAGTAGAAAAAACCTGCATTATCTGGCATCTGTTAGTCATGAGACCTTCATTTAATGTTATTTAATATGTTGAATTTGGGAGTGACAGGAAGTTCTACTGAGTGTCAAATAAGAGTGCATATTAATGCATCTTGAGATTTATGACTTCCAGCTTTCATGAAAGCCATGATTCCTTACAGATGCCTGAGATTTGAGAAGCTCAAGCTGATTAGGGAAGAAGTGAGAGAACTTGTCTAAATCAATGTACACATGCATAGATTTTCACACATGCATATGCTCTTCTTGTATATTGAGATGCATCATTCAGTTTGGTTGAAAAGCCAGTTTCTCTATACCTAAAATAATGTAAATATTGTATTAGGTACCCTTATTGAAAGAACACTGGACAGTGAAGTTATTAACTAGATACAACCTGAACAGAAACAGCACAATCATGCACCTTTCACAGCTCCCAACACATAACATTAGACATACTGTAAGCCAAATAGAAACAATCAAGAGATATTAATTACTGTTAAACTGAAAGACCAGTGTCAAATTATGATGATGCATTAAAAATGACATTATACAGTACATCCTCATGTTGCTATCATGTCAAATATTTTTACCGTTTCTAGTAAAATTTAATTATCAGTCAGCTCCAGAATCTGACTGCACTTCTTCTTCTTAACAGTGTAATTCTTCAAGTATAAAAAAGGTAGTCAGGACACGGTCCTTAATACTGAATGCTCATGTCAGTTTGACACACAGCTCAACTTTATTCACAAAATGGTTGGTGAAGCACCCCAGGTTTATGCCTCTTGCATCCATACTTCCCTTCCAATTCTTGCAGCTACAACTTCACACACCTCAACTCAAGTAATCTTGGACGTACAAGGCTTATACAACAAGGGTCTATGTAGAAATTGGTGACCTTTTCAATGTTCTGAAATATATGAATGAAATTGCTCCATAGTAGAAACATGTTGCTCAAATTTACAAGTACAATGGCTGCTATGCAGAATTGTCCATTACTCACTTTCCACAAAGCACTGACAGTTTACCCAGCCTATACTTAGAGATGATCTTTATGCCTTTTTTATTTCAACATTTAAATCTCTGTCCTCTGTGGGGACATGAATCTGAGCTTGTTTCAATATAACTACAGCTAGCATGTTAATGGTAGTTCTATGTAAGAGCACACAGATTGCTCTTAAGCATTTAAGCAGCTCCAAATAAGCTTGGTGTCCTGGGTTCAGCAGTAGCAGTCATTTTTCCCCTTCTTGGTAGCTGGTGCAGTGCTGTGTTTTGACTTTCAGCTCGGGAACAGAGCTGATAACAAGGATGTTTTGGTTTGGCCAAGGACTTTGTGAGCCTCATGCTCTGCCAGGGAGGAGGGAAAGCTGTGAGGAAGCAAAGACAGGACACCTGACCCAAACTGACCAAAGAGGTATTCCATACCACAGCACGTCATGGCCAGGATGTAACTGGGAGTTAGCCGGAAGGGCTGGGAGACTGCGGGGTTGGAGGAGGTATCGGTCAGAGCTTGGTCGGGCTGGGGGGGGGCGAGTTACTGGTCGGCTGGTGGTGAGATGATGTATTCTCTTCCCTTGTTATTTCCTTTATCATTATTATCATTGGTGGTAGCAGTAGTGATTTGTGTTATACCTTAGTTACTAAACTGTTCTTATCTCAACCCGTGGGAGCTGCATTCTTTTGATTCTCCTCTCCATCCCTCCGAGAGCAGGGGGAGGGCAAGAAAGGGGGGGAAGTGAGCGAACGAATTACCTGACTGGGTTTAAACCATGACACTTGGGCTGAACTTCTACAACTGAATTGGAACCCTAAAAAAACCCCCCAAACAACCCCCAAAAAACCCCAACCAAATGTCTGTCATTATCTTCCCTTGTAGGAGGAAATGGAAAAAATGCTAATAAATATCTTTTTCAGCACAGCACTGTAAAGTATGGTATCTCACTGAATCATTTCTTGCAGCCATTATTTTGCATTCTTGCAATTATCCTCATTGCTTAAATGGCATTTACTTCTAACTTATAAAACTCATTGCTTAACCAGTATTTACTTGTAGGTTAAGTACAAAAATAACAGATCATAAAATGCAGTTATTCCCAACTTTCATTCAGAATTAAGAAATATTGAGAGAGAAAAATAAAAGTCGTTAGCCTTACTATTTGGTGCCCACCATGATGCTTAACTGAGTGAATAGACTGTACCCCTTCAGAAAGATGAGAGGGAGTCCAACAGTTGCAAAACACAAGTAGATAATACATATATTACCTTACCAAGCTGAGCTAGAAGTTGTGCTCAGATGAGCTCATGGACAGAGGTTACAGGTGAAACTCTATACCTATAGAAACCAGTGGGAATCAAAGGAGGATTTCCCATTCCATGTTTTGAAAAGCGGTATTGACTTTTATAATTGCTCATCTTGATGGAAGACGGTCCCTTTTGACAAACAACTGCTTGATGTAAAATCAGATGAAAGAGATACTGGACAATCCTAAGGAAAAAATTCCTAATTTCTACAGAACACTTTGTAATCAGCCATCCTAAACCCCCTCTAATATTAAATTCTGTTTCTCTTAATGATTATAAAAGAACACATTAGAAGAATACCTTCAGAAAGTGCTTACTTTTTTCTTTCATCATCGTTTCCAAGTTTGCTTCTCACATCATAGTTTCCAAGTTTGATACAAAGAATTAATCCTAGCACTGTGAAGACAAGTCACTGTCAGCTAAACATGTGGGCCAGTCAGTGAAGAAGCATGAGGAGTATGTCAGTTATTGCTGGTTCAATATTAGAGTGACTTTAAAAAAATGTATCTATTCTTGAAAAAGATGTCTAACAAGAAACCAAAAGGTACATTATTACTTCATATTTGAAGATGAAAACTTGAGGATCCTTAACTAAATTTTGAGGTCTCTGATCCTGCAAATTACATGTAAACAAACTTTGGTCTATGGGAATTACTTCAAGGAAATGACAAGATGTCTAAACAGCAAATCACTTTTCAAGGTTATTTGTAATGTAGTCCTGCTTATTTGAATGGTATAAGTCAAATTAAGCATCTCTTTTGCAAAACATAATTTCCACTGATTCCATGTATCTATCTTGAATAGCTAGGGACCTTTCTAATCCTTATATTTTGTAACCTTCCCAAATTGTTAGAATATAAAAAATGCATTTGTCTATATAATGATTTATTGGGTGTGTATATATATCCATATGTTACAAATGCACATACACATACCATAAAGATTTCTATATACCTTAATGTCAAAAATCAGCTCAAGTGCAATATTGTACCACAATTACCATGAGGGCATGATATTACCAAACAAATTGCAATATATAAAGTATGATGAGAAAGGTGAAATATTTTAAACAATCCAGATAGTATGTGCTTACAACTACATGGAAGTCTTCATGCCTGCCTAAGGTACTTCACCAAATCATGTGTCTTCTCACTTATGTTTTTAGGCATTGGCCCAACAAAAACACTGTGCTTCATTTTTCACATGGAGACAAAGAGTTCTCTTCCTATTCAGAGAGTTTTCAGCTTCACATCACTGCATCTTCTATCCTTCCCTTATCTCTCCTGATCCACCTCATATTACAGTCTTAGAGATGGTTTTCCTGCCTCATGCATTCCTTCTAGGCAATACCTTCATAGTAAAAGCCAGGTCAAAGAACATTTTTAAAAAAGTGGTGTGAATATTTTCCACCAAGTCTTCCTCACAAATATTCACTCCAACTATCCTGCACCATGTCTTTTTCATCTTACAATGTATTTTAAAGCTGTTCATGGTGGAGAATGCTCTACTCCGTGCTGTCATCCGACCAGTTAGTAGCAAGGCTGCATTCTGTCTGCACCCTTAGAAAGCCACAAATGAGGGGGCTGAAAAGTCCTTTTTTTGTCTGTCTGAGATTTCAGTAGATCACATCATGTCTTTCTTTCCTACCAGCTACTGGATACTACCATCACCTCTGTTGTTATTCCGAGTAAAACAGCAATTTTTGCTAACACATCAGCAACCAATGTCAGGATCCTCCAGACTAAAAAGTTCTAAAACCAGTAAGTTTCCAGGTTCAAACTAACACTATCAGTGAGCTGAGCACACATGGAAAGCAATCATACACAACTGCGCAAGCCAAGAGGGCTCCTATCCTTGATGAAATGAGGGAAATTGTTTACGAGATACCTACGCTACACATTGTCTCAACCTCTGAAGTTGGGCTGTCAGTAAGTACTTCAAATACATTTTTACAGATGTTTTAAGCACAAAAGAAAGTGGTAGAAAATCAAAAGACATGTTTTATTTTTGGAACAAGCATCATACTTACTTCTAATGATTCCAAAGCCTTGCAAGTCAGTGATGACAGCACTGCTCAGGGAAGGCTGCCGTATGCAGCTGAGACATCTGTAGACTACCAGGCATGTGCTCTTTACATAACCTGAGCTGATCTCTATGGAACTTCTCCAGTAAGTAAACTGGAGAAGTTTACTGAGAGAAAGTCTAACAGCCTTGAGACACCCAACAGTTGGTTCTGCCTAGGGCAGGGCTTTTATTGTGAGCCGTACCAGATGATATGAGGATTATGCAGTCACACTGACATGTATTTACTCTGTTTACTAGATAACCTTTTATTTGAGGGTATTTTAATTTTTCAAAAATAACTTCTTAGAAGGCCTACTGTTTTGTTTGCCCAGTGGGTACACACAGGGAATTAAGGACTAACAAGTCCTACGCTTCCTTTCTAGAAAACAGAGGAATTTCATGAACTTCACCAGAGCTTCACAGACTCACAATACAAGGGACAAACAAAACTTCGCAGAAGATTAAGTGAAGACATGCAATGCAATTTTTAAAGGTAATGTCAACGCAATGACATGCTTCATATTGAACAAGAAGAGAATCCTGATTTCTGTCTGATACATACAAACTCAATCTGCAGTCAATTACAGTACAGATAAATGTTGCCTGTCATCATATCTTCCTTCTGCTATGCTTACCTTTATCTTCTCAAATGTGTCATTTCAATTTTTTGTGCAACTCTATCATCAACACTACTGTGTAATACAGAACCAGAGGTCTAATTACATTATGCACTGGGATGTAACTGTGGTATAAAACACCAAGGATGTGTGCAATATTACTTCTTTCAGATATGCTCTGAGAGAAGGCTTTTGCCCCCAAAACTGTGATTGATCAATTTGCCCCCTTCCCTAGAACCAAATGCACAATAACAGAGCAAGTACCAAAAAGGACCTTTCTGCAGAAAAGAAAGCATTTCTCCATTATTGTGTCAGAACACATTAAATGTCCCAGCATATCAAATCCCATGTATTCAATTTTCTCTTTTCATGTAAAGAAAAACTTTGTTTCCTCTTCTCCTTCAAAAACCATTTATTCAATACACTCATGAACTCAAGGATCACTGAGACTCAAGGATGAGAGATAATGGGTGCCTTCTGAGCTCACTAGCTCCTTTGCATTCACAAAGCTGCTCCATCCCACTCCCCCATGCTTGGGCTTCTTCCAGAGCCGTTTATATAATGGTGAGAGACTGTACCTGGCAGGAGTCTGCATCACATTGTGAGAGATTGGCATTCATCCCATTCTTACGGCAAAATCATCCATCCTATAGTAAAATCAATTTCCTTTTCATTATGGAAAGAAGTATCATATTTTCATTATGGAAAGGAAAAGCTATTTTATCTTGGTCAGATGCAGAAAGTCAAAATTTTCTACTTGATGTTTCTTGTCCCACATTACAGCATCTTTATGACCACACATCTAGTTTGGGCTGTTCGCTGCCACTAAGTATGGCATTATCTGAAATGATCTAAGCAAATACAAAACTCGCCTAGGTATAACATACTTCACTCTGCATTCTAAGTAGACATACACAGTGTCAAAATATAGTGAAGGCAAGATAGCTCAAGTAATCTCTTCCCATACCTGGCATTTTTTTTTAAGGACACCAGCACTTCATATAGCACAACAAAAGTTCATTGCATGTTGAAATTCAATAAACAGATTATTTACTTTATCATATATTTTATCATTTTTATTGTTAAGCAGTTATATTGTTAAACAGCAATTGGGAAATCAGTTTTTAACTCATTTTGACAAGGTTATTAATTCTAGCTGCTAGAAATTCTTACATGCTGGCTTCCATAGTAATAATGGTTGCATTTTAGGGAGCTCTTTTGATGAGGGGGATGAAACATTCTCTTTTGCAAACTGATATCAACAAAAGTAACTTTAACATTTAATGCCATCTTTACTGTATTAAATGGCAGCATCATTTATTTTCCCCACGGTAAATCTTACTGTAGTCAGAATTCCAAGAAAATATTAAACTTGTTTATTTTTTATCATTCAGATTAGCAAAGTGATTCATCTCAGATTAATCTCAGAGTGAGACAGAAGGTCGATCTGTACACACTGTTATGTGCTACACATGATAAAATAAACCATGTATTAATTCAGTTTAGTAAATATAACATATGTGCTTCCAGTTTTGAATTTGGAACTGACATATTTGGGGCTGAGAACTTAAGCAAACTATATATGCCATTATAATTTTGTACAAATGTACCCCAGCTTCCCTCCAAGAGCAACAGATGCACATCTTACATTCATTGTTTCAATTAACACCTTTTGAATAGCATGTCAATAATGGCTATACTAAAAGTGAAAGCCGGCATACATTTATCTATGAAACAACAAAGAAAATAAGCTCAAGAGGGTTGTGATTTACTTAATAATGAGTTTAATAATGTGAATATAATTCAATGTTCAGGTTATACACAAACAAGGTTTACTTAAAATCAACAGATGCTGTTGAATTTAAAATAACTGTTTTAAAGACTAATTTTCTAAATAGTGTTGAAAAGTTCAGTATTTTCTGCTGTCATCTAAAATGTAATGACAGTGGTGGATATGTAGCCAACACCTTTTTTTTGAATCTCAGTTTGTCACAGTTCACAACAGCTAATGGCAGTCAAGGGTGTACACATACACTTACCTGCCCAGAGCCTCAGTTCATTTAGAAACTTTACACTAAGTGAGCATAAAACACTTGATTCCCTCAGGATCCAGCTTATGAACTGAACAGAGAAAGTTGAGTGGGTGGGTTTAGCTTAGCATAGTTCGTCTGAGTGTTTTCACCTGGTTTCTGTTGCCAGGGAAACCATTTTGGTGTGTTTACATGCATTATAGCAATCTCATTGAATTCTGATTTTCAGACTTTTTTGACTGAACCAAAAGCATCAGAGAATAGTGGTGAGGCACAAAGATACTACAAGAAATTTTACAGAGAACAGGGGAAGTTTAAAAGGTGAACATTTAAATTCCTATTAGTTCAGTACTATTGAACTCTATATTTGAAATTACAAACAAGTTAATACAATTTGTATGTAGAAAACCACAAAAGAGAGTACACGGAGATATTTTCACCATGCTCTTAAGCACAGTCTTAATACTTTTATTAGAATTACTGGTTTTAATACTAAAGTTATTAGAAGTTTTCCAATGTCAAGTCTGTCTTCAGAAAAATGTAGATTTCTTTCTTTCTTCCTGATTCTTTTTCATAAATATACAGTTAACAAACCTTTAATTTTGGATTTTTAATTTCAATTTCAGTAGTTATTTTTGCATAAATCTGTCCTGTGTCCTTTATATCAGCTCCTACCCATAAGTAGAAATTCAAACCCCACAAATAAGTAACATAAATACTCAGATTTCCTGAGCTCTGTTTTATGTGGTGTTGACTATAGTTAGATGCTTCCCAGGTCAAATCTTCAGCCCTCTTGTAGAAGGCTGTAAACATATGTAAAATATTATGTGAACTTTTCCACTGTGAAGAGCTCTCACAGCTACACAAAGATTTATAATTTAAGGCTGGGACTAAGATGGAAGAGTTTACAAGTTCTTTCATTCTCCTCATATTCTAAGATGAATCCAAGCCTTCCAGGTACAGAAATGTCCATAGAGAGGCAGTGTGTTTTCTTGGAATAAAAGTACTCTCAGCCCACTAGTTCCTGACTCATTTAGACAAATTTTGTATCTCTAAGATCTTGAGTCCTATGCCAGTGATTTGCTTAAAAAGTCCTATAGGGGTATAAGGGTAGGACACAGGACTTCTCTCTCTGGGAGGAGATATATGTTACATGAAAATGACAGAGCAAAAACCAAAGTAAAATGAAGAAAAAAAAAAAAAAGACCAAAAAACAACAAACAAGCAAAATCCAAACCAAATATGTTTTATATGTGGAATTAATAAAAACTAAATGCCTAAGTGGTCATAAAAACTAGTGGTATAGCATGGAAGCAAATATGCATTAAAGACTAATTTTATCTAAACTACTAGTAAGAAAAAATACTTTGAGAAAAACAAGCAAAATAACCAGAAGAAACAAAGGTTTGTAAAGCACAGGAAAACTTGAAGATCAGTCTATAATACAGTTATATTTATTCTTTTACATAATTTTGTTCCTTTTGCCTTGCCTTCATTCATTCTTGGGTGATGCTGTGAACACACTCAGAGCCTCAGTGAAGTCCATGCAGTGCTGTGTATACCTAGAAAGTCTGCCACCACACAAGTTCTATCAGCTACTGAAGGGTCAGAGCCTTAGTACTTTGAAATAGTGCCCACAGACCTAATTGCGATGACAGTTATAAAGTCAGTTATTTGCTCTTTAAGTAGTACATATATGCGGATAGATTCAACTGTTCCAAAAGCTATGCAGACTGAAAAATGGTGGTTATTTACTAACATGCTATCATCAATACAGAACAGGCAAAAATATCTTCCAGTAGAAAGCTGAGAGATCAGCATCTTTCACTCCTTTAAGTTACCCACTACTCCAGTGTGTAAGCCACAGTTAGAGATACAAAACATTACACAAAACTTAATGAGAATGTTCTACACTACTATTTACACTACAGTTGCTATATTTTCTCTTCTTCTTACAAACCTTCATTCCCTCTACTTCAAATTACACTGAAATCTGAAAATCCATTTTCTTCCATTGACCAAAACAAAATACTGAAGCTACAAGAAACTGGCTGCAATTCTATAAACCCTGCTGGATAAGAGCAGCCCCGTTGAAATCAACAGCACATTTCATATGATGAAGTGTTGTGAGGTAAGAGGTAAAGGCCTCAAGTTGTACCAGATGAGGTTTAGATTGGATATTTGGAAAAATTTCTTTACAGAGGGGTATTGGAAGAGGCTTCCCACAGAAGTGGAATAACTGTCCCTGGAAGTGTTCAAAAACTGTGTAGATGAAGCCCTCAGTGATATGGTTTAGTGGTGGTCTTGGCAGTTGTGGGTAATGGTTGGAACTGATGATCTCAGAGGTATTTTCCAATTTAGTTGATTCTGTGATTCTAAGGCAAGTGCTTAAGAGGTGGTCTGTATTTCTGTTTCAGTCACATTGCCTTTTACATTTCTCATCTTTAGTCAAGCACAGGTTTTCCGGTTCAAAACTGATCTTGTGTAACATAAAAAAGATCAAACTAGACAGCTGTAAGAGCCCTTCCTGAGTTAAAAACCTAAGAAATCATTTAGTATCATCTTATATTTGTCTGGTCAGAGATTATTGAAAAAGTGAAAGTTCCAAATGGTACTGAAATCTAATGCTGAGACTCCAAAGTCCTTGGAGGAGGCAAATCCCTTCATACCTATTCAAAATATTTATTAACATATTTAGGCTTATTCATTGCTCTTTACTCTTCCTATGCTGTTCTTTCATTATTCCTCAGTGCTTATTCCCATCTATGGTAACTGTAACTCATATGAAATGAAAAAACCCCAGACTTACATCTCATAATTAAGAATTACAGAGATCTGATAAATGTAAATTAGTACAATTAAGTCAGTAACATTTAACAGTTTTCCATCTGTGTCCTCCAAATTTTGGAATGCTCCTGAAGTGATTAAGAAGTACTACAGTTTAATAAAGTAGGCTAATTTAACCTTGCAGACATGACCTTAACACCTGAAGAAATGCTGTCTTAATTCACACAACACTTGTGTGAAACAGAAGACTTTTTCTTTCAGTTTGTTTTTTATGAAACTTTAGCCATGGACACTTGGTGACATCATTAACCAAGAGGAAATTATACCATCAGAACTAATGAGGTATTAAAATACCTCAGCAAATAAGGAAGAGTATTCAAGATTCCTCTTCCTTCTAGTCTTTAAAAATAATTAAACAGTTGATATTTCCACAAGCAAATGTACAGAAATACACAGTTATTAAATGAGACTGAAGCTCCTTATAAATTTTGTATTGAGATAAGAGTTCAGAACAAAGAATTCCTATCTAGAGTTCTGAAGAAAACTAAAATGTCAGGGGAGAAACATTGCAAGTTTGCATGTAGAGCTTTTGGTTAAAAATTTAACTTGGCTGCTCTGGCCCCTACGATGTTACTTCTGGAAAACTGGTTTCTGTAAAAAGTTGTAGAGATTTCTGAATCCTCTCTGAATAAAATGAAGAATCTTTATCTTCACCTCCAATGATGAACTGAAATTGTGAACAGCTCTCAGTTCACACTTACGACCTTTCTGCTGTGATAATTCTCAGCATGCCTCAGTATGCTCTGCAGCACCCCAATCTTACACTACGGAGGACATCAAGCTGAAAACCTCTAGCTAAATGAATACAGAACTCTCACTAACGAAAACTCCTAGCAGGTTTCTAAGCTGGTGGTGTACATTCGGGGTGTATGGACAGTTTGACACTGATTTGAGCACTCTGAATTTCAAGATGCTTTCTGGAGTTCCACTGTCATTAAGTACAGGTGAAGGAACTCTATGGGACAGCTATGCCTTTTGTGTTTGTATCCTTATGACTTTTAAAACTGAACCCTAAAAAAATTTCTTTAATATCATAGAATCATAGAATCGTTAGGGTTGGAAAGGACCTTAAGATCACCTAGTTCCAACCCCCCTGCCGTGGGCAGGGGAATATATTATGCTTAACACTACTATTAAATTGCATAAACCAGTAAGTGCTATTTCCCTTGGGTGTGTATTAACAATTTACTTTTTGCAGACAAGTGCACAAATATGATTAGCTTTTGCAAATTGCTCCTTATTCTGTTATTGGTAAGTAATTTTTATATTATTGTAGTGTAAACAGATGCCATTTTCCACCACATATTCAGGAGTAATGAGCTAATTCAATGTGTTAAAACAAACAAGAGATCTTCAAGAATGAGCTATTTGCTTCAACAGTCCAAGCTCCATTGAAATCTATGTTGAAATCACCCATGATAGGAAAGTTAGCAAATTGCTCTAGAAGCAAAAGAACTTTCTTCCTCGTTTATTATAATCCTGAATGGTTCTGATACCTTCCTAACATTCTGTCGTGGTTTAAACCCAGTCAGGTAATTCGTTCGCTCACTTCCCCCCCTTTCTTGCCCTCCCCCTGCTCTCGGAGGGACGGAGAGGAGAATCAAAAAGAATGCAACTCCCACAGGTTGAGATAAGAACAGTTTAGTAACTAAGGTATAACACAAATCACTACTGCTACCACCAATGATAATAATGATAAAGGAAATAACAAGGGAAGAGAATACATCATCTCACCACCAGCCGACCGATAACTAGCCCCCCAAGCCCGACCAAGCTCCGACCGATACCTCCTCCAACCCTGCAGACTCCCAGCCCTTCCAGCTAACTCCCAGTTACATCCTGGGCATGACGTGCTGTGGTATGGAATACCTCTTTGGTCAGTTTGGGTCAGGTGTCCTGTCTCTCCTTCCTCCTGGCTCCCCCTCCTCCCTGGCAGAGCATGAGGCTCACAAAGTCCTTGGCCAAACCAAAACATCACCTATCAGCTCTGTTCCCAAGCTGAAAGTCAAAACACTGCACTGCACCAGCTACCAAGAAGGGGAAAAATGACTGCTACTGCTGAACCCAGGACATTATCCACCCCTTATTCCATACCATTCACGTCATGCTCAGATCCCCCATTTTCAATATACCATCATTCTTATCTTAGTGCATGGACCAGTCCCTATAAAGCTGCTGAGTCCATCTGGTCCATGATGTCAGGCTCCATCTCTTGTAACAGTCTTCCAGAGCAGGAGAGACTGTGTGCAGTGTTCACACTCGTGAATAACCTGGGCAATAGTGTCCATTGCTAAGTCCACCCCTCGATCATGAGTCCATCTCTGTGTTGCATCTCTGCTCTGATGGCCTGAAGTGCCATGGGCCCACCAGGCTTAAAATAATTCACTGTCCCCTTAAGCAGTTTCTGCAGCTTGTTGCTGGGGACTCCATACAGCTGCCTTCCATCTCCGATGCTTCCAAAGCACTGGAGGGGCCCAGTGGACTAGATACTTGCCCATACTGTCCCACACACCCTGCCACTCATGACTGTCCAGCCTTGGGGAAAACCTTTTGGTCCCCCTATATTGTTGTCTAACCCCAGACAAGACCCAAACCTGACTCTGCTTAACTTTTGAGATCAGACAAAATGGTTGTGGGTAGAACACAGTCTGTGTGTGTGCCAACATGCTGATCCCCATCACAATCAGCAGGCAGGTCCCAAGGATGCCCAAAGGCCATTCAAAACCTTCAGAACTCTCAGTTGATGCTGCTGTACTTGTCACTGGGGCTGGTGTAGCTGCTGTGCTTGCCGGCTCTCCCACCGCCAGCTTCTCTTTTCCTGAGTCCAGATCTTCCTCCTCTGCCTTGCTGGGAAATGCTGCGTGGTCTCCTGCATCCTCCTGGGGCTCGGCGGGCGGCTTCCGTGGAATGCTCTCGGCCGTCACGGGGCTGGGCTCCTCCGCGGGGCTCGGCTCCTCCGCCGCCTTCTCCCGCTGCTCGGCAGCCGCCTCCTTCCGCTCCTCGAGCGCTCCGGCCTCCCCCACCGGCAGCCGTCCCCTCGCGGCCTCCGGCCCCGCTCCCGCCGCCGCTTGGTCCCCGGGGCCGCTCTCCCGGGCCGCTTCGGCTGCCGCCGGCTCCCGGGGCCGCTCCCCCTCGGCTCCCCGCAGCCTCACGTAGACGGAGGCGAGGGCGAGGGCCAGGACGGTGAAGAGCAGCCGGACGGCCAGGTACAAGTCCACGGCCACGTCCGTCCCGCCCTGCTGCTGGAGCCCGCCCGTATTACAAGCCATTGCCATAAAGCACAGTGAGACAAGAACCGTAGCCCAGGCCCCATACTTGATAAACACTATCACAGCAAATACCGGCTCTACGTAAGTTACAACATTCTGAAGCTGTGAGATCAAGCGAAACAACTCTGAGAGCCAATAAATCAGCATTGTGACGAGTGACTATTAATCCAGTCAAATCTGTCGTTATCTCAACCCTTCGTGCCCCACGTTGGGCGCCAAAAAGAACTGTCGTGGTTTAAACCCAGTCAGGTAATTCGTTCGCTCACTTCCCCCCCTTTCTTGCCCTCCCCCTGCTCTCGGAGGGACGGAGAGGAGAATCAAAAAGAATGCAACTCCCACGGGTTGAGATAAGAACAGTTTAGTAACTAAGGTATAACACAAATCACTACTGCTACCACCAATGATAATAATGATAAAGGAAATAACAAGGGAAGAGAATACATCATCTCACCACCAGCCGACCGATAACTAGCCCCCCAAGCCCGACCAAGCTCCGACCGATACCTCCTCCAACCCTGCAGACTCCCGGCCCTTCCGGCTAACTCCCAGTTACATCCTGGGCATGACGTGCTGTGGTATGGAATACCTCTTTGGTCAGTTTGGGTCAGGTGTCCTGTCTCTCCTTCCTCCTGGCTCCCCCTCCTCCCTGGCAGAGCATGAGGCTCACAAAGTCCTTGGCCAAACCAAAACATCACCTATCAGCTCTGTTCCCAAGCTGAAAGTCAAAACACTGCACTGCACCAGCTACCAAGAAGGGGAAAAATGACTGCTACTGCTGAACCCAGGACACATTCATACTATTGATCAAATTCTTGCAAATTGATTCAGAAATTATTTTTTGAGCATAACTAATATACTTCATTGCTTTTCTTGTAAAGAAACAACATTGTGGCAGGAGCTCTACAACTGTTTTAATATTCACTCCCATAGATTCATTATAGACCAAAGTCTAGAAACAATGAACCATGCTGTTTTCATTGCCCTTTGGAAACTGCAAGGACGGACTTTCTGAGAGAACAAAACAAATCAAAACAAAACCCCAAACAACCCAACAAAAAAACCCCAAGCATGTTAAGTTTAGATTGTGTGGGTGAAATCCTGGCACCACTTAAGTCAATAGAAATGCTGACATTTATTTCAACCTGGAAAAGGCTTGAAAGCAAGTGTGATGCTCCACCTGGAGCCAGTGGAAAGAATTTAAAGATGGATGGACAGCCTTTGACCGAGCCAAGAAAACAAAATGTACAGCACCACAGCAACACTTCACTTGAGAAAAAAAAAAAACAACAAATCAAAAAAACCCCCATGCTTTCAGCACAAAACCATGTAATATTCAACTTGGAATATATTACTTGTCTACCCTCACAACAGCATGTTTGGGTAACTCCGCATCATCTTGCTTGGTGATACGTACTCATATTCAGCTGCTACTGGTATGTCATCCATCCATACGCTCTAAAAAATATCTACAGAATGAAAATTGAGAACACCCAGAACAATTTCATGCAAATAGAAATGACTTGGTTTGTTTCTCTGTTCTTTCTTTACCAGCTTCTACTTAACATTCCTAGAGACAACCACACCATTTGAGTCACCTGCACAGGAATATTTTCCGGGGCTTTTTTGTGTTTTTTTGTTGTTGTGTTTTTTTTTTGTTGTTGTTGGTGGTGATTTTGTTTTTTTTTATTGCAGCAAACCCATTTGTGAAACTTATGCGTGTGTATATAAATATTTATACGGCTACACACACATATCACAGGCAACCTGCCATCTCACCAGAAATACTATACTAGATGGAAAGGTTTCCAATGTTGAGTACATTTGATATATATATATCCAGCAGACATCCAGCTATAAAGCTAACAAAGACTCTCACACTTTGTGAGAGAGATATAATCCATTGTCCTGAGTTTTTACTGGGTACCAAATAATCTGTGCAGCAGTTTATGGGCAGATATAAAGCCGCAGCATATATAAGAAACACTACATAATGCTATCTAAAGAATAAAACTTCAGATGGCGGCAGATAACCCTTAGAACTCTCAATCTCAACTGAATCTCTGTGACTATCTTTCCATTTTAGAACGATTTCCTGTTTTTGATCCTGGAGCCAAATTATACCTGAGTCCATCCATAATAAAAATACACCCAAAATGTAATAAAAACTAAATAGAATAATGCAATATATCTCCCAAATATGGTGCTTTATGCTATGAATAATTTTAAGAATGACATTTATTCCAATATGAATGAATCTCAGACAGACCAAAAAATCAAGGACCCTATCTAAAAAGAACATTAAGGGTGCATGACCTAACAATGGATACGGAAGGGTGACAGCAAATTACAAATGTTGTGGTTGTATAAGCAAGTACTTGCAGGTGTAGGTCGCTATGACCTATCACATTATGATAAATATTGCCAGTGGGTCATGTAAATCTAACTTAGACAAACTACCTTTCCTGAGACAGTTAATTTTCCCAGTGCATCTTCCCTGCTTTCAGATTTCAGGGTGGCCCTAATGGCTGTAACCATGTCACCCCTCTGCCTGTGAGTGCCATCCTCCCAGGAGCCTCATGAGGCCTCCACTCCCAGCTCTGGCTGAAGTGCTCCAGTGTGTTCCACCTAACCTGGCAGCCAAATCTGCAGAATTTATCACCACTTAATGATGCACACATTTACTGAGTAATAAGCATTTTGAAATGTACAGCACTGTGACTACCCAAAGAAGACGTGAGAGTACGATCTCGGGTAACATCCAGAGCCCTACTGATGACAATAGAACTTCAAGAAGTCCCGCAAAGGCTGTCAGGACAGATGCATGAGTGTCATGTACAGTGTGTAACATCTAACAACTTGCAAGACTTTTGCGAAGCCATTTACAGAGAAATACGACAACTAGGCCAGGCTCAGGACAACTGGCTTTAGCACCCGGAGTCCTACCAAGTTTGGATATGATTTAACTTCTAATACTTTCTAAGAGGGTTGAGGCTATAATCTTTAATTCAGCGCTTCTTCAATTTCACCTTGCAGATACAGTTGCAGCCTCAATGTCTTTGCCCTGCAGTCTCCTAAAACATACCTCTTATTGCATTCCAAATACAAAACAGATATTACTTCCAGCTGAGAGTTTTAAGATGTATTAGCACCTTCAGGCTTACACATGGTCAATCTAACAGGTTTCTGCAGGCAGACAACTAACCAGGAATCTAAGTGGGAGCTTTCAGGCTAAGCCAAAATGTATGCTAGTCCAAATGTGGTAGGAGCAGAAGCAGTTGTCTGCTAAAGATGGATTAAATCTGTAGCTGAACCCTTCATTCAGTCATGTGCAAACATGCCTTTCAGTAAGCCTATGACTTCTACAGGTTCAGGAATACAAGTCTGAGACACCCTGATGTTTTGTAGGAGATAGCACCTACCTTCTTTACCTGATCAGACAGGTCACATCATAGGCCATGTGTCTTTTAACCACATAGCATATTACCAGAGGAGCCAGAATTATTGTCTGCATAAATCTCTGCTTCACATGGCTGTATAGTCCCTTCTTATTCTCCCCATTTACAGAACTCACATCCCTCAAAAAGGGTGGAGTCCACTCCTGTTCATTAAACAGACAGACATTAAGGATGACCTTGTCACAGAGAATTGTATGTGGTTATCTACAGTGCAAGAATTTCAGAAAACCACTCAAGATTTGATGTTAATGTCATCACCCTGTTGATTTATCTTTTGTGGTGCTGAAAAAAGGGAATTATGAAAGTTATGCTTTTCCCCAGCCAAAGGGCCTCAAGGGTCAACCCATCACTTAAGTTTGAAAATGCACCTTTGCACATAAAAGAACAGCTTGCCGTGAAATAATAAAGGCCCCCACCTTGTCCTAAATGCAATTTTGCATGTTTCTACAAACAGCATACTGAAATGCAATGAGCCTCTATTAGGCCCCCCAAGCGAGCAAAATCCTTTCTTCTTAGCTACAGTTCAAACCAATCAGTTTTTTACGAATATAAATGCCCAATTAAAAATGCATATTCGGTATTGGTGGGACCTCTTTTTATAGGAAAAGGAGTCATGCCTGCAAGACACACAGATTCTTGTAACTGCAACAACAAATGTTTCAAGGCTTGAATTAAAATTCATAGTCCAATTACTCTAAGTGGCTATACCTCTTCACTGGGAATTAATCTCTTACTACTCTGTTACCTGTTTCATGTCAGGATCAGCCATAATAAGCCACCAAGCTGGTTTCATGAGGATGATGGTGGGGGTGGGAGGTAGCACACTGATGGGAAAAGTAGATAAATATCTTCAGCCTTTGTTTTCCCATTCAGGAAATAGGGGAATCAACATCTTTTGGATAAAAGTAGATTTTCTGAGTGTGACAATATGTAATCTCTGTTAATTTAAAAAATCCAGGTTTAAAGCAGCTATTCTAAAAGTGCTTCTGTCAATATTCCATTCTGCAAATACTATAAAAGCCCTAATCAATAGACTTCAGATATCTTAACTTTTATGTAGGTAAGTAGTCGGGGGGGGGGGGGAATCATAAAAAATTATTAAGGCTGACTATAGAGAAGATCTGAATCCTAAATAACCTCAGCTGGCAAATGTCTGGATGACAAAACTCCTCCCAGTTGTAAAACAAGACTTGCACAAGCCAAATGTATTCCATGATTCTGTCTTCAAGACTTTTTACTCTCTGTACTTAGACACATTCTCTTTGGGATGACTTCTTTGCTTTCAAAGACTATCTTTATGATCATTCAGCATTAATAGCTCCTCGATGGCTCTAATTTTTTTTCACTGTTTACTCTGCCACCTGAAATTTTCCATTTCTCAATTCATCTCTTTTCTGTCATGATAACCCAAATTTAATTATGAACTATGACAGACGCAGAGACTCCTTTCTTTCCACATATTGATCTCCTACTCTGCATCATCACACCTGTTATTCAGTATTGCTTATTTGTCTCTTCTCTTACATAGCTCCTTCTCCCTCTTGCATGCCTTAGAAAAACACACCTACTCCAACCATTTATTCCATAAATTACAAACTCAGAAAATACATTTATTCTTATTTACCCTCAGACATTTTTTACAGGGTTGACTTCAAATGTTCTAACATGTTATCTAGTAAGTTGAAGCATATGCCTACTGGTTGTCAAACCCTCCCTCTTTCAAGAAAGAGTAAATATGGGTTTCAGAAAGTATTCTTCCATTAATTCATTCGCTGATCCCCTGCTGCTCTCCCTACCTTATATTCTTGTTTCATTTCTGATTTATTAGAAAATAAGCTATCTAGATAAAAGATCTCATCTTACACTGTAAGCACTGTATACTTCACAGACATTTAGCTGTAGGCTCCTTGTATAAATGAGCCATAATATTCCCCAGGTTCTAAGTAAATTACCCATTAAATAGTATCTCTACTATTTTTAAGATCATTATTGCAGAATAATTGAGACCATACCGATAACATGCTTCCTGAGAAAAGATTTCCTGTGTATTTTGTGATTAATAGTTGTTTATCTGTATCAATAGACACTCAGCAAGACACATGACAGAAATGCTGAGCTTATTTTCTCTTTGGACCTTGCTGTTGGTTCCGACTTGAAGTAGCATGGACTAATGTCTACAACAGAGATCACAACTACAACTGAATTAATCCTCAAAATGGTTAAATAATACAAAAAATCAGTTAGTAAGAGCCATCAGAGCAAAGGCTTATTTTTTGTTAGTGTTAATTTTCTTAAAAGATTAAATTGATCTCGATTAATTTCACTCACTTTCTACAGGATCTGGAAAGATTAAAAACAAATTCACAACTTGGTTCTATAGCTTAGGCAAGATCCTTTTCAACAAAGGATTTTGCTTTTGATCATTAGGCTGCCAGTGCTGGCATTTCAAAGGCTGTGTAGCACCTGTGAAATTCATACAAAATTCAGCTTCCCACCATCAGAAATTATACCTGTTTTCGACCTCTAAAGAGCAAACATGGTCACAAACACCAATGAAAACTCTGTATTTGTTTTCTCTCATGATGTGAGTCCAAGAAATCATCTTTCTCATCTTGTTAGCCTTGACAATGTTGTAACAAACTTCTGTCAACTGTGAAGCGCACATTTTCCACTCAACACAAATTCCTCTTCAATTCCTTCTGTTAGTGCAGACAATGCAAAATAAAATATTAGATTCTTCTTGGAAGGATCAGAGAACTTGGGCCCTGAGTTGAAATGTGCCTTAACTACTTAATCTTTGGGCAAATGCAATCAGCCCTAAAAGAAAGAAATGACTGAGTGGGGAGCACTAATACAACTCTTATATCTCTGAAGGAAGTTTCAATCTTACAGCCTTTTCAATCACTAATGAGACACAAGCATGTAAACTAATTTTAGAAACAAAAATCCTTTGCCACTAGGAATTATATAGAATAAAATACAGTTAAATGCAGTAAAAACCTTCATCTGTTCAGTGTCCAAGGTGTTATTTCCACATACTCCATGTTTCATGGCACCTTCTGATACTGTTACTCACTGCTGCTTCTCAGAAAGTGTTTAAAAGTTATAAATTGATTTGACTGTAATCATTTATCACTACCTAAGATTCTGGTATGAAAATCATGTTAGAAAATAAACTGACAAGCAACAACAGGTATCTTATGGTAGGCTATTTGACTAGTACAGTATTACTGAACAGAGATATTTGATGGTTCTTCACTAACAAAGGAAAATTTTCTGTTATGTCATTAAAATAGGTGGCAAGAGTCCGGGAAGACAATGCAGATCGATGTACCCTGTAAAAAAAACCCTATGCAATATACTCACATTAATTGCTAAACCATAAACAGGTTAACACTTCTAGACAAGTGATGAAATCCTGTATTTGGCAAACAAGGTATTCAAGCAGGTAGAACATAAAGAGTGAGGCTGTTTGAGTGATTATTTGATTTGCAAATCGGTGCCTTTATCATCAATTTAAAATGAAACAAAACAAAGCATCTGAGCAAATATCCCATAGTTTTAAAATTACTGTATATATCATTGGCCTATTAAATTATGACATTTGGACATGTTTTGTATTGCTATGTAGACTGAAGTGAGTGATAATAATGTTCAAGTGTCTGCATCTAATGAAAACATAACACTTTTTATTTGGAGGCATGGCTCACTGCAAAAAAGCAATATATCACTGTCCTGAAAATGGCCAGCAGGAATAGGAAAAGGAGCTGCTGCTAATTAAACCTTTTACATAAAAACATGATTGCTAATCAAAATTTATTACCCCATACTCTCACATTCTACTTTCTTCTTCATTTACATTTCATCCTGTAGACCTTGAAGGTTTACAGTCGTCTTGTATGTTGTGATTTTTTGATACTGTGAAAGTATAAACTTGTGACAATGATAATTTAAAAAGATGCCTAAAAGACAAGTGACTGTGGTAGGAAAAAGAACAGTACAATTAAAATACATTTGGTTACTCAGATAGCTAATTAAAAGTCATGTTTAAGATATTAGGAAAATATAAAGGGTATACTCAAGCTGAAATTTCATCATCCTTGTGATAATTGAAAAACGCTTTTATTACAAAGAACGAAGGATGCTTGGCTTTAAATGCACAGAACACACTCATTTTCAGAAGTGTGCTATTTAGTTATGATCAAATTATACACCGTATTTCCTGTAAAGAAAGGAAAGATACCTTTGATTTTTAATGATTTCATTGTGGTGAATTTTGCTACACAACCATTTCATATAAATTGAATACTAAAGATAAATATTACCCTAGCTAAGTATCTGATTAAAAGCCAGCAAAATAGATTTTGCAAAAATTCTAGGCTAGCATATGCTAAATTTCTGCTAGTGAAGTACCAAATAACCATTTAATTTTTATTTAGATAGAAGTAATTATTGAAATATTTGTAAAATGAAGTGAAAAAAATCACAACAGAAGATGTTATTTGAAATAGAAAACCATTCTTCTTCTAATCATGTAGGGACAGAACAACTGAACTTATTATTTTTGTCAAAGAAATAATAAAATCAAAGCAAGCAGAGACAATTGCCACAAGACTAAATGTAAATTAAAATACTTCAGACAAAAAGCTTGAAGGCAACTGATTCTCCCATTGAGGGGTGATTTTCACTTGTCTCCAGGTGTAAGATTATGTGCACTGATGGGCTGATCAACAGAAGACAACTTCTACCCAGCTGTAATCAGGAGTGATTGATGGTTGGGACAAAAAAGTTGATTATCATGACAAGTCCACTGATGTAGAGAAAATAGTCTATGCTGGGAAAGGATAAAACCTGTTCAGAAACTACCTCCTAAAACCTCTGTTCTAATGAATAAAATGAAACATTTATGCCCTTCCAAAAAGAGCTAACATAAATGAATTCAGTAGATATACTGTGCACCTGTATCTATAGTTATTCCACCACGACACAATGAGACCTATATTAACCCCAAACATAATAAACCCTTGTATTTTTAAAATCACAGTTTGAGATCAACGCATCAAACACTATGTGTGTATGAAAGAACCTGCATGGTCTACCAGTAGAGCACTGCCTCAGTCTGAATATGCTTTGAATTCCTAATCAAGGTTTTTAAAGGCCACGCGGGAATTAGGTGTAAGTACCATACTGGATTCTTTCCTGAGTAGAAGTCAGTCCCCTTTGGCCATTTTAAACCTTTAAAGACTTCATTTTCAATTGAGATTAAAAAAAAAAAAAAAAAAAAAGCAAAAAAAAAAAAAAAAAAAAAAAAAAAAAGCATTCCAATATAAAGATTTGAAAAGCAGAGGTTGGGTTGCACTTTCACTCCTTCAGAGGATCAGACTCCCAGCTGTTAGCTCTGATGTGAGTTACGTACACAGAATAGCATTATATCCAGGGACTGTAAAAGACATGAGAAGAGTGATAAAAGAAGGAAGGAGCTGAAAAAATTAGGACTGGAAGTTCTGAAGTGGAATTTGTTTACATCAGGGGCAGTTATGTTTAATATTAATTCTTTCAAAAGGAATATTATGTTTGCTACAAGAGGTGGCTGCACAAATACAGCACAAAAAAGAGAATGTACCACAGGTATCCAAGGGAGTGCAATTTTACTGTACCATAAAGTGGGAAAAAAAAAAACAAACTGTCCAGAATAGTGTAAAATAATCTGAAAAGGTTTTATGGCTGTTGGAACACACTATAACCAACTAAAGCCAAGAAAAAGAACAACTTTACATTCAATGCACTTCAGAAGAAATTAGGATTATTTTTTTTAAAATGAACTCCATTTACATTTTAGATTACATTTTACATTTACAATTTACATAATCTAACTCATTTTGATTGAGATCTTTCTACATCACATAAAACTGCACATTCTCTTCACGATGTGCTCTTTCTGCAGACCAGACTGTCATATAGCCCTGCCTGTTCCTATTCTGCCAGTTCTTCTTTATCAGTGCCTAAGAAAGTGAGCCAGGAGTCGCTGGCTGGTGACTGAAACTAGACAATATATTGCCATTTTTATAGTTAAATCTATTACCTGCACCAATCATTAATAATCCAGAATTTCAGATTCTCTGCTGTATAAATTATTTTAAAAAATAAATCTACAAGGAAGAATAGGCTACCCTGGATATAGAGAAGGCTGAGGTTCTGACTGACTTCTTTGCCTCAGTCTTCACTGCTCTGACCGCACCACCCAAGTCTTGGAAGGCAGGCGCAGGGACTGTGAGAATGAAGACCTTGGGCCCACTGTAGGCGAGGAGCTGGTTTGAGACCATCTTAAAAATCTGAATGTGCACAAGTCCGTGGGACCTGATAAAATCCATCTGCGGGTCCTGAAGGAGCTGGCAAATGAAGTTGCGAAGCCATTAACCATCATATTTGAAAAATCATGGCAGTCAGGTGAAGTTCCTGATGACTGGAAAAAGGGGAATATAACCCCCATTTTCAAGAAGGGGAAAATGGATGACCCGGGGAATTACAGACCAGTCAGTCTCACCTCTGTGCCTGGCAAACTCCTGGAGCAGATTCTCCTGGAAGGCATGCTAAGGCACATGAAAATCAACAAGGTGCTTGGTGACAGCCAACATGGCTTCACTAAGGGGAAATCCTGCCTGACCAATTTGGTGGCCTTCTATGATGGGGCTACGGAACTGATGGACAGGGGTAGAGCAGTTGATGCCATCTACCTGGACTTGTGCAAAGCATTCGACACTGTCCCACACGACATCCTTGTCTCTAAATTGGAGAGACATCAATTTGATGGATGGACCACTCGGTGGATAAAGAACTGGCTAGATGGCCGCACACAAAGAATTGTGGTCAATGGCTCAATGTCCAGCTGGAGACCAGTAACGAGTGGTGTCCCTCAGGGATCGGTGTTGGGACCGGTCTTGTTCAACATCTTTGGTGCTGAAATGGGCAGTGGGATTGAGTGCGCCCTCAGCAAGTTTGCCGATGACACCAAGCTGTGTGGTTCGGTTGATACCCTGGAGGGAAGGAATGCCATCCAGAGGGACCTTGACACACTTGTGAGGTGGGCTGATGCCAACCTCATGAAGTTTAACCATGCCAAGTGCAAGGTCCTACGCCTGGGTCGGAGCAATCCCAGGCACAGCTACAGGTTGGGCAGAGAAGAGATTCAGAGCAGTCCGGTGGAGAAGGACTTGGGGGGGGTTGGTTGATGAGAAAATGAACACGGGCCAGCTTCAGTGTGTGCTCGCAGCCCAGAAAGCCAACCGTATCCTGGGCTGCATCAAAAGGAGCGTGACCAGCAGGTCAAAGGAGGTGATCCTGCCCCTCTACTCTGCTCTTGTGAGACCTCACCTGGAGTATTGTGTGCAGTTCTGGTGTCCTCAGCATAAAAAGGACATGGAACTGTTGGAACAAGTCCAGAGGAGGGCCACAAGGATGATATGGGGATTGGAGCACCTCCCGTATGAAGACAAGGCTGAGAAAGTTGGGGCTGTTCAGCCTGGAGAAGAGAAGGCTGCGTGGAGACCTCATAGCAGCCTTCCAGTATCTGAAGGGGGGCTATAGGGATGCTGAGGATGGATTTTTCATTAGGGACTGTAGTGACAGGACAAGGGGTAATGGGTTAAAACTGAAACAGTGGAAATTTAGATTGGATATAAGGAAGAAATACTTTACTGTGAGGGTGGTGAGGCACTGGAATGGGTTTCCCAGGGAAGCTGTGAATGCTCCATCCCTGGCAGTGTTCAAGGCTGGGTTGGACAGAGCCTTGGGTGACATGGTTTAGTGTGAGGTATCCCTGCCCATGGCAGGGGGCTTGGAAGCAGATGATCTTAAGGTCCTTTCTAACCCTAACTATTCTATGATTCTATGATACAACAGATCAAACAAAGCTAGATGAAGACTGCGCAGCAAAGACCCAATTTATCTTTCCTTCTGTGTGATGATTCACTTATGGAAAGTGGTTTCTGTAGAATCCTCATCACAGTTGTTCATAAATTTGAACTGTTTATTAGAGTGGACTGATTTAATTCCCATGTTGACTGATGAAGCTGACAGGAAAAACTGCCTCAAATACAAAGAACTATATGGCAAGAAATGATAAAGCAGAGGTTTCTCTCCTTGCAGTTGAAATGGGCAGTGTTTTCCATGAATGGAACATGAGTGAATTGGAAGAGACACTTTTATCCCCTTTTATACTGTCAATACGTCTATTGTCCATGTTTTTCCCTGCCAATACCAATTACCTTGGGTGTAAAATGGCATTTTTCAATGTACAGTTCAAACAACTAAGCATTGTCTTAATTCTAATAAGTCCAGCCAAACACTTCAAAGAAATTCCACTACCAAAGAAATTAACCACTACCTGTCCAACTCTGGCATTTGAATTTAATTCTCCACCCTCCTCCAGGCATGAAATCTTTCTGACGCTATTGTATCTACAAGATTCAATTCATTAAAACCACTGGAAATGTATTTGTAATCTGCCTGCAAGTCATCCTGGTAAGTGACAGCTAATCCACATTAAGCACTCTCATGACACTGACAGCAGATTTTGGAAAATCTAGGGCCTATCAGATCATTTAGGTTTGTTTCCCGCTCGGCAGTAAAATGTTTTCTGGTACGTTCTTATATTCTAATGTAGTAATTTCTGAGAGAAGGAAAATTTCTAATAGCAACAAGCATGGATGTGTTCAAACACAGAAGGGAAGTTGCTTTTATTTCCGACTTTTGCTCTGATTAACTGCTCTCACCTCTGCCTTTCCCTCTTCTGCTCTTTGCAGCTCTGAGATCATCTATGCCCAAGCAGAAGTTAAAAGTTGGCTACTGAAGGGCAAATGCTGCAATCATTCACTTCAGTGCCAAAAGCAGAAACCTTTTAAACTAATTTGTCTTCGTATTCCACAGTCAGAATACTGGTCACTAATCTTCTGCAAATTATAAACAAGACTACCAGAGACAGTCATTGCCTATTTATTCACAGATCATTTCTAGCAAACAATTTTCAAAAGACATCAAAACCTTCTGCACAATTGACTTGTTTTATCAAAAAAAAAAAAAAAAGTGAAAGCTTTGAAAATGAAATAACCTGGTAGGATGAGCAGAGGTAGGAAATGAGACTTGACAAAGGTGAATAAAAAAAATCTAGTTTACAAAATCTTTAAGTTCTAATACAGCAACAGCTGCTGATCAGTTGAATGTCCGTCTCTGTAGGATTATGTGCCTATCTGATCCTGATGTTCAGTTGACACAGATATTGAACATTTCTCTATAACCTCTGCTTGTGCAGGGACCAGGTAGCTAAAAGCTACTGTCTTCTCCTCAATTTATAGAATAGAATCATTTGGGTTGGAAAAGACCTTTAACAACATTGAGTCCAACCACTGACCTAGCACTGCCAAGTCCACTATTGATCCATGTCCCCCAGTGCCACATATACATGCCTTTTAAATACCTCCAGGGATGGTGACTCCACCACTTCCCTGGGAAGACTGTTCCAATGCCTGATTTAGAAACTCTTTTTCCAAATACCACTGCTGAATGTGAATGAAGAATTAATTTTTTGAAGAAAGTCTTGCAGCATGAATACAGAAGACACTGAGGCACTCCATCGCTCCCCATCAGTAACAGACTGAGTAATCCACTGACGTTAACAGCATGCTTTCTTAAAGTTCAAAAACCTTAAAACTGTCTTTTCCGACTGCCTTTTTATCCTCAGTGACTGCCTCTGTGAGCCTGATACAGCCTTTGGGCTGGGCCAGGTTCTGCAACAGTGCAGGTTTTCAAGACAGAATAGATTACTTGCACTAATTACTTGTACTACAAGAAAGGAGATAGGTACAAGGATTAATGAAGAGTTTGCATAGAGAGCTCCAAAGTTTGTGGACCACTGAGAGACCATGTCCTGGGTTCAGCAGTAGCAGTCGTGTTTCTCCTTCTTGGTAGCTGGTGCAGTGCAGTGTTTTGACTTTCGGCCTGGGAACAGAACTGATAGCGATATTTTGGTTTGGCCAAGGACTCTGTGAGGCTCATGCTCTGCCAGGGAGGAGGGGAAGCCGGGAGGAAGCAGAGACAGGACACCTGACCCAAACTGACCAAAGAGGTATTCCATACCACAGCACGTCATGCCCAGGATGTAACTGGGAGTTAGCCGGAAGGGCTGGGAGACTGCAGGGTTGGAGGAGGTATCGGTCAGAGCTTGGTCGGGCTGGGGGGGGCGAGTTATCGGTCGGCTGGTGGTGAGATGATGTATTCTCTTCCCTTGTTATTTCCTTTATCATTATTATCATTGGTGGTAGCAGTAGTGGTCTGTGTTATACCTTAGTTACTAAACTGTTCTTATCTCAACCCGTGGGAGTTGCATTCTTTTTGATTCTCCTCTCTGTCCCTCCGAGAGCAGGGGGAGGGCAAGAAAAGGGGGGGGAAGTGAGCAAACGAATTACCTGACTGGGTTTAAACCACGACAGTTCTTTTTGGCGCCCAACGTGGGGCACGAAGGGTTGAGATAACAACAGATCTGATCGAATTAATAGTCATTCGTCACAATGCTGATTTATTGGCTCTCAGAGTTGTTCTTGTTGATCTCACAGCTTCAGAATGTTGTAACTTACGTAGAGCTGGTATTTGCTGTGATAGTGTTTATCAAGTGTGGGGCTTGGGCTAAGGTTCTTGTCTCACTGTGCTTTATGGCAATGGCTTGTAATACGGGCGGGCTTGGCCGTTTGTAACCGCCCTGGCCCTCACCCTACTCTCCATCTTCGTGAGGCTGCGGGGAGCCGAGGGGGAGCGGCCTCGGGAGCCGGCGGCAGCCGAACCGGCCCGGGAGAGCGGCCCCGGGGACCAAGCGGCGGCGGGAGCGGGGCCGGAGGCCGCGAGGGGACGGCTGCCGGTGGAGGAGGTCGGGGCGGTCGAGGAGAGGAAGGAGGCGGCTGCCGAGCAGCGGGAGAAGGCGGCGGAGGAGCCGAGCCCCGCGGAGGAGCCGAGCCCGGCTGCCGAGCCCAGCCCCGCGACGGCCGGGAGCATTCCCCGGAAGCCGCCCGCCGAGCCCCAGGAGGATGCAGGAGACCACGCAGCATTTCCCAGCAAGGCAGAGGAGGAAGATCTGGACTCAGGGAAAGAGAAGCTGGCGGTGGCAGAGCCGGCAAGCACAGCAGCTACACCAGCCCCAGTGACAAGTACAGCAGCATCAACTGAGAGTTCTGAAGGTTTTGAATGGCCTTTGGGTATCCTTGGGACCTGCCTGCTGATTGTGATGGGGATCAGCATGTTGGCACACACACAGACTGTGTTCTACCCACAACCATTTTGTCTGATCTCAAAAGTTAAGCAGAGTCAGGTTTGGGTCTTGTCTGGGGTTAGACAACAATATAGGGGGACCAAGAGGTTTTCCCCAAGGCTGGACAGTGATGAGTGGCAGGGTGTGTGGGTCAGTATGGGCAAGTATCTAGTCCACTGGGCCCCTCCAGTGCTTTGGAAGCGTCGGAGATGGAAGGCGGCTGTGTGGAGTCCCCAGCGGCAAGCTGCAGAAACTGCTGAAGGGGACAGTGAATTATTTTTGGCCTGGTGGGCCCATGCACTTCAGGCCATCAGAGCAGAGATGCAACACAGAGATGGCCTCATGATCGAGGGGTGGACTTAGCAATGGACACTATTGCCCAGGTTATTCACGAGTGTGAACACTGCACACAGTCTCTCCTGCTCTGGAAGACTGTTACAAGAGATGGAGCCTGACATCATGCACCAGATGGACGCAGCAGCTTTATAGGGACTGGTCTGTGCACTAAGATAAGAGTGCACTGAGATAAGAGTGATGGTATATTGAAAATGTGGGATCTGAGCATGACGTGAATGGTATGGAATAAGGGGTGGATAATGTCCTGGGTTCAGCAGTAGCAGTCGTGTTTCTCCTTCTTGGTAGCTGGTGCAGTGCAGTGTTTTGACTTTCGGCCTGGGAACAGAACTGATAGCGATATTTTGGTTTGGCCAAGGACTTTGTGAGCCTCATGCTCTGCCAGGGAGGAGGGGAAGCCGGGAGGAAGCAGAGACAGGACACCTGACCCAAACTGACCAAAGAGGTATTCCATACCACAGCATGTCATGCCCAGGATGTAACTGGGAGTTTGGGAGACTGCAGGGTTGGAGGAGGTATCGGTCAGAGCTTGGTCGGGCTGGGGGGGGCGAGTTATCGGTCGGCTGGTGGTGAGATGATGTATTCTCTTCCCTTGTTATTTCCTTTATTGTCATTGGTGGTAGCAGTAGTGATCTGTGTTATACCAGTTACTAAACTGTTCTTATCTCAACCCGTGGGAGTTGCATTCTTTTTGATTCTCCTCTCTGTCCCTCCGAGAGCGAACGAATTACCTGACTGGGTTTAAACCACGACAGACCACTTAGAGCAGTTACTGAGGATCACCCAAAACAGTTTGTAGGCAAAGCTTAAGAGGCAAGGAAATATTCAAATACTTAGGCTATCAATCAGGGGACTTGTTTCAACACCCCCAAAAGTACTCTGAAGCTAAACAGGGTGCTGTGTCAGATATGAATAATTTCTGCTTCTAGGTAGTATCAGTGCATAAAAGTACTGCATAGAAGATGAAAATTATGGACAAAATACTTTATACAATAAAGGAAATTATTTATACTTTTTATTAAGCATTTTATAAATGCTTAATATTATATATTAAGCTTTTTAATATTATATATTAAGCTTATAAATGCTTAATAAAAGCTTTAAGAAACTACAGGTTATATGAAAATTTGTGTCCATGTTCAACAAAGTATTCTTGAATTTGTAATTTGTAAATTAAGTTACTTATTTCCTACATGAAAAAAGGTTACTCACAACCAAGTTTTAATTCTCTAGCATGGGCAAGATCAAAGCTGCACAGGACCTGGCTTCGATTCATACTGTAGCATTTAAAACTGTGGTCTAGGAAATAGCAAGTAATGCTTCTAAAATGTTCAGGCTAAACCTATAATAACACTCCACTGAATACTCAACTGGGGAAAAAAAACCCTAGGCTGTTTTCAAATTTCTCATGTATGCAATGTAAATGCAAAATATTGTGTGCTGTTTGTTTAGACTTTTGGAATGCAAAAGAAAAAAAAAATAAAAAAAAAATGTATTTTGAATTGTTTTGTTAGTAATTCTTTAGGGTTTTCATAATGTTTTGAGGCAAATGTCACATATCTCATGGAAAGCTCTTGACTAATCACTTTCTGTCATTACTTGGTATTTTTTCCAGTGAATACTATAAGCCAATATCTTTGGAAAAGTGTAGACCTATGAGTGAATTTCCATCTGAACTGACATTCTTATCTCACATGAATGGCATGTGCAACTGAAATCAAAATTTTTTTCTCCTTACACTGAACTCAATAGTACAGGAAAGATGGTGCATTATTATACAGAAGTAGTGTGCACACGTGTGTGTGTATATATATGAAATGGAAATATATAACTATATAAATCATATATATGAAAATAATTTTCCATATCTATATAGAAATAAGTATTATTTTTCATATATATATATAAGTTAATCCTGCACAAAGTTTTATTCTTGGTGAAGTACAAATATGGCAATTAATACCATACCCTCATAGAATAAGACTGAATTTAAGGGGATGCTGAGCTTCTGTAAATGTTTGCACAATAGAATCTCCTTAAAGAATCAGGCTGATAACTTCACAGAACACAGAGGCATTGGTTCGGAAACACCAGAAGTAAAATTGCCTAAAGATAATAGATAAATGTGCTTGATGGCAATACCTGCAATAAGTGAATTTGATTAAGAAAGCTGAGAATTACAGTTCAAGCAGAAATTGTTGAGTTCATACCAAAGCAGGGTTCTAAATCTAAAGGTTAATTGGAAATCTAAATCTAACCCATAATTGGATACACAATAAAACATGCAATGACTAAGAACATGTGCCACACACAAAAACAGTGAGTGAGGCAAATAACACACATGACTTCAAACACCATTTAAACATCTCTCTGAAAGTTGAAAAATAACAGATTTGAAATCAGAATGGTGAAATACTAAACAACTCCAAGCAGTCAGCTGTATCAGCCTCTCTTGGTTCTTAATGGACCAACTTTTGAAAGTTCTCTCTGCAAACAGAGGCCACAGCCCAGGTGTGACCATCACTTGGCATGAACAAGAAATGAAATCTTTTTCAAATCAGAGGATTACCAGGTTTGTAAATTAGTCGAGCAGGAAGTCATGTAATCTCTCCCAGCTCAGGGCCTGTGCTCTGTGTTTCCTGTCCATCCTCAGAAACAGATGTCTAAGACCCTCTCTGGCAAATGTCCTTTACGTGTTTCCTTCCAACACTTCATTACCATTACAGCTAGAATTGTTTCACCAAATATTAAAAAAAAAATAAAAATCTTTAATCAAATTAATCTGAAGAATTGATCAGATTTATTCTATCAAAACCAAGGAACACAAAGAGCTAATCATCACTGTTCTCTTATTAACCCCCTTCATATACTGAAAAACCTACTATATTTCCCTTGTCTTTTCCACTGTACATCTACCCAGTAATTTCTACTTTCCCCAGTCCTACTGTTGGATGTCTTCTAAATTGTGCAGCTAACAATGCTTTTGTTAAAGTGTGATGACCACTGCTGTAAATAATTCTTCACCTGAAGCACTGCCAATTTCAAATACTGTGGAATACTTACCTGTCTATCGATAAAGGCAACACTCATTGGGGAAAAAAAAAAACAATATAGGATTATGTGGGTGGTTTTGTTTTTATTTTCTTTCCCTATTAGCAATTGTTAATGTATACTTCAATTGTGATTCACTGTAATTCCTTTTTGGCCCTTAAGGCAGATATTTCTCATTTTATTTACTTGTACCATTTAATTTTTCCAGTCTAAGCACAATCATTAATGCTTTTACTTACTGTAATTGTTGGGATTCCAGACTCTTTTCTCCAACTGGTGAAGATAATTTTGGACTGCAATTCTGAACTTGACAGCTTCCACCAAGTGCTGTCACCCTCCATATATGTGTCATCCGCAGACCTGGTGTATGTACTTTCTAGTCTGTCAGGTGCATTGCTAATGAAAATTTTGAGTGGCAGCAAGTACAGAACAGACACCTGCAGATCCTGACTTGTAGTGATCTTTTGTTTTGACAGGAAACCATCAGCAACTACTCTCAGTACAGTTTTTCAATTTGTTGTGCAACCAACTTTTAATAATTTCAGCTGGCCCATATTCCCTACTTACTTGACTGTCACACAGGACTGTATCAGACCTTATTAAAGCCAAAATATATCACATATTCCCTTTTATCCATTAGACCAATTACTCTGTCAAAGGAGAAAATTAGATTGGGTTGACACGATTTGTTCCTGACAAATTCATGTTGCCTGTTTCTTGGCACCGTATTATCCCCTAGGTGCTTACAAATTGATGCTGAAAACATTTGTTCTAGATACCAAGCATAACCTAAATAGGACATAAGTCCTCTGGTCCTGCTTCTTTCTGCATGAAACTCAGAACCATAGTAAAATACTTTGGGTCTATATTGCATCCTTAACCTCCAAAAAAATATTTTGCTATTCTTTTACTGGAATAGCACTTTATGAATCCTTCCAACTTCGCACACTTGAACTATGTATCGATTCAGCAGTACTCTTGGCTTTATAGAGATGGTGAAAAACAAGGTGAAAAAACAACAAATAAGGACTCCACAATCAGCATTCAGCTCATGAGAATATTACTAGTGGTGCTATTTAAATGAAACAACAATTTCTGGCTAATATACCTAGAAATATTTTACAGTGTATCATAATGGAATTCAAATCCTGTGAGTACATAAAAATGCTGCTCAAACTTTCTCTAAAGGCAAGCTGGATTATCATTCAGCCATCTGCATTACACAAAAGGGAAGAGAGAGAATGCCTTTGCAAGAATGACCCTGTTAACAGAGATTGTCACTACCCTTATCAAATAATGAAATTAGAAATGAGAGCAAAGGAAGATCAAATAGTCTAGACAGGTCATAAAAAACGATTAAAAATTGTTTCCAAGCCTTGGGGTTGTTTTGGTTTCTTGTTTGGGGTTGGTTTGTTTGTTTTACTGATTGCCCATTACAGCATATAATTTACTCTTACTGATACCTGTAGGCACATGAGGTGTCCTGCTGTCCACATGAGGAGTCAGCAAGACTTCATTTTACAGGGTGCTTTTAGCAGATGTTTAATGTTTGCTACAAAGCATAAATCTAACAGTTCTTCTGAACTGGTGCAATAGCTATCAGCAGCTGCCAAAGTCTAAGTGGCAACACGCACACTCGCAGCTAGGCACATACCTAAATGCTTTGCCCTGTAGTGAACGCAGAATGTGAATGTTACAAATAGATCTCTTTCAATGAAAAAAAAAAAAAAAAAAAAAAATTACTGCTTGAAATGGACTCCACAGAAGCTACTTCTGCTGTTCTAATGTTTTTTCTCAGCATGGAGAGCCTTTGGTTACTTGCTTATTCCTCCCTTCCCTTGTATGAGAAGATTTATTTTAAAAAGAAATACTGAACACACAGCTGTCATGAAGATTTATAGATAACTCCTTTAGAAAGAAGCTAAACGATTTTAGACTATGCATTGCATTTTCTCATTTTTCTTTGAAACGTTATTTTGATACCATGCAACCAGAAAAAAACCTCTTCTGTCCTGAAAGAAATCTGTATCAAATGGGAGAAAATTCTGTATTCTTTGCAAAAATGAAAAATCTCACAGAATAGTTTTATTGTAAACATTTTCATAATACTGTCATGCGGTAGGTAAATGGAATTTCTATTCATTACTCTTGGATAAATCCTATCTCCAGCATCTAAAAATAAAGACATATTGGTAGAACATCCACAAAGCCCTGGGTTTCTAAACAGAAAATCTGTTTATTGTCGTTATGGTTTTAAATCATGTTAAACAAAATATGATGAAAGTGAAAGGTAGGAAGATTCAGTAAATTTAAACTTCATAATAATAAGAGAAAAAAATTACAATGTGTGTGCTTGTTCATATAGTAATCAAAAAATGATAGCTAGTAGCTCTTTTTCTTCAAAGCAATCTTTAAGTCTCAACATCAAATCTTCAGTTTATCACATTTTTACTTTAAAAACTGGTGGACATTCAGAATTACTCAAGCAAAGGAGGAACGCTTCTTATTCCCCTCACACTACAGAAAAGCATTTCTAAACTGCAGTGGAACTCTGAGTACTTATAATTTCTTGTAAAGCCTCAGCAGAGCACTTTGTGATTTACAGCAGTAATAACTATATGCACTGGAAGGAGAAGAGACCATCATAAAGATATCCACAAATCTCCTCTGTGGGGTAGGGAAAAGGGGGAGAGCAATCGTCCCAGGTTCATCAGTGGGCAGCTTTTGGATCACAACCTCTCTATCAGCATCACTGGGATTGCTTTGAAAATTAGATGAATATTAAAAGTGGAAACAGAAATATTCTCAGCAAGAAGGTCTCCCAATTCCATAAAGTTAACCATATTGATCTACTTTGAGAGACAGGAGCGTTAAAACAACTTTCCACCAAATAGTACTGGCAAATTGAAGTTCAAACCTTTATCACTTGAAGGTATGAAGGGACAACTAAATATCTGCTTAACAGCTTTTCACCCAAGAGTTTGGTGTGAAGAGACTAAATTAATAGATCTCCTCTAAAATTTTTTGACACCATAGAAGACTCTGAAAAGCCACTGCTTCTTCGCCCTCTCTTCTTTGGAATTTTCTCTAAGAGCAGCAGAAAAAGATCAGTATGGGAGTATACCAAATCTCTGAGTAAGAAGTATCAGGATCCACTGATGTGATATTTGCTTTTGTGTAGAATTATTTCAAACACTTTATTCTAGAAAATGCCTATCTCCTGTCAGCTCAAAAAATTTCCACTCTGTGTATCAATCCGAGTTGTGTATCTGCTAATGACTAATTTTAATGCCATGTTCATCCTCGTTTTTGTCTGGGTCTTTCTGCAGACTAACAAATGCTATACGCTCTTTGAAAGGATATGTTTCACTTTGGTATATAACATTGAAGTGTTTCATGCCCCTTGCAAGCTACAAACTATGTATGATTCTGTGTGGCATGCTTTTTCCTAAGACAAAGCTGAGAACTGTAAATGATGAGCTGGGCTGCTCAGTCAGTGAGATCCACTGTGGCCCAAAAGCCTCTAACGTTCCCTCCACATGAATGGGTCAGTATTCACAGTTCTAATTCCAGTACTTGGTTTCCAAATGGAAGAGCCTAATTTGACTCTTCTGTTTTTATTTGTGAGGAGGACAGCAGCTCCAGAGAATGCATTACCCTTCCTTGGCGTCCATTCAATCCACGAACTAGAAAACTTGGAGTCATCAGTGAAAATAAGCACCTGATACTGACTGGCCTGGAAATTGTGACTGGTATCTTGTTAAAATTACTTCTAAGGAATAAAAAGCTTAGGGAATGAAGAGAACTGCATTATATTCATACCCTGGTAGTAATCTTTAAAAGAAGGCTTCAATGTTCAATTTAAGTTTTTGACAAGTCATGGTATTAATAACTAATTAATAAACTAAAAATAGATATAATCTGTCCATAGGCCTACAAAGAAGGAGCAGCACACAAGAATTATTTCACTTCTTCATATGAAGGAAATAACCTTATGGATGTTTTTGGGTTAGACATCACTCTAAATTCAAACATTTTTATTCTGTCAGAAGTAACGACCTTATCTGTATCAGTTAAACAGGTAGTAAATGAAAGACATTTGGTAAGGGGAGATAAATTTTCACCAGCAATGTTTATGTCAAGAAACTTCCTGGAGAGACTAGAGTAGCAGAAGAATATATGTTGTACTATGTCAGGTTTTGTCTGTACTCATAGTGATACTGAAGAAGGAAATAAAGGAGTTATTTCTAAGAGGCCCTTCTGTGACAGAACAAGTATTTCTTTACAAGGAGCACAACAGCACAGCTTCCTTGGGTAATTATAAGGGATGGATTTCCTCTGTGTATTACAGACCATCTCCAGTTCAGCTCGCTCTGTTTCACTGCTAGAGGAGTAGCCTGGGTTTTTGATAGCTTTTACTGGCAGGACAGGAACATTAAAATTCAATTCTGGCTAAACAGATATTGCTATATCTGTTATATAAATATATAATTATATTAAATATATAAATATAATAAATATATACAAATAAATATATTTTAAATATAGATATTGCTATAACAGTAGAAGAAGGAAGGTAGATTCACAAGGACTCTTATGTATATCTGAATAATTTCTAACATTTGCAGGCTGAAAAGGGAGGCAAACGTAACCAGGACTAGGACTAGAAGAACTAGGACCCAGCAAATATTTCAGCCTTATTAGCAGCAACGGATCAGTCCATTTTCCTATTTAGACTCTGTGCAGCACAACAGAAGTTGATGAGTTTGCAGGGATATATCCGCAGGGAAAATCTGGCCGGGTGTATAAACATTAGCAAATAATTGTGTTTATTTGAAGCATCCTACAGCCTTTTCATCTGCTGAGCCACAAACTGAAATCACAACGTTTCATTTAGTTTCAATTTATGCAAATTATGGCACATCCTAGAAGATAAGTACACATTTCTAATCTGATACAAAATGATCAACTTACATCAGAATTAAATCTCAGCTGGCAAATGTTGCATGATATGATTTGCTTTCTTCGATGAGGAAGAGGAACCCCGAACGTATGATTTATTACAGCTTTTTGAATTGGGTCCATCTGTAAAGAGAGAAAAAAGAGAAAAATGAAAGCTTTTGCTGTTCCACTCTATGCTATGTTATCTATAGACTCAAAACAGATTCTGCATTATGTCATACTTTGAAAATGAGTATTTCTTCTTCCTGCAGTTTTACAAAGAAGTAATACAAAAAAGAACAAAGAAAAGTGTCATTAGTTATCTTGAAATACGTATCTTAGTCCAACTCTGCATGTACCAATTTCCACTTAATGAAGAAAGGTAAAAGGGGTAAATGTTTAGCAAGTTTACCTACCAAAACACCAATTTCTTGTTTTTTTTTTTTTATATCATAGAAAAGCTAACTAAATGAAACAATAATATTTAAAATAAATTTAAAAAAAGGATCAATGCAAATGTGAGGGAGTATTATATACAAATAATTATGGAACAATACAATAGCTCAGTATTATGAAAATAAAAATAATCCTAGGAACCAATAAATTAATCTTTTCCATAAACCAACTTCTACACAACCTATGAAATATACAAAGCCTCTGAAGACTATTTTCATAGCCATCTAGAAGAAACTATTTTGAATAAACTCAACTTTGAGGATGAATTCTGAATCAACCTCTACCAGAATGCTGATCTGGCAGTGTCTGCAAGTGAGGATCCCATAAAAGAAATGTACCACTGTGGCAGAGAATTTCAAAAAAGCTAGTCAAGAGATTTTTTTTTTACATTGAGCATTGAATTCAAGTTCCCCAAATTCATTGGTCAAAAGTGCTTATATTTCTTCTTCAAAAGAAGCATTTTATAGCTATTTTTTAAATCTATTAATTTGTATGTTTCTTAAGAAAAAATATTTTTTTCTATGCTCATGTCCCCATGATTCACTTTTTCCTAGTCTGTTAGCAAAGGGTTATTTGATAAATAAAGAATCAGAGCTTTTCCTTAGAGTAATCAAATATTCATGGAAACTGGTAATGGTAGACAGTCACGGTCTCTATTGCAGTGAATCCAGAACAGATCACTGCAGAAAATTTCATCACCTGACAGCTGTTCAGTGTCAGATATGAAATAGGTCATTAAACTAATTCCTGTTGAAAAGAAATTCATATTGGTAAAAAAACAAAATAAAACAAAAAACCCCAGGAAACTGGAACAAGGAAAATAAGGAAAATGGCAGATCTTTAGAGAAAGGTTTGGAAGAAATGCTTGGTTTGTACATCCTCTTCAATTTGATGTGAAAGTAAAATACCTCATACATTTCACAAAACACCACTCCCACCTGGAAACTAGGGACGCCACTGTAACATAACCCCAAAATAACAATTACGTATATCAAGCTTTGAAACACTACAACATGCTGTGTAAGACTTTCTGCAGTGATCAAACCATGTACCAGGGCACTTACTTTACTCGGTAACATGATCTTGAAAAAGCTGACAGTCCAATAATGCCATAGGCCAGAAAGAACTCCATTGCATAAGAAAGTAAATAGATATTAACAGGTCTTATTTTTTCAACTGTTCTGCTACTGAAGAGGGGACTTCTTATGCCAGCAGAACCAATAGATGGGTATTCTACAATTTTCAACATTAATGCATATCCTGGTCTTAACTGATGTTATTTCACTGCTGAAGTTTCAAGAAATTTAGCCTACTTTAGGCACTGTTCCTTTTGCCACTCCACGTCTAAAATACTTAGGGAGACCTTAAGCTTGGATATAGGAATAAGTCAGCATATTGTAACAAGAAATTGTGCATTCTCTAATTGGTGTGTTTTCCTTCACATTAACCACTGCTGTGAGACAGTATTTGTTCAGCCTCACTATTAACATGTTCAGCTTTTTCACATGATCTCACAAGTGCCACAAGTCAAGAAAGCCAACAAAGAAGCTCTCTGAGGGTCGTATGAAAATTGCCACCATAGTTCATAAAATGGAACAATTAGTTTTTTGAGTGGGATTTACCCACCTTTCAGAGTAGGAATTCTAGCTTCCAATGAAGTTGAATTTCTGGGGGATGATGCTCACATATTTAAAAAGAGACAAGTAATTTTTTCAGAATTGGGAAAAATCATGAATTTGTAGAACAATCGGTCTATTCTGTATAAAATTTCATTTTTATCTCATTGAAAAATGTGGAGTTTCTTTCCTAATTACTCCACAGATTTTCTCTTTTATCTGCTGATACAGAAACCCATCTGCACACTTTCCTTTCTAAAGATGCAGACTTCTAGATATATAGCTACATGGCCTTACTGTGAACTGGATGAATTGCGTTTGCGGCTCTAAATGAAGAAGTGTTCTGGATAGCTTCCAATTTGATTAAGAAAAGCTGCTTCAAAGTAAGAATCTCTTCTCTGCCAGTTGGGTCTTTGATACTGCAAAGGAGAATTAAAACTTCAAACAGCCCCCAATTCTAATGAAGTTAGGGAAATATGCTGGAGTGGTATTTGGCATTATTATTTGTTCCTGGAAATTTCATTTGGGAAACCCCAACAATCCATAAATTTCAAATAAACATCCAAAAGCACCAGATAAGCCTCCAGAAGTTTTGTGCAGGAAATTTGAGAGAGGTAACAGGGTAGCTAGGTGCAGCATGATAAGCACTCAGATCTCCCAGATACTGGATGACAGAGAGGAGCCCTGCTGAGAGTCAGAGGAACAAAGAGAGGCAGCTGATTGCCAGAAAATAGAGAGCAAGGATTGCAGGGAAGTATAAAGAGGGAAATAATACCACATAGCTGAGATAATCAGCAAGTGGCGAGATACTTAACAGAATCTCCAAGCACTTCTAGGCTCACTGAATGTTAGTAATTATACACATAAATTGTATTTCAACTTATGTAAGTGGTATTTGCTTTCGAAATAAGTTATCATGATAAACTTTGATAAAATCTGCTTTTTACTCATTACTAGTGCTGTATTACAATCACTGGAGTTTTATTTTATTACTTAGATGCAACTGATTTAATTTACTCCCATTTACAGTGAAGGACAGAGCAGTTTGCAATTCACATGAAAGATTACTATTCAGCTGTCAAAGCTGTGAAGATCAAGGTATGCAAAGCGTCCCTTCCCATCGCCAATGTGTCCGCACTGTAAGTTACAACAAAAAGAGGGTGAGCTTCCCAGTGTTTGACTTGCTCATGATCTTTTGCTTTTCTACTGTTCAGGACTAGGTATGTCTTACTATTTAACACAGGCTGTGCCACACTTTTCCTTGTGGTCAAAGGACAGCAAATGTCTCAAAATTCACTTCAACCCACAAGGTAACTGTCAGTTTAGGCAACTGTCGTGGTTTAAACTCAGTCAGGTAATTCGTTCGCTCACTTCACCCCCCTTTCTTGCCCTCCCCCTGCTACGAAAAGAATGCAAAGGTTTAAGAACATAGGTATAACACAAATCACTATGCTACCACCAGTGATAATAATGATAAAGGAAATTACATCATCTTCCTTTCAACCCTGCAGTCTCCCAGCCCTTCTGGGTAACTCCCAGTTACATCCTGGGCATGACGTGCTGTGGTATGGAATACCTCTGTGGTCAGTTTGGGTCAGGTGTCCTGTCTCTGCTTCCTCCGGGCTTCCCCTCCTCCCTGGCAGAGCATGAGGCTCACAAAGTCCTTGGCCAAACCAAAACATCCTTGTTATCAGCTCTGTTCCTGAGCTGAAAGTCAAAACACTGCACTACACCAGCTACCAAGAAGGGGAAAAATGACTGCTACTGCTGAACCCAGGACAGCAACGAAGACAAATACGAAAGGTTTCATATTTCATTCAGTTAATTTTTCCTTTCAATACATAAAATGAACTACAATACTATTGTCTATGTTTTAATTATTCAAGCTGAAATTTGTGGCAACATTATTCACTTTCTTTGATCAAGCACTGTATTCCCTTCTCAAGATCTTCAGGGGCTCACCACACTTCAGTAAAACGCAGACTTAAAACAAAGGCATGGCAGAAACTGGCCCATCACTCCACTGTCAGCTTTGACCTTATCACTCTCAATTGGTTTCGCTTGCTTGTTTCAGATTCAGCCTTGGCAGACCAATGATCATAAGTTGTCTTTGTTCTGGTGCTTACCATACTGCATGAAAGAGCTCTTTATTTTGTGGGCTGTAGGTGAAAAGAGTGGCTATTGCATGATCTTTTCTGGATGAAACAACTACCACAAAATCACCTAGAAAATTACACAGGAGAGCCCATGTTACCCTACCTGCCTTGGCAACTTTTCCAGAATCACCGTAGCTGCTGTCCTTGAAGGCCTTCTGTAGTCAAGTCTCCTCATTAAATTCTATTAAATTTCTGCAGAAGGCAGAACTCAACCTGGCAAATTTTACCTACAGAGGAATTTGATCCTTGGGAAACGTGAATTTTACATAATTTCTACAGAATAAAGTGTTCTTTTAGTTTTTTTTTTTGGTGTGGGTTTTTTTTTGTGTGCGTTTTTGTTTTTGTTTTTTTTAAAGAGCTTTTTTATGTTGAAACTGAACACATAGCTCTTCCTGAGTTTCAAAAAGTGTTAAATATATATAATTTTTATTAGTCCTTTTTATGTGACCTCTTATCCCAGAGGCATAATAGTATGCCTGAGTTAAAAACAACAACAAACTGATAGCAAAGGAGAGATTACAAGTTTGATCCATGAAAACTCAAATCACTAAAGGATATAAACCAAAGGAAGCTTGTTTTTTGGGGCATTTTTTAATTGTGTATTAAAACGAAGGGGCATGACAAGCATGTGCATTTCAAATGCTTGAATTTGGCAGTAAACTAATGGAATAGCACTAACGTATAAATAAAAGCACCTAAGTCAAATGATGAAGATAATATGCATGCCTAGAGCCTGTTCAGAACATATGATAGGCCTAAAAAAAAACGAGTAAGAAAGTATTTTTACCTCAAAGACAAATAAATTAGCTGCAAAAGATTGACTCAAATCACTATGCTCCTATGCTAAGTAAGCAGAAAAACATGTCATGGCACTAAAGCTCTCAGGAAAAAATTGCTGTAGACCATTTTAGTGGCAATTTACAAAAAAAAATTACCTACCAAAACACTGATGTCCATTACTTGAATAGGTAAGTGAATTTAGCGACAAACCTAGCAACACCTCTCAGGACTTCTTAAAATCCAGATATTAACACAATGCAATGTTACAATGAAAATAACATTAAAGGAATGATATTCTGAGTATGGTTTCTTACTGTAGAGTCTGCATTTCTACAAACATACTTAACTGTAAGTACAAAAATTAAGTCAAACAAGTACACTAATATTATTATACTTGCAGTCAAGGCATACGTATTCTCACATATGAGTTGAGACTTACAAGAATATCTTGCTTACAAAATTGATAAGAACTAAAGATAACTCGGTGTGAGCTCCTTTCAACCATTCTCTTATGTTCCAACAAACAGTGAAACTAATTAAGAGCATTGGAAACAGCGTAAATCCTGTGCCTAACACATACACAGTGACTTTACCAAGTAAAAAAGAATAAAATGCTGCATCAGTTTACACTTACTGGTGAATTTAATCCTTTTTAAAAAATGCATGGTAGATGCAGTCTTAATGCCAAACAGTTCAAACATAAAAACTGCCTATTGCATTATAATTGTGACATAATATTAGAAACACAGAAAGGCAGTTACTAAAGCTATAGGAAAGCTCCTCAATCATGTAAAACAACTGTCATTTATAGGTGGCAGACTTTCTGAACCAGAAATATTCTCAGGTATAAATTGACTATTTCCACTTGAAAACTGAGCAGGTCTTCTCTGATCTCAGTAGCATCAATAATTCACAATCGCTTCGCCTGCAATCATGCTGGCAAACTGTACAGATGCAGCAATATTGTATTTATTATAGTCCATTGTTATATTATTACTTATGCAGAAACTGGTATTTTTGAGAACTGCTAGACAGTCAACCTTATGTTGCCCGTATAGAGTGCCCATATTATGGGCACTGTTCAGCTAAGTGGTAGCTCCTTCTTCTCCAGGAGATACTTGACATCTGTTGCAACTGCAAATTCAAGCTGGACAAAGCACATGCAACAGGTCTATAATTTCCAGGAAGTATTGAAATTACTGTGTGTCACATACTGCAGTTCATTTCTGTGTGTGTACATCCATCTCAAACCTCCTGTAAGTATTTATTAACTGTGCATGTTAAAAATAAAATAAAATCTCAGCATCACACAAAGTAGATGTGATGCTTTCAAGAAATATCAGACTTAAAATTGCCAATCTAACTGACACATTCTTAATATTCTGGTCAGAAACAGAACAGTTCAACAACAGCTCAGTGATTTGATCCTAAGTATATTTGACATTCTGTATTTCCATAAGAAATATGTCCCATTGTTAGGGCTGGCAGTCAAGGTTTTTTTCTCCAACATCACATTAATCTGTGAATTAGAATCTTACGAAATAACCAAAGAACACAATTCAAAAGGAATGATGGTAAGAGCTTAGTAAGCATAATTAAACACACACATGCACAAATGTTCAACAATATTTTGGTTTCATGTACAAGTAGAACAATATGATGTCAAACAGTTAAAATACATGTTCTAGATGTGCTACCATGCATGGTTTATCCTTTTATAGCTAATTTATTCAGTATTGCCCTAGTAATTATGGTGAATAATTATGCAGTGAATTCAACTCAGCATTACATTCTTTTGTTAGTGTCTACCATTTCTGTTCTTATCAGTGAAATAGGGTAGAACTAGCCTTATGCTTTTCGTGTACATAAATCAGAACTATTACTCAATGGAGTTAAATATAAAATAATATATAAAAAATACCTGAAACAACTACAAAATAATGTGCAATATTTACAGAATAATTACTTTTTCTTAAAAAAGTGGTATCGATAAAAAAGAAAACAGCAGTCACTCCCCAAACAATGTAAGTGGTTTATGTAATTTGAATAGTACTTCAGAATGTATTCCCAAAGTATACTTTTTATTCTCTCGCTGAAATATTATAAGACTGTAAGTATTTATCTTTTCATTTATCTGTTTCTTTATCTATATATTTTTTACTTACGGAGCTATTTAGTTTTAGCAGTTGTCACCTTTCTGATGTGACTAGAATTTCTCTTGCTTTCGTTTTTGTTCTTGTGGATATTTCCTTGGCAATGAGATGCTGAGGCAGCAGCAGTATTTCTGTCAAACTGCTTGAATATACAGCAACCAGTCAGAGCAAAAAGATTTGCATTCACAGTGGTACTGCACACAAATACTGTAACCACATAGAGATTATGCAAATCCTCATACTCTGATTGTCTAATAATGGTTGTCAGTCAAAAGACAAGAATTTGCATATGTGAGCTAGTGAGAAATAATCAGACAGTGATTATGCTAATAAAACACACTAAACAGCATGTGAAGGACTGTCAAACTGGAACAAATCTGTGTATGTATGTGTATGTATGCTAAATACAAAAACACACTGTGCTAAGAGAACATTAAGGTTGCAGATCAAGCCTTTAAAAACATGAAATACCCATAAGCCTTAATTTGACACCTTTATGAATTAACATTTTAAAAACATGTTCACATATTTTTCCTGAAAGATTCTGGCTTTGTTCTGTTCTGAAGATGGACAATGCCCACTTAATGAGCAAATGTTCAATGTTGTGTTTTGTCCAAGGGGTTCAATGAATAGCCCTAGACCTCATTTACCGTATAAAGCTGAAACCTTGCTCTCAATGGGAATTAACGTCCTATTCATTAGCTTTCCTACAGTCTTCATTGACACAGGATGCGAGTAACTCGCAAGTATAACTAACTTATTTTCAAAACTTCTTTATTAGATAAAATATGGTATTTTCTCAGAAATGAAGAACAAAAATATACGTTAGTTGCAGTTAGCCAATTGAATATACCTAATAGTACTTACTATTATATTGCCTTTCATATGAGCACCACACAGCTCCTGACTTCAGATTAATCTGTGAAGGTGCAACACAGACTAAACACAGCCTTATGACTGCAAGTTGGACACACAAGCCATAAAGTTGTCTGAGAAAAGTTGTCTGAGTTGCCATGAAGTTCACTTTAAGAAACTTCCCTTGTATCTCTCAGAACTCTAGAGGGTGGTATCCAACTGTTTTTCTGGAATAGGATGGCCCTTTCTTTTTCTTCAGTCCCACTTCTTGCAAAATATGTTTTCCATTTTTTTTTCAGCAAACACAGCGAAGGCACAGTGAATAATAATCTTCCAAATTACAAACCCATGATTGATCCCCAGTGCTGATCCAAAGAGCACACAAAATTCTACCGGACCTAAAAGATTCTCCCAAAGGAGAGAAGATGAAAGGCAACCAAATACAGCATGTTTGACATACTGCTCAGTTATCCAGTGGACAACACTCAATACAAAAACTGCAGCATAAAAACAGACTAACATGAAACACACCACATTGAAAGTGGGAGAATTACTCCATTTCTAGTAAGTATTACCAAAGTGGTGTGGAAAGAAGGGGTGGATTGTTTCTTTTCAGCTATTCACTTAAATGAGCAGTGGCAGATGGTAAAAACATGATCAAACGCAAAACAACTGCTTAGAGCAAAAAGAGATAAATGTTATAGTATCTCTAAAGATGCCAATAAAGATAAAACCCTAAGGTTCACAAATGCCATTTGTTTCCTCAGCTTCAACCAAGAGCAAAGCAAAAATAAGCTTATGAGAAAAAGAACACATTAAAAAAAACTAAGGGCATTTTTATGTTTTGCACTTAAGAAAAGAGATTGGAACAAAAGGTTGGCAGGCGTAATGAGGGTTATGCAACAAATTCCCAATAACATCATTCACATGTGAATGAATTTCAGAAAACTGGACCAAATGTTATAATTGGTATTTAATAATAGTAAGTCTCTCTAATCAAAACAACAATAAAAGCAGGATGTGTGCCAGACAGAGAACTGGCAGAGGCACTTGTTTCACTTGTACAAGTGAATTGCTTACAAGAGTCCAAAATGGTTTCTGCAAACTACTATGTGTGTTTCCAAGAACTGACTGTGTATATGTGTGTTTAATGAGTGGGAAATTAATTCTGAAATGCTACTTTTCTGATCATGCTGCTATTTTAGCCCATTTTAAAAATTCTTCTTATTAATCATTTTTATCCTAGTGACTCCAAAGAAACCATTAAGAACTAAGGTGTAAAGTATAATTGGAATACTTAGAATTGCACATTCTTACCTGAAAAAGTCCAAGATATGCTTCCGACACTATTAAAACAGTCTATCAAATCTGTACTTTTCAAACATTTCAAAAATTGTTGTAGTGAGTTAAGACTTAACACTGGGAGAAGTTACAGTTCTTAACCCATATTTGTAGAACCAGAGAATAAGAGACTAAAAGGGACATCAAGGCATCATTTAATCCATACCTGATCTCATGAAAGGAAAAAATAAAATAAAATGTTATGGGGACAGAATATTTTTGTCAAAGCCACAGAGTAATTAGAAAATTCTCTCCCAGTTCTCAAATGGGTGTCTGTCTGTCTTCAAAATCTGGCAGAAACACCTCACTTCAGGTACAAGTGTAGATACTTGCTGGTATAATTATTTGATCACAGATGCTTTTTTTCTCCTCTTTTTTTCTTTTTTTTTTGTCTTAGGTCAGCACTGAAATAAAAGCACATAAAACATCTCCACTGCCTTCTCATAAGAAATGTTCTAGTGTCCTTCTTAAGAAAATTGAAAGAAATAAAACTATGTGACCAAATGTCATCATATTGCCTCACATCTTGAGATTCAAGACCATTTTATTTAATTTCATCACCAGCAGTCAACACAGAAAAATAACATTCCCCAGACACTTCACACATGGGAACTGAAGTGCTATGGTTTACACGTGCATCTAAATATACCTTTTTAACAGGTTACAGTTAAATATGAATACAGTACAGCTATATTCATAGCCCTCATACAGATCACTAGGATCATTATATCTCCTTGTATGCAAAAAACATTTTAACTTTGCTCAGTTCATAGATAACAGTCCATAGAAGAAGAGGTTAACCTGCTTACTTCCTCCATAACATCATTAGCTCTAAAACCTGCCTGAACAAAGACGAGACTGCATTATCAGGAAACTCACTTCCACTAAAAGAGAACTATGAAATTGGAAAATGGAGAAGAAAAATTAATAAATTATCTTGATATAGTTTGAGAACTTAAGTAAGAATGAAAACAAACCTTGCTGTGCTTAGTAACTACATAAGCATAAACAGTATTAGAATTGGGTACTAAGCTGAGCAAGATGCCAAAAAGATGAGAGAAATAGGTCATCAGAGGGTGGCTTGCATCTCAATAAGGTATTTGTAACTGCATAATTAAGATCAACCTGATTTACCTTCCAGGCTCTTTATGATGCAGAAAGTAGGAAAAGACAGACAAGAAATAATTTAGAACAAATGGATATTACTACATTACTAAACCAACTTCCTACCAGTTGAAACATTGCACAATTTCTTCATAGCACAAAACTAAAATTGTGTTATCTTGTGATGAAAAAAACATACCTATACCTGCACTGGGTACCCACATTAGGACTGTATAGTTTTGCGTCATTCTCTACAGATCACCACTGAGTGCCATTTCAAGTCTCCTGTCAGTCTTATTGACTGAATCATTAGTGTGATCCTGAGTGCACTGAACAGCTGTACAGAATACAGTTATGGCTCATTCACTACTTGAAATGCTCTAATCCCTTCCTACCCATCTCTGAAATGTGGTGCATTAAACAATTCCCAGTATATTTTTATATCATTTGGAAAAAGATGAAAAGTTAACAGCGTACATTTCCATGCAATTTCATATTTGAAGTTTCATCTGATATATCAGAATTAAAATTTAGAAAAAAGTATTGCCAGGGAGGTACCATTCTGACCCTGACTTCTGAGCTTTCTATAGATCAAACCAGAACTAAATGAAACAATGGAAGAAAACTTGTTGCTATTTTTATGTGCTTATAGAAATACTAGCCCAAAAGTTCAAGATATCTCAAAACAGGCTTAGAATAGCAATCTCCACTCCTTCCAGAATTCCACTACCAGAAATAAATTTTCATACAACTAAAAAAGACAAAAAACTTTTTTTTTTTTTTTTTTTTTTTTGGGGGGGGAGTGTTTTGGTTTTTTGTTTGTTGTTTTTTTTTTCCCTTTATTGAAAGGACAATATGAGAAGAGGGAATCAATTCACTACTTCATTGTCATGGCAGATTCTGACATGCTTTCTTTCTATACTAGTAATTTGGCTTGGCACTAGTCCACTTCCTTTCATGAATTCTCCGATTGTTTAAAGTTACTTCCTGTTGATATTGGTCTTTCCGTGATTTTAGGTCAAGTAAACTAAAACTGGATGCCCTTATCCCAGATTATCTCCAATTACACTGGTGATGTATATACAGCTCCTGAGACACCCAAGGAGTCAGAGGTTCATCGGCCAGGTGAGGATTGAGCTTCAGACTACAGTCCAGTGGATAAGAAGGGAGGTTCTGTGTCCCCTCCACCCCAGTCCAGGGTGGAATCCCAAATGAACTAGTACATGCAGATGGGAACAAGAATTTAGGTAAAAAGGAAGGGACAAAGCATCTAGACACTGAATTACTGCAGGCAAGTCGTCTTGAGAGTTCTTCCACCACTTCAGCTTATCTCCAGCCACAGGGGCAGTATTACTTAACATTCAGGGAAGCTAGGGTGCTGTTCGGTATTTTGAATTAAACAGGTTGAAAATGACTTAATGTATATTATGAACTTAAACACAATAGGAAGTCTTACATGAGTATTTCACAGCGCTTTACAAAGACCACTTGCATGCAGGTAATTAACATATGAAAACTGAGCTGTACTAGAACTTTTGACAAATCCACTTGCTCTCATTCACAGCCTTATGCCTTAGCACTAGACAAGCACAGGTGTATAACTGATTCAAAATCATCTGTGTCTGGAGTACCTCTCACAAGTACCTACGGATGTGAACACAGACAATTTTAATGTGTGTGAACTGTCTAGCTGTTGCTTGTAAGCCAAGTACTTAGACATCTTGCACTGCTAGCGTATCTTTTCAGAAAAGAAACTACAATGCACAAACAGCCCAGCTCTGATTTTGAAGGATTCATTTTTTCATGTATAATTTGATGCCTATGAATACCAATAGGTGCGTTGTCTCTGCTTTTATAGTAAAAGCTCTGCCCTGGAGATATCTACAACACAGAATAGGTAAGAGGGACCTGATAAGAGAGCAGCAACTAATGAAAGAAAAAACTAAGATGACACCAAAAGTGCAGTGCAAACCTCAGAGGGCTCGCTTGTATCTTCTTAGATGTCTGCAGGTCTCTCAGCCCTAAGGCTGGCTTTATTTCGGACCCATATACCCAAAATAACATCACCAATGAAAATGTCATTCCTCCTGCTCCTATAAAGCTCTTTTAGCTTTATACTGAAGTTATATTAGAGGTGAACACTGTCTACCAGGACTTATTTCTGCTTGACATGCTGATGGAAGAAGTTCAAACCAATACTTGACCTTGGATCTCAGCTTTGACAATTATGTCCAGATCCTCATACACACTGCACACATTCATGTGCCAGGATTAATAATTAATGATCAGGATCTTTGTGACAGACTTAAAAGGCCAGGAAATATTAGTTTTGACTTACAGACAGGAACTGAGAGCAAGTAATGGTTCAAGGCCACCACAGAGGTTTGTGCTTGAGTGCAGAGTTGAATCCATTGCTTTCTCCACCAACCCCTTCTCCCTAGCACAGAGCATCTCCCTTGGCTAACCCCTCACCACACTTCATGTGGCTCTTGGTTCTTGTTTCAAAAGAGAGTCTGATCAAGTGGGAGGGAAGCTTTTACCCTGGCAGCTTTCAGGAGCAGCTGCAGCCACAAATAGCTCTGCTATGGGATAGGATAACTAAAAATTACTTTTCCTTTAAACACAGCTGTGAACTTCAGTGCACCAAACCTCTACCCTTCTTTTTTTGTGCCTTCTTATGACTGCTGCTGCCTTTTCAGGCACTACTGAGAGGACTTTACCCATGTACACTTGTAATTTGTGCAGCAGATTGCCTCTGCAGTGGATTTGTCTACAGCTTGAGCAGAAATGAGGAGACTCAAAACAATTAAAAAACAGTGTAGTTTGCTATACTGAAATGGAATCGTATCTGCCACACATGACAAATCCGTGCTATTAAAGAAGTACCCGTGCAACATCAATTTGAATGAAACATTGGAAAGTTCTCTTTTCCTTTTCCTCTTCAAAATATCTTCAGTTCACACTCTATACGAGGAGCCACACAGAATATCTGCATCATGCAGCACTGCCAACTGATCTTAAAAAATCCAGTGTGTTCTTGAGAATCATCCATTAACTGTTTATTAATGGCATTTCCGAGACAGTGCAATTCAAGTAACTACTTTCAGCTTTCTTTTTAGATTTATTATTATTGAAATGGTGTTACCAGTGCAAATTCTCTCTGCCACTTCTTGTCTTATTATTAAAGGCAACCGGCAGTTTAATACTTTAAGTAGCATTATGCACTTGTCAGGGTACATATATATAACATCAAAAAGATACTACACCAAAGGCACACAACCACTGTAGGGGTACATCACCTTTTCCTGCTGAAGACCAAAGAAAAACAAGCCAAAAAACCTCACATGGTAAAAGCCTTTATGATACTGGGCAGGTCAGGCTTCCCAGCTGTTAACATTAAACATGAATTCAAGTAGAACATGTTTCCAGCTGCTCTCTGGAAGATCGGCACCTCAACCAACATGTTCCTGTCTGAGGCTGGTATTCTTGTTTGACCCAAAACAGTGTATCATTTGTGAGACATTCATGATGACCATAAAGTGAAAATCAAAACGACATCTTCTGGCAATTAAGTTTCTCATCTATGAGCCTCCACAGAAGTCAAACACAGACTATATGTGTTTTCCTTAATACTCTGAGCAGAATGAACTTTGCTAATGGCAGTCAATTACTATGCAAATATCCGGTAATTGCACCAGTCAAAGGCAGAACGTTACTAAAAGCACTTAAAAACCCAACAAATCACAAACACAATAAAGCCTCAAAAAATCCAAGTAGAAGCAGAAATGACAAATGACTAGTACAAGGCACGAGTCAATTATTAAAAGGAGAAAACCTGTTTCCCAGTATAAATTTTCAAAACCTATGTTGTTTGCAATGATTTAATATAAAAGAGCAAAGCTACAACTTTAAAGTGGCACACTGCAAGTCCGATGTTTCTATAATTATTCTTTTGCTGTCTAAGATTAATCAGGGTAGTTAATGATGCAAAAAATTACATTTATAATCCAGTCTGAATACAGCTGTACTGCAAGCTATGATCTAAGCGCCATTAAGGTAAATGGAATTAATGGGCTGTCCCTGGCAATCTTTATATCTACCAGTTACTAATTAATATTCTTCAGCAAAGAATAATTTATGAGGGGAAAATACATACAGAAGCAATAATGTTAAAACTTGCAACACACTGTGGTCACAGGGTAGTAGTGCAGCTGTAATAGACAATGTGCTGTGCTAATTTCAACAGAGAACAAGAAAGTGCCAATTGGGACTACAATCAGTAAAATCTTTTATGTTAAGTCATTTATTTTATACGGCAGCAAATTATTACTACCAAGGATGAACTTTTGTGGGAAATGTCGACTTCAGCTAATAATGGAAGGACTAAGCAGAAGCAGCAATAAAAACCTGGTGGTTAAATTAGCTAATAAGAAAAATGAACACTGTCGGTTATCTTTGTAGAGAATGTAACGCATTTGCTGCTTCTAACATATGATTCCCAACTTGATTACTGTTTTTATGCATTCAGTACTCGCACTAGTTTTAAAAGTGTTGCTGCCAAATCTTTACCATTAACTTAATTTGGCCCTCTTTCGGTTTTGACTTTATGACATAAAAAGCACTTCATAATTCTTTAGTGTCTTTTTTGAAATCCTCCTTATAGTCTTGCCTGTAAATCCATGCACCATCACTTCACATACCAGGAACTAATAGTAGAGAATAAATCTTGCAGTAAACACCAGAGCTTTAGAAGCTATTATATGCCTCACTTCTTTTTGGAGAAAAAAACCCACGAAAAACACAATGCCCAAGCCAAACCCACAACAACAACAAAAAAAAAAACAAACAAAAACCCAAACCAAAACAAAGCCTAACATACATAAAAAAAAGCAAAAAAAAGCAAACCCATCAAAATACTCTCCCCCCCCACTAGGAATACACATTCACATAAGCGAGTTGTGGCTTCAATCAAAATCAAATGGTGACTGTTGCATCTGAAAAATATTCCCCTCACTACAGGCAGTAGTAGTTAGCGGTTTTGAACCAATAACAAGAGGTTTATTTACATCAAGAGAACAAAAAACGTTAACCATTCTGTACTTACAAAAATCCAGCTTAGAGTTAATCCTTCAGACTACTGATTATGGTATTATACCAAGTAAACATCACAGAGTTAGGATGATTTTTATCTTTCCAGACCCTGACCAAAAATGGTATACAACTATGACATGCTATATTACTACCAAAAATGGTAATATTATTATCACTGGTATTTATATAAGTGAGATATAACAAATAATAATGGCATACCCTGTTTCATACCTTTTCCCTATGCGAGTCACAATGAATGTTCAGTTTATAATATAAATGTGGCAATTGACACTAACTGCAATTTAATGTATTCCAATTCAGTTGTAAAGCAACATTTAGGACATTTGCATGTTTTTCTAACTTAGCCAGTAAGATACCAGTGATAAAAAGAATAAAATCCTAACTTCAGAACTTACATGAACAGCTATTTTGCACTCACTGTAGATAATTAACAGATAAGATTTTTAATTAACTCAGAAAGACTTAGCATAATTTACCACATAGGGAAAAAAAGCCCCTGACCCCTTCAGAAAATTAATTATACTGCTATAAAAATATGTTATACATTGGTAAGAATTCCATTCTAGTGCTACAGGAATAAGCACTAAGTATTTTAACATGCTGTATTGTGAATATCATCTCCTCCCTCTGTCACTCTACCATGACCTTCCAAATGAAAATACAGTCACATTCAGAATTACCTGTCTGGACTGTAGAATTTTAAGCAGTAGGTCAAGAGAAGCTTGTTAGAAACAAATACTGACTTACAAATGTTGATAAGCTTGCAGAGAAAAGAAGGAAAAGTCTGTAAACCCGATATCAAAGAATACAACAGACCTAGTGAATTTTCTGCTTTGAGAGCACAAAGAGAAATACGTAATTTCATTTTTCTAAGAGAATTGATTGAGATAGCAGACAAACCCTGCCAGGATGGATCTGACTGCAGTGCAGTAAATGTTAAGTAGGTGTCCAATATTTCCATTTTCAGTCTGGCACATTTGCAATATAACTAAAAATACCATCTTTAATTTTTATTCTAATCAATGCTTTTTTAAAAATTACTTTAATGCTTCTGATTACAAAGCATATTTAGTAAAAAAAAACCTCAAAACACATTTTGGAGCTTTTCTCTGGTGCTCTCTTGCTAGTGCATCAGATGTTATTGCAGGGCCTAGTAGTGTTTCTATGCTGAAAGCTTTGGTATGCTTTTCCATGTAACCCCTCAGTTTAGAAATTTATAAACATCTTTAGCAACACACTTTTGCTCTGAACATTATATAAAGGAAAATAAGTTTGTTTCCAGAGAGGGTATTTACTGACCTAAATTCAAAAGCAAATGGTAAAACATGCAAACATATCTTCAAACACCATGTTAAAGACGAATATTTTTGTAATGCAAAAGGAATATGAGTAAGAAAATTACATGGTAGTATTGTTCAATCTGTTCAGTTACTTGCTTTTAATAATGAACATTATGTTAGCAAGAGAGCTGGACTGACCGTTCTGCATGGTAGAGTTCTACCTTTTAGTAATTTATAATGCAATGTGATAATTTACCAAAAGTCGCTGGGTAACAGGTCATCCTGCATTCCTTTGAAGTGTAAATTCATGCTTAAATGCTTTGAAGAATTAGGGCCTAAAGTCCATACTGAATTCACAGCAATATAACATCCTACCTTTGGTGCTTTATCTGACTGCTATCTTTTACAGAGAACTCTACCAAGAACTGGACTAGGTGATGAATCTGTAATATGTACAGTGTGAAAAGCAAGCTTTTAGGTAGTTGATATGCTAAAAGTAGTCTACATCATTCTTACTTTGAGCAACCTGGTTTAGTGGCAGCAGGGTTGGAACCAGATTATTTTTAAGGTCCCTTCCAACCCAAGCCGTTTCATGATTCTGATATTATATGTTTGTTGACATATTGTTCTGCATAAGAATATCCACTATTCCTTTTATCTAGCTTGTAAACCACTTTCAAACAATGTGAAACATGAGAGTTACACGAGAAACGTAGAGTATGATGCTTTCAAAGCAATGGTTCTAGAAACATTGCCATAAACATCTAATTTTTAAACTTATTAATCTTAAGGCATTACCAATTTGTACAACATGCTGTGACAGACACTGTCATTTTGCAGCTAACTTGCATTTGTCAAAATTAATTAACAAAGTTTTTTGTATGATGTTACAAAATATAGATGTAATTGCAGAAGCTGCAAGATTCAACTAATTCTGATTTCATAATTTAATAACAAATCTGCTGAGTAAACTTCATTATGTTAGGCTGTGGAAGCTAAGCACTGCAATGGATTGGTGTAAGGACTCCCTATGCTCAATAAGCCCAAACAAAGTCCTGTAAAGGAAGCAATTCTTCAGGTTATATAGAAGTTTAATCTCAGACCTGCTACTTATCCACTTACCATCTTTGCCTCAGTTGTTCCTATTACCAAACCAGGGAAGCTGTTTATTTTATGAAGCTTCTATTAGTTTACTTCTTTGAAAAGAAGTATTTTCACAACACATGTGTTAACAGCTAATGCAGTGACACAAAGGAATGCCTGTGACCTATCCCCTAGTCTCTCAGTAAGCAATTTTCACAGAAGACAAGACTCCCCCATTTCCTGCATTTTCCTCCATCTCATATCCACTACAACACCCAATGTTCCGACTCATTTTCTGGGGACTGTTACAATTACCCTGTTCCATAAATATATCTCTTAGGTGACAAAAGCCTTGGCTTGCACTTTTCTCTGTGCATATGTCAGTGGCCTAACCAAACAAACTGAATCTTGGTGCTGATGATGCTGTTACACTACACTTACGGGAAGTAACCATCTATAGAATCACAGAATAATAGAATCGTTAGGGTTGGAAAGGACCTTAAGATCATCTAGTTCCAACCCCCCTGCTGTGGGCAGTGACACCTTAAAAGTGCTTTCAGGTGCCCGTGACAGGAGCTGCTAAGGGGCCTCCAACAGTTCCTCACAGGAACACCTTTGTTAAGAGGTGCACACAATTAAAGAGAAAGGTTAAGCCTACCCAAGGTCTGCAGATTTGGCTGTTAGAATTATTGTGGTGCTCCTTGGGATAACTCAGTTACCTATTTGGAAGCAACAGGTATTGCCGAGTGTTGTGGTTTAACCCAGTAGGCAGCTAAACACCAAAGAATCGGAAAAAAGGTAAAACTCATGGGTTGAGCTAAAGACAGTATAATAGAACATAAAAGGAAGAGAAAATAATAATGATGAAAGAATATACAAAACAAGAGATGCACAGTGCCATTGCTCACCGCCCTCTGTCTGATGCCCAGCTTGTCACTGATTTGCTAGGCCACAACACCCTGCCAAACTCTCTCCAGTTTTAATGCTGACATGACACCGTATGGCATGGGACATCCCTTTGGTCAGTTAGGGTGAACTTCCCTTGCTGTGCCCTTTCCCAGCTTCCTGTGCACCCTCAGCCTACTCACTGGCAGGGCAATATGAGAAGCTGAAGATTTCTTGGTTTAGTGTAAGCTCTGCTCAGCAACAACTAAAACATCGGTGCATTATCACATTATTCTCATCCTAATTTCAAAACACAGCACTGTACCAGATATACGAAGAAAATTAACTCTACCCCAGTAAAAACCTGGACAATGAGCCAGAAGAGGAGAACCTTCCTCCAGCACTTTCCCAATGTGCTTCAGTATTCACTCGCTGTTCACTTGCTTTGTCTCACTAGGCAGGAATTTTTAATGGCTTAAATATTCTCCTGCTTAGACTCTGGCCTGCAAAATACAAGCCTGCTAACTCGGATGGCAACAGAAACATCAATATTTTCTGGTGACAAGCTCATAATTTTTCTGTAAGAAGCCTCAATATAATTTCTAGAGAAGAGGTGCATATCCTTCGTTGTTTTCTTCAATACATATTCCTTCCTTGAAGCCTTGTTTGATTTCATCCTCCAGTCAAAATAATACCAAGCAGGTAATCTTACGCAAATACAAAGTTCCCACAAACCAACATAGCTTCTCCACAGCCATATGTAAAAATAGCTGTTCCAAAGCATGACTGATTTTTGTTGGTGCTTTTTCTTCTTCTTTTCTTTAAAGAAAAACATTTTTTCATAAACAGGGAAAAGTTCATAAGCATGTTTACATGACAAGAGAGCAAACTTAACTCACTGATGCTACTGTATCGGTGTGGAGTTACTTAGAAAGAAGTGGCAACAACATACTGTCCACTGTGTTTAAAATCTGCTTTAGTCACATTTTCTGCTGACAGTTGCTCTTCTTTGCAATCCAGTGTTTACACTTCTGAATGACAGAAGTCCGGTTTAGCTACTGTGGGAGACCAATCACTCCTACAAAAACTGAAGAAAGAGCTTCTATTCTTTAGCAGCAGATAGTACTTTAGGCCACAGATATACAGGAAAAAATATGACTAAAGAGGACATGAGTATGTCAGTACAAACACAAAAAACAGTTTTAAGAGATGTGGAATTTTCCCTATTCCTTCCGACTCCCCACCTTGAACTTCATTATTAGGACTTATCTCTCTTCTGTTTGTCAGTGAGGATACCACTGACAAAAAAGCCAGAATTCAGAAGTTTTACACATCCTGAACTTGTTCTTACTAGACACAGAGTTTTAATTACATAAAGAGTGGGACACTGGTGAGGAGGAGTCTTGAAGAAAACCTTGAAGCTGAGGAACTGAATGATGGCATATGATGATACACAGTTATTAAAAAGAAAAATGTGCATTCTCCTGTGATATTCGTAAGCAGGAAGTCATAATACTAGAGCTTATATACTATTATGTAAAAAACATGGGAAACCAGTAGCTCAGAGGTACAGTGCCTCACATGCATAGGCTGATAAAAGACATTTAAGGCTTTGTTTTTAAAGTTCTTGGAGAAAGTAGAGAAATTGCCTTAGGGTTAGAATTGTCTGTTTCTTCATTCTCCTGTCTGCTGTTCTTGACAAAGTTACTTGCAATGCACTCATTTTCCAAAGAGGCTTTCATCACAATCACCTTGCCTAGTTTCCTCCTAATGAAAAATTTAAGAGATAAGCATTACTACATCCCTTCTCACTTAGGTAACCTGATTAGGAAGGGGATAACTCAGTAGTAACATAACTTGCATATTCTGTCATGCAGCAATGCCTGCAGTTATTTCAATTTGGAGGGAGTTCAGGGTTTTTTTTTTAAAGAAAATGGATATAAAATAAATCAAGCTAAGTAAATCTTAGATCAGAATTCATTCTGTATGAACTCTTGGACAACATGTCTAAATTAAGGACAAGAAGCCATCAACCTTTTTTTGTCTGATAGGTTTATGTGTCAACCCATGTTCATTCAGCCATTTCAGGTATCCACATTTCAAAGATGATGTGGTGATACTTGCCTCAAGGACTATCATACTACATGAGTTGCATAATGGTAGTAGCTCAAATGCAAAATACAGTTTGCTGAAAGTCCTACTTCAAAACAATGCAAACTTAAAACACCTATTTTATTCCTTTTTTATACAAGTAATGAAAGAATTTTCTTGTAATACATGTGTGTTATCAAAAGAATTTATTTTGAGACTCAGCTAGAGTGTCTGCCTAACTGACCATGCCTTAAACTCCAGAAATATTCTGGAGTGGGAAAGGTGAAGTAGTTCTTACAGAATTTATACACTGTCTCTGAGATTGATAAGCAATTTGACTTTCATTTAAATCTATCCTTGATTGACATAACACTAATAGCGCTTAACAAAGCCTTGTTTCAGAAATGACATATGGCTTTGTGATTCTATTTCTGTGATTCTATTTGAGGCTTCAGTAATACTAAAGAGCTGTGATGGGCACACACAAAACCCTATAATGTTATAACCAGTATAGATTAAAGCAAATATGTGCAATGAAATACGATATCATACTTTCCTTTAGTCCCCTCCCCACAAGTGTACTCAAAAACATACTATTTGGTAAAAGATTCTCCTAATCTTTTAGAACTTAAAATACATCAATCAGAATCTGATTAGTTACAGTCAACATCACTATTTGGAAATGACTATGAAAGACATAGTTCATGCATCTAAACCATTAAGCCATTCCCAAACTGTGTGCGAAAATTTGGTATCACTGAGCAACGCAGATAACCAGTAAATCAGTTAAAAATAACAGGTGCTACATTTGAGGGTGTGACAATGACCCATTTTCAGATCTCCATTTCATACCAAAGTCTTGGTGTGAAAGGAAATGACAGCTACATCGTCCTGCTGCAGAGATGAGTCTGCAGTAAGCAGATACTACATGGTATTTTTTAGGAAAAAAAAAAATAAAAGAAGTATGGTTTAGAAGAATTCAGGTCAATCTCATGCTCATCCACTGTAGGACCTGAAGTAAATACCAGTGTCTTTGCACCTCAATTAACCCACCAAAGAGAAAATGAGGTACACAGGATGCAGAAGGATAAAATCATTGATGACTGAGATGTTCAGAAACTCAGATCTACTCTTGCTTGCAACAAGTTGGTTTTGCAGCCAGCATAAAGAAGTTTATCCCCATCTCTTTGCAGAACACAATATTACAAGAATGTTGTCCTGGAGTCCTCAGCTATTTCTTGCTGTCTGTGTACTTGGAATAGAAAGAAATTTCTTAACTGCAAATCTAACGAAAGACTGAACACAGTTTGTTGGTTGAATTTATACAGCCCCGCTAAATTCACACCATGATAAATTTAAATTTTTCTGTGTATGAATATCTAAAAAAGGAGGGACTATACAGTGCCCACTGCAGCAGTTTCTACTCCCTACCTGTGTGCATTAGCCTTTAAGCAACACATTGCTGGGTACTGAGACGAATTAAAGGGTTAGCACATTACAAATACAACAGCCTACACAATGAGTAGGTAACACTATCAGATGGGGATAGTCTATCTATCTGTGGTTAGAACACCACATCCTGACTTTACTACTGAAGGAAAATAACAAGAATGCATGCCCACACACGTACATAGAAGCCAAACCTCCTGAATTTTAATAGTAATGTTATTAAATTGCAGGAAAAAGTTAATCAAAGGAATTTAATTTCATGCAATGTCAAAAGAAGACATCACTTTACAGCAGATGTTTTGGCAAGCAGAATGAAGACCAGACTCTAAGCTCTAATTGTGAGCTTCTCCCTCACAGTGTGAATTTTCCAAACCGAACATCTCACTGCCTAATTGAAGCACTCAACTAGCATATGCTCTGCTCAAGCAACTGTATGAAGTTTGAAATAGTGTATATAAGCAGTATTAACTTCTTTTGCTTTCAAGGCACCAAACACTCGGAAATTAACTATTCCTTAATTTAATGCTGAAATGTAACTTCAATTACTAAGAAGAGGCCTCATCTTGATGAAAAGATGATTTATAAATATCCATTAGGGAATGAAGTCACAGTTTAATAAAACCCACAAATTTCCACCATCCCTCCCCATACACAGACACCAACAGCTTTTGAACAGCCTCTGCCACTAAGCCACACATACATCCAAGTCTGGATGGAATCTAGTCACTGTTTCTACATCGAAGTCTTATTTCACAGCTTTGAGAGCCAACCTTTAGATGTGAGCCAGTATAGTCAGTCACAGTTCAACCTCTGTGTTTGGTATCTTTCTTCACTCCTACTCCCTATCCTCCCACATTAATTTATGAAGAGTTAGCCAGAGATGAACCAAGACTATGAGCACTGGAAATCTAATTTGAGCTCCCTGGAGTAAAATAGCAATAATGCAATGATCACAAACTTAGGAAAAGTGTATCTTAACCAGAGATCTATCTTATAACATCACACAGTACCTTCCACATACCTTCTCTACTTCTAATCTCATCCTTTACTCTTTCTGTTTGATTTCTGTATTCCAGCAAAAGCTGAAGGAGAAAGAAATAAAGCAAACAAAAAAACCATCCACTGAAGCTGCGCACCTGAAGCTAGCTTGTTGATCAAACACAATATTACTTGACCCTATCAACCTTGCATTGCTTGAGCTGCAATATTCGGCAGCATTTCAGGCTGGACACAACCCTTCCAGCTTTGTTTCTTCACCACCTCCCTTTTATAGTTTCTTATCTCCTTTAAACACAATAGTCTCTCTGCTTTACTTCAGGCGCTTACAGTTCACAGAATGATTTAGTTTAAGAAAACATTTCTGGACATCATCTGCTCCAGCTCCTTAGTTCTCAGTGCAGCACTAACTCGCAGCCTTGTGCAGGCCCTCACAGAGGATTTTGTCTAGTGAAATTCTCAGTATCTCCTGAGATGGAGAGCCCACGGCTTCCCTGGGGAAATCAGTATAGTGTTTTGTTGCACTCATTGTGAAAAAATTGTTCATAAGTTATAAATGGAATTTCCTGTGTCATTTGACTACTTCAGGTGTAGCATTTTAAGAAAGCACAGTTGGTACAGAATCTATGTTAAGACAAATATCTCGTGCAGATAGTTAAAGCCATGCCAGATAGCACCTCAGATGGGATAAGATGCTTTCTGTGGCTACCCATCTTTCCACACTGAACTCTGGAAGGAGCTGAATGGTTATTTCAGATTGGACACTTTGCTTTTAGACATCAGTTTAGATCAGATTCATCTCATCTACTCTAACATAAATTTCTGCAAGAAATATCATAATATAATTTAGTTATTATCTTCCTAGGCTTAGGGGCATACTTTGACACACACTTGAATTGTCAGGCCTGTAGAAATGAGAGAACCAAAAGCCAGATTTTTTTCCTTTCTTTTTATTGGAATGGCCTCAAGTGAAATATCCCAGATCTTACTAATATATTTAAATATACTAATTTTCAGCACTGATCTTTTAACTGACATCATTATAATGAATAATTTTATTTAACGACTGCAAATTTCTAAGTTAAAATAAATAAAATATTGGAAATTTGTTTCAACATTTACTCTACCTCTAGTTTTTCCCGTCAAATAAGTCTATGGTAGTTTAATTGCTTGTCCTTTCTACCATTAAGTTTACAGAGGTCTACCACCTTCCTTTTTAAATCATTATATAAAATGTGATTTTGAGGTCTAGTACACAATTGGATTAAGCCATTTGTCTTCACAGATCAAATATATTCATTTACATTTTTTGTTTAAATTATAGAATGGCTTGGGTTGGAAGGGTCCTTAAAGATCCTATAATTCCAACGCCCCTTGCCATGGGCAGGGACACCTTCCATTAGACCAGGTTGCTCCAAGCCCTGTCCAACCTAGCTGTGAACGCTTCCAGTGATGGGGCAGCCACAGCTTCATTGGACAACCTGTGCCAGTGTCTCACCACCCTCACAGTGAGAAGCAGGCTTTCTGTTGTTGATCTATGGACAATAAACGCCCAGAGAGGCTGGGGGAACCCAGCACATCTTCCATGCCCAGAGCCTTTACCCCTTTGTCAGGGAAGCGGTCCCACTCTGCTCTGCTGTACAGCCAGGGTGAGCAGAAAGAACATTTTAACAACCTAAAAATGTGTACTGCTATGCAGTATTTTCGCATGCTTGTCTAGAGATGGACTACTGAGGTAACCCAAGGACAGATTATACAATAACAGTAGGATTTACCAGTAATATCTTTTTTTCTCTTGATGGAACAATGAAAAAAATGCCCTTAGGTATAAAAACATAATTTTGCCTTAAGCATATCTGTGATAGATATTCACATGAAAACAGAAATCAGGTGATGGTATCAAGCAGTCATCCCTGACAAATCCCAATAACTCAACACTGCTAAACATTTTGTAGAGTTTGGGGGAAGGCATCGGGGAGTTGTAAGTTACGCACACAGGATAGAAGCATTAAAAACTTTCATAGGGCAGATAATGTGTAAATCTTTGTTTCTTGTCAGATTCTTCAGGCACATCACATTTTCCAAGCCTTCTGTGAATGTTAGTCTTATTTTCAAAACACCAACCAGAGCATGAAAACAGAGCCTTGAGGGCATGAATGCACTATCAGTCCCTGTTACTGAAATGGAAAGTAAATCAGAGCATTAAAAGAGAAAAATTACTTTACCAACGTCAGAATAAGCTTGACTAGGCCCTGGGAACTGTCATTAGCTACAGGGATGAGCAATCTGCAGAACTAGTCAAGACCCATTTTGCTGAAGTTACTGATCTCTGCCAACCTGCTTAGGCTGTCCATGCCAAAAGACGCAGAAACAAGCTGGACATGATCCAAATGAAGGACTCAGCTGAGAATCAAACAAATTACCAATAGGCAAAGACCTGGTTAAGAGGTTACCTACTGATATTTTAGCAGTATTTATTTTATAAAATTCTTCATGGAGACTTAAAAGGAAGGTCCAGCTATCTATCATTTGAATGAGCAGAAGTGAAAGACGGGCTGTTAGTGATTACCTTGTAACAGAACTGATGGATGGTAAATTCAAATTAATGTTACTCATAATTGACATCTCTTGTGTAAAATTAATGATGGATAAATGAGATGAAATAAAATAAGGCCTGAGGATATGTTTCTAAAGACCATATTTTCAACTTGAACTTTTGGATTTCAAACTCATTAGAGTAACGAACAGATCTTATTTGTTCTACGTGCTTCAGTATTACCGGTCTCAGGAAGAAATACATCAAAAAGGCTACTTTAGGCTCAGACATGAGAAGAAAAAATGAAAACAGTGCATGGCTATCTCATCATCCAGAGTTGTGGGCTAGCTACAAACAGCGTCCAAATTAATCCCTAAGCTTGTGATGAGTCCACATAAGCTCCTGTTGCCGTACAGAACTTCTCTCAATTCAAAAAATACCTGACTAGTGCTATCTGTAAAACTGGCAACTTTTATCCAGTGAAACTGCCAGTTCCTTTAGGAATTACCTCTCTCAGCAACAGTGTGTTTCCTCAACAAAATTTCTTTCAAGACTTGGAGTTTCTCCCTCATTCTGTAAAATGTACAGCTAGAAACAACTAACTGAAATCAATGACTTTTTATACTGTTATGTGACAAAAGCCTAGCAAGACAATTTTTAGCATAGCTCAGAAGCCAGTAATAATGCATACTTATCAACAGCTGTAGCCATCTAAAAGATCTGCTGCTTGCATAATGATCTTAAATCCTTGCTTAGGTTGAAGACTTAAACATTGTTAATGATAGCTAAAGACCAAACCAGATGATTGTTAATCCTCCTCTTATTTAAAAGCAGTTATATACTAAATAATACATTATCACAGTATTAAGTGTCTTTTTGCTTTACTGATTAATCTTGGGTTTTACTGAAAAGATTAACAAATATTTAAGATGCTTAATTACTGAACTTGAAGTTCTTCACAACCTTTCTCCTGGTGTGTTCCAGTGCACAGAAATGCTGTTTTAAGAAGCACAGATAAAATATTAGTGTTTTACTCTGAATCCAACTAGTATGAAACAAAGATAGCAACCAAATCACAGAAATGTGTAAGTAAGGATGAGAATTTTATAAACTGCATGTTCTGTATTTTTGAGTTTGCAGTGCCTTGTGAAGAAAACAGCTAAAGGAAATAATTCCAAATGAAATAAAACCTTCTGCTATCAAATAAATGTTTGGGGTCCTAGCAAATGAAATAAAAGCTAATCTGCAGATCCACAGTTCTTGTGCAATTTGGTGTCACCTGAAACAGACATTTTTTCACATTTTAGAAAGCCTGTTTGAAAAGACAGGACTTTTTTTTTTTTTTAATGATGCTACAGAGGAGACATGCATACGCAGTATTTGCTGAGGCAGACTTTACCTTTATTTATTGCTTGGCTTAATGGAAAAGAAAGGCGCTTAAGACCAAAATTACATGCTATCATCTTTGTGCACAGAAATTTAAGAACAATTCCCCTTCATCAAGGAATCCTTACTGAGGAACAGAGTGAACAGCTGTGAAGCTATGACATTTTATAGTACCTAAGGGTTTGTTCTTAAAGGATTTTCTCTGATTTCAGAAGCACATATTCTTTCTGATTTTGTGTTTGTTTTAGTTCAGTTTGAGACATATTTTCAATCAGTACCAAGGTAATTTATCTTTTAAATTTAGAATGGAAAACATAAGTAGGTTTCAACCAGATATAGCTCCTGTAAAGTGAAAATAAGAAAGATAGATTTAAAGAGAACAAGCTTGCTTCTAAATGTTTCAGGAGATATAAATTTACTGGGAAAAAAATATGCAACTAAAAAGGAAAGGAACCATTCCTGCCAGGAACAAAGCCGTAAAGAGCAGAAACTGGATATTTTAACTTGCTTTGCAACATTTTCACCATTACCTTTCTGTGCCTCTGTGCATGAAGCAAATACATCTTTGAAATACCTGTTCTAAGCTATTTCCAAGTCTCTCTTCTTGAAACCTTTCTGCTCTTCCTCCTACCTCTCTTCCAAGCCCAGTACCATGTATCCAGTATTTTCCAGCCCTTTCACTGGCAGTCTCTGTGCTGCTGCTTCTCTCCCAGACACCAACCTCTTGCGTACTTCCTGTTGCCAACAATAGCTTTTGCTGCTTCCCAGAGATGATACTGCCATTTGGGAAGGTGCTCCTATAATGAACTCTGGCATCACGCCTGTGATTTATGTTTGTCATCCAAGTTCTAGGAACACCAATAATGTAATGGGTTGGATCCGTTAGCAAATCAGTACATTTGAAACACAAAATGCCAGCAAGGTGATGGACATTTCTCCATCCACTTCCAGCTCCCCCAAGCACAGCACCTTAAAAATCTTCCTTAGACTTCTACTGCTTATGACCAAGTTATAGTTCATACAGTCGCATCTATTTCTACTACTCTGGATACCCCATGTTTCTCCCTTACTTGGACATATTAGGCACCATCTAGAGAAGGGGACGAGGAAACTCAAATTACTTCATTAGTAGTTAAAACAAACAAACTCTCCTGCTGATTCCATCCAGTTCAGCATGTTAACTCATAGAAGGCTATTACATGCCAAGGCAACACATTTGGCTTATGAACTTCCTAAAACATACCTCACTCAAGGTATAGTCTGGCAAATGTGGCTTTCTCTGTTTTCTACTCTTCTGCTTTTCCATAAGCTGTCAGGGAAAAGCTATAGGAAAAGATAATGCTTTGGCCTAGTCCTGGCTTTTGTTATCTTGTTATAATCTCATTGCCCTACCTGCTGAAACGGAAGCTGCATAGGTAGATTTAGATTGGATATAAGGAGGAAATTCTTTCCTGTTAGGGTGGTGAGGCACTGGAATAGGTTGCCCAGAGAGGTTGTGAATGGTCCATCCCTGGCAGTGTTCAAGACCAGGTTGGACGAAGCCTTGGGTGATATGATTTAGCGTAAGGTGTCCCTGCCCATGGCAGGGGGGTTGGAATTAGATGATCTTAAGGTCCTTTCCAACCCTAACGATTCTATGATTCTATGATTCTACATCAGACCAGCTACCTGACTTCTCTGAGTGTGGACTGCTGAACAAAAATTAAAAAAAAAAACACAACTCTGTAATTAGCCTGTACTGTTTAAGGATCCCAAATTGATAACTTTGTCTGATGGACACAGTTCCGTGTCGTGTAAACAAAGCATGGACATGATAGACTACAGATAAGCCTAGGGGAAAGTGTGCAGGAATAAAGGAAGTAAAGGCTGCAGCTTTACAACTTTTCTGGCTTCTTGACAAATGTCCCAGGAATAATTTAAAAGTAATACAAATCCCCTAAAATTTTCTTCAAATATTCTCTTCAGAGGGTTCATTTTGTTCAACTGCAGGAAATCTTGCAATGGCCTCCAATCTTTACGCTTGCTCTCTGTGCCATTCAAACATCCCAGCAGTTTCACAGTAAGAAACCAATGAAAGAAACTTCTATTGGTCAGCTTTCCAGCAGCCTTTACACCACCTCTAACTCTAATTAAGAATATATTTCCTGCATGTCTTTTTTTTTTTATCTGATATTTTCCTTGAGTTATAGACTATTTAGCCTTCTGTTGTGAGTTGTTTAGACAGTTTACATTTAATTCTGGACAAAATCTAATGTTTGATAGGAAACCGTTGATTTGTACTCTTTTATATAGTAAGAATTTGATATACCTCTATTTTATATAAACCAATGTATTTAAAAGAGAAACAGTGATTTCCTGAGAGATACGAGCTTATATACTATTTTTTAATGAATTATTTTGATTACTAATTTAATCTGTATGGATATTTACACAGTGTCACTTCAAGCATTCAGAGCCAAAGGAAAGATGCCTAGAAAAACAGTAGCTGCATGATAATCTGGAGTTCTACATTCAGTTCTACTGTACAAGTCCAATATACAACCTTTGGGGATTTTCTTCCCTTATAAAAAAAAAATAAAAAATGTTGGGATAAAATAGACAGGACATGGACATTACAGAAATATCCCATCAGAGACTGCATCAATGACTCCAGAGAAATAAATTCTTCAGCATGTGCCATTTACCAGCTCAAACTACTGTGACTAAAAGGAATGGCAAAGAGTGAGCCCCAAATCTTTTCATTACCATAAGGATAAAAGTGAGTCTGGTTTAGGACAAATTCTTCAATAACATAGCACTGTTACTGCATGCTATGAATAAACAATTAATGGGGTAATTGTGCTTAGGAATGTATTTACTGTGTGTAAAATTACCTGTCATGCAAATCCATGCTTTTTTCAACAGACATCTTTGAAATTCCTAAGAAGAACGAACTGCAGGTTGTATAAGAAACTTCAGTAAATAGTTATTCAGTGAGATTAGCAGCACAAACATGCCTAAGGCTAGGAAAGATTCATGACTTATTTTAAAATGTCCATCTCATCAACAAAAATAATACTGATTTCAGAATTTTATCGCTTTTTTTCCTCCTCACACTACAGTAATCAAATAATTGCTTTAAAGTAACTCCTTTTCACTTTAATTGCATCTTTTTCAAAGCAGGTTAATAGCCATCTATATTTAAAGTGCAGATTTTATGAGTTATACTTATTATGCAACCCATTAAAGTTTTATCGTCTTTGCAGAATAAAATAATCATTGATCTTTTTCAACGGTGTGCTATTAAGACAAAAGGTATAAACAACAACTGATTAAAACATTATTTAAAATGCTTTACAAAATGCTTTATAAAATACAGTTTTAAGTAATTCCACTCATCAAGATTTAACAAATCTGAAGAGTAGTTAATTTAATTCCCTTTATGAGAATGTTTTGCATGTAAAGCAAAAGCCTGACGGACCCTCAGTCCCCAGTAAAGGCTGTGCTATTGCTTTTGCCTTGGATACTATGACTTTCCAACAGCAAGTTATCTGCCAGTGCACTGTGCAGTGCCCTTCAGCAAATGTGTAAGGCAGGATGAGATAGCTCAGAAAGTCTGTTTTGGTATTAGTAACTGTCAGTTACACAAACAAGTATGTGAGATATTTAGATCCTATTGATTAACAATAACAAGAAACCAATAAAGTAAAACCAAAACCAAAACAAAAACTCAGAAAACAAAGCTTGCTATGCATCATTTTTAGGTACGTGGAGCTCCCCATCTAGAGATCATGTGGCACCTACAACACTGCTCACAAAAACGCCTTCATAATCAGGAGGGTCAAGCACCTCCCATACAAAGACAGGCTGAGAAGGTTGGAGCTGTTCAGCCTGGAGAAGAGAAGGCTGCGTGGAGACCTCATAGCAGCCTTCCGGTATCTGAAGAGGGCCTACAAGGATGCTGAGAGGGACTCTTCATCAGGGACTAATGACAGGATAAGCAGCAATGGGTTTAAACAAAAACAGGGGAAGTTCGGGTTAGATATAAAGAAGAAGTTCTTTATTGTTAGGGTGGTGAGGCACTGGAATGGGTTGCCCAGGGAGGTTGTGAATGCTCCATCCCTGGCAGTGTTCAAGGCCAGGCTGGACAAAGCCGTGGGTGACATGATTTAGTGTGAGGCGTCCTGGCCCATAGCAGTGGGGTTGGAACTGGATGATCTTAAGGTCCTTTCCAACCCTAACTATTCTATGAGTCTATGATTCTATACCAACTGAAAGGTCCTCCGAGTTCCTGTCAAGGCAGAATGCGTATATCGTTTTGACCTCAAGTAAGCTATACTGGGAGAGGCATGAGATGGGACATTTATCTAATAGTGTAGTCATGAGCTTATACAAACAGGAGGCTTCTGCCTCAGACCTTTTCTGTTAATTATGGTCATAAAAATTAGTGGAGGCTAGTTAGAAGTCCACCCATTCTCACATGGCAAAAGAAACAGCACAAATGTCTGCTCTTCAGCCGTAAGGTGCTGACTGACTGGAGAGTGAAATACTGCTAGAAAAATCCCAAAGAAGCTGTGTGCTATCAGAGAGATGGTGGAAGTGCACATGCTATATGCTCAGCATGTGCGAAGAACAACATCCTACTCATGACCACAAAGTAAATACAATCTGCAGGCGGCAATTGCCAAATGACCACCAGAAAGACATCTGCGAGGACCTTGAATAAGGCCACAGAGCTGAATTCCAACAGAGATGGTAGCTGGAGAAGGCTCAACATATGTGATGTGTTCCATATATACATACTGGAAATATGTCTTCAGGATAAATCAAAACAGATTTACCAAAGACACACATAAAACTGGGCAGCAACTGGGAAACAGGTATGGTTGGTTAGTTTACAACCACATTACTATTACAGAGATGAATTCAAGGATAGGTATTACAATGTTCAGCAAGGTGAAATGACATAAACTTAGGCTATTTTGAGATAATCTTAACATTTGCTTCCCCAGGAGAATGTGCATCCTAGAAACCTGAATTTGTACTGAAACCTATCACAGAAGGTTGGAGCACCCTTGGTACAAATTTAATTTAAATAAAAATAAAACTTTATAATGGATTTTTTTATTATATCTACGCATTTGCGCCCATGAGTGAACTCCTCTAAGCTATAAAGACTGCAGTATTCTGTGTGGAAAGGGGTGATAGCTGCTCATCATATGCATAGGAGACTGCTAATTCCCTAATTGGAACATAATCCAAAAAATGTTCAAGTAAGTTGTGAGGAATCACAGAAAGGGTTGGGTTGGAAAGGACCTTTAAAGATCATCTAGTCCAACCCCACTGCCATGGGCCCAATAAAAGCAATTCCAAAACCAGGGCAAAAGGTGCTGCTAAAATGTAAGGTAATGCTCAGAGAAACATAAGAAACAAACTTTTGCTGATACCTGGGTTGAAACTTGAAGGAGTCCCAGCTGTAAGTTGCAAGCAGAGGTCAAAAATTTTTGGAGGAGATTGCAAAAGAGGTTGCAAAGGGATTAAGGCTAGATTTAGTAAGATGTTCCTTTACAATGCATCAAGTCCAAAATAAATAAAAGCAATCATTCTGGAGACAACTCCTAGGGAGCTGAGACACTACTCCCCAGTCACTCTTCAGTGGAAAAACAACAGTCAGCCATAGGAAAGTTACCTGAGGGTTGCAGGAACATTCATTTATACAAAGTCTGAATATGAGCTCTGTTCCCTGTCTGTGACAAAGAGCATAAACCATATATAAGAACAGGCAGACAGAGTATGCCTGGAGATCTGCATCCGCCCAGAAATGACTCGAAACTGGAAAAAGACGAAAAGCTTAATTTCACCATGTCTCCTGAGTTGTGAACACTTCCTCTGCAGCAGAGAATCAGAGATTTACTGTTCTTTCAAATAGAGCCCAGGGTGTAGATTAAGGATTTATACATACAGCAAATAAATCTGGCCAATTCAAATAACCGAGTATTTCATACTGATGTTGATTCATTCCTGTTTTGCAAGCACCAAATAAAAACATCTTAATTGCCAGAATTTTCTTGTGTTTGCTCATTCTCTAATCCCTCTTCTTCCCCTGCAGACTTCCTAATTATATGTCCTGGGCAGTGATGAAAATGTTATTATAATAAAGAATTCCTAAACCCAAGCATTATTTTTGCAGTCTTCCCTATTTTGAAAAATATTCAGCTAAACAGCACTACAGATATAGACCAAAAAGAAGAGTAGAGCTATCTTACAGCTCAATTGCAGTGCTATGGAAAAGAGGAAGCCAAACCCTCTGTTTCTAGACATGTGTGAATGAGCAGCCATGCAAGGAACGCCCCCAGAAGCAATAATTCCCTTTGATAAATTAACAATTTGGTGCAGCACAGTTCTCCACCTGATAAAGGTCCTTCTCATGGAAATAACATTAAAATCAGCACAGACTGTATTTTTACTGCCAAGTTCTTCTATATAGGCAGTATTCCACTTTGATTCACATGAAACTGAGGCCATTGTGTTGTTACCGACAATTCTCTTCTAGAAACAAAGCACTCTGACAGCATGTCATCACTACTGAACTTTAAAGGATTGTATATGATGAGGAGAGGTAGTCTCGTTATGCTCCTCTGCTCAATTAAGTCAGAAAACGTAGAACAAAACCACTGTGTAGAGACACAGAAAATCACTGGGTTTATTTTGTGAATTTCAGGCTGCTAGTGTTTAGAAAAACTAACATGTATTTCAGATTCCTCCTCCACGCTTCACTATCAAAAGTAACATCTTATTCATAACATCCAGAAAATTAGCACACCATTTCTGCAGCACGTATCTCTTTTCTAGATAAAAAACTATCTGGGACAAGAGACGAAGGAAAAGTTTTTCAAAATGTCTTCTGGCAGCTTTTTGACAGGTTTTTCTCCACATTTCCTGGCATAACCTTCCCAGAAATACTTGTCAGCAAGCAGGGTTTCTACACTGTTCCTTTCAGTTCTCTGGACACAACGGGAGAAGAATGCATTCCCCAACCAACCACGAACTCTGTTTGAGCTACCTCAGTGGTTATCAGCAGGCCAGGCAGAGCCTGACAGCAAGACCAGAGCAGGGAGAAAAGCAGCTCCCAGTGAAACAAGCCAGCCATAATTTCCTGCTACCAATACCTACAAACACAAGCTTTGCCTCTGTAAATGGAGAATGCAGCCTTTGTGCTGCCCTGGAAGCTGCTAGCATGTTGCACAGGCTGGTTTTTGGAAAGGAGTACTACACCGGTACCCTAAGCTAAGCTTCTGCTGGAGCCCTAACCTTTAGGCGATGGCCCCTGTTACCTCCCTCTCCTATACAAACCTCTACTGGGGGAAGGTGAAAAACTGAGGCTTCAATATTGCACCTGGGGCTACTGGTGTCAAGCAAGCAAACAGTAAAAATCAGGGGACTGAACAAGGATTACTACAGGAGGATCATGAAAAAGAAATGAATGTAGAGTAATAGTTCAGTTTAGTACACTTCTGACATTGCCACTGCTCTTCCAAGTCATACATTTCTAGTCTATATTTTTATCATGTTTCTTTCCACAGGATACTTCCTTGGAAACTTGGGAAACTTTTCACTAGCAACAAGGGGAGATCAGGCATTAATGTGGAGTTAGGATGGAGCTTTTCAAGCAACATCCCTATTTCCGCTTGCAAGCACTTACTCATATCTTCAACATTGTGGACTTTTTCCAACAGAGATTATGCTCATCTTACAGTCTACAAAGTGTAATATATTTTTTAGATTTCTTTCAGAAAAATGGTCAGCATATCCTTCAAAGAATAAATGGACAAGGAGTGGAATGCACTGTCTGATTTTCCCCCTAGTAACAGCAAAAGTCCTGGATTTGTAAACTAAATTCTGTCTCTCAGGAAGATGAAATATGTAATTCTGAGAGCTTCAAAAATAAGCAAAACCTGGATTCTGATACACCTGTGCTTTGAGGATGATGGGATTTGGAGACCGTGAAAGAGATCTGAGGTTTTTTTCTATGGGAGGATAACTTAGGGCTGACACTGATGTTCAGCAAAATGAAGCATTTCCTTTTAGTCCAGGGACTCATATAAATGCAGATGTTTTCCTACAAGTTAATTACTTCTAGACTTTGACGCTTTGTGAAACTTCTTTGCAACCAACCACTGGCTTACGAACAGAAACACTGCATATGCACATTCACATGCACCCACGGACCAGCACGTATTCAATACAACTGCTAAAGCTTTGTTTCTCCAAGAACCAGTTCTCAGAAGCACACAGACTTAGGCTGCCTCAATCTGAAGATGAAAAAGCAGAAGTATACCAAATGTTTGCTAAATGATCCCAAACATGTTTCAGAATAGAATATTTATTTTTCTATTTCTCTGACAATCTTCAAAACATATTTTAAAAGGCTACATAAGCATTTTTTATAGTTGTAGTTTCTTTCATTCATAAAATTTAGTGGTTTAAATCCCATACACTTGATTCATCCTTTTATACAAGAAAAACTTGCAATGAACTTGTGATTTTTCAGGGTCTGCACCACTGGGCTGTTTTCAGTTTAAACAGCTGTGTTGTTAAAATTTCTTTTTATATAGGACTTGAGGGTACCCATTTGCTTCAGAATTAAGAGCTAAGCACCTGCAAATGTTCAGCTAACCAGATTGTTAATGGCTATGTTTGCTTTATACTTTCTTATATAAAAAGTTCTTCCTCAAGTGGAATGGTTCAAAGGTTCACATTATTTTCCCAGCATTTCTTAGGTTACTCCCTTTATTTCTACCTCTCCTCACTGTCCAAAGATATTACTGATAAAGGTTTGAACACCCCATGTTATCTCTTGTATTCTCTGAAATCAGTGCTGAATGTTTTCTTCAAAGGTGGCCAGCAAAAACTGAGCTTGCTTTACAGCAAAATCATCAGTAATAACCTTACGTTTGTAATAAATTGAAATGCAGTGTAAAAATTGTTACAAAATGCAACACCTTAGCATTGTTATTTTTGATACTTAAGATCAGTATTTGGTTTTGTTAGTTCTTTTTTATGTGCTTGAAATTCTCCACTGGTTAAGTTACTTTTGCTTTCACCTCTCCTGATATTTCTATACAGTTCATCTGAATCCCCAAATTCCCTTAAAATTGTCCTTAGATAAAATTAGAAGCTTAGCTGCTTGATAAATCAGAGCATTCCTCTGTAAACATTCAATGTTAGCACTTCTGTCATCTGATTTCTGAGTGGAATTTAATGTATCAGCTGTGAATAGCTTATGACCTGTCCCAAATGTGGGATTCATCTAACTAAATGCAGATGCAGCTGAGCTGGTCCCTCATTATAGTCAACAGAGAGCACAGAATCACAGAATGGTTTGGGCTGGGGGGGACCTTAAAGACGATCTAGTTTCAATGCCCTGCTACGGACAGAGACACCTTCCACTGGACATGGTTCATCAAAACCCTGTCCAAAAGGAGATGAATGAGAAATTTCAGAGTTCACTCACCTCATGCCAAAGTAGATATATAGGTTGCCTGCATTGCAACCAAACTTCTGTATTTTTCTCCACATAAAAGAGACAAAAAAAGACAAATTGCCCATTTTCTTCCATTATCTTTTGTGACCTTAGCCTGATTAGCTCAGACATTCATGCCTATGAGAACCAAACTCTTGAGTTCAGATTGCCATAAGGAGAGACCACCTTTTCTTCCTCTGAAACATGACTGAATTTTTACTGAAGCTTCTCCTTGATCATGCTCCTCTCAAGTGAAGGCTCTTGTGGCCTGTAAATGGCCAAAACTTTGGACTTTTCTAGTCTCTTGGGAAATAGTCTGAACATGCTACAAACTCATCAGTTCCTGTGGAACTGTGAGAGGGTCAAGAAATTTCTAGAAATCCATTTCCTAAAACACAATCTATGACCTTGATGTCTCAATCAAGGGTAAAGCGAATTATTAAAAGAATATCCAGTTCAGATGTTCTTTTACTGATCACCTGCTTGACTTTGGTTCATCCATAGAACATAAATGCTTTTCTGCTGACACTGTGTAGGACTGTCAATGAATATACAGTATTATCAACAGCTACAATTGTTCATGAGCATGCCTATTTACAAAGATAACTTTGGGGTTAAACACTTGTTTTTTGTCTCACATCCACATACATGACGCCTGTGTCAGACATTACCTTCTCCTTAGGCTGATAATGCTCAGAGCAGCTGATGTGTACCCAAAAGATTTGCCAGCTTGGAAAGAACTGGAAACATGTAGAACTTCTCAGATAGCCTACATGTTTGGAGGATGCCATTAACCAGTTTTGGCATATGGGCTAAACATAGCAGCGTTCAGTAATACACCATTCAGAATGAAAATGGGAACACTGAGGATGATGCTGCATGTCAGCACACATGACAAGAAGGCAAAGGTCACGTTGCAAGGCAAAGACTATGAGCAGCAAGGCAGGTGACGCCAGCTCTGATTATAGCATCCTCACATTCAGGACTGACATATTGATCAAAGGTGGATTTGACAGACAGCCACACATCGCAGGAAGCAGTTCTTTGCATGGGAATGAAGTTCAGAGTGCTGTTAAAAAGGGGCTGTTAGTCTCACTCTTGAAACATAGGCTCAGTTTACTGAAAAACTGAAGAGGGAAGAAGTCCGTAAAATCCAACAACAGTGCTTATACCAAATGATATACTACTAAGATGATGTTCAGGAAAAACAGGGTTTTTCTTACTTTCTTACTTACAAATTAATATGAGCACACCTTCTATTCCTCCCACACTCCCCAAAAATACCTGCAGCATGAAATCAGTCATTGTAGGAAAAAAAAACCAGCAAATCTATGGAAGAACACAAGCTTATCAACTATTTATTAAAATCCACCATTAAAATTGCATTTGAATTAAGCAGAGTTAAACAATTAGCAAAACAATCAAATGACTCCAAACTATGGAAAATCCTGAAAGGAAACCTCCATAAATCTAATAGGCAATTTCTAAAAATTCAGCTGGCCTACTGCATTAAATATAAACAGTGATCACAAAGCCAAACTGGTGAAAACCCCTCCCCTAAAACTTCTGAATAAGTCCGAGTTACTAGTAACTTGATTAAAACCACTAGTACTTGAAACTCTGCTGTAGACCTATATAAAGTTTAAAATCTTATAGTTTTTTTGTAAGAATTCCTTGACATTGTTTCTGAGCATTTTAAGACTTACAGCTTATAGTTTCTCTGATCTCTATTGATGCTGTTAATTGCCTGAATTTAAGACTGCATAAATACTTTTTACAATTAGTTCATTTTAATTACTTGAAAGTAAAATGAACACCCATAAAAGGCAAATAATTGAACATTTAATTATGGAAATTTGCTATTGATTACTAAAATTTGCTTTCAGAATGGGCATGTTCTTTTGCTACTTGCAATTACTGTAATTAAGGTTTTCACATGTTAATTAGAATTGTTTTGGCATGGCAAATTCCACTCCTCTCTGTCTCTCAAAGTAGGTAATCGCACACTTCTTTTTCTTTTTTTTTTCCGTATATCTAGTATATGTACACAAGGAAAAGGACTTCCCAGATTTCATTCAAATTAAGAAGGGGCATAATTCTATCAAGTCAAAATAAGCATAAAAACAATACAGACTTTTTTTTTTTAAAGCATTAAATATCTCAGACAGAAACAGGAAAATTGAAACATTAATGACAAATGTCAGTAAAATAATGAAAATACTTAGGGACAAATAAGATTTCTGTAATCACAGTATGACAAAAAAAAAAAATTAAAGAAATAACTAACCTTGTTTTAACCTAAAGCGTGAGAAACAACGTAACCTAACCTGAAAAAAAATACACTGGATTGTTTGCCAGTGAATAGCTTATATACCAGGTAATGCTGTTCTCATTCTTATTTTAATTGTGCCAATGGTCTTATCTTTTGTAGCCCCTCCAATTTATGTATTTTAAGTATTTCTCAGGAAGCTTGCTGGAGATGGGAGGTAGAATGCCATCAGCCTGAGAGTTTCACTCTCTGAGAGATGCAGCAAACTGTAAGCTAGTGAAACTCTGCCCATCTTAAATTAAAATGAGAAACTCACAAGCCCTGGGACTGAATATGGCCGGCAACTTTACTGAATGTCACTTGGGATCATATAGTTTTTTCCTTCTATATTACTTCTGACTAGCACTCAGCTAGGCTTTAATTTATGGCCTAGCAGTGTATCTGAAAGAGCTATCTGGCCCTCAGTAAAGGAGACAATATTCCAGGTTTAATTGAGTACATAAAATTCTACTTTGTGCCCTCTTGAGTCTTCCATGGAAACTGTGGCTCACCAAGGTAGACAGTAACTGTTAGGAGCATACTTACTGCATTGAAATTGGGGAAGAGATTGACTGCTGCGGCAGTGTCCAGAGGAAATGGAAGAAATGGTTTAATATCCAGCGACGGCTGCAAAGGTGGAGCAGGAGGACGCACTAGGGCTGGAAGAGCAGGGCTCTGGCATGTACCACCTATGTGTAGAAAGAGACAGAAGCATTCAGCAAGTACTGTGATTAAGGGGAAGAAGAAAAGAGCCAACCCCAAAAAGCAACAATAAAAAGCCAATACTGGATTAAAGAAATACATTTTTATTTGACCACAAATTACGCCATTACTGAAAAACAGCACAGTTGCCTCAGTGACGGTTGTAATTTTTTGCCAGTAATTGCCTCAGGTATCAGTCTACTATTATTTAAAATTAATAAACAATTTCCCTCCCTGGATTATCTGGAATAATATAGTTCAGTGTATGTCTGACTTCCTTTTACAACTTCAGCTAGTCCCATTCTTCTATGATTTCAGTGTTTCATCCCAACCCTATTGCTCAACCCTCCAAAGCCTTACATCTTCAGAGTCAACCTAAACCTCACAAACACGACATACCTTGCTGCCTCAACAGCTGATCAATACAAATCTAAATTCAGAACAGTTTCAGCAGCCACAGTCCTGCTTATGGGAAGGTACCGATAAACATTTACTGCTCTTGCAAGGGATGGAGCCGATTCAGGCTCTGTGCAGCAGAAAGTTCCTGCTGGCTAATGGTACCAACCATTAGCTCTGTGGGAACATGATGCAAATGAAGAAATCCTCTTGCATACCAATAGGTCACTACCTGTTTGCAGTGGACCCTATTTTACTTATTTGTCTGTTCCTTGCCACAGCCAGCTAGAAACTGTAAAGATCCAAGACTGTTCTCTTGCTTCCAATGTCTCCCATGTTTTGGTTGCACTCCAAAACATCAATTCCCCGTTAATTAAAGACTACTTGGATCCTAGGAAACTGTTAAAATATGTCGGTGTTCTTCTAAACTGAGAGGCAGGCAGCAGACTGTAAAAACCTGCTTGTAAGAATACAAGAAACATTTTAAAACAAAAAAAAAAGGGGGGGAGTTTTACAGTACTGACTGAACAGAGACACAGGCAGACAGACCAACAGAGGGAAGAGAGCCAGAATCTTTTTCTTTTTCTTTCATGCATACAGACACTTCATTAGACAAGCTGCATACATTCTTTAAAAGACCAGATACAGTCAGAATGATATACAGAATCTCTGTGTATTTGGCCAGCAAATCTGCTAACAAGGTTTGCCATTAAATATGTCTAAATGAGGGTTAACAGCACAGGATTTAATTAAACAGTTGTAACAGATCATCCACAGTTCTGCTTCTAGATATAAAATCAGTTGGAGCCAAATTTTCAAAGACTGTTTTTTGCCAAATTTCAGGTCCTGTGTGAAAGATTTCACTAAAAATCATTGAAAGGAAAACATTATCCACTAGTAAACTAAAGGTATTGGATGAGGGTTCGCTCCAAGCTCACGGTAGGTTTTACCATAGAGTAACTGCTATTTTTGGACTAATTTTTACATTTTCCTCAATTTGAAAGTGTAGCAAATCACTCTTTGAATGCAGCAGCTAAGGATATGAGCAACAGAAAAGCAGAGAGCAAGCAGCTCTGCTTTCCATAGCTCACCATCATAGAATCAAGTATTTAATGATTGCGATTAGATTGGCAATTGCTACATTCCCATGGACTTATTACAAAACCAGCAAAAAAATAAATTGAACAGGTCAGAATGACGATAGGGTAGTGTGGAACATGCCAATCTTATTCTCTCTGAATAGGAAAGACCAAGGAAGTCATTTTTTTAGATGCTGGAAATATTTTTTCTCTCACATATAATGAAGGGAAGAAATCTCTCCTACTAATATAAACCTCAATAAGTGTCTGAGTTGCACCTGAGATTGTACAGAATCACAGAAATGCCAAGGTGAGCATTTGCCTGGTAATAGCGAAGAATCTGAAGCAGGTTAAATATCCTACAGCTCACAGATGAAAATGCAGACTAGACTGAGAAATATCATCTGTGCTTGGGGACCCAGCTCATTGAGTGTATCATCTCCATGCTATGGAGGAAAGACTCATAGGTTTGGATTACCTAGAGCATCAGCAGTGCTATCCCATTCTCTCCTAGGATACCATGCTATGAAGGATAAAATATTTCCATTCTGTGATCCTTCCCTGTGGCATGACTAGGCGCTCACACACCTGCCACTGCCAACCAGGGCTGCACAAAGTCATCTGGGGACAAGAACACACTGTAAATGGAAAAATTCAGCCAACTCTGCAGGACCTTGGCTGGAACTCACAGCCCCTGGAACGGAGTTTAAAATCTACCACAGTCCTGGCTAGAGTGGCACAGAAAATGAGTATGTTCAGAAGCACAGCTGCTCTCTGTTTTCTCTGTTTTTGCAATAGTGTCAGACATGTCCCTGAACGATGGAGCACATGATAGGTACCATGAAATCTGAGCTTTTGCTTGAAAGAAATTCTCTAATGTTTATAGCTGCAAAACTTAGCACTTCTTTCCATTGAACATGAGCAGAGATGTAGCCTAGAATTGGCAACAGAAAACCTGAAGCAATGGCAACTGCTTTTGTGACTCAGCTTAACTGAAAATACCTTTGGACAACATTGGGAATGTCAGTGTTAACTACTTCCATTCTAACACATTAGCAGAGAGATGGGGAGGGATAGAATCCCACAGGGAAAGGTTCTTGAAAAGCACACGTAGATAAATTCTTATCATAAAGAAGGCAATATAAAGGGCAGAAATGATGATAGGATGAAACATGATACCCAAGAAAGTCAAACTGAAGGTAAAGTAAGAGGGATGCACTAAACCTAATAAAGGGGAATTAACTTTGAAAATAAGTGGTGCTATGTGTGACGACAGCATGCTTAGAAAATTACTACAGCAGAACATACATCTTTTTTAGTTATCTAGTATTACGGAACACTGGATCGAGGTGAGCGATCATGAGGATTGCTTATGACTGTTTCGGTGTTACATATGCTAAGCTTCTACAGAAAGACCTTCACAGCTTTCCCTGTGCAGATGCAACAATGCTGATCAACATACAATGAAGATTCAATATCAGCCTTTTTGCAGTCTTCCAACCAGCAAGGCCTGGAGTTCCACTCTGACCAATAAAGACAGGGTAACAACCCACACCACTGACAGACTTTGTCCACAGCCTGTGCTTGATGCTCTGAACCTGAAGTTCAATGTACATCCTTGCCAAACCTAGGTGCATGCATGGCCTGGCTTAAGATATATAACTGTCTCCACAAAATGTAGGCCAGTACAGGCCCGAAGTTACATTTTATGAGTAGCATGCTACAATTACCTAAAATAGGAGAATACTAACATATTTACTAATTCCAGTATCACAAATTAGTGATGTTACAGTCTAATTTCTTTCTAAAGAGGAAGAATTTTTTGCAGCACGTTCAGATCTTAAATGCAAGATCAATGTTGTAGATATTTGAGAATTTTTTTTTTTTCAGGAAATATACGAATAACGTAATACAATGTAGAAGCTTCATTACCTCAGCATTTTAACCAAGACTGAAGTAATCATTCATTTCTTCAGTTTTCAGGCAATTTAAATCACAGACAAGATAAACTCTTGGCCAGAGGCACTGGGTATGCACCCAAGGTAATCGTGAGCAAACAAATCTGAAGAAAAGCTTTCTACAGACCTTTGCCCCTTCCTATATCTCATCGAGACAGTTTTTGAGAACTCCCCTAGTGTCAATCAAGTCGCATTTTTACACATGGATGCACTTCTGTATCTCCACTTGGAACTAGACATTTTGCCCTACCACTAGGTAATCTGTTCTGCAATACAGCATTATGCTTTGAGCACAGACAGCCTACGTGGTACAAAGCCATGTGTGCAACATGAGGTTCATACTCTGTTGCATAGCCTGTTCAGGCAGTTCTTCAGAAACCTGGTATGACATAATGACATGAACTTCATCACTGCAACACCTTCCTTGCCTGTATCCAGAACCAAGGAAAGACAACATAAACATTCAGATGAAGAGATGATTCATGCAGGTTCAGCCACAAACTGTTCATTCCACAGTCATTTTTTTTTTTTTTTTTGAGTTGGAATATAAATAAATATCGTTTTTCCCTCATCCGCAGTTTTGACATCAGAGACCATGTTTCACTACGGAAATGAAAATACATTTTAAAATGAGAAGTAATTCCAAAAAGAAGAAACCAGATTTCTTTAAAAATGCTGATGTTTTGGCCTTAAAGACATTTCTGTCAGAATTCCTTACAAAAAAAATAACACCTTCTGTGAGAATTTTTTGCTTTCAATGAAATAGCATTTTCTGATAAGAAAGTCTCCCATGCAAATAAAGAGACATAAGAGAGCAGAGTTGTTTTTATATACAGGACAATATACAATAAGTTTTCTTAGTGTTTCTGGAGGAAGTTAACATCCTTGTCCCTCAGGTCCCCTAACACACAACCCAACAATTTGGAACCACTTATTGCTATATTTCGTGACTTGGCTATAGAGAAAGATATGCTGCATCTTCCCCTGCACAGCCTTTCCTCATGCACACTCATTCCCAAACCTTTAAACTCAACTGCAGATTTAGTTTCCAGAAAAAGAATCACCAGTTCTATTTTCAAATAGTCTCTCCTTAGGAAATATCCAGCCCAAATTCTGCAGACACAAACAATGTAGATAATTTTTTTGAAATGTATTTGGAACTTGGAGGTATGTGAACTGGGCAGGAACTCTAAACTAATACTCCATTCATCTAAATCTTTTGCAGTTCTTCCATCACTAACTATTACCACCATAAACTCTTGAGTAAAAAAGCAAATCTCTGCAGAATTCCATTTTGATTCCTTCATTACTTTGCAATTCTTTCCTTCTGGCTACATCTAAATACAAGCCTTTTTAAATACATCAGAGACAACCTAAAGTAATGTTCAATGTCCCTTACATCCTGGAGTCTGTTTCCAGTATCATAATTTGGTTTCTCCAAGATACAGATAATTCCCAGGTTTTCCACCCCATCTCATGCCTCTCCCCATACAGCTTACTTGAGGTCAAAACAATATACACATTCTGCCTTGGCAGGAGCTCGGAGAACCTTTCAGCTGGTATGACTCAGTGGAGTAAGCTGGGAACACATCACCGGTTTCCAACTTAAAAGTTAACTTCTAGGTAACTTAAAAAGATAACTTCAAAAAGTATCAGCAATATTTTTTTATATAGGATCCTAATATTTGACAGTTCACACCCAGTAAGCATTACAATATATCCTTAAGATATATTAGGATAGAACCTGAGCCAAACAAATTTACTTTCCCTAAAAAATTTTCAAGAAAACTAATTCAGGCTATTTTAAAGTATAAAAAAGAAGGGATATGTTCTATCTTATAAATGCAAAGAATCTTATATTTGGGTAACTCAGTATCAGCTAGAACTTTTATTTCATTATAAATTTAGTTTGCTAGTGGGCCAAATAAAAGGTGTATTTCAGATTTTTTTCAGAAAGGCAATAAAGACATAAACATTTAAGAACAGTAGGCTAGCCATGATGAATAATGAACATTCTTTAGCTAAAATATTAGATATCACACTTAGGTCTATAGAGAATCTGATAGAATGGAAAAATTAAAGATATCCAAAGACAAAAAGAATAACCTGCTCTGGGATATAAAAAAAAGCCCATGTGACATGAATTGTAGATCTGGCTTTTAGGAATTAGCTTAATGTAATTTGCCATAAGTTATAGTCACTAGGGTACTCCCTTTTATCATTGTATGATAGTCTTCATTTTTGCAACAGATACTTTTCTTAAAAACTGTTGAATTGTGACTTTAAAGGTATGTTCAGTTTTGTAATAAGTAGTAAGAGCTGCCTAATCACCGAACTACTTATTAGTAGTTATTATTATAGTACTCAAATGACTAAAATATGAACTCAGCATACAAAAGGTAGCTAACAGGCAATCTGTACCTTTTATGTACATAAACAGATACACTTTTAAATGTTTAACAGGCTACACAGTATTCCGTATGGACTGAAAAGAGGTCATGTGAGAACAAACACATGATGTCTGTTGAGAATTTATTACTCAGGAAATCCATTCCGTGTAAGGTTTTTGTTGTGGTTGGTTTGTGTGCATGTGTGCTTTTTCAGTTTTTTTTTTTCTTCTTTTTTTTTAGGAAGGGAAATGAGGATCTTAAAGTGCTTTCAACACCTGTACAGTTCATAGACTTTATCTTGGAGAGCATTTTCATTATAATAAGTATCCCAATAAGTAATCCTGAAAATATTTTAAGAATGAGGACATCCACATTTAAACATATTGTTTCATACAATCCCTCTTAGTTTCAGAAAAGAAAGAAAAAAAAAGGAACTGCATTAAGTATTTTACACCCACTAGAAAAGAAACACCCTCAAAATGGGACTCCCAACCACACCAGCTTTGATCCTGCTGCCTCTCCTTGAGGCAGCTGGGGGATCAAGTACACTGTGTGGCAATACAAGCTTTCCTTTCATAAGTTTTGCTGTTAGTAATGTTAACAGTGGCTAGTCACTTTGAAGAGGATGAACGCAACACTGTCTCAGCTGTGGAGATCTGAGTGTAATTGATTTTTCATTTCACTGCCCAAACCAAAAAATAAAGACAATTAGGGGGAAAAAATAAAAATCATTGTGTCAGCTGAAACATTTCTTTCACCCAAAATCAAATTCTACAGTTTGTACTTGGATACTTGACCACTTTTATTATTTAAATATTGACAAATTTCAAACATCCAAATCCAAACAATTCAAAATTACTCATTAAAAAAATATTTTCAAATATTTTCAAACCCCTTTCCTGCTTCCCCCCACCCTTTTTTTTTTTTTAATCCAAACTAGAACTCTTTCAGTTTGGCACAGATCAATATGCACTATTCACTTACACAGTGTGTTTTTCAGCATACACACTATTCACCTGGAAAGTCTGAATCACTGGTCATTTGCTACTATTCAAAGTATTATTTTGTCTAGAGACAATATTTATTCTGCAGTTCCTGCAAAGTGAGTTGGCTTAGAAAAAGAATTTTTTTATTAGTAATAGTATTTTTAGAAGCCTGTGGCCATGCATCATATCAGGGTTTTCAGTCTTTTTTTTCACACTTACTAGCATTTTGTAAAATAAAATCATATAACCTGATATAAGAATTTTAATTAAAAAATGTACCCCTCTGTAAACCTAAAGGAGTAGATTTCTCTTTTTGTTTCATAGAATGCTGTGAAATGACTACTATGATGCTGGACTAGGAAAATTTGCATGAATACACTGATATCTATTACCTTCTTTCATTGCTGTCCTTACTTTCAGAAGACAATCCTGCTGCTCCCTTTTCACTACCTTCTTCCCTCCTGCTCCTGCATTAACAGACAGGTGGGCCCAGGTTACAGACAATAAAGACAAGTCTCTCTGAACAGGAGCAAAGTGCACAGTGATGAAGATGCTACCTACTTCAGGGATGAAGATGCTACCTACTTCAGTCCAGAAGGACGCTAATGTCAGAGCCTCCACAAACGCCATAAAGTATTATCACCTTCTCCTCATATCAAGAATATGCTATGGCCCACAGGAAACACTTTACTAAATAAAATATTATTTCTTTTTTATTACATAAAATCTACTGAAAATAACCCACGATCTGAATTTCAGTACTTAACACTGCCGAACAATGAATTCCACTAATTCACTACAAGCAACATCTATGGATTATAAATTGCACAAGGGCAGCAACTAAGCTTTTTATTTTAGGAACATGACCTACCTAATTGAGCTCTTCAGAATCCTTTGAGATTTTTTCCAGTTGGTCAGACAAATCTGGATGATTTCTTTTCCCCTATTGGAAGCCATCAGATCACTGAAAACTAAATGATCCAAAACGAATGTTCCACTTTCTGTAAATTTCTGGCTGTTTCCAGTAGAAGGAAACAACAAGAAATTGTCTAATTTGGCTGCCTTGCTTATTACCAGCTGCCCATACCAAGTACCAGCTATTGTAGCTACCAGATAATCAGAAAGGCCAAGACCACCAGTGTCACGGATTTGGAGAAGATAAACAAGCAAAATGCCCATGAACCTCCTCTCCTCCCTCCTGAGAATGGATGAGCTTTTCATTTCCATTTGCCTTGCAAAACAAAAAAACAAACGTTAAATACCCAGCAGCTGTATATTACTCCATGGAATTCTGGTATTAATTCTCAGAGCATTCCTATATGGCAAGAGACTATCCCCATTTTTCAGCTAGGAACCTACGGCAGACAGCGCAAGTCACCCGCTCACAGCTCATACAGGAATCTGTGGCAGGTGAATGAATTTGAGCCCTAGGTCCCTAAACTTAATGCTCTGAGCACTGCAACAGCCTTCCCTGATAGTCTAGTAGAGAACTGAATGCATTTTCTCTCAGACTTGAGAGATTTCATGATAGGAAAGACAATGTCAAAAGCTGCTCTTCCTTCCCAACCATAAATGCTAGATGGTAGATGAATGGACCAATGACTCCATATCTACACTGATAATTCACTTTTCTTTTGGCAAACTATGTATTCCCGCCTCTATATTCTGATGTACTTTCCCCTATGTGGTTTTACATAAATTTCTACTTTCTTTAGTAAGGAAGTGAGTCCAAGGAAGTGAAAAGCCTGCCTTACCTTGAGTGAGCTAGAAATACATACAGGCATTCCTACCCCCAAGCACTAATGCCAGGCCAGAAAAGTTTGTCTGGATATGAAAGATAAAACAGCTTTCCCTTTCCTTCTCATTACCATAATGTCTTCATCTTGGGTAGTTATTCCCACATAAAGCAGCTACCCACAGTATGATTCCCAGTCTGCAGCAGAAACATTTACATTCAGAGTCAAGCTGAGGTGCATCTTGAGTTGTGTGGGAAGCATGAGTGTTTTCAGAGAAGCACTGCATTTCAATGAAGTCAGAGGAAGGGCACAGTGTTACAAATGCACGCGTCCCCATAACTGCATATACAGGGCTTCTCTACATCTTTCAGCAAGTAAATAAATGTTCTTACAGTTGCTACACTGACTGCAGTATTACTGACTAGCACATCATGGATGTCTCCTAAACAGTGGGTCAGAGTATGTGCTTAGTGGCCTCTACTAGATTTCTACTAGACCCTACCAGATCTAACCAGCTAGAGGCTCAGCAAAAATCTTGCTACAGAATGGATCTTGAATGGATCCATCTTGAATGGATCTAAGTGTTGAATGACATGGAGGAAGCTGCTGAACAGCATTAAGGGCACAGCTTCCCAACAGATCCTAACTGCGAAGACTCAACAATCTCCCCTGCCTCCCAATAAATAAATGAAATAAAGCAAAAATACAAGCACCAGCCAAGTATTCTAAAAATCACATTAATTTTAAAGCTTTACACTTTTTGACATTTAAAATATTCTTGACCTGTCAAATTCTGCAGTTCGATTTTTCTGATGTTTTTATAAAGGTCATGTTTACAGTATAATGAGCACAGATTTCCAAGGGCTGTTAATCAGAAGAATGCTGTATTGCAAACAGATTTTCAAAGAAATTTTCATTTTTACGATGAATACATTAACAATTTAAAAAATGCCATTTTTCAAAAGCATGCTTGGAAAAGAAACGTCCTGGGTTCAGCAGTAGCAGTCATTTTTCTCCTTCTTGGTAGCTGGTGTAGTGCAGTGTTTTGACTTTCGGCCTGGGAACAGAGCTGATAACAATGGTGTTTTGGTTTGGCCAAGGACTTTGTGAGCCTCATGCTCTGCCAGGGAGGAGGGGAGGCCGGGAGGAAGCAGAGACAGAGACTCTACTAGTAAACTCTATGAGGATAGCACTGTGCAGCAATGCGTCTTTCATTTAGCACTGAGAAAGCTCAACTTCAACAAATTCTATTAATAATTCACTGGAATTCATTTTTGCACATTTTAGGTGCAAAACACCTATTGCATGTTACCAGAGCACCCCTTCACTCTTCTGATAGCTGTAAAATCTCTGCTGTTGTATCGAATAACAGGTAGATCACTTGGGAAGTGATTAAGTTAGGAGAAGGATGGCAGAATAAAAGCTAAAGGAGCAAAATCAGCCCAGGTCAAAGCTAGCATCACAGAGAGGGAAGAAGCGAAGGAGGGAAAGAAGTGCACAGACAGAAGAGTGATGGGAAGTCTACCATTCTGTAGATCAACAGCTGTTGGTCTCACAGGTAGCACACAGCAATGGGCATGAAAATATCTCCCTGTGAATCTCTGCCAGTGTTGCATGCACTGGGACAGGATTTCCCTTCAGATTAACCTCACAGGTTTTGTATACATAGATATATACAATATGCATATTTTGTATATATACATAACAAAAATGAAAAATGCATTCCTACTGAAATAGAACCACATTTTTCATTTTTATTTCCTGTGCATAAAGACATAAATGCTTACACAATACATCAGAAACAATCATAATATCAGAATTTTTGATTCACAAAAATCCCATATATATGTTTAAAGCCATTAGATTATGTTCTTTCATAGGTAGGTGACAGAGTAAAGTATCATTTTGTGCTGAACACTGAAAAAGTAGAGTGGAACCCAAAGTACAGGATTTACAAATGGATAGTGAGCACAGCCAGAGCCACAGTAGACAGAGGTGGGTTTTAAAAGACAATCTCCTGAACATAAAGCCCTATTTAGCTCATGGTGGTTTGAAAGATATTTGTTGAGATAAATTATACATCATATCATTTTTCCCATATGCATTCCTAAACTAAAAATACTTCAAGTTATTTGGCTTAGGAACTTTTCCCACCAATGAAATAGCTGATTTCTCACTCTGAATGAAATACCTGAAGAAAAGTAGACCAAACCAGCAAACTTTAATATCTTTCATATTATTCTTTCTCAGGAACCCCAAACACCAACTATTAGATCACGTGGCATAATTGTCTCTAAATCCCATGTAACTTTTCATATAACTTCAATGAAACGAAACCAGTTCAGCCCTCAGGAGATAGAGCTGTCTGGGGAGGGTGAGGGGGGAAATCAAATGCCTGAGGCTCTATCTGTGACCAAGACTGGGAAAAAGCAGCTGATGAAAAATTGAAGTTATTCTAGCAGGCAACCCATGCTTTGTGCTGAGAAGCAAAGAAACACCAGGCAGTTCTTGGCAGTCTGTTGTCCCCACAGACACAGGGGAAGAGTTATGCTTCGTTAATTGTTAAGTTTAAACCTTACTAGAACAGAGTTGTATGCCACCTCAAAGCACACATGCACTGTGTCCAGCAATGACTAATCTCTGGATTTTCATCAGCAGGCAATTACAACAGGAAAACATGAACAGGGAGGTGGGGTGGGGAGGGAAGGGCCAGTTGGACTCTGGGGAGAGAGAAAATCTTCCTGTCTCCGGTTAAGTACCACCTGAATATTTGAAGATCGGAGTCACTCCCTTCAGCATTAGGCAGCTGAATTCAGCTTACATCACACTCTTACAAAAACATGAATTCAGATGTTGCTTTGTTGCCACATTGCCCAAAACTGAAGGTTAACTGCAGTGATTGCAATATAGGAAGTTGGACATGTCCGTCAGACAAAAAACCATGCACACTAACAAGCTAGCAGCCTTCCAGCCTGAAGAGATGAGTCATTTAATTCACTAGAAATTTGCAGATCATCACTGCCTTTCTTGGAACCTTTGCTTTATTGTACAGATCAACACATTGGTCATTCTTCATCTGTCTGACAAAGACTAGGGATGCAAATGATGAGCAGTTCTGGACCACAGTAGATTTTTGAGCTCAGCAAGGGGTCACCCATGAAAGGAGAGCAGGTGATGATAAAACATAAACCCCTCAAGAATTATGTTAAGGGCAAGGAGTTTGCATCAAATTTGGGAAGGGGAAAAGTGGAGAGGAAAGGAAGGGAAGCTAAAGGAAGTAAGAAGGCAGCAGGCAGAACAAGAATGTAAATAGAAGAATGGGATGTTGGAAATCAATGAGAGAGATCTAAACCTTGGACAGAATCCATTAAACAGATGTTTTATGGAAATTATACATCCAGCCACAGATTTAGTTTTAATAAAGTTTAAATAGGACATGTTATAATAGACTTTAAAAGCAATGATTGTGTGACTGTACTGTATCTGGAAAATACTAACAACATTGCCAAAAGCTATTTATTGCAATCACACACTGCTCTTGTGCAAATCAAATGATTTTCTTTTTCTTTTTAAAGAGAGATAAACATTTGTCATATGATATGCTGGAAAACAGTTTCTAAGTTTTAGTTCACAGTATATCCTGATGACTAAGTGTTTTTATTTCCTTCCAAAAACTGTGGGATTATGGTTTCACAGACACAGTTACAATCAAGAAAATAGCTACTCCATAAACCAGTAAGTCTCTATATTCAAAAAGGGTAAGCAAAAAAACCCACACCATGATGAAATTGAACAGGTAGATACCATAAAAAAGTCTTATTAGGACTAGTGAAGAAAACACTGGCTTTCCTATCTATGAGAAAGATCACAAGAACATATTTTATACAGTGTTTGGTAAGAGCATTGGCCCATATATACTAATGCTGTGAGGTCAGAGTTGAACTAAACTCCCTACAAATCAGAGCAAGAAAGACTGCCGATGAAAGGAGGTCCTGCAAATGCTTTACGGCACAGTGAACTCACGGTGTCTATGGTGGCAGACTCAAGCACCAGAGCTCAGAGCCATTAATATCTCGTTCTTGCTAAGAATCCACCAAAATTCACCTTTAAGTAACACTTTGAGCTGTCAATAATAAAAAAGTGAAAAAAGGAAGAAAGTATAAATTCCAAAGGCATGAGGGCTTGAAATAACAGCATTTGACTAACTCTCTGAACACCTAAATGCTCCATTGTACTCCAGGTTACCTCCATTCTCACTAATATATTCCAGCCATGACCATTCTGCAGCAAAGAAACCCATGACAAATCAGACTACCTTGAATTCACTTCTATAAAGCTGCCTCTGTTCTCTGTCATAGAGGACAGTTTTGAAACCATGCCTGATGCCAGCATGAAATAAGAATTCCAATCTCCCTCAAATCAGGCTTTGGTGTTGCACATGTCCCTGCAATCACAAAGTTACAGATAACTAATCGTAACCATACTTCTATGACATTTTGGCTTATGCCATTCCTTGTGAATAGGAGAGAGGGAGAAAACACTGTAAAGCTTAATTTGCTTCCTGTGTTGCAAAGTTCCGTAAGAATTTGTCTTCTCTAAAGATCTGTACATAAGCCACACTCTGACATCTACTTATGGAAGCAAATCTTAGGATCCTTATAAAAGTTTCAAAAAATGAAAAAAATCAAGGTCTGTATTCTAATCAAAGGCCTGCACTGAAGCCTGCTCTAAGTCCAATGCCTCAGGGAAATGTCCTAATAGCTGGACTGTTGACTAAACTTGGGATACTTGCACAATAATCTCTTTTAGGAGCAGTTTATGTTTGTGGAAATGTGTATTCATTTCACCATGGAATTTAGCTTGGGTTTCCAGCAGCCCACAAAAATCCCTTCACCACAGGGCTAGTATCTTCCTGAGAAAGTGAATACACCCTTTATCAGTGGAGAAGTTCTAACAGAATGGCTATTTATAAATAAGGGCTACGGAAACTTTAATTTTGGCAAGCTTACACCTGATGGAGCTGATGTAGGCAAATGTTTTGAGAACTGGAAGACGTGGCAGTTAGCGGGTTGACTGTCCTTCTCTTGATATTTGTGAAAAAGCTGGCAGGTCCATTTTTTTATATCTCTATGTAAAACATGCCTATAATTTAAAAAAGTTTTTCAAGCAAGGAAAATAATCTCCTTTCCTTCTCTACAGGTGGGGGAAAAGCACCACTGCTTTTGCAAACAAGACACAAAAGGACAAAATTTTGTCCTACTTTCCAGAAACGGAGGCATGCCAGGCCAAATTTATCTAATCTATGACATGCTGGATGCTTCAGGCTACATCCACGGAAACATATAAAGGCTTGTCCTCCACAGATTTAATGAATGGGAATCCCTGCCCCTGGCTAATATAAATTGTGCTTGTTGATGGGCAATTCTATTGATTACAATCCTGTTACATTTACACACATATACACAAGAGCTTTCAGTGAAGTAGCATGAACTATTGGCCAAAACCCACAAATCTAAGCCAAGAATATATTCATATTTCTTTAAGCTATATAAAATTAATAATGATTTCTTAGCTTTTCTGCATCCTATCCAGGTGTCCCTTAAAAATATTTTACGATCAAGCGTACAGAAATTTATTCCATGATAAATCCATGATTATTCATTGCATTCAGAACTTTTCCCTTGACCAAAAAGCGAAGAAATTTTTATAGGTTCTGACACAGATTTTGCTATAAAGTTTTCAGAGTGGACCACACAGTTTGTAGCTGTAAACAAAAGGCAGCAGGACAGTACCTTGTGTATCGATGGTTACCATTTTACATGGGAGAATTTCTAAAAGAAAAACAAAAAACAAACCATAACAAAAAAAAAAAACAAAAACAATAAAACAAAACCACACAAAACCAAAACCAGTCCAAACAAAAAAAACCCACCCTGCAGTGGTGTAAAAAAAAGTGGCAAGAAATGGTCTGCATACTTACACATGCAGATTTAACTGCTGGCTAGTGATGGCAAGGGATAGTGAAAGGGACAAATGCTATTCATCTGCATTTTTACATAGCTCAGAAACAGACTGAAACCCTCTGTAAAGAAAAAGGAATATGGTAAGAGCTTAAGTACCTTTCCTGGCCTGTCCTTCTATCAGCCTGGCTATGTTCTGGTCCTCTATCAAGGCATCTTAAAATGTTATAGCCCCTGTCCTAGGAACTAAACATAGGAGAGAGTTGTAAAATTTTAAATAACTTTGTAGGGAGGTCCCTTCTTGCTCAAGCAATCACACTTCTCAGATTATCTATTTATGGCCCTACATAGCTATTAAAATTTCACTTTGTGTGCATCACAAACTCAGGTCAGATATTCACCAATTTTGCCTTCACACTTATTCATAGTTTAGAATTCAACATTCCTTGAATGAACTGTAAATATATCTCGAAACAAAAACAACCCACTTCAAACATTTCAGCTCATTCCAGTCAAAGAGTATCTTTTATCTATCTCGTTACTAAGGTGCTTGAAAAAATCAAGCCTTGGCCATAAGAAAATAAAACTGTCACTCGACAGAGGGGGGGGGAAATTGTCTTGGTTGACATGCTTTATTTTATTTTTAAGCCTCTCTCTGCTAGAAAGAGCAAAATAGTACTAACTTTGGTTCTCCTGTGTAACACAGTTATTTGGGAGATACTAAATGTGATTTTTGAAAGGCATTGCTACCAAGCCTTTAACCATGACATGATAGAACACAGAACCAAGGAGAAAAATGCCTGTGCAGACTTTTCTGATAATCCATTTAGATGAGAAGGATCAGAATCATGCAGCCTCCTAATGTTAAGTCCATCTATTACAATTTCAAATGCTATTGAGTATGCTATATATGGAAGTATTTGCTGTGATCCTTATAAAGTCATTGCGTTGCTTTGCTTTTACTATTTGAAGTTATAATCATCATTTGATTTCTTTGTGTCACATTATTTCACATATTCCTACTATTTTTTTCACATTAAAATAGAAAAGTAATCCCCAAAATTTAGGCCACAGACATTTATTTAATTGAATTGTATACCAGATTCTGCCAGTGATTTCTCAATATGTTTTTATTACTGGAGAAGAGCAAAATACCCTCTCCAAAACCTACCACCTTTGAATTTTAATAGATTTGGTATATTAATCTGATGAGAATAACCTTACAATATCTGAGAAGCTATTCTTACAATAACCTTATTTCTTGGTTATTCTATGAGAATAACCTTACAATATCTGAGAAGCTGGCAAGGAAAGTGCAAAGAGCCTTCAGTGGAACCGTGTGTTGACAAGTTGGATCTCTTCTGCCATCCTCCCGCTCTACTGCTAAGGAGCGGATGGAGACTCACATACTGTAATCATCTTTGCTTTCCATAAGAGGTAATCTTACAAAACATTTCCAAGAAAATTAAATTACATTAAACCAGTGAAGTGAGCCAACCTATTGTCAGATTGCTACAGAAATGCAAGGATTTGCTAAGCCACAAACTTCAATCCTGTAAATACTTCTGCATATATTTAAGTATTCAAATTCCTCCCATCAGTGGAATGACATCAGAAAAGTTAATTATTTTTTAATTCATGCATGTAGAAGTAGGGTCTATCTCTTATTTGAATGACTCCATTGAACTAAACATTTAAAATGTTCCATAACAATGAGTTTTAAACAAAGACAATTCTATTCTACTAAAAAGGAATTAAAATTTTACCAAGAGTGTTTAATTTGAAGGATGAATCAAACCCCTAAATACTTGACCTATATCACCATATATAGGAGAAAATTTGTTTGCATAATCCAGAATTATTTTTTTCTACTTTAATACTTTTTTGAAAAACAAAGCAAACTTACAAACCACCAAGATGCACTACCTAAGAACAGAAACAAAACATGAAACTGTAAACATAAGATGAAAGCAAAAGTACTCTATGTATATCGCCAAAGATGCACTAAGACTTCCATCTTTACTTTCTGACATCACATATTTAAAAAAGGAATAGGATTATTCCAGAGACAAGAACATACTTCTTAGATCTAGAAATGCCATTAGAAAACACTCAGAAACTTGCTGTAAGTAAGTCACTGAGAAAGAGAGACCTATCTCCCCACAATTCCAGTCATTTAACAAGAGTTACACTGGGCATTAGTTTGAGCTGTAATACTAAAGGACAGCTACTAAAGCACATTAATCTGTTTAATTAGAGTTATCAATTCAAGCAATAAGGCAATTTTGCATGCAAGCCTCCAAGAAACATGAAACCAAACACAACTTGCCTATATAAGGGCTGCATTCCAAAGCCCATGCACAAGCCAATTTTGCTTTGGTAGATGAGGATTGGGTTAGGGATCAGTTAAGTAATCTGGACATCTATGGGTCCGGATGGAGTACACCCACGGGTGCTGAGGGAGCTGGCGGAGGTCATTGCTGAGCCACTCTCCATCATCTTTGGTAAGTCGTGGGAAACAGGAGAGGTGCCTGAGGACTGGAGGATGGCAAATGTCACGCCAGTCTATAAGAAGGGCAAGAAGGAGGACCCGGGTAATTATAGACTGGTCAGCCTCACCTCCATCCCTGGAAAGGTGATGGAACAACTTATTCTTGACACCATCTCTAGACATATCAAGGATGAGGGGGTCATTAAGAGCAGCCAACATGGCTTTACCAAGGGGAAGTCATGTTTGACCAACCTTACAGCCTTCTATGAACAAGTAACTAGGTGGATGGATGATGGTAGAGCGGTAGATGTGTTTTTTCTTGATTTCAGTAAGGCATTTGATACTGTCTCCCACAGCATCCTCATAGATAAGCTAGGGAAGTGTGGGCTTGATGATCAGGTAGTGAAGTGGATCAAGAACTGGTTGGAAGGAAGAAGGCAGAAAGTTGTGGTCAATGGGGCAGAATCTAGCTGGAGGTCTGTGACTAGTGGAGTTCCTCAGGGGTCGGTGCTGGGACCAGTGCTGTTTAATATTTTCATCAACGACCTGGATGAGGGAACTGAATGTACCCTCAGCAAGTTTGCTGATGACACTAAACTGGGAGGAGTGGCTGACACACCAGAGGGCTGTGCTGCCATTCAGCGAGACCTGGACAGGCTGGAGAGTTGGGCGGAGAGGAACTTGGTGAAATTCAACAAGGGCAAGTGTAGAGTCTTGCATCTGGGGAAGAACAACCCCATGTACCAGTACAGGTTGGGGGGTGACCTGCTGGACAGTAGTGAAGGGGAAAGGGACCTGGGAGTCCTGGTGGATAGGAGGATGACCATGAGCCAGCAATGTGCCCTTGTGTCCAAGAAGGCCAATGGCATCCTGGGGTGTATTAGAAGGAGGGTGGTTAGTAGGTTGAGAGAGGTCCTCCTTCTCCTCTGCCCTGGTGAGACCCCATCTGGAATATTGTGTCCAGTTCTGGGCCCCTCAGTTCAAGAAGGACAGGGAGCTGCTGGAGAGAGCCCAGCGCAGAGCCACAAAGATGATTAAGGGAGTGGAACATCTCTCTTATGAGGAGAGGCTGAGGGAGCTGGGACTATTTAGCTTGGAGAAGGGGAGACTGAGGGGTGACCTCATCAATGTTTACAAGTATGTAAAGGGTGAGTGTCAGGATGATGGAGCTAGGTTTTTTTTGGTGATGTCCAGTGATAGGACAAGGGGCAATGGGTGTAAACTGGAGCATAGGAGGTTCCATGTGAACATCAGGAAAAATTTCTTTACTGTGAGAGTGACAGAGCACCGGAACAGGTTGCCCAGGGGGGTTGTGGAGTCTCTTACATTGGAGATATTCAAGGCCCGCCTGGACAAGTTCCTGTGTGATGTACTCTAGGTTACCCTGCTCTTGCAGGAGGGTTGGACTAGATGATCTTTTGAGGTCTCTTCCAACCCTTAGGATTCTGTGATTCTGTGATTATGGACCTGCAGTTGCAACTAAACATAAATACATAAATCACTTGATCCACAACAGAGTGTTTTGAGTGTGTTAACCTGAAATGCTGAGAAGATTTCAGTGGATGTGGGCCCAGTCATGACAAGATGTAAGATCTGCACACCCTTCTTCAGCCCCAAACCACTGATGCCAGCACAGTTCTTCTGTCTAAGCGTCTGCATTAGGCTTGGAACTTTACACTTCCTGCTCTTCAAACTCAGACACTGGGTGTCTGTAGCATCATAAATCTGTTACCTTCATTTATGCATTAGAGAATGATTTGATTTAGCATCTGAGAAGACTCTGCAAACCTGTATTTCTGGCTATTCTGTTTCACTTGGAGTTGGGGACAATATGTGGTAATCTTGTCTGGATAACAGTAGAATTTTAACGGGACATGTTATGATTTCTTTATTAGGCTCTTCGGATAGCTAAATTATAGTTAAAATGCATTAAGAAGACCTAGAGCACACACAGCTGGTGGGTGTTGCCATGCAGATTCTGTTACTACCACATGTAGAAAAAGAAAAATAATTAAAAAAAAAAATCACATTTTTTTTCCTCACTTAACCTACCATTTCAGTTAACAGAATACATCACATGACTCAGATATTCAGCTACACGAGTATATGCGCTTCCAAAAGCATTAAAAGTAAAATATATCTCTGTGTCCGAGGTCAAGCACCTGTATTAACAGAACTGTTACGAAGCGCTTAAAGTTGCTTGTAGAATAACACTGCAGCAGGGAAACGAAAGGAATGCAGAGTTCACACTGCGTCACTTTGGACTGTTTGACACGAAGTTTTGTTGAGCATTACTAAGGCCAAACCTGGTCATGCTACTAAATTAGCAGACTCAGACGACCAAGATTGGTGGAGACAGCAAAAAGAGACTGAGAAAGTGAGTATAATTCAGTGTCTGACATCTTGAAGTGAACAGGCTTCTTGTTCTCAGAAGTGCAAGCTGAGAACTTGGATCCCACAAGACCATCTTTCTTGCATCAATACATCCTTCAGTGTTTCCCTACGACTTCTCCTGCAAATGTAAGCAAGTTGATTTTAGCCCAATTTTTATTTTTTAATTTTTTTTTTTAAAGCCCCAAACTGGAAAGCACTTAGGTGTTAGGCTTGCCAACTCACATGATTTCAGGACTCTTTCTCCCCGTTGAAAGCTAGGAAAAAGGGGCATAAGCTATTTCTTAGAAGGGCTAATGCACACTGAGAAAAACGTGGCAGGCAGTGGGTGCTCGAACACGCCTGAGGGGACTAGAAACCTTTTAAGTTTTTTCCCATGGAAATCTATTTTTGAGAATATTTTCTTAAGTGACTGCTCTTCATAGGCAATGACCTCTGATTAGACATGATTTAGTACAAGATTTTCTCTCTTTCACCCTAAAATTCACTATAAATTTCCAGTTACCTATTTATTATAACAGCATAATGTTATTTGGTCTTTCCAAAATGACATACTTGGAAGTCAAACTGACATCCTAATTACAAATTAAGCTTGTTACAAGGAATTCTTACCCACATACAATTTTAATACATGCCCATTCAGGAGCTCCAGGCACACAACTAGAAATGTTAAAACCAGAATTTTGCAGACTAGAAACTTGCAGACTAGAAATGAGCTTCTCCCACATGCAGCTTTTTCTGGCTGAGCTACAAACCCACAGAAATGATAGCTTGGTATGATTTGTGGTCATAAACTTCAACAGACCTCTATGAGATGATCCTCTAAGGAAAATATTATGCCAACTCTGCTTGAGGGAGGGGAGAACAAATCTCAGTTTTTCCTTAGTGCTGCTGTTCTGCTTAACTAAAGTCTGTTAACTGGAGGACAGTCACCGTAAACTACTAAACTATTCATTGAATTGTCCTGATCTCTTTAATGATATTGCCAATAATGTGCCTTAATGAGACAAAAAAGGCATCCCAGTTCAACAAATCACTTGACTGGTTGCCCCCTTGAAACCAAACAGAACTTAAATAGGACTACAGTGAGTTAAGAGATACTCTACACAGCTTGTACGTAATCAGGAAAGCTTGAAAGAAAGTCCCCATCCAAACAGATAAACTCCTTGCAAATATACACTTAAAAAGGATAGTCATGGTGGCTTTAATTGTTTTGGGGGGTTTGCTTGTTTTGTTTTTTTTTTTTAAATAATGTGAATTGATGGACTTAGGGATGTGTGGAATTAAATAGCTCAGTTGACTTAATTGACCATTGTCATTACTGGCACTGATGGTAATGGAAATTATTAAGAGTAATAATGACTTTTCTTCTTTTTTTTTTTTCTTTCAGCTGAAAGCTGCTTTCTGCCTTCTGGAAAAGAGGTTGGTGGTTTTAAACCACTTTCTGAAAAAAAGAAAATCTGCACAGCTTTCAGTGCCTGGTAATTTCTGTGCCCGCCAATGGAAACTACCAAAGCTCAGGTGGACATGGGAACTGATAGAATCTTCCCCCACAGGTGTGCAGAGCTTCTCTAGCATAGAATCATAGAGTAGTTAGGGTTGGAAAGGACCTTAAGATCATCTAGTTCCAACCATGGGGAAACCTGTGGCACCATGCTCCCTCCTGCAGATGCAGGAGCCCGTAAGTGGAGCTCCCCACGCAAGGGGAATTGCAAGGCCAATGCAGTTCAAGTTATCCAACTGCCCAAGCTCATTTTTCCATCACATTCAGCACCTTTTGTGGCTACAAGACAGGGAACAACTGAGTGGGAACTGCAAACTAATTGGATCAGCTCTTCTTCCTGTACTTCTATAAACTGGTGGTGGGTGAGGAAGAAACACATGCTAGCCGTGCTGCTGGGCATGCCAACGTCCTCCAGCCCCGGAACTGCTCCCAAAATGGTTCAACTATACTGATGATGATCAACTTAAGCTTTTAACAAGCATTTGTTTCAAATCTGAAATTACTGGAGATACTAAACAAAACTGTTACAAATTATTTGACAGTTACCTTAATTAGGCTAGGTCTGATTTAGTATTTCCAGCACAGTTGAAACTCTTGCTTTACTGTGGGACCATAGAAGTTTCTCAGCATGTTTGGTACAGCAAATGAAATTGAGTTCAAGCAAATCTATTAACACAGTTCAACACTTTCTACAGTTCATTACAAATAATAATTACTTTCTGAAAAATTCTTTCTTCACTATGAAAAAAAGATCAGTCAGTAAAAACAATACCAGTGAGGAAAGCTCAATTTTTACTGAAAGATTCTTGAACTTGTAAGGGTTTTTTTTTTTTGTACCTGCCAGCAGTCGCCATACATGCATTATATCAACAGATTTCAAAACCTGCCCAACTTTTTTCAGACAAACTGTTAACTATTACCTCAAACAATATACTACCAAAACTACCAAAACCAGCTCCCTACATTATTTCCTAGAACTGAAGTTGGCTACACAGACAGCAGAACCTGAAAAAGCAGAGCTATATATACCACAAGCACCTTGGAAAGATTCCTTAAAAGATTTATTATCTATTATTTTAAACCTTCTTTAACATTAGCCATCTGTTACTGTAAGCTTCCTAAAAAGGGCTAATAATTTAGAATGAACATTGTTTCTTCTTATCTTTGCGATTTGGAAGATATTAGCTCAGCTGGGGTCTCTCAAAGAGATATTTGATATAAACCATTCATAATTCATTTGAATATATACCGAGGTCAGATGGCACTATTTCTGTCTCCAGATGAATTTTAAGTGAGCTTTGTATTACTGAAAATTTTCTGGCATAGCTTTTAACATAAAAAAGTCCTTTAAAAAAATTACAAGAATATATCACGTAATTGTTATCTTTGTAGATACTGCCGTGGAGAAATCTGTATACTAGAAATGCACAAAAAGCTTATTCTAGCAATGTTCATGTGATGTGTGTAAGCTGAGGGATATTTTAGGTGTATTAATTGTTAATGTTCCTTCAATGCTAAGTATCAACAAAGACTGCCTACCTAGTTCTGTGCTGCTTTACTTCACTGCGTTGATTCTTTTGGATATATTTAACTGAAGAAGAAAAACAAATCGGGACAGAGGAGAATAAGCAATAAAAATAAATTCACATTCTAAACATCTGTATTATCTTCCTAAAAATCTGTAGAATTGTCTGGATGTCCACAGTTACACATAGCATCATTTGGTCATTGCCTTCACACAGTTTATTTCAGGCTATTTAAATAGATTTTCTTCCCTGTGTGCTGATGGTAGCATGTGATGACATTTTTGTTTGTGTAGGATGGTGCTGCCAGTACTATTTTGCAGCAGCACCAGCATGCCACAGTGCTCTACCTGTGCCTGCCTGCCTTTTCTCTGCCAGCAGAATTTATATACGCACTAAGGCATCAAAACCACATTTTGATGGTATCAACACTGTTAGACTTTAAATGTTGCTTTGAGGTTTGTTAATGTTTTCAGTCTTTCAGTGTTTGTTTATTACATTCAGTAAGTTCATTTATGTGAAGTAACCTATCTCTGTGGGCTATTTTTGTGTAGTAATATCCCTCTTTAAGACCACTGATTCTTTTTACATTGTAAACATGCATGTATTGGTAAGGTAATCTATTACATGCAATGTTGGAGTGTGTAGAGCTGATATGAAGGATACTTGCCTCGTATACATGGATCTGACCATATACAGGTATTTCTGCCAGGCATTGTGCTTTCTATACAGCACATCCAAAGCGATGACATATGTCCAGCTGCTACTGAACCCATAGGAACTGAAATGGTGGGCTGCTAATTAACATTGAGTAGGCTTGTCAGCTAAACCTATGGAAGAAGGTATTTTCAATGTTCTTTAAAAATACTGCAAAGGATATAAAAAAATTAAAAAAGGAAAACCACTGAGAATCTATACATGTGCTGAAAATTTTTACTTCAACCCAATTGCAAAAGAGTTAATTCAGAACCTTTCTTAGGAAAGAAATAAAGGGGAGAGAATAATAATACCATGTGGGCCAATGCAATTTCCAAATACTCAGTGCTACTAAGATTTAAGCAAACAGAAATTACTTGTGTCACTTGGAAGTTAGTGCCACCCTAGCACTGTATGTGGAGAGGAGGACTAAACAGGCAGTTTTACAAGGTAGACAGACTGTGGTCAGGATTGGCGAGACAAATATTTGTAAATGATTACATCATGTCTTAAGTACTAAAAGCATGTAGGGATACTAGAACTAATGCATTAAAATGGCTTTACAGCACCCATATTTATGTGGCTGCCATGCCCTCAGTCAAAGAGGGAGACAAAAAGGGAAAGGATTTACATACATCTTTACATATGCATACACAACATTTTATAGCCAGTTTGACTTGACTTCTTAGAATTTATCCTTTCTTTACAAACACAGGAATTGCAAAGTTAAGTAAGAGTTTAGGTAAAGTTTGATGTATTCCTGTCAGTGTTTCCTTCTTAAAGAAATGAAAATGGCTACTAAAAACAACAGATGCTGCATGAACAGTTGAAGCAAAGATATTATTTTTTCCCGCACTACCTAAGAGCAGAGAAGTTCACTCAACTTCCACTGTTGAAAAATTTGCTGCTAAAGCAGCATCACTTACCAGTAATAATAGAAAAAAAAAAGGAGTGGTGTGCTTGATATGTAATAGTCACGTATCTGGCAACTAAATGTTCCTGATACACGCTTGGTTTTGACAGGACGTGAGTGGATTTGCTATCACAGGTAAATACCAGCAAACGAAACCTAATTTGCTAAACATTGCACTATAGAGACAGTAGACTCCCAGGTCGCTCCTGAAAAATGAATTGGCTTAGCAAGAAGAGCACTGATATTGCCAGGACTGGCTTCTTCCTCCCTTCCTCTCCATCTCCTCCTCTTTTCTTTTTCTTTTTTTTTTCCCCCACAGTTGCATATTTTGCTTTTCCTTTTTTTTTTACTTTCACTTGCTATTGATCCCTAGTACAACAATGGACAACAGCACTGGAAAACACATCCATTATCTCCCTCCACCTTCATAACGTACTACACTCCATAGTGAACAAATTGAGTAAAGAAGGTCAACAACAGAAAAAAACAGAGAAAGTTTTCATGGCTCTCATTTGAATAAACTGTACTGTCCATCTGCTTTTTCAATTACACCATAAAAGTAAATAAACAAGAGAACCACTATGAAGTAGTAATCAAAGAGTAAATTAAATCTAGTTTTCTTCCTTTGCTCTTAACAAAGCAGTTTTAATATTCAGAGAAGGTTTTCTAACATACACCTACTTTTTAGGCTTAATCTTGTTTTCTGAAGGCGAGAACTGGGGAAGAGACTGCCAGACTGCATTGCAATAAACACAATACATAAACAATATAAAGTATAAAAATTACCAATATGAGCCAAACACCTTTGAGATCCCAAATATATGCTAAAATTTCAAACAGCCATACCCAGAGTTAGCAGACACTCCCAGTCAATCTCATTTTTCTATCTGTCTCCTGTAACTGCTTCAGAGATGAAGATACTATACATTACCAAACCCCAGGAGCTTTTCAAGCTTTACTTGAAAAGCAAGTGGTACATTATGGCTTTAAATTCTGAAATCTGCAGGGACTATAAAACAGAGTAAATTAGTTGGCTGGGTAATAAAGACAGGACCTGATCCCACAGTGATGAAAGAATTTCCCCTTGTTTCCAAACGACTGGTTCAGCCAGCTAGCTGAAGTATTAAAAAAAAAAAAAAGACTACTATAACCCCAACTTATTAAAACAGCGTGACCTTTGTCAATGCAGAAATGGGGGAACGGGGGTGAGCCCAGAAACCTGACAGAACAAGTGCTTTTGTTTAAATGCTCTAGATAAGGACTCAAGATGTCTTACCTTTTTTTTTTTCCAAACCTAAAGAAGCTTTCAATTAATATAATTTTAAGCATCAAAAAAGACAGAACTCTATTATCATAATGTTAATGAGAAGCGAGGAGGATACAGTAATCAAACTTTCATAAAAGACTCCCCTACAACTTCTATCTCAAATTACAGTTGCACATTTCACATTTGATCCAGACCCTTGCCAACTTTAGGTTGTCACACCATTCTTATGATTGAAATAACTCTTTATGGTGCACATATACAAAGCAAAACCAAAGTTGTTTGACGGGAACGTGTTGATGAGCATGGGACTGAGAAACTGAAAGAAGCGGTTAACAAAATGGGCAGGAGGTCTAAATATATGAGCATGGCAATAATGCAGCTTCACATATTAGTTTTCTCACCCCCATGTAGACTTTGCAGAACGCGTTGCTAAAATCACTGTGAATACAGGCTGACCTACAGGACATGGCTGTGCCATGTAGCAACTTAGCCCTACAACAGAGCAAAGCTTCTTCCCACTTTCAAACGCAGCAATCTGATTCAAGTACGACCTCAGACACTTCAGGCTTTGGAATTTCTAGGCAACCAATCATCTACGCAATTTCAGTTGCAAAAGTAATCTTTGCAGTATATTACAAATAATAACCCTTCTTTAAAACTGAAGCCCTTATGACATTTATTGCATTTCAAGAACTTGTCACTATCTGATATGAATTGAAATATTTCCTTTATCAAGTCCAAATATATTTCTTCTTTCGCAAGTACCACCATTTTCTTTAGAGCAATGAGAGGCAAAAGCTTCAAAAGGATTCCTGTAACCTGCTTAATGTTTTTGTAACTACAAAGATCTCTAGAGTTGCCACTAGGTTATTTAAAAAAAAATAAAAATCAAAACAATATGGAAGGATATCTGCATACAGGTACAGAGATGTAAAAGCCGCATGACTCTCAGATAATTCCATGCTCAAAGTGTCTTATTAAAATGCTTTATAAAAATATTTTATATGGATTCTCTTTAAAAAAAAAAGATGAAAAGGATAAGGGTATGACATTGTAAAGAAAATTTAAAAAAACTGGTTTCTACTCAACATTTAATTTCTTAACAGAAGCAAGACATTTGCTAAGAGGGGATACGAGATCAAATTCTACAGTCATCCCATTTAAAATATGTACAGACACAGTCACATGTGCACTTGCATGTGCACACTCACATGCACACACACACACACACACGCAGACCTTCAGCTGAAGCAACTGTGATCTAATCTTCTCTAATGAAGCAAGAAATCATTAATTCTAATTCTGGTTTTGGAGCAATTGTGCTACCCTCAAGAAGGGTAACACTGGGAATTGTAGAATCATAGAATGGTTAGGGTTGGAAACGAGGTTTTTTGTGCGTGTGATATGGTGAAATCACCCTTTATTTATGGCAACATACTAGACATATTTAGAGGTATTTTAAATGAACAGTTTCTGTAATAGAATGTAAAAGGTTACAATCTACAACAGAGCAGTTTCTGTAAGTTCAAACAGATTTTAATTATTATTATGTATACATGCATTAATGATTATTCAGTGCTTCAAGATATGAACTTCACTGCCCAGGAGCCTGTTATATTCCAAGTGTAAACAACAGACTCACACACATTTCAAGATCCTATATATTGGCTTGCTCAGCTGAATTCTTCTGCCACATACAGCATCCATTATATATTAACCACACGTTCTTATTGCAGATGGCTGGTGATAAAACACAGCTAATAACCCAGTATCTGTGTTTCCCAAAACATTTCAAATGCACAGACTTATCACCACCGATTCATCCTGCCTTAAATGAAGACAAACAGAAATGCTACAAAAGGCCTCCACAGTGTCTAACCTAGGGAAATATAATGTAAAAACAAACCGGTGACAACTAAATATTTTCACTGAAACTGCTGAAACAGGTTTTGTTGGTTGGTTGGCTGGCTTGTACGATGTGTGTTTTCTTTATAGAGGCAGTGAGATTTGGGGGGTGGAGGGGTGTGGTGTTATTTTTCCTTTCGTGACTCATCCAGCATGAAGTTTTTCTACAAGAAAATGTTCCAAAAATATAAAGTGATACTCAGAATAGTAGTACGTATGCAGATGAATTACTACACTCTACAACGTTGACTGACAAAAACCACCACCGAAAATGAAAACAGGCATCACGCAAACAGAAACATGATGGCATATTCAGGCAAAGATTGTTTGTTGTTTCCCCTTAACAGTTCTATTATTTTATCCCATAGGATATTTTCATCCCGATATTTCAGATTTCTTGTATAATATGAATGGAAACATCAAGAACAGAGGATACTTAAAACAGTAATAGGTTCACAAGGGGTGGAAAGGAGAAAAAAATGAAGTAAAAGGCTTTGCTTTTTTTTCTCCTTTTCATTGTAAATTTTAATTTTGGTGTTTTGTTTTAGCTGAGGTTCTCTACAGTAACAGGAAGATATGGGGGCGCGTGAATGATATTTTTGGCGGTGGGGGTGGAGGATTGGCTTTGCTCTCGATTCCAGGGTTTGCCGAGCGCTGAGGAGCAGTGATCACTGTCCCATAACTGCAACATCACTGCAGCGTTTCCTCCGGTTTGACAACTGCCAAGTGTGGCGCCGGTGCACAGCACACACCAGAAGCTCTCCCCCCTTCCCCTCCGGAAAAGCGAAGAGGGCTTTCCACCTGAGTGACCAGCCTGACGGACGGCCGCCGCGGCCATCACGCTCGCAGGATGAGCCAGCTCCCATGAGCTGCCCACGCTGCCAGGCCAAAGAAACCATGATGATGGTGAGGTGGCCGAGCCAAGGCAGCCCCACAGGACCTTTTAAGGCAGAGGTGGCAGCGTCCAGCTATGACCATAGGCCACAGAAGAACCCTCGTGTTGAGCAGGACTACAGGAGGTCCCTTTATCAGCGTGCAACATCAGCACTGTGGTACTGACAGCCACCCACTGTTTCTCTTCTCAGAGCTGCTGAGATTGGTCGCAACTGATTTATCTTATGCTAGATTATTAACTCAATGATAAACACAAGCAAAAGTTGCTTTGGATAGGTATGCCTGTTCTAAGTGCAAAATGCCAACATATTAGAGCACTTAACAAAAATTCACTATTTTCATTGGCTTTTGGCTTACTCTATAAACATACTACATCATTTTGTAGGATTTTTATTATTATTATTACCATTCCATATTCCCGTTCAACTTGAAATGATGAATACAAAACCGACCCAATAAGTAACAAATGTATCCACGGTGACCAAACAACAAATTCTAAAGCACAGCACGGTGAGTGAAAATTAATAGTTATTAAAACCACTCCATCAAAATTCTGGTGCAATATAAAAGAAAGGCTTGTGCAATTACAAGGGTCACAATAAGTTTAGTTATTTGAAGGCTCAGCTCAAATATTAGAATATACATATTAGAATGTAGTAGAATAGTAGAATAGCTCAGCCCAAAATCTTCTTGAAGACTTCAGCTTTAAAGAAAGCAATAAACACTATACTGATTCCTGAATTTAACACCTTTTCTCTCTGATTGTTAAGAACCTCACTTCACCCATTAACTCATGCTGTATAGTAATCACACTTTTGGAAGGTTAGGTCCATGGTAGTTTATTCCATATTTATTTCAATCTTAACCCTGTACATGTGTGTTCCCATTATGCCACCTTCCCTCAGCAGCAATTAAACAAGATGCCCAGAAAATCATGCAAGATGAATACAAACATGCAGAAATGCTTTCTTTTTCTTTCCTTCCTATACTTCTGGTAGCCTAATAGTAGAATATCCCGAGACAAGAAAAAAAAAACCACAGAATTCTTCACTAATAGTAAATTATTTTTTTTTCCTCAGAAAATACAAAATCCTGATATTGTCCACATGATGTCTATAGCAATTTTAAGTCAAAATAGGTGTGCGATGTATGCAATCAAGCTTTCACCCGGCTGTGTGCCATACTGCTTTGTGCAGTAAGTGTTACAACAGGGACAGGTGAGATTACAGATGTTCTGGCTTCTCACAGACGGAGCAGGAAAACACCCAGCACAGCCACAGGTAAACATTATCCCCATCGACTCATGCTTTGTTATGCAAAAGACAGAAACAAGAACATTTGTTTGAAACTTCAGATTAAAGGAAGCCTCAGACTGAACAAAGCAGACTGAGAACCTGCCTAACAGAAACTTTCAGCTCTACTCTCAGAAGTGAAATTTCCTACAGAGCAGAAAGAAAACACAATCCAGTCTGTTCCAGTTAAAAACCTGTGTTGCACCAGAAAACAAATATGCATGTAGAACAGTGGTTTATATTTTTTTCAAAGGAGTTACACCAAAATAAGTTTGATCATTGTCACATGGTTCTGAAAATTATATACAGAAAAAAAGATAGAATTAAGTACCACACAGCTAGCATATTCCTAATACCCTAACCCTTATAACTTCAGGATACCATAACTTCTAATCCTAGTACACAGGCAACTGACTGTAAAAAAAAATCCATCTTGTGCTTGCAATGGTAGAAAAATACTTCAAGGTAGAAAAATAACCCAAAAGAAACAAATAAGAAATTAACCTAACGCCAATGTTAAAAAATAGTGAAGAGACTTCATCCAAATACTCAAACCCTATACCATAATGCTTCTCTTTTGTTCCTCAGTCTTTGCAAAACATATCAAAGCTAAAACATTGCACGTTTATCTCTGAAAGGGACTCTGAACAGTTCTGACAACACAGCCAATGTGTATTTTTTCTGTTAGGGCAGACAAAATCAATCTGCATTAACAACTGATGGGTTTCACTGTTAAAGACACCCCCCCCCCCCCCAGTATTTTTTTATTTTATGAAAATAAGAAAATAATACATAGCATGTCAGAAAGCACAGTACTCTTGTGCCAGGGCTCAAGAATATTACAGAAGTTCATCTGTTCAAGTTTGAAGAGAACTCCTGATTCAATATTTAATGAAACTGGGAAAGCTGCTTAATGTCCCAGAAATCCTCCAACTCTCTGCTCTGTGTTCACTATAAGTATTATGCAGCTATAAATTAACACTGAAGCTCGATGAGATTTCAAGTAGTCAGGAATAGTATTTTTCCATCACACAACCCAATTTCCTATTTCTTTTTCTTGCTATTTAGCAGCACCAACTTGCAGCATTATATCGCAATTGTACCTCCCAGCTCAGTTCTGCAGCACTAGCACTACACTGCTTAGACACAGGTCTATGCTCCAGCATGTTTTTAGGGTACGCAGCCAGCTCAGCTGTAAGCCTAAGGAAGATTTCCATCAAGCAACAAAACTAAACTCTGCACAAATATTTCACAGCTCCAAAACCTCTAAAGGCTTAAAATAACATGCATTTTGTGGTATGCTAGGAGCCAGCTCCACACCGGTGATCTGCATAATGCAGAGTACTTGGCAAACACACCACTGCAAATAAAGGATTGTTTTGCCTTTGCATCTCTGAATTCTTCAAACTAAAAGCTGAATGAAATACCAAGGCTTATTGTGCCTCCCCACCACAGACAGTGCGGTAGCAGCTTGCCCATTACATTAAGTTCGCCTAAAACTTCCCATGCCTCACAACCATTTCTCATCCGCTCTCAGCAGATGAAACACAAGTTCATTTAAAACAAACTGAGTATGAGTTCATCTTATCTGGCTTATTTTTCAAGCTGCTAAAACTGTGCTGTAGCCCACTCAAACAGAAAATTTCTCAGACAATGGAATCCTTTCAAACTGCAAAGCCGACAGGATTCCCCAGTTGTCAGTTTTAGGTGCGTGCCAGCACGACATGTTCTTGAATCTGAAATTTATAATAATCACTCCCATTGATAATGTGAGCAGAAGCAGAATTACATCATAGTTAACACTTACCAAAATACATTATGTTTCTCATTAATCACGCAGTCAGGATCCTACCACTGTGTATTCAGCATTAGCTCCCGCGCAGGGCTGACATGTAAAACGGAGCTTTTTCATTCTACATTATGTGGAAATTTCCCAGCACAAGAAGCGTGAGTGAGCAGTGTGCCTCCTCAGGATGAGCGCTTTGCAGGCAGTCTTATCCCTGGTACAATCCCTGTCTGATTTAGCGTTTACTCCGGCTGCATGCTGCACTGCCCATTCTTACTGTAATCTGACTCCTCCTTCTGATGTCCTTGCTGTGCCTGTGACATCAGGGCTAAGAGTACTACAAACAGATCCTTTCCTTAACGGGCTAGCAACGACATGCTCTAAAATCACAGTTAACCTAACTCTGGTTTAGGGAAAAATACAAAGAAAAAACCCTTCTAAAAAAAAAACCCTTCTGAAATGGTATGTAATCTTTTGCCCCCCTTTTCTTTTTTCTGGCAGCAAGCTCACTTAGTGACATAACATGCTGAATTGCATAATAGATGGGAAAGACAAAGCGTATATTGTTATTTTTCTTTGAAGGGCAGGCTCCAGGAGAAGCCCGAAGTGCCCCGACTCCCCAACTCCAGTAGAAGGCAAAGATGCTTTGCACTTTGCAAGATCATGTCCCCGGGGACTATTTTTTTTTTTAATAAGTCAATAATTCCATTTAAATAAATGATTTTAATCCAAATGTTGGCTAAAGCTCAGTCTGCCTCTATTTTTAAAAAGCAACTGACAAATAGGTAGCTCAATTTCAGTAGAGCCAAACTGATTTTTTTAAACTATGATTTCTCCGCATGAACAACAAAGCGCAAGGATGGGAGATGCACGACAGCAAGGATTTGTAATGGAGTTTACAACCTTTCACCCTCCAGGTCTCCAGTTCCTTTCTGGCCCAGGTTGATAAGTCATTAGCAGATGGTAGCTATTTTATTGTGCTGTGACAAATGAAGTGGTCCTAAGTTTGTTGTAAATAGGTCCCCGCACAGTCTCTGCTGCTATATGAACTCATAGCAGCTTCAGAGGGAGACTGACCAAAGAAATACCAAAACACTCTCCCCCTTCCGAGCGCAATGCCTTGGGATGGATCTGACACACGCTGGTGTGGCAGTGTGGTGAAGAAGATGCGGTTTGTATTTATGCACGTATTATGTCTTTTCTATGAGTCTATAGAGGACATTGGTTTCCTGCTGTCAGTCTGGCATGTATCACTGACAATACACTTAAACTAGATAAAGGTAAAAAAAAAATGGACAGTATGCCGAAGCATTTATTTCATTATAATAGGTTCTAATGGGATGAATGCTTTTATTCTACAGGAAAGAGGATGGCGGGTGTAATTCATTTAAAGCTCCACTTCTTATTTGTAAAAGCTCCATGCAATAACTATTATTTCATGAGGTCCAATCACTTAGGACAAAATTATGCCACCAGCACAGCAGCCAATGAACGCTCCACTTGCAGCAGAAGAATTAAGGGCCCTGACATACATCACTGCTACGCACGTCTCAGCAGGATTCCTCCGCAGCATTGCTCTCATGAGGTTTCATACTACCTGTATGAAAGTCACCAAGATTAAACACTGCTGGGGGGAACTGGGGCATGAATTTCAGTCCTGTCCCTCACTGAAAGCCCCACAGCTCTCTGTTTCTGATGCCTTGCCTTTCTCAGTGCCCTTTCTTATTCCAACTGCCCCTATGCAGAGGCATACCTGAAATGAGATCAACTGAAAAATAAACAGCTTCACCACTAAAAAAGCACACAGTGCAGAAGCACGCTTTCAGGCCGCAGCGCATGAGGGATGAAGATCAAGACTTCTTGTGTGGTTCACACTTCCCAACAGAAACTTAAATTGCGCAGTTCCTAAATTGCAGTGACAAAATACCACCTAGAAACCCCTGGCGGGGGGGAAAAGAAGTTCTTCAGAAATGATGCCAGGTATTTTAACTAGAGGGTTTGGACAGCAAGTAACAGAGGGTATTTGTGGCACCTTCCTTTCCTCTATTTCATCATTACAATGCTTATTCACTTCTACTGCATAGGGAAGGAGACCTTGCTATTGGAGACAATACCACCCTCCAAGGCTGGTTTAAAATAGCTGAGCCACTCTAATATCTTCTGAGCAGTAGGTATAAGCTACTATTAGGAGCCTTCTGCAGCACAAATATTCCCTCCCTTCCCCATACCGAGGGTAAAATCTCAGAGAATCAATTCACTATGAAATCCTTCAGCTCCTTTGCTAGCTCCAAAGTGCTTTTGCAGAGCCACTGCGTGGTGTCCTTCAGGGCAGTCTGCGCCCAGGCACAGCATTTACCTCTTAGGCTGCATTTACCTTATCACAGAAAAGATTGAGATCATTCTACCAGGAGACACACCCTTCAAGATGTAGGCTACCTCTAGTCTTTTCCTCCAACCTAATATGCCTGATCCGTGCCATCGACAGCCGAGAGCCTGGGTACAGACAGCGCATATCTGTGTAGGGGTACATTTGTAGTCAGGCAACAACCATGATGCCTTTAAACATGCTTTCTTGAGCTGGCTGCTCTGTTACAATACCTGTTGTACCAGTTTGGTGGGGTCTGATGGACAGTGTAAACAGCAAAGTGCCAGATCTATGTATTCTCCACTACTTGGTTCTGAATGTTACTTTCAATTTTGTTTTTCCCTTTAGGATGCAAAACAGTCAGGACTATCTCCCCCCTTTTTGCATCTTATTTGCATTCTTACAATAAGCATACAATTAAAGCAGTCAAAAAGAAACTAAAACAAGAAGTTTTCTTTAATTTCTTGGCATTTCAACTATCAAACACACCCAAGGGAGAAGGAAAAATGGTAGCATCTCCTTGAAAGCAGTCACAGCCCAAATTCACATATTCCATGCCATCATTTGCACACATGCTACATTAATAAACTGCAAAAAGGAGTGTCAAGCAAGGGACAAAGAATAAATTTTATTCCTAGCATAAGATATTGCCACTGCCAGTGAAAGTGAGGATTAGGTTAGTAATTTCAATCGCAAATGGTTGGTGTTTTAACTCAAACCTTAGGACTCTGATGAACACAACCATGGGGAAGTCAGGAGCAACAAAGACGTGTGTGTCTGGAGAGCTGAGTAGACCTGGTCTGGGCATGCAGGATCATGCAAAATAAATGAACAAATGAGCCCATGACGTCAGCCCACGGTGAAAACTCCCAGTCATCAACAAGCCAGCACAGGCTAACCAGCATTTAGCTTTGCTACACATACAAGTCAACTGCAAAATTAACATATTTTCATGCATGATTCATCTATAAAAAAAAAGCCCCCCAAACCAGTACAATTCAGCAACACCATAAACATAACATGAAAAATATACCTTCTGCTGAAACAGCTACCTCACACCTTTATTTCTAATAATAGAAGTAGTTTCTACTCCCCAAAATCCTCTCCTACCAACCTTCTTTTCTTCCTACTAGCATCTCCACCTCGATTTCCTCTGCTCTTTCTCACCTTGACAACCCCACTTTAGTAGAGGGTTTGCCACAGAGGACAGATTTTCAAAATGCAGACTACTCCAAAAGGCATTACCTCCTCAGAATAAACAAAAAGCAAGCTGAGATTACAAATGTCCCAGAAGTGCAACATATTCCCTCCATTTCTCCAGAGCTGGGAAAGCTACAGGATACCCCACTCTCCTGACTTGGTCTAGAGCCAGAAGGCCACTTCGTGAACTAGCTGTGATATCTATGCTTTCTACTCATTTTTATCTATCCACTGATTTACACAATGCCTCTACTGCAAGTATTAAAACCACTCTCAGGCATGTCTTTTGCTGAGACCAATTAATATTTAATATTAATGCATCCAGTTAATTCCCTAGGATTCCTGGAAAACTCTCTTCCAGTTTTGAACTCTCCCAGGAGGCAACTAATATTAGATTTATACCCGGACTTTTACCAGTTGGCTTTGATGAATTTCAATTAGTGAGGCTGACCACAAACCTTTCCTTGCAAATACAGAAGCGTATCAAGGGACTCTGCTGGCAGAAATATAACAGTAGGCAACAAAATATGCTAGTGACACAACATTTTAAGCTTATGCATCATCTGTAGTAGGCTAAAATATCTCTAACACTTGAAATGTTTCCAGATTTTCATAAAACAAATTTTATCTACTGTACAGAGATAGCTATTAAGAATAAAAATGCACTGTGCTAACAGCTGTTTCTGAAAATAAAGGGGATGAAGCAATGTAAATTACAGTTTACCTACTAATTTGCCAAAAGCATCTCAAACCTAAAAGATTCTTGAAAGTAAGTAGCACTAGAACTTCTACAGAATTTGGAAATTTATGTCTTGCTGATAATTCATTCCTAATAGTACTATAGTAACCACAGTGCAGAAATTAAAAACAGCAAACAAGCCACAGCTTTGTAAGGCTCCAAAAGTAACTGAAAGTGTTTCCAAGAGCACATATTTTTGTGCCTCAACTCAAATATACTAAGTACATCAGCTAGAAATTAGGTTTGTTTTTATTTTTTAAGCCATCTGGAGTAGTTTAAGACATACTACACAATAATGTGGATTTTGTGATTCGTTACTAATCTCTTGAGGTTATGTTAAAGGATAAGAAGGGAAGGGGCAAGTTACATTTGTATATTTTAACTAACCATAGAGGCTCATCTTTGGTTTAGCACATTCTCCACTGGCTAAAACTACCAAATGTTTTTTTTACCCTTGACTCAGAAATGTCACTTCTGGAAATCTGCAATATTTGTCACCATTTAACTGCAGCAGTACCCAAAGGAACTCTGTACTGCCACACGTGAATACAACTGGAGGAACTTAATTAATCTTCCTGTCACTTCCATGATGCTTTTCATTAGTTTAGCTGCTATCTGATCAACTGTTCCATTCTCTATTGGAAATGGCTAAACAGAACCTCCTATAAAAGCGTTTTCAAGAGGTAAACAAAGACCCACCTTTGATTTTGAGAGCCTTTACAAATCTTTGCCATGCAGACTTTATCTGTTTAATAACAGTAACTGCAGCACTGTTGTTTTTAAGCAACTGGAATTTTCTACATACAAGGTGTAAGAAATATAAATAGCAACCATATGCATTTTTGTAAGCTTAAAGCTATTCTTGCGGTTTATAGTTTGAGCACAGATGACACGTGTTAATCGAAAGGTCATACTTCTCTGAATTTTCTTTCCATGAATATGGGTAGTTATTACACAAAAAAAACATAATGCTGCAAGCATAAAACCAAACTGACATTTTAAGCAGTATTGCTGCTTATTGTTTTACTAAGTGCCCACTCCTGCCATCTTTTGCTCCTATGCATGTGACAAGATTTGAGATAATTAATATAGATGAGCACAAAAGTGGTGCAGAAGCTTGAGTACATATATTGATACAAATTTTAAAGAGAAAGATGGTCTTAAAGGCAAACAACAAGACCGATAAGCTTGTCTGAGTCCACATCAAAGATATTTTCACACACACACATACAAAAACCCTATTATTTTTTTCACTCAAAGAATGAAAACTGGAACTAGTGATAACATAAATTCCAACACACATAGTCTATCCTTTGTTCCTCTTTCCCTTATTTTATTTCTGTACTGTGTTTAGCACAATTTGTCTAAATAATGTGTGGGTTTTGAGTAGATCACATGTAGACAATCCCTCACTACCTTTGGTGAGGTGAACAAATTAGTGTTTGAATTTTTATATCCATCTTTCTCACACTCTCTACACTTTTGTGACATACATTTCAAGAGTCATCACCATACCCACGCATTGTATTTTCCAAATTTATAAAATTATGGTATATAAATTTAAACTCATAAATGTAGATGTGGGACTGAAAAATTCTGTATAGCTTCTGCACTCCATATTCTTTTATTTTTTGCACTGTGATTTACAGGATGTAATCCATTTGTAAGTCCAACCTGAATTCTGCATTTCTGATTGTACCATCATGAATTAGCTAAATTCAGTATGTAAAGGACCTGTCAATAATCCCTTCTTAATCAGGTGTGTACATGCCATGTGCTGTATGGTGTATTTGTTTCAAAGAAATCAGTAGCCACAACTATGCATATCTATTATTTCTAAAATCATCTTTATCAATCAAACGACAAGTCTCAAGTAACAAGCCCAGATATTACAGTGAAATGGCCTATTTATACTGCCTGTTCTGGCTGTTTATATTTGGTTAAACAAAAATAACTAATATTTATTGCATTATTAATTAGAGACCTTTTCATTTTGCTTATAAATTATAGCGATGTGATTACTGCATACGTGTCAGTTAAATTTCAGAACCATCAAATCATTAGCACGCTGGTATTATTCCCCTGTGGTTTCACATGGGTGCTTTGGGTTTTTTTAGGCAGGGGTGTTGGCGGTGGAAGTTTTTGTTTGGGGTTTCTTTTTTTGGTTGGGCAGTTTGGGGTTTGGTTATTTTTTCTTTCAAGAATGTGCATCGATAAAATGGGAATCTCCTCAGCAAACCTACTGATTCTAAACTGACTTTAGTGCAAGTAACTCCAGCTTGACATCTTCCTGCCTTTCTTCCATGTATTTTGCGAACTGCCTCAGCATACCCATGGCATGAGGACAGTACCAAGCATTTTTCAAAAAACTGAATAAAAATATTTCTTTAACACTTACATCTCTTTCAAATCACTTGTAACAATCTTACTATCTCCATCTAGTGGCTTATAATATTAGGATTTTTGTTCTTATTAGACTAAAAACTTTATTTATTGTCTTTTGCCTTGCCAACCACAGATCTTTCATTTCCTATTTTTGGCTTTCCCTATAAATTTTTCCATACTTTTTGTTTTTAATTTTTATAGATATTATCCACTTCCCCTGTTATGATTTTGTTCCAAGCTGCTTTTTGATTTCCAGTTGCTGTCCTCATTTTGTGCTGAACCAGAACAGACTTCTAGCCAAAACGTTCAATTTTCTGAACATGAAATGACCTTTTTTTGGTGGTCTGGTGGCCCCTAGTTGTTTGAGGAAGTGTCAGTTTTCTTTCCAAGCCTTTCCATACTTTTTCCCAATCAGTTCTGCTCCTCATCTTCAAGAAATAAAACAACTTGAAACACAAAATATGTAAAAGATTTTATCTGCATCCTGTTTGCTGCTATAGAACATAATCAAATCAGTGTTCACACCCTTGAGTCCCTAAATGGAAAAATTTCAAGACACAGACATGAAACAATACTCCTTTATTTTCTTGATGCTGTATAGAGCTGTTTAAAAAAAAAACCCAAACAAACAAAGAAAAAAGCAATGCAGCATGATTTTACATTTCCCAGTGATTACGAAGGCACCGAGCTATGATTTCAATATATAACTGCAAGAGGCAAATGCCAGCAGATGCAATCCCAGGGACCTACAAGGGTCCCTGAGCAGAATGAGTTGAAGAGCAGGTGCAGTGAATTTGAAAGGCCAGATCTGAGAGAGAATACTGGAATAAGAGCCTGTTGTTCTCAGGGTAACAGGGAAAACTGTAAAGTGGACCAAAAGCCTGGGAGCTTGTCTATACAGGGAGAAACAGAAAAGTTTTTATCAGTGGCCCAAAAAGAAGCGTTTGGAGAAGTTTTGCTCTGATTCAAGCTTGGTTTGAGGAAGTTCATCAGGAAGCATTCGTGCCAGTCGTGGGAGCTGGGGTAGCTGGAGCAGTACCAGCAGTTCAGACAGAGATAAGTGAGTGGGTGCAGAACACCTTGGGTTTTATACTGGATTGATAGAGAGAAGCAAAACTACATCAGAGACCTAAGCCAGGAAGGGACACAAACACTCGCAGCTGCACAGCACTACAGCCTCTCTCCTGCTTTGGAAAGCTGAGCTACTTTGCAGCAGCACCCAAAGCATCTGCAAGATGCCAGCATCATGTCTGGAACCAAGAACAGGCAGGAGCTTAAGACACATCCAGCTGTAAGTACCAAAAAAGGAGTCATCTTGACTAAACTAGCCAGTGCTACAGGTGTCTCATGGGGTAACTCATCCCATGGTAAACTGTTATCTGAGAGGAGGAAGATCAGTTCCTCTCTGCAGGTATTCCTTTCCACTGATTCACAGAGGCGTATCAACATTTAACTTTGGTTAGACAATGCACTTTTAGCCAGTTAAAGGTAGGCAGGAGAAATTTCATTTCCAGTGACTATAAAACAGTTTAACTAATCTCACAGAACATCAACATGCTGTGTTTGAATTCCCCTTTAACATCCAAGTTTAATATCCAAGATGTTGCTATCAAAGGAAATGCTAGCGAAAGGTGAGCAAGTTACAATCTATCAGAAACTGCCATGCCAAAAGGGAAGGAGGACAAAATGCCAGCAGACAAAGCACTAATTTGAGGGTATAAAAAGATGCAAGTTACGGTAGTGTTCAACTTTTCATGAGACAGTTTTGAAAAATGTGTATTGTTTTTATTCACACCAACTGAATTTGATTCACGTGTCAATGTGTGAGCATTTTACCCATGCAAAGAAACACAGACAACGAAAAAATTGTCAGTATCAGTGATACTCATTTTTTTTCCATAGTAGATCTCACTATAGGTAGGGTTTGACTCAGAGACTGACACCAATGTTTTTAGGTGTATATGTGGGTGCCTACCTGTGAGCTCAATGTCTAAATTCCCATCAGAGCCAACAGAGATCAAATTGATGCAGTCAACAAAGAAGAGTTACGCACCACATCTGGATATAGACACCAACTTTGGTCGGCCAAGTCTCTCTCCAACCTCCATTAACTGTAACTAGAATTTCACTAATCAAAACGGGAGCTTAAATACCCAACTCACTCACAGATACCTATACACAGGTACCTAACATACGTACTCTTGAGAAACACAAGCTGAATTGCAGCCAAGGCTTCCAAACCTCTCAAAGAGGAGAGACTGGGACCCCTGCAGATTGCTCATACCCATTGAAATTCAGCTCCATCTGGGATCATCACAGCAACTACCAACTGCGCTCAGCAGCACTAAGCAGCAATTTAGAACAGAACATGAACAACACCTGCAAGTGAAACCAGCATGAAATTTATACAAGAAGAACTGAATTATCTCCCAAGGAATTAACTATAACATGAGCTTGAGATAAAAGCCTGGGCTCTTATGTGACCACACAGTGCATTAATATTCCATCTTATGAAGAAAAAGCCCCTCAAACCCCAAACCAAACAAGACCAACAACTGCAAAATACAAGCAAACAAACGAAACCCAACACAGATCAAAAATGCCTGTCTCAAAAATATACCACACTACTCCTGAACGACCAAGCTGGCATCCTACAATAACCATGTTCCACTACAATCCCTGTGGATTAATTTACGCTATTTATGCTTATCTATAAGAAAGAAAATGGGAACATGTCACAAGTGGCTGTTAGATGACATAGCCATTTAGTGTTAATACTGAAAAGAAAAAAATGTTGATGATCACCCAGAAATAATTTATTTCTTTTATATTTCAAAGGCCACAGTACTTTTCTCCTAGAAGGGAGGGAGGGGAGGAAGGTACTGCTGTTTAGGATTCTCCCAATAGTGTTCAAATACATTCCTACTTGGCTTGTAATAATTAACAGTAAAAGGAGAGTTTTCATCTCTGTTCTCACCTTTTGATCTTATTAAGAGAGCCTCCTGCCATTCTAATTCAGAATGACATGTAAGAAAAAAACTCCTGTCTGTATCTGTTCCTGATGTTCTTGTTACATCTTTTTCCTGTACAGTTTCTTTTTGATCTGGCATACCTCTGAATTTAATTATCAGGTTTGAAAACACCTTGCCATAATAGCAGTCTATAAGTAATTCTGTTGCCCACAGCTGAATGAAGACTGTATCCCAAAGACAAGCTCTCTCTTCGATATGCACTTTTCAGAGCCCATCTCAATACAACTGTATTTATGCCAAAATAATTAAGAAATGGATAATTTTGTGACATGACAGCCTTAACAGAGTACTGCTGCTGGTTTTAGATAATTAAGTGATTTGATTTTTAGTCAGTTGGCCACTCAGTAGATCTAAAAATAAGTCTAGTTACTGTAGGTGCCTAAATATGGATGTAGAGACAGAAAATATCAGACCTTACCTCAAAGAACTTTTTCTTGTCTGCACTATATAGATGAACAGTATACCACAGATGAAGGTGTAGATTATAGTTTAACTTCATAATCCTACAATGTACTGACAACTGAAAGAATTTCAGCTAGGTTTGAAAGCCTCAGCTGTATCTCTCCAGACTCTAGATAAGAGGCAACTGTTCCAAGCATACTGACAGTCTATGAACTCATCTTGGACAAGAGGGACTATGTTATACCAACACAATCTCATCTTGCTGGTGTTAAAGGAGGAAAAGCTGGCTGTAGAGATGTCTGTATCTCTGCCTAGCGCTGGGGAATGATCTGCAGATAGCAGAAATAAGATGAGTTTTTCATGAAGATGCATGATGGCATGCTGGACTGCTACACTCACTTCATTTGCAGATCCTCTACTTTCTCTGTATGTAAAGAACTCACTGTCATTTCATCAACATTTATGTTCTGACTGCTCAAACAGACTTGACTGCAATGTAAAAGTGACTTCTAAGCTCATCTGTGGCCTGCAGTGATTTGGCAGTTTAGTTTTGTGCAATAGAAACTGCATCACTTTCAAAAAAGCTTTCACAGAAAATAGTGTAAGAAATAAAAGTCCTCGGTAATATTATTTTAAGCAAAAAGCCTGCCCTGCCTGTTCTATCCCACTAAATATAATTTATCATGTTCTATAAATTGTTGATACTTTTTGTACTGATGCATTTTCATTACTTATCTACCACTTCCTTCCTTGATCACCATCCACCAGAGCATTTAATCAAGTAATTATTTTTACCAAGAGTAATTGTCTATACATTAAAATCCACTGGGCCATGTTTCATATTTGTTTACATGTCTTAAAACCAATGCCTAAGAAGAAATTCAGGAAGCACTCTGCACTAGTAGTGCAATGTTGCATAAAGAATGCACACATGCTCATATACACACCTATTTATATTCAGCCATATGCACACATCTGTGCATGCAGTGTAACATGACAATGCTAGATGCTTTCTCAGATGCATAATTAGCTTGCTGCACAGGTAGTCACATTAGGATTCCTGTTTCTCCTTTACTCTTTCTCATCCTTGCTCAACATGGTGATCTTTCTTTCATCACTGGAAATCAGGGCAATCAAATTTTAGAATTAGGAGTGATAAAATTTGCATTCCATTGTATTATTTTTTACTTTCTATGGAGTATCCCAGAGACATTTGATTAGAATGAGGAAAAGGTTAAATATAATAGTCAAAATTTAACAGGTTACAATATGATTAGTGTTAGGAATTGTCCTTAGTAAAGTCCTAGTGGGTTCCTACTCATTGCTGTTGGACATCAAAATTTGTCATGACTGATTACACCTCTGACTTCTGGGCATCATAACTGTTTTACTCAGGTTAGAAACCTCTTTCCCCCTCCCCCATCCTTGTTAACATCACAATCAATGCATAAGAATAAGAACTAACCATGGTTTTAGTCAAGGTCATTGGAGAGGGTCTTCCATTGAGTATAAGGCCATTGGAGCCACATGAAGGATATGCAGATTAGTCCCAGCTGGAGATTAACCAGCAATCCTCAGGCTACCCAAGGGTCATCCCCCTTACTCAAGGATTAATATCCACAGTTCCAAAGCACATGCTTTACCTCCTATCACCTGTCCTCATCCATTTATTACAGAAATTTAGATTACTGTCTCCTAGACACTTGGTGAGTGCTTTAATAAGCTTCTGATATTATCAATTCCTGTCTTATGCTATGAATGTTTAGCTCTACAAATAAAGACTTCCCGAGGACAAATGATAAAACACAATCTTCAGAATAGCTCTCCTGTGTCAGTGGGTCATGAAGGATAGCTACGACCAAAGGAAATATCTTGGTCTGAATCAAAACAAACAGTTAAATCTCTCCCCAACATCCAGGTAAGGTACTTATAAGTCTAATGTTTTGTTCCCCCTTCCTCCCCCCCCCCCCAAGGTAAAAATGTAAGCACACTGTTAAAATACAATTCTCAACTGAAAAACTCAACCATAACATTGGTGAATAAATTCCTGCTAGCAGATTTTGTATATTTTGATAAATAATAAAGTGTGGTGCATGTGTTATTCTTAGATGCTAGTGGAGGGAGGCACAATACCCTGTTAGGTTTTTTAGGGTTTAAGTATTATTTATTTATTGACTTTTCTTTGAAGTTAGATAATTTTTAATTTAAAAAAATAGATTTATATAAGTTTAAGGCAACAATAATCACAGAAGAACATAGTTTAGTGGATTTCAAGTAGTATTTTATGATGAGTACTTTCAGGGTTTCTTTATATGGTGGTTTTTTTTTTCTGTCTAGCAACATAAAAATAGCAAACTTCAAGAAACAGATTGTTCTGTATATGTTATATGACTACTTAATCTGATTTTTCCAGTGGAGAAGCAGATGAACCAGTGGTTTGATCCTGCTGTTGCACATACTATGTATTTCATGGTTTTTCTGCTACAGTCTTTTACCCTTTTGTAAAGGGTCATTTCAAAGTTTTCACAGAATATTTTCTAAGGAAAGGTCAGATATGAGAGACTACTAATGGATTAGCCTTTGTTCTTTTTTCCTTGACTTACAGGCATTCAAGCCTGCTGGAAGATTTTGTAAAATGACAAATGCAAGAGCGACTGACTGAACAAGAAACACCCATTACTTTTGAATGGGGCACCACAGGAGCTGCAACAGTTTTTAACTAAAAATTACAAAATCTTTAATTTATGGAACTTTAAGGAAGGCAGATGTTAAGTACCACTACTACATCTGTATATATTTTTAGATGTATCAGAGATACCAAATTGTGAGATAATTAGAGCATATTACATGAGTCATCAAAGCATGTACATTCCAAGGGAGGCATAATTAGTCATTTCTGATGACTGGCTAAATACTGTAAACACCACTTCACTGTCAATCAGGGGTCACACCATGAAGTTGTTAAGGAACAAATAAATCATTTCAAGAGAGGTGGTTTGACTGTAAAGCTTCTCCAGTAGGAAGGCATTGCAAACCAAAGATTTCTCTCCATTTTTAATGGTAGCTAAAGACTCTTTCAGTTCAGCAAAGCTAAATGACTCTTGCTCATCGACAGCAAAACACTGGCACCTTTTGAAACGTCCCCACCACCAGTGCCAAGACATGCTTCATAGAATTAATCTGTCTGTACCCTGACTAATGAGGTCCTAATTTACCAGACTTGAGGCACTCATAATACAAAAGGATCAAAGGGCATGAACATTTATGATACAATATTAATATTTTTTTCCAAGAGCTGTTGCATTCTAACTAGCTGATCTTATAAGATGGGAAACAGTATAACCCTGGTTTGCAGATGAAATGTGGGTTTAAAATATAATTAGAGAGATTAGCTAGAGACAGAGAAAAGGCTGAGCCCCTGAAGCTCTTGACTCCAGGGCAACACTCAGCTCACGCTGTCTCCCATCATATAAACAATAAATCCAACTGCAAGAAAGCAGTGTACATAAAACCTGTATTCATCTCATATTGCTGAAAGAATATAAACTAAATGGTTTACTATGTTGTAAGAAAGCACTGACTCACATTTTCCTTACACTATGTTCACTTACATGTTCGGGGGGGTGGTGTGTGGTTTTTTTTGTAGGTTGACCCACCTGCCCCAAGACAAAACTGGGAAATTTTCTCCTTGTATAGCTTCAGTGAGACTGTGGAAGTTACACAGGGGTGAACTTGACCCAAATTGTATCAGGAGGAGGCTGTGCTGCTAATAATGGAAAAGGTCTTCTGTTCATTATGTCACTATTGAGTAGTTTTCAAAGAAAACGCTTGCAAACAATTGTTGTCAGCTTTCAAATGTAATTTCATAATACTCTTGTGGCCTTCAAACATGCTACATTTTCATCCTTATCACCACATTAAATCACATTGCCAATAATGTCTTTGGGACAAATTTGAATTCTTCAGGCTTGAATTTAATTACATTATGTAAACTAGGAAATGTCTTCAGTGTGCTTTGAGGGAATAGCTTATCTTGGCAATTGTTAAATTCTGTTGTTTAAAATATTTGCATTTTGATAACTTCATTCTGCTGCATACAGCATTTATTGATCTTTCTCAAGAATCCATTTTCAACATAGTGCATTATATTTATTTTTCACAAACCCTTGACTGGAGTATGTAACCATACAACATTTAAGGAAAGAAATAAATTAACACGTTTTTGCGAGCATCAATATTTTATTTTATAACAATTATAAGATGAGGAAATGCATCCACATGCTTCTCTCCCCCAGACACAGTACTTTAGTGTACACCCTGGAATATAGCAATGTTACCTTAGTTAAATTTTTTTCACAGAAGGAATAGTTACATGGCATGTTATCTGTGATCGATGTTTTTTCTCTATATATTACGATGCATTTACTACCTAATTTGACTCATTCGGTATATGTTTTGGTTTTATGTTTTTTTGTTTGATTTGTAGGGTTTTCACAGCATCTTCGGGAGCTCTCTTTGTCCTTCACCTCCTGATTTCTGTCTCTTCAGACTTCCCCCCACACACACACACTCACACTTATGGCAGTGATAACTGCATTTCCAGACACAAAGGATATTTTTTTTCTTTCGTATTTATTATTTCAGAGAACACACATAATGTGGAAGCATTTTACAGTCAATCAAGACAAGTCTGCCTTCCACCTGCACTTGAATGAAGCTCTTGAAATGCATGAAAGACCAATTCCAATTAGGAGGATTGCAAGTAAATATTACATACATTTTCATCATCTATCTAATGAGAAAAATATACACATCTAACAAGGGCATGCAGATTTCCATATCCTTTTTAATTCTTAAACTTTAGGAAACCAGATCAGTATGTGAAAAAGCTCACTTCACAGCTTGATATTAGCAAATGAGTAAGACAGTATTTCCAGCATGCAGTATCCATGGCCAACTGTTCTGTAAACATCCAGCAAGCCTAAGCAAAAACATTGCCATGAAAAGTCTTCCTTAATAACACCACCACTTGTCAAGTCTGGCTCCAAAGTGTAGTTGTAAGTAATGGCACCCTGTTAATATCTTAGCTTATTTTCTAAAGATAATAAATCTCCCCTTCAATGCCTACGCTAAATCCCCGTATCAGATTCACTGGTAGGGTAGATCTTGCATAAACAACAGAAATGAAAGATTATTGTAGTTTCACTGTGGAAATTTTGATCAGCTGGATGTTCCCATGTAGCAAATAGTGTTCAGCTGCACACCACATCTGCTCTGGCACACGTGTGCCGAAAAAGAGATAGGGGCTTGGCCAGAAAGGGCGCTTTTTACACAATTTTGGATTCTACTACATTTCCAGCAGTTAAAGTATAGGCCAGACAGTTTTGGAACCTTGCTCAGGAGTATACAGATGAACAAACATATGTTTATAAACAAATCTCATTGCAAATATTGTCACTGAAGTATTCTATATGCCTTTGGGATTTGAGTTCTTTCATGAAGTGTTTGATAATTTATAAGACAATTCCTGAAAACTTCCATGGGTTTCAACCAATTTAAAGGAAAACTGGAACTCTTATCATTGTCATCAATTTCCACAGCATGAAAAATAAAATGAAAATAAATAAAAATAAACATGCTTTTTAAGTTTTGTTAAGTTACATTAAAAAATGGATTATGGGGTGGTTTTGGTTCGGGTTTTTTTGTTTGTTCTCCCCCCTCCTCCATCAGGTCATCTTACAGAAGATATGCCATAGAGTAAGCAAATTTACTTGAAAAAGAAAACCAGAATTTCACAGTTTGCTGTCAGAATATGCCACAAAAACCATGCCACTGACTTGCTTTTGGGCATCTGTCTGTCTAAAAGTGCTCCTAACAATAAGCAGGGGTATGTCATTTTAAAAGTATATGACATGTAAGTACACATGAAATCACAAAAGACTCTAGATCCCACTTACTTCAGGAACTTGACCACTTAACTTTCGTTAACAGCTACAAAAATGCACAGGTGGCTTATATCAGTGGAGCAATGCGCTTTGCACCTAGACAGTTACTATCTAAATAACCATAAAATTCTTTGGCAGTGTTGGCCTCGGTCCTTACTTGTAATGTCTACAGAGTGAAGCTGAGGGCAAACACAAAATGACACGCAACATCTAAGTTACGTGTTTCTGTTGAATACCTCACATATTTGGAAACTAGTCATGGCACTGAGTTTCAGATTTTCAGCTGTGACCAGACCCTCTGTATGTAAGTGTGATAATATAACATCAGCAAAGTATCCTTTATAAATTTGGATCAGAAAAATAAACGTCAAACCTTCTGAATAACACCTACTGCCACTGTTGAATCATCTCCTACCAGGTACAACTTGCCATCACAGTGGTGACCCAGGCTGACAATGTGGCCTTTATCCTTCTGCTTGAGGAAAGGTGTCTAACAGAATGTTCCCATATGTTCAGTTTACCTTGCATAAATTACACCCAGGTAGACAAATGCCACGTTCACTCTAGGAGGCTGATTTAAAACTTCCTGGTTTTACTTCCCATTCCCAATGCAACAGTAATCCTGATGCTACATCATATTTCACTGTGCTGGATGCAGTCCCTGAAAGGATCTCTTTTAAATTGGCAGAAACTAAATGATTAATACAGTATTGATTACAAAGAAGTTTGCAAGTACTGTTGCCAAGCCATTGGTTGCCATACTTTATCAACAGTCAGCTCTCTGACAGAATCATTTGATGCCTCATATACATCAACTACCTCATACATTCTTAAACAAGATTTAATGTATATTCTTCAGACAGAAGTAGTTACTAAGGATAAAATATGTGGCCATCAAAAGAAGCAATTTTTCCCTATGCTGGAAATTCTTACGTAAGTATATAATCACTTGCATTCTGCCTACATGACTACACATTGAAGTTCATTAGCTTTATAAGCAATGCTCTCCTATTCATAAGACCACACGCAGAATTTAATACAAATACAGTTTGTGCATAAGGCTAAGCCATCTGCAACAATCTTGCATTTAAAAATCACCTTTATGTTCCCATGTGATGTTGCTGAGCCAGATTATGCAAACCATTTTAGAGCCACTTTAGGGATGTGTCTTAACCATGTGATAAGGATTAAAGAATATAATCCAAAGTGGATGCTGCAGTATGAGCCACAGTAATTTCTGGCAGCTCCTCTGTTGCTGTTATATACAACAACCATTAATTTTAAACATGCTCTTTCTACTCTTCCTTTAGAAGGAAACAGTAAAAATAAGAAGAATCAGATCAAACATTTCTTTAATTTCACCTTCAACCTAGGGCCAAGATGAAAGCCCCAGCCAACTTCAAAGCCTTAACCTAGGAAGCACCATCTTTTACCCTGCTGGAAGTCAGATTTGGGGACACGGATTTGGAAGAAATTTTCCAGGCCATTCTCTCTCTCAGAGAAGCTAAAGCCATTCCTGAAATAATTTGATTGACATGCATAGACTGAAAATATAGATTGTAGGCAAGTTTTACAGAATACTTTTCTGCCCCTAGCAGACATTATAGACCTCACTATGGGTTTATCAGGATTACCAGACTAATTTAGCTAGCAATCTATATCTTTTGTACAGGTGCTTATCAGTCTGGCATACGAACGTTATCACTTAGTACAGTTTGGGTATTAACTGCTACCAGCTTTTTAAAGTATAGTAGTACCAAGTTGGTTTTGGGCTTTTTTTATTTTAAGTAAAGACAAAAAGTATTACTTGTGAAAATTTCTCAACTATAAAGTTGCCACTAAGTTCCTTTGAACCAGTTTTCCAGAGAATGATAATTACTTTCAACACTGTTTCTCCAGTTTCTTCATTTTTATCTGATACACTCACAGTGATTAATACAAAATTTCAAGCAAAAGGCAGGCAGAGCTAAAACAAAGTTAACAGTGGATTTCTTTCTTAGTGCCTAATTCAGCCAAGTTGAAGCATTTCTTTGTGTAGTCATTAAAGATCAATGCCACTGCTGTTGTAATGATATTTATTTCTGCTGTCTGATACTAATTTCTATACAGTATGCCATGAGTATCTTTGGAGAAAAGGGAGAGATTAATTCCAATTTAGGAGAAATTCTCAAAGTGCTATGAATCTTGCAGCCATGACACCTACTATTGATACTTGTTGGTGACACCCAGATAAGCTCTTCTAAATTAAGAGCTCAAACACCTGCTTCTTTATGCCAGTTTTTCATAACTTCAACTCCACTGGTTTCAGTCACCAGTGGCCCTACACTTTTATATACATATATATGCACAGATGTTTATAGATGTGAGCAAGTGAAAATTGCCTCCAGCATCAAAGTAACACATTTGGTCTGATCCCTTTTTTATTCATTAAAATTACTTGACTAATATTCCATTGGCACTACATTATGAATCAGAAGTTGCAGTTCACAAAAACATTGCCCATTAGAATCATTTTTGTCCTTTAATGTCGAAGTCTGCACTTCACCAGATGCCTTAAAATCATACATCCACCTTCAGTCAGTTATCTCAGAATCAAGCTAATCTGGTACACTAGTGTGGAGGGGGAAAACTTTTATAATGCTTCCAATTGTGCAGTAGCAGTGTTCTGGAACAGTATTGCACTAGCTGCGACAGAATAATAAGGCTATTTATATCTTTAGTGCTTGATAACTCTTAAAACTAAGTTACATCTATGTAATTTGGGGGGCATCAAAGCTTTTCAGTGTCTGCAGAATAAAAGTATGCTAATGAAGTTTTTTGTGTTTTGTTGTGTGTTTTTTTTGTATATATAAATGAATGTTATCTTTCAAACCAGAACCAAATTCCCTAGCTAAATCTCTGAATATAATTTCCTGAATTTGCGTGAAGTACTCCTTTATGTATGATTATTATTATAGTGGCTATGCTAAAATAGCAAATCTCTTATGGTCATTAAAAACTAACAGTTGCCTTTTAAGCACATTAGTGCCAATGTATTTGTCTCTATCACAAGGAATCAGGCTATGCTTTGCTGACTTATTATCAGAAAAGAGTCTCATTTGTCTTTTTTTCCAGATGAAGTTTTGTCTACTTGGTTATATTTTTAACATAAAAGCTAAAAGCAACTGTATCTATACAGTTGAAATATAAATTGAACTCCATGTACTATTACCCATGAATCTACAACAAGAAAAACTTTTAAGAGTCTTGTGTTTATTACTTTTTAAAGGAAAATAGTGCTTATTCTCATATTTCCAAATACACAAGGGGTATGACCCGAACGTTCATTAGACTTGACTAACAAATATTATGATCTCCAGCATATGGAAAAATTTCTTTCTTGACTTCCACTTTTCCAAACTATATGGCATTTAGCAATAGGCCCAAAACAGAAAATACCTTAATGCTTCAAGAACATCAGGAATGGGTTTAATATACTTCTATGAAACAGGAAAATAGAGCTTGTGTGGATGACAATCTATCCTCAATTACAGCAACTATTTCGCATATGAACAGAGAGAAAATACACATAACTTCTTGCTAAAGGAGTCTTCCTATATGAAAGAGTCAGCTTAAAGAAAAATACTGATTTGGATATATTGATCCTTAGACACCAGGCATGGTAAATTGTCGACATGACTGCCGGAGCTGCCCTTGAAACTGCTGCATTCCGGACATTCAGGAGCAGTTTTCTTTAGATATTATCACTTACAAAACCTGAAAGCTCATAATTTTCTAACATCTATAAAGACTTTTTTTTTTCAAATGAAATTCTGCTATTCTACTCAGATTTGAACTATGTAAACACACCTAATGTGTGTTAGCCATCACAACTGAAAGGCACAGGGCAAGGTGAGTAATGGCATTAGGAACTGGACACCTAGGCTAGAAACATCAGCGTTTCATATGGATGTATTCAGGTATGCAACTAACAAAAGTTATGAAGTTAAAACATATATAATGCTAAGTTGGATGCCTGGATTATTCATACCCTGCATGATTTCTGTGAAAAGCTATGGGCATGGTAGAGACTGTAAAATTAAGAGAACAGTTGTACAATCAATGCTCTTATTGATTTTAGAGGAGTGATAGCAGTCTTGGAAAGCTGACCCGGGGAAGCCAGTGTAGCTAAAGAAATGGGCTAATGAGGCACAGCCGTAATCTGAGAGAAATCAGCAAAAGGGAAGAGCTGTGCATCCTCTGATAAGCAGCATGAGACAGGTTACAAATGCCAAAAGGTGAGAGCAGGGGGACTCCCACCCCTGACAAATTGACAGAAAATTCTCATTGCGACTGGGGCTCAGAGCAGCCTGGGACAAGAATGAGCACCTCCCTCACACAACTGGCTTCAGACTCCCACTGTGAGGTTTAGCGTCCCACAAAGGGGTGTCTACCATTTCAATTATCCCCCTTGGCCTAAGGCCGACATTGACCTCAACAATCCTAAGCAATGCAGAGGAAATTAAGGCTACACTGATTATTTAACTCCCTCATGTTAAAGCTTTTTGGTTGGGGGGTGGGGGGGGTGGTTTGGTTTTTTTTTGTTGTTTTTGTTTGGGTTTTTTTTTCCCCAAATTTGGTAGTCAATCGCGTAAACTTCTGCTTTGCCTGAACACACAATATATGCTTTTTAAACCTTAAAACTTCACTAGTGTGAAAAATTAATGCTGTTCAACTGAGAAACCCAAGACACATTAACTGAGTCCACTGTTTCCCGAGAAGCAGAGTCCTGTGGGCAGACAAACCCACAAGAGCTTGCAAACGAGTCTGAAAGTCTCAGGAACCACAATATGCTTCCCATCAAGCTGCAAGAATTAGTTTGAGAATTCATTTTTTTTATAAAGCCCTGAGGAAAGCCTCCCTTTCTAGGTGTAGCTCCATCCCTTTGATAATGTTAAAATGAGATGAGCCAGACATGCCACATAAAAAAAAACCCTCCAGTGACAGGACCTGTTAGAGAGTGACTTCACTTTCTTTGCTCACAAGGGAAAGAGGTATAGGATTTGCTATTGTTCTTTCCCAAACATAACATATTGTATCTCTTGTCCCAGCTAACCTCTCGTTATGTTCTTGGGCAGCTGAAGACGGTATACCCAAAGGATACTCAAAGCATCCCAAGGGCTTTAACTGTTAAAGTAGAATGAAAATAGAAAGAAAGAAAGAGTCAACAAGATATAACAAGTCTTCTGTATACTCTCTATAGCAGCCAGTTGGGAGAAAAATCATTGTTTTATTTAGTTTATAAAATGTTCATCAATAGGTATGGTCCAGGACCCTGACAGTTAATTAAATTCCAGGGGTTGTTTATAGCTACCTTTCCATTTGATCCCACCTCTTTCCTTAACTTGTCTTCTGCCTTTGGACATCTACAGAATTTTTCTTAGTGTTAAAAATAGAAAAAAAAGTCTGCCTATATTAGGTGTGTTATAAAAAAAATTGCAACTTGCTCTTCTCCATCAAACTATCAGCTATTAAGAGTAGCCACTACTATCTGTACAAAAGTAACACTAAAACATCAAGCACAGTTTAAGGGGTTATCAGAGTAATTTTAAAGAGAATTAAAAATACTTTCGTATTCTGAAATTTATACTGTGACCCCAAGCCTGTTTTAACAGAGAACAACCAGAAAGTATCAATATAAATGGGAATAGGACAGGACCCCAGGGAAGATTCTAAATCCTATGTGGTTTTTATATTGAATCAAGGTGAAGTATCCCATTTTTGTCCTAAAATATACACAATATGTTTCCAAATAGTATTACATACCATATGCACATACGCTGAAGATAAGAAACCAGGCAAAAAAAAATTAATGCAGAAGTGAATGAACTTATATCTCAAAATGTAATCAAAATAAAATCAAATCTCCAAACAGCAGCTCAGCCCAATGACATCTTTTTCCACCTGCATTTTGTAACCATATTACATTTGCACTGTAAAACCTGGTTTTGAGAAGTCATGAAAAGCTCACTGGACATGAATTCTGCTAAACCATGGCTCTCAAGCAAAATGTCTTCATTATCCCATTTCCAAGCTCCAGATAAAATAATATTTGAAATACAGCTAGTTGCCGAATAATTATTTAGACTGCATATTCCAGGAAAGCATGCCAGTAATCTAAGGTTAGCACTCTCATAACACTGAAGTCTTCCAGTATAAAGCCAGTAAGAAGGATTTCTTTCATTAACATGACAGTACTTAAAAAAAAAAAAAAAGAAAAAAAGGGAAAACCTTAAACAGAAAACTTTAAATCCTGCTCAGATTTGCATCCTTACCCATTCTCAGGCTTTACTGCTCCTATGACACCATTTAATCCATTTCAATAACACTGCACTCAAAAATTATTTAATCCTAACTTACTATACTTTTGTTTTCTCCAACACCTTTCACTTTCACCCCACATTTGTGACCAACTAGGCATTGCTAGAAATTTTATTTTACTATATTTATTAAAAAGCAATTTAATTCAGTAATAAAGAAATTGCTATCTTCATTTTGTACACATTAACTTTTACTTTAAACAAGTATTATCAATAAAGAAGTACTGTTATATTTTATGAAGAACCATATTTATCCCACAGACTCTCAACAAATAAAGCTAAATACTTGTACAATTTGAAAGGCTTGCCCCTTTCTAGCATTATGCTTTTTTCTATTTTATGAGCACTGCAATTAGCTTTCTAAACATCACAATAAATTACTACTCTTGAGTTAAAAATCATTCTGACACTTTCAAAACAAAATATTTATCCTTTCCATTATGAAACAAGTAGAAAGACTTTCCAAGTATTTTTAAGGACAATTCTTCTGAAGTAACTTTCCCGACTATCATTTTCTTTTATACTGGGTCAAACTAATACTAAGAAATTCCTTGGAGGATTCAATGTGTTTCAGTTTTCCTGTAGGTTCTCAAGTCCATATCTTGTATGACTAAGGACTGTGACTACCCTTCTGAAATAGCCTCAGTGAAATATTCAGTATATAAAAATACTGTAAAATATTTTATTCATTGTAAGGAAAAATTTGCTGACACTCTGCTTGCAGAAGTATCAACCACCATGAAGTGTCAGCAAATCTGAGACTGTAGGAACTTCAGGGAACCTCTGCTGCAAGTATTTCACATTTCCTACTCTAGGGCGGCTTTGTCAACCTTTGTCCAGCTAACACAGAGCTTGAATGGTGGCCCATATGCAGGATTTGCAAAATTGGAAACCGCCACCAGACATTCCCCTTACTATACAGAGAACTCAGTGCAGGAGCCAGAAATTAAACGCCTGAAGACTTGTGTCTCTGCAGTTGTCAGCATTTTGGCAGGGCTCCTTAGGAAATTAAATACTAAGTAGAAATCCTAATATACTACTACCAATACTAACATAAACCTGTAGGATCTTCAAGGCTTTTGAAATCTGGATCTTAGTTGGTCTGCTGAAGCCCCTTATTAAATAACACATGGAATAATCTAAAGACCTATGGATATATAACACATAGAATAATCTATTATAATCTATAACATTCAAGACTGCTTTATCCAGAATAAATAATCATGTGTTTTAAATTAGGAATACTAACTGTCAGTCCTTTTCTTATGAATCTTTTAGATTCCCTAAACAGCTGAGGATGACACAATCATGTTACATGCTCACTGCTAAACGGCAGTGGTGAGAAATGAAAGTCAAAGCACAGACAGGGATGCAACCATTTGTTTAGAAGATTCAATTACCACTTCCATACAGAACTCAATTCACTACCATTTCTGACACTGTTTCCTATTGTTGCAGCTTGAAATTTATGGGAAGGGCTTTTCCTTTTCACTAAATGGATCCAAACTGGTAGACTTCCTGTCACTTAAAAAGCATGTAGTCAAAGGCAGTGTTTAAGCAACAGACACTTTCAAATAAATAATGCAAAGCACTTGAAGCTACCAGTGTAGTTGGCAGAAACAACATAATGTTTATATATCCTGTCTGGCTTGACTCAGGCTAACATATTAGGCTTCATATGCAGTACAGGCAAATAAAGCACACAAAGAATTACAGTCATACCTCATGAAGATTATTCTTATAGAAATAAACATAATATTTTGCAATATTTATTGCTTTGGTAGTTACATCCTATACCTCATTAAACAATGAAGGCAAAATAAAGCTAACGTTGTGTTGTATGAGCTTATGGCGATGATTACTTAAGCTGGTACCACTACCTCTCTCAAGACTGCTCTCTTAGCCAAATCACAAGATCTCCCTAAACTGAAGCCAAACATGTCATAAAAACAACTTTTATCATAAAACTGTTGTAACTTCCAGGTGTTGCAATGATCAGCAATGGAAGCTTAGTCACCTTTGAGAAGACACAGCATACCCTGTTTGATTAGTACTTCACATGCTATCCTGACAGAGAGGCAGGTTATAAAATCAATGTGGAAACCCCACACTCTTATCTTCTTGACTGCAAATATTATAGGTAAGCTCTTTTTAAAACTTGCTTGGGCCTTCAATCTTAGATGCTTTTGTTTATAACACTAAGAAAAATGCATCTGCAAATACAGAAAGATGAAATAATACAATATCATAGAGGCTGGAAATTCATGCCACTGTAGATAATATTCTATCATTTTATTTTAATAATTTTAAATTGGTGAGTAAAACCCTAGTATTTAATCACAAATGCTTTTTCTTGTGGTCAATCCAAGTTCATGCCACATTAACACGTTTCCTGTTAGGTCCAATACAGTTTGCTCTTTTTTAACCTGTATGACTGAAATCTGGAAGGAAAAATAAAACCAGAAGCAAGCACTGACTAGTAACCAAGAGACTAGAACTGTAAGTAGCATGTGAATTATTCAAGATCAAAAACACAAACGCAGTAAAAGATGGTGCAACATGTTGCTAATTGCCCAGGAGGCATAAATTCCAATTTTCTCTAAACAATACATAAAATTGGTTGAGTCAACAAAAGTTATTCATGCAGGATAACATGTTTAAGTTTAGATTTCTTGCTCCATAATCAAAAAAATGTAAAGGAGTAACGATTCACTTGCCTACAGCCAAGTTTTCTTCCTGCATTTCTAATCCTTGTAAGGCTCAAAACTCTCCCTCTTGATACCACAGATGAGAGTTTCCCCTGGCATTTAATTAAAAAAGGAAGGATATGCCTGTGTAGGAATGGAAGCAGAGGGGGAGTAAGTGCATCTTCCATAACTGTAGTTTTCCCAGTGTCTAACTGTGACTATGGTGTGGATGTAACACCGGATGATCAGAACAGCCTCTTTGTAGTACTGGAATCACACCATAGGACATGACTGAGGAACATGATTACAGTTCTGTTAAAACTCAGTGAGGAGAGTGAGAGTTAACACAAAGTCTCTGCCACAGCTTTCCTAAAGATGGAAAAAAAACTGGCTGTCCACTCTGCTGGCATTCATGTTTAACTACAGGTAATCACTTCCCTGAAGTGCAGCTGGGATGGAAAAAACATGAAATCTATTCTAATCAAATCTATTTAATGCAAAGCTTTAGCATGATTCTGGCCTAAGCAGCTATCTGCCCTCAGTAACCTTTCATTGCCACGACGGTGAGACAGAGCAGGTCAAGGCATGTTGCCGTAAAGGGGAGCCTTGACAGTAACTACCACAATTCTGCACAGAAATCCTTCACTATCTTACTTTGTGGAAGTACCAAAAGGAAAAAAATCACTTAGATTTGAACTGAATAAACACCTGGTTTCAACTGCTTCACTCCAAGTGACAATAAGAGGGCAAATTCCAGTGAAAACCAGTACAAAAATAAAACCAAATCATGATGAAGTAGACCAACATGAATATGAGTTACTTTTTGATGGCAGGTGCCCACAGTTCACATTTTTGCCTGGATTAGCAGCAAGGGAACACCCCCCTTTCTACTGAGAGACTGCCTCCTGCTTACACCAGCATGAAAACACATGCTGGAAGTTACTACCCTGCTCCTGAAAACTCAGATTCATCCCACAGTACCTTCAGTGTCTCATTCAGTTTCAGCACAAGACTGAATATTTTCCTTCATTGAGAAAAACAAACACGCATAATAAATATATGCAATGACCATTCCTGGAGGTTCCCAAGGACCAAATTAAGATTTGACCAGCTCAGTCAGATCTCACAGCTGACCCTGATTTCAGACACAGGTTGGACTAGAGACCTCATGAGGTCCCTTTCAACATGAATTACACTGATAAAATAGTAGGTATAATGGATATTTTTAAATCAAATATTATCACCTTCTATATTAATCTTGAAATCAGAAAAAAAAAGGCAGATGTTCTTGCAAATTGAATGAATCATTTCTTAGATTAAACAGAATCATTAAGACAACTACAACTGCTCTTTCTACTCGTTATTCTCGTCATGTCTAGCTTTAAATGACTGTAATTGGCTGTGGTAGAAAATTTGTCCTAGTACGTGCATGCAAGTCAAATCCCAGTCAGAAACTCCTCTGTACAGCAGATGAATATTCATCATGAATGCATTTATGAAGTGACTATTCATAAATATTTGTTTCCCAACATGAGTTTCAAAAAAACCCCCACCTACTGAAGTTGTGAAATATCTCTTGATTCAATACTTGTTTGTATTGCACTCCTTGCTAGGGCAGTGTCAGGACCTGTCTCCACAGGGGAGCTGTTATAAAATACTGTTTATTCCTTTCAGCACATAGTAACTATTTTGTGTCAACACTGTCCCACATCCAGAGTGTCTGCCTGAAGCTTAATTTTTGCCCACTTTTAAGGCAGCAGTAGTGGGCAGGAATCATTGGAGTATATTCCTGAAGTTTCACAAGCTCCTTCCTGCTAACTCGTGCTCCTCAAGCACTCCTCTCCTGTTGTTTTCAACTCCTCCAGTGGAGCTGAGAGCAGATCGCCATGGGAGGTGCAGCCTCTCAAGTGAGAGCCAGGGCCCTCCTGCACCCCAGATAAAGAGCTCCTCAGTGTACATGAGTACGAAAGCTTCTGCACATGTTTGCACTGCAAAGTCAAAAACCTAGACTTAAACCACAGGTAAAAGACTAGATGCTTAAGCAACCAAGCTGAGCTGCAGCTCCTTCCAACTCAGCCAAATGGCTGCTCATCCTTGAAAGTAACATGTCAGGAAGCCCAAAAAAATGAAGACTTTGGTCCATGTCCTCACACAGGAGGGCATTTACCTGCAAGTTTTCTCCATAAAAAGTAGTGATAGCCTATTCAAAATAATAACTCTGAATAGCAAAAATCCTCCTTTGAGGAACCATCAACCACAGAGCATTTTGAATGTGTTCACAGAAATACTCTCCAGTCTTTCATCCTTTCACGTTAGTACTGATCACTTTGCATTCCTTGACACCTATTTAATCTATACTGCTTCTTCATGGAACTTACATATAGCAGCTGAAATGTTAAAGGGATTTCACATCAGATCACCCAAGAGCAAAAACTCCAGCTTTTATGAAAGGGATCTACTGCACAGTGAAACATTAGCCCGACACCACAAAAAAGTAAATAATTAATGTTACATTACACATTTAAGCTACAATGAAATAATACAGTAGCAGCAAGATGGGAGATAACACATTTGTACCATAAGCATCATGTATCATTCTGTCATATGTAAACTATTTATACATGTGCATTATTCACAGCTATTCCTCTCCATGTATTTTTAATTGTTTTGTTTACAGGATAAAACATGACTTTCATCTTGAAATAAGATACAAAGTAACTCTTGATACAAGCCATCATTAAAACAAGCAAAATGTGTTGCAATGCCAGCTGTTAGTGAAGGGTAAGGGTTCAGCAAAAAACAAACTCAACAATCAATCAGGTGAAAAATTAACTAGCTATTAAGAAGAAATAAGTTAGCACTACTCGTAAATTCAAAGTAGTGGCTGAAGCTATTTGCAGCCAAAGGAAGAACAAGTAGGACATTTTCCTATACCATTTGTCAAAACTGCTTTGTGTTGTTTTGATGCCTGCTTCTTAACTACCATACCCAACACATGTTCTTACTTGACTTTGTCTAACAAACTGACAGAGCCTTATGATACTAACCATACAAATAGTAAAACTAAAAATAAAATAAAAATAACTTTAGACTTACTTCAAATTTTGTATCCAACCTAAAACTTACAACAGTCTGACCTGTATAAAGGAAAATAATTACGGGATATTAGAGACCTCACAAATTACCTTTATGTACCTTTTTCTGAAAGCACATAGCAAAGCATGTCTTCCATGCTGAGAATTCATCATCTTTCAAGACAAGCATCCAGCCCCAGTATTGAATTATGGCTTGAACTCTCATCTTTTTTGTCTTAACTCGCATCTTTTTGGCCTTATCCATAAGAGAGGAAAATGTATCTATAGTCACAAAAGCTGTTTACAAGTTTTAATGCAAAATTATTATTCAGTGGGGAAAAAAAACAACAAAAAAAACCAACCCACCATTTCTGAATACCTACCATTTTTGTCTCATTTCATGATGGGAGAAACTTAGATTTCAACTGCTTCCTACCCAGAGGCTCATGTCAATATAACCTCTTTTCTCACTTAGTCTTCCATAGCTTGTGAAACAAGCTTATGTGAAGGCCAGAAGATCAGAGAAATCACACAAACTGTGAAATTCTAAAAACTTAAAAATACTTAAATAAATAAAAATTCTAGTACCAACAAAGTAGTCCATTAAATTCTCATCTTTTTTTTTTTTTCTTCTTATGTTGGAGAAACATATTTGTCCTTTTTAAAATAAATTTGCAAAAGCAAACAAACTCTCCACATTTTTAACAGACCTTGTTTTATTCTCCAAGTGGTACCAGCGCTCCTATTATCAGACCTTTCTACAGCATTTAGCAACAAGAATCACCAATAGCTCTATGTTATTTCCACAGGGTCCATCCAACAACTGTATAGGCCTTTTCACTCACGTGAAACCCAAAAGTTCATTATTGCCACTTCTCTGCCCCTGTCAACTGAAAAGCAGCAAACAGTTCAGTTCTCTCTCCCTTTTTATTCAGTCAGAGGTGGCTAAAAAAGCTGATGAAACAACACAAACCAGAAAACCAGCAGATTACAGATAACACCCAACGTTATCTATTACAGGAAAAGAATTTACTCGGTGCCTAGCAAAATCAGAAGTTCAAGGAGCCTTGAAATATGTTAATAAAAAAGAGGCTGTTGTTACTGGAGAATCACTTTCTCCCTTCCACGGTATTCCCTACCAAAAAGTATAGTATTTCCTATATTTCTTCTTGGAATAGTAAGACAATCCGTAGCTTAGGAGGATTTTTATGCTTTTGTGTCTTTTACACCACCATTGGTTTGGCACATAAGTATAGGTCAAACAAATTTCTGTTTCTGTCTAGGGCTGATCAGATGGTTTTGCCCATTTTTATAAAACTGGAACTGGCAAGCAATGCTGGCAATCACTGCTTTCACATTTAATTATTGCAACTCATCTAGGAATGCAGCCACAGAGCCTGAAAACGTTCCAACTGGTACAAAAGCCTTTCTTGCTTAGCAACAGGGATACAATGAACTGGATCATCTGAGTGCTTCTCTTGCTGTGCTTGCTCTCTACTGAATTAAGAATCCAGTCTGTTTATTTGTGCAAAGAGTCCCTGGAGACTGTAAATGCCACAACAGCTGGACCCACACAATTCTTCTTCACAAGCTAAAAAAGCTACTTAAGAATTCACAACCACCTAAACATAATGCTATTTGAACTAGCCTTCATTATGTACTATATTAATATACACAAAAAATGCCCATCTATAAATCAACAGATACAAACAAAAATATCCTAAGTATAACTATGAACTGCTTCTATATAGAAAGAATGTATTTATACCAAATTATTCACCATTTATGTAGGCAGACACACACCTGTATGTTGAAGAGTTCATATTATCAACTACAAACAAAAAAATTATACCCAAGTCAAATAAATAAAAACTTACCACTTTTATTTTGTATCTCCTGATATGTTATGCTGTTTTCCACAGACAATTTGTTTTCATTTATTTCATATTATAAGATCTCTTCATTTGCACATAGCTATCTCACAGACTTTCTTGTAAATCCTGCAATATGGTAACAGAGCACAAGACTTCTTAGTATCAGCCAGTATCTGTTTACAGCAAAGTGTGAAATTGCTGTAATCAGTTAGGAAATTCTTACATCACTTTTATTCACATCTTACTCCCTTCCCCTAAAAGCTCGCTGCAAACCAACTAAGAGTAATTAGCTCATCAAGGCAAGATTAGGTTTGTTGCTTGGAATTTTTCCTCAGATTCTCCATGTATTTAATTCAGGTGTTTTCTCCCTGCATGTGCTGGCAATCTACTTCTAAATTCCAAAGGAAAAAGTAAAAAAAAAAAACCAATCCACCCTATACACACACTCCAAACAAATATTTTTCATCACTGTTAAGGTCAGAAGAGCTTTTTGCGTTGGCATATATATAAAGCATTGACTACCATCCAGGAAACTTAATATAGATCTCCATCTGATTTGACACACTCCAACCATGAATAGGAAAGTTTTCTGCTCTATTCTGTAGGAAATGTGATCACAAGGCAACAATTTGTAAGACCTGAAGGTAGATCAATGAAGACTCTTTATAGTCTCCTAAAAGTAAAGTCCTAACTAGCAGAGTTACCATGACCTAAAGGATCAGAAAGGAGTCTATGGTGGGTTCAAATACAACCTCAAAACAGCGATTTCAGGGAAAGGAGACATTACCACACAAGACAGTTCTTTACAATTTACAGTCATTTCCACAGCCCATTCCTCAGAAAACTCCCCTATACTGCCATTTCAAAGGTCTTAAAAGCTTGTATGTCCTTTTTATTGATGTATTTTCCTATTTTTAGTTTTCAGTTCCTGGCCAATTTCATCTGTCAGTTGGAAAACAAGCAATAACCCTTTACAAAAAAAGGGATACAAACTCATAACAGTAACTGCAGCCTTTGGACAGGGACTTGTTGCAGTAAAGCACTGCAATTATGACTAAAAATAACAGGTTTATCATTCATTCTCTGCTCTCTGTAACATGTCCAACCACTGCCAGTCCCCATTAAACCTCCGCTGAGAAACTGGGGGTGAGAGGGTAATCTTGCCTTAACATACCTTCTTCTTCAACAGGACCACATCCTCATCATCCAGTATCTCTTCTAACCCCGTCACCACTGCTTCTTTTAGCAAGCACAAAACCACACAGCTGATGCTAATCCAGACAGAATGTCTGTGAAAGCTATGGTTTATTCATTCCATCATGTGTAAAAGGCACCCATATCAATTAAAGAAAAGAAATAGGGTGGGGCAGGGGAAGAAAAGCTTCCCATGGATTTCAGATTAGCATAAAAAACTCCTTCCTAAATAATTTTTGTTCTCTAGTTAAAGTGTCTATGAAAATACTGACCAGTTAATATTTGCTCCAAATTATTAAACAGTTAATGCTAACAATGTGCTTGTCTGAAATGCTTCTTAAAAGGCAGTTTTCAGGTGCTTTTGAAGGCATGTTTCTGAGTCTTAAGTAAAATTCCAGGACTGTCACATTCCTGTTTAAATTTCAGGTCAAGAAAGCTGTTCAGCTTTAACTTAACATCTCTCTGAACAATGTCAAGAACATCACAAAATGCCAAACCACCTAGAGCTGCATGAAGCTGATAAGAGAGAGATAGGACGTTCATGTAAAAATCAAGCTGGTAATCAATAGGGGAGCCTGGATTTAAACTGAAAGTCATTTTTATAGCTCAGCTATTAATATCAGTGGGAGCCTGGAAGCTTACTGCCATGTGCTTACTCAGGATAAGCTGTGAGACTCATTTCTTGCATGCATCCACCATCTTCTCCTGGCTTGCACTCAAGAGTAGAGATTATGAGTAATTATTTGCTTGGACATGGGACCAAGTTTTTCCCCATGCTGACAGTTCCTTTGCTCCAGCTAAAGCACTAGCTATAACATCAATAGCTTCGGCAGCAGCAAAGTGGAAATTCCTCAGGCATGAAAGACTGACAGAACTCCTTCTCCCACCACCACCCCCCCACAAGGCACCCAGCAGATGATGATGTAGATTTCTTCTGCACTGCATGTGCCAAGCATCAAAGAACAGCACCCAGCCAATTCAGTTTAAGGCTCTCCTGAGTATACTCTGAACTATAGGAGGGTCAAGGTAAAAGAACTCAGTACCTTTAACCTGTTCTTCCCCTGCATCCTTGCCAGCTGTTTCTGGTAGATATGGGGCACAGCTAAGAATAAGGTTCATCACAAATTCTGATTTCCATTATACTAGTCAGTAATTAATTCTATTATTCCACCAGCTCTTCATAAAATACCACCATGAAGTAGCTGCAGATTGCAAATAATTTGAAAATTTCACCTCAGGGTTAAGTGAAATAGTTGGGTATATAAATATAACCGTGTCTGATGCTTTGGCCATTTTAAACATCTGGCTCAAGGATGCTCGCTTCTCTAAAGAGCTTCCTTATCATCACTATTTGCTGTTTCTAACAAACCAGCAAAGGTTATCTCACAGTGTAAAATAAGTAGTATCTCTCTTTCTGCATCAACATAGATGACTACCAAATTCTTCTACAGCACTAAAATAAAATTAATATATAGGTTCAAAGCAATTATTAGTAAAATTACAGCTTCCAACAGAGTACTAATGATCTGGTTTTTCTGTGCAGACCTTTAGTGTATTCATGTATGTTTTCTTTGAAAGAAATTAATAGACTCTTAGGAATTCAAGATAAGTGCTGAATCAAATTTATTCAAGCCGGTTTGAGGTACTTACTGTAAGTTCTCTTTTAATTTACTACTTTTGATGGAACTTGGGCACTCACTAATATTTTATCTTTTTTTTAAATTAATGTCCTTTCAATTTATAGGTTTTTCAGGTAAACAAGATACAAGAACATTACATGTCAGATGGGTATTTTGGAAGACAGTCTGTCCATCATAATAAATTACAGTGGCCTCACAGTCCATGGAATTTATAAGCCTGTTGCAGAACCATCTCTATGTAAAGATGATCAAACCTGACATAACAGGAAACATAAATAAAATTTTTAATAATTTATAAAATAAAAATAAAGACAGATGTTGTAATAAATTCTCCAGTACCATTGCTGTATTTGTATGTTTAGCTTGTCCATATGCACTTAGCTTTAATTCACTTGCTTTTTGCAACAGGCCTTCTTTAGAGATCACTGCTGTATAAAGATGAATTTTCTGACTGAAGGAGATCATGTGCACAGGCAATACCAATACCCCAGAGGTGAACCAGAAGACTCTATATGTGAAACCACAACTAATAGTATTACAACAGAACTCTCTAGATCCACAGATGGCCTCTTTCCAAAGAGCATGCTGCAAAATGCCAATGAAGCAAGTGGCAATATATGACCTAAACCAGATAATCTCACTATATGCCCCAAAGCAGAACAGAAATCAGTCTTGTCAGTCCCCTATGACACACTGTTGCTTTCTTTATTTAAAGTCAACTTATGCAAGTTGAATAGAGCTGTACATCAAAGCTGGAATCAACTTGTCATTCTATTGTGCAGTAATTAATTACTTAAAAAACCTAATGATGCACGATACAAAAAAAAATATAATTTTAGCCAAGCATTCATTGTATGCATTGTATCCCAGTCATTGTCAAATGGCATCTTTTCTACCCTCACAGTATATCTGGCAAACCATAAAGTGGACAGTCACTAATAAAAGGTGACTAGTTAAACCACAGCTATGCTGTTATATTGGGACAGAATCCCCTTCTGGCACTTCAGTTTTATCTGCACTCCAAAGTAAAGCTTAAGATGACTAGATGCAAAAAAAAAATTCCCAAAATTATATAACTATCAAAGTTAAGTGGCTGTTAACATTAAATTGACCTAAAGAATGGTCACATTACAAACAACAATAAGAAGGTCAAGCTTATCGATACAATTGTTGTTATTTCTGTTACAGCAGTGTTTAAAGACATCACACAAAATTAGTTAGTGGTTAAAACACAGAGAGAATGGGTTCCTCATACTAGACCCCTCAGTGCTAAGGTTCTGGATTGCTTTAATCACCTGGATGCTTACAGCAAGCAGCTGCAATTGTTTGGAGGCAGATGACACGACATGTGAAAGGAGGATGAAATTCTGTGGGTAATGAACTGGCAGAAAACGTTACTCCTGAGGTATACACATACCGATGATACAGGAGATTTGAGTTACTTGCCTAATGTCACATGGGAAAGAAGTAAATTCAGAAATTTATACCAGGTCATTATTCACACAAGAGTATTTTCTTAATCATGTTACTTACGGAATTGCAGATTTTATATATAGGGAAAAGTTAAATCTCTCCCACTGCACAGATTTACCTCACAAAGCCATATCTGACGGTCCATCTCTTTTTCGTAATGTACGCTACCTGCCTGTTCTTAGAATTTTTTTCAGCCTGATAAGGAAAACACATTAGCAAGCCGATTAATGGCTTTCCTCTCTTTGATTTTCCAGTTCCCATGTATTTGCACAATATATAAATGTTTCTATTACAAAACACTATAGAAATGCATGCAATCAAAAGCAATCCTTCTAGCTTTTTTTCTGTAAAAAAACACAAAACCAAACCAACAAAAAACCAAACCAACATTAAGTCTAAAATTTTATTCTGCTTAATACTGTAAATACTTCTTTGTCATATTACAGCATTACACTGTTTCTATTAGTTATTATACATATCACTATGATAAATGTGGGACATTACTGTAACCCAAGTAGTACTTTTCTGGGCTGTTTGTTAACTGCTGGCAACTGTAAAATGCTCATGCTCCTGGACCACTGAGATTGGGCCCATGCCTGCAGCATCTCTTTGGGTAAGGTACTTGTGGATTTCCTTCTCATGTGAACCACAGCACATAAAGGGGACAATAATGCATGCCCAAGGTATAGTAAATAAGTCAGAACAGCTACTGCCCACAGCAGTACTCAAGAGCCAGAAGCACTTCTGGGTCTTCCCGGTTGGACTCATCCTGTAACATGGCTGCTTAAAACATCATCAAGTAAGGGTCTCCATGAACATGCTACCACCTTCTTTGTGTTCTATTTCCTCAGTGTGCCAGAACGCTACTTTGAAATAAATTAATTTCTCTCTCAAATACGTGCAAATCTGTGCTTTTTAACTTTTCTCCACAAAGGGCAAGATTTCAGTTCTGTGACACTTGGCCAGTCTCCTATTTTATGTTCATCAGCAGAATGGGATCTCCTTTGCTTAGGTGTGCAACTGCACAAGAATTACTAATTTGGAGCTTTATACTGTCTTTAATGTACTGCCAAGGTAGATACATCTTATTATCCCTATTTAGAAAAGTGGAAAATGAGACAGGGGAATAATACTATTCATTTAAAATATGATTGCAGACCCAAAAATAGAACCCATGTCCTTTTACCATATTATGTATGAATTGGCCTAGCAAGGGATTAGAAAACTGGTTTAAATAAAAGTAGGAATTCTTTAGGTAGTCTGTCCTAAATACGATCTTCACAGTACCTAAGTGTTCTTTTCATTTTTATCTTTTAAAGTATTAATTATTTTTCCTAATTACTTTCTCCTATATTCTGACTCTTTAATGACAGATACAGATACACAGTAGCTAAATTAAGAAGTGCTGGAAACTTTATGGAAAAAAAATTGTCCCTTTTTTCCTTGGATTTAAAACTAAATTGCCCAAAGTAAGAAAAGAATAAATGCTAATTATCATCCAGGTAATCTTTACTGAACTAGGAGTTTAGAAATCTTTTTGATTAGCCAATTAGTAGTTACGCACCAGGCACAGGGAATTGCACATAATTGTGTGTAAGTATCTAATGATGGTATATTTATGTACATATATGCATACGCACATATTTATATAACTTTTCTTGTTTTCTAGAAGCCTGTGATATCTATCTAGGGGATCCTTCTTCTGTCTGTGATAATATAGATTTCATCTGTTATATTTACCAAGTAAAAAAAGCCAAGTTTATCTTCAATAAATTTTCTTGGAAAAATGCTAGAAATCAGTGCTACCACCACTTTCTCCAGTAAAATCTGCGCTGTTCTGACACAGATTAAATGTCTGGCCCTCCTACATGGAAAATATTTGCTATTCAAATGTTAAAATGACCTTCAGGCCAGCTATGTTGATCTGTCGTTACATCACTTAGGCAAAATTCAGCATTTTTTCTTGTCTGAATTTCACTCACGCCCCAAAAATTCTTTATTTATAAATATTCTAGTCAAATCACTCACGGTCTGTATTTGTTTAAGTTCCTAACTTTTTTCTCCCACTCCACTGCCCTTCTCAGCTTTGCTAAAAACTGGCAGATATTTTGCTATGGCATCTATTATCACAGAACAGGAATGTGCTTTTCAGATTTTATTAAGGTATTTGCTCTCCTCCCTTAACAGTTCTCTCCCCTCTAAAGACAGTTCTGCTTTCAGGCTTCACAGAAACTCTATGTTAGAATCATGGAATCATAGAATCGTTAGGGTTGGAAAGGACATTAAGATCATCTAGTTCCAACGCCCCTGCTGTGGGCAGGGACACCTTACGCTAAATCGTATCACCCAAGGCCTTGTCCAACCTGGTCTTGAACGCTGCCAGGGATGGAGCATTCACAACCTCCCTGGTCAACCCATTCCAGAGCCTCACCACCCTAACAGGAAAGAATTTACTTCTTATATCCAACCTAAAGTTCCTCTGTTTAAGTTTTAACCCGTTACCCCTTGTCCTGTCACTACAGTCTCTAATGAAGAGTCCCCCTCCAACATTCCTATAGCCCCCCTTCAGATACTGGAAGGCTGCTATGAGGTCTCCACGCAGCCTTCTCTTCTTCAGGCTGAACAGACCCAACTTTCTCAGCCTGTCTTCATACGGGAGGTGTTCCAGTCCCCTGATCATCCTCGTGACCCTTCTCTGGACTTGTTCCAACAGTTCCATGTCTTTTTTATGTTGAGGACACCAGAACTGCACACAATACTCCAGGTGAGGTCTCATGAGAGCAGAGTAGAGGGGCAGGATCACCTCCTTTGACCTGCTGGTCACGCTCCTTTTGATGCAGCCCAGGATACGGTTGGCTTTCTGGGCTGCAGGCGCACACTGAAGCCGGCTCATGTTCATTTTCTCATCAACCAACACCCCCAAGTCCTTCTCCGCAGGGCTGCTCTGAATCTCTTCTCTGCCCAACCTGTAGCTGTGCCTGGGATTGCTCCGAGCCAGGTGTAGGACCTTGCACTTGGCATGGTTAAACTTCATGAGGTTGGCATCAGCCCACCTCACAAGCGTGTCAAGGTCCCTCTGGATGGCATTCCTTCCCTCCAGGGTATCAACCGAACCACACAGCTTGGTGTCATCGGCAAACTTGCTGAGCGCGCACTCAATCCCACTGTCCATGGCAGGGACAAAGATGTTGAACAAGACCGGTCCCAACACCGATCCCTGAGGGACACCACTCGTTACTGGTCTCCAGCCGGACATTGAGCCATTGACCACAACTCTTTGTGTGCGGCCATCTAGCCAGTTCTTTATCCACCGAGTGGTCCATCCATCAAATTGATGTCTCTCCAATTTAGAGACAAGGATGTTGTGTGGGACAGTGTCGAACGCTTTGCACAAGTCCAGGTAGATGACATCAACTGCTCTACCCCTGTCCCTCAGTTCTGTAGCCCCATCACAGAAGGCCACCAAATTGGTCAGGCAGGATTTCCCCTTAGTGAAGCCATGCTGGCTGTCACCAAGCACCTTGTTGTTTTTCATGTGCCTTAGCATGCCTTCCAGGAGAATCTGCTCCAGGAGTTTGCCAGGCACAGAGGTGAGACTGACTGGTCTGCAATTCCCCAGGTCATCCATTTTCCCCTTCTTGAAAATGGGGGTTATATTTCCCTTTCTCCAGGCGTCGGGATCTTCACCTGACTGCCATGATTTCTCAAATATGATGGCCAGCGGCTTCGCAACTTCATTTGCCAGCTCCTTCAGGACCCACAGATGGATTTCATCAGGACCCATGGACTTGTGCACATTCAGATTTTTAAGATGGTCTCGAACCAGTTCCTCTCCTACAGTGGGCACAAGGTCTTCATTCTCACAGTCCCTGTGTCTGCCTTCCGAGACCTGGGTGGTTTGGTCAGAGCCTTTGCCAGTGAAGACTGAGGCAAAGAACTCATTCAGAACCTCAGCCTTCTCCAAATCCTGTGTAGCCAGTTCTCCTGAGAGCTTCCTGAGGGGGCCTACATTCTCCCTAGTCTGTTTTTTATTTGCTATGTGCTTGTAGAATCCCTTCCTGTTATCTTTAATACCTCTAGCTAAGTCTAATTCTAACTGGGCCTTAGCTTTCCTAACCTGGTCCCTAGCTTCCCGGACAATATCCCTGTACTCTTCCCATGCCACCTGTCCTTGCTTCCACTTTTTATAAGCCTCTTTTTTCATTTGAATTTTTCTCAGAAGCTCCTTATCCATCCAAGGAGGTCTCCTGGCCCTCCTGCTGCACTTCCTTCTGGTTGGGATGCAGCACTTCTGAGCTTGTAGCAGGTGATCCTTGAATATCAACCAGCAGTCTTGGGCCCCTCTGCCCTCTAGGGCTGTATCCCATGGAACCTTCCTAAGCAGGTTCCTGAAGAGGCCAAAGTCTGCTCTTTTGAAGTCCAGGGCAGTGAGCTTGCTGCACGCCCTTCTCACTGTCCTGAGGATCTCAAATTCGAGCATCTCATGATCGCTGCATCCAAGGCTGCCCTGGAGAGTCACATTTCCAACCAGCCCTTCCCTGTTGGTGAGCACGAGGTCAAGCATGGCACCTCTCCTTGTCGGCTCCTCTATTACTTGCAGAAGGAAGTTGTCTTCTACACAATCGAGGAACCTCCTGGATTGCTTGTGCCGGGCCGTACCGTCCTTCCAACAGATGTCAGGGTGGTTGAAGTCACCCATGAGAACAAGGGCCTGCGAGTGTGAGGCTTTTCCTATCTGTCTATGGAGTGCTTCATCCGCAGGTTCTCCTTGATCAGGCGGTCTGTAACAGATCCCCACAGTAATGTCTCCCATCGCTGTTTTCCCTTTAACTCTGACCCACAAACTCTCTGTGGACTGCTCACCTGTCCCCAGACAGAGTTCCATACTCTCCAGCCTATCCCTAACATAAAGGGCAACTCCCCCTCCCCGCCTGCCAGGCCTGTCTTTTCTAAAGAGCCTGTAACCTTCCATTCCAACACTCCAGTCATAGGAGCCATCCCACCATGTTTCTGTGATGCCTATTATATCATACCCCCATAGACGTGCACACATCTCTAATTCTTCTTGTTTGTTCCCTCTAAGCTAGTTATAGAAATATCCACATGTACTTTTGGAGGATCTGCACCAAATATATCTGTAGCATAAAATCTATTTAACTAACTAGAGATTAGTATTACAGATAAATAAAATAACAACTAAACTAAGTCCCCTTACATTAACTCTGATGATATAAACAAGCCTGTATAGTTTGTAAGAATAAAAACTTAGGTGGGCATGTAATATTGTGAGGGGTTTCTGCCTTTTTTAAAGGTGCATTTTAAAAAATACAGTAATGAATAGCAGGAATACAATTCCTCATAAATAGTTTAATATATCAATATTTAACATTTGTGAAATTAACGCCAGGGTTTTGCCTTTTTTTTAATTTATTGTGCAGAAAGCTGGTCCAAATCAGCCATTATGTTAATGCATAAAAATACTCAAAGCAAAGTCTTTGTGTCTTTCTTACAGTACATAACATATTCAGGAAAAAAAAAAAAATACAAAGAAGCAGAGAGTGCAGAAAATTGCATCTTTTAAATTACTCCATTTTGACTGAATTATAGAATTCAATCCTGAACACAGGGAAAGCACTTTCCAAAAATATAAGCTCATTTGCATAAACTATTTTTTAAATAAAAACCATTTTAATAGAATTTCTTCCTTGAATAAAAAACTAGAACCTCATTTTTTGTTTGTTCTCTTTATTACGAAGTAAATACAATGTGTTTGGGAAAAAACCTGTACGGACTTTTAAAGAAAGTAAAGGAAATTTAAGAGCTAAGAAACATACTTTAAGCTGAAATCTCTTCTTTTAATAGTGATCTGGACAACAGCAAGATATAATTTCTCCAGCTTCTTTCCAGCTGCATTAGGAAATCTGTTATGCACACCATAGCAAAGCTAGGTTTTCTTACAGATTTTGGAGTTTTTCCCACTGGACCATCAAGATTTCCCAGGAAAATATACACATTAGGAAGGCGTTGTTTTGAATATTATTACAGGTGAGGTCCTATTCTGGCCCTGAGTTTTCTTTTTCCTCTTATTCTCCAAATACACTCTCTCTAGACAGAGAAACAGAGGCTCCCAGTCCTCTTCCTACTGCAACGAAAGGGAGCTTACTGCTAAGGAAATTACAGATCTTTGAAACATACAACTTTCAAAACAAAGGCCTGTTTAGTCCAACCAGGAGAGTCCTATCAGGCAGGACATGGAGTAAAGACCTAAGCATAACATGAACTAAAATATCAGACATGCACAAATTAGCTTAATGCAGGTAAGCAGGAACATTAAATCAGTTTTCCACTTTTTAGCACAGTATCTTCTTATCTCTTTCTAAAAACAACTCTGAAAAGTGCAAGCATTGCTACATTATTTAACATACTACAGCATGTAATGTGTTTTGGCCCATAATGTTTTATAAATATATGTACATCATGCACATATAGATTTTCATGCAGGTGTGTGCATACAAAATCAAGAGAACAGAAACCCTATCTGAAACTTAATGCTTAAGGAGTAAATAAAACCTGACATCAAATTTGCCAATGAGAGTGGGAAATAGCTGGCTTGACAGGACCGCGGACATGCTTAAGTGAAAAGCTTTCCAGTTGCTTGTGCTTCCCATGCAGACTTTCACATTACTGTTTTAATAGCTAGGATAGAAAAAATTAGTCATTTCCAAGCCCAGCATGAATTCTTTCCCTCCACCTTTCAGTAAAGGTGGAATAGGAATAGGAAAGGTGGAATCCTTTTCCAATGTAAGATGCAATGACAGCAATATTATTATTTTTCCAGCCAAGAAGTAATACTGATTGTAACACACATTTTTCTCAACTTCACTATGATCCCTATCTAAAACACAGTACCACCTGCAAGCTTAAGAGGAGGATACAACTGTTTGCATGGCTGTGGAATCTGCTGACAGTACACTCACATTTAAGCGATTTATGTGTTAGGGCATTTTAATTCTAGAACATCTGTAAGCTTTCTTAGGTACCAATGTACTTCTCTGTAATATCCTGACCACTGTTCAGAATTATCTATACATATATGCATCTATGGTTGTGTATGCACATGCAAAAAAAAAGCTCTTGCTGTACAACCGAGCAGCTGTTGACAGCCTGTGTCAGTCACAGACTTGTATTCTTTTTTTTATCTATTATCATAAAAAAATGATAACATTTTGTTGACAAAAAAAGGTCCTAAATAAAATTTCCAAATTGTTGCAGTTAAACAAGTCCAAGCTGACTATTTTAAAAAACAGAAATGGTGTAAGTATAGATTGGTAGAGAAGTAGAAATCTCAAAATATTTTCAAAATATGTCACAGAGATGTAAGAAAGTCAGCAACTGCTTCTATTTTTATTAAATTAAATATGCTGTATGTAGGAATACACCAGTTAAAATACTGACTTCAACTAATGCCTTCCTAAAGGACCTAATTTTTATATAAGATATGATCCTTTAACACAATTTGTCTTTAAAGTGTATCAAGTATCTTTTGATCTTGCTTTATACTTGTTAATATTTTCCTGTAGCATATAATCATCTCTAATGCAGTAAGGGTACTCACATGCAACCTGTACAATTATAAAACACAGCTACACACTTACTCTGGTTAACCAGGGCAAATTTCTAGGTGCTGGGTTTCTTTGACTGGAAAAGTTTCTAACTGAAACAGAATTTAGCTGTCTGTGATGAAAAATAAGCATGCAGAGATTTAAGCAGTGCCTGACAGTCTCTTTAGACGAAGATACTACTTCTTGCGTAATAGACAATAATAAATGTAATTGCTCTGATATATCATGAACTCAAGACATAAAAGCCCCACATACAGTGCATCTAACAGTAAGGCTATTATTTTATTCTTTTTATTTTTTTTTTTCAAAAGTGTCTCCTTCAGCTCAAAAGCCCATTGTGTAAAAGGAGTCTTTACTAAGCAAATGTAACTTTGTACAGTACTGGGATCACATTATAATGAAATGAAAAAAGCTACATGTGCCACATCAGAGTTTTATGTCTATCTCTGCCTTTAAATAAATACATATGCCTTAGAAAGACTGGTGAATGACCCGAGCCACAGAACATCATGCTCATATCAAGTTACTTAAGAGGAAAAATGTGAAAATCTCTGATAATAAGGATTTTACTTCTTTTCTGAGATGCAAACTCTTTGTTAATTCACATGAGTGCTAGTGGTTAAAGCACATGACTGACCAGAATTCAGATCTAGTAGGTGATAATCCTGGCTTAACTACAAATTTAGCATATTTGTGCCTCACTTTATCAGCTCTACCGTGGTTGCACAGTATGGCACTTGTTATCTGCCTCACAGCAGTGTGGCCAGGATTAATTAGACAGTGTTTTAAATTATTCCAATGCTTAAAATCTCTACTGAGTGCAAGTGGTAACTGCAACTACTAATTATCCCTGAAAACATGCACTGACTTAACTGTTCACCTAAAAATTTCTCCGTTTCCGTAGGCTGACAGTTTTTTCTCATCCAAAAAACATATTCCAATGAACCTGCAAGTCTTTAAATGTAATGTATTATAACTGTGATTATTAAAAAAAACCACTTTAAAAACCCCTCAAAACACAATCTTCTAACATTTCAATACATTGTAGTTAGCATACAAATTCCATCGTCATCTTCATATGGCATATGGGATGCTGAAAACAATGATACAATGATTTAGGAGTTTTAGCGCCCAAGAATAACCACACACACCTCAAACCCCCTAGCAAATGAAGAAAACCCAAGCTTTATACTAGAGATCAAAATTGAAACCAGAAAATTAGAATATTTGACTTATGTAAAGTGCAATATGAGTAGATGTTTCTTCAACCAGCCACATTTCAATGAGGTATAGTATGGTCTAAATGTAAAACTGGTTTTTCGTTCTGGGTGCATCCAAACATCCCCAGACACTAAGAATCTCAAAATTCTGTTGATTTCAGAATCCTGCCACAAATTCATGAAATTATGGCACAAGTAAAAACAATGTCAGACCCTGACAGCAAACAGTTTCCAAAATGAAACGCAAGCATTATCATTTCAGTTTATGTCTGCTTGAAATATATGAAAGCATTCCTCAAAAGCAAATGTCACTGGAGTAAAGATAATCCCTTAAAATTATGAAGAGAACCAAAGAAAGCCAAGTGCCTGAATATTTTTTGCATAAACTAACAGAACACTGTCTGTATACACCAAAGTTTTGTTAAGATGTGTTGTGTGTACATTGTGCAAGTGGTCACATTTGCACATGCATACATTTAAGCAATTGCATGCAAGAGCTGGTCTATCAGATGCAAAAAATCTTTTGATCTGTTATGCCTCTTAGGACAAAGTTATTCTTTAGTTAAAATAGAAAAACCCTTTCCTTTCCTGTCTCTTAAACTGATACAAATATTCATACATACTAAAGAGGTACTTAAATATAAGTCTCCAGAAAGAGCAAAAACCTACAGGACAGAATAAAAAATTGTCAGACTTTAAACTGTGCTTCTTGCACATCAACAAGCACCTTGTTGATTTTCATGTGCCTTAGCATGCCTTCCAGGAGAATTTGCTCCAAGATTTTGCCAGGCACAGAGGTGAGACTGACTGGTCTGTAACTCCCTGGGTCATCCATTTTCCCCTTCTTAAAAATGGGGGTTATATTTCCCTTTTTCCAGTCGTCAGGAACTTCCCCTGACTGCCATATAATGAGATAAGACTATTCACTTAAATGTATTTTTTCAAAAACATGCTTCCGGTTAACAAACATAAAGAGTTTCCTTTCACCGGAGAAGTAAGTAGATTGGGTCTGAATTATTTATATGCTTTTGGATTTATATATTTTCACCTCTTAATAATTTGAGATTTCCACCAAATTTATCTGTTTTAACTATATTTTATAATGAATGAGTCCTACATCTGTTTCTGAATCTCTCATTTTTCCCTCTTGCATTTATTAATCCCTTTTACTTACGAAAACTGGGTTACTCAAAGTACAGTCAAGTAATTCCAGGTATAAATCAATTAAATACCATGGGTCAGTTACAACACAGCAAGGCAAAGTGTGCAATTTCTTTGGTTTACTATGTGGGCATTACCTAAGAATTTCTTGAAACAGGGGTAATGGGTTCATGTTTTTTGAGCCCTAATAAATTTAAAATGAAATTGTAGTTCTCCACTAACTTTCTTTTAGGAGTAGGTGCCTACCAGACAATCCCATTCCTCCCTGCATCCGTCAGACCCTTCTGGTTTAGCACAAATATCTTTCATGTTTTCCTCTTAGGGAACAGATTATTCTAATCATCTTCCCCTTGCATTCTCTAAGCAGAAGTTTTCATGCCACTTCAGTGTTTACTCATACAAATAAAACTGATAGCCTACTTATGGCAAATCTGCCATGATCTTATTTTTAAATCAATGTCAATAATGCACGAGAAAGTAATGTAAATTTAAAACTTCCACACTTCCAAAGCATTTGCTTGCTTCTTTGTGTATATTCAAAATTTTAGAATATTCATCCATAAAAAGAGCTTTTCCATTGGTTTAACAGACACTGGATTTTATTCTTCCTGTCAGTAATGTATAAAATGGGTCAATTGAAGAATCTTATCCTGCTTTACTGTCCTAGAAGAAGAAGAGACAAATGTGCGTATTCCTGCTTATATTTGTGAAAACAATAAAAATAGCAAGGCACTATCAAGTCTCTACACTTTAAAGCTCACAGTTTTAGAGTGAATGAACTGTATCACCAACATTTACAACAGAGCTACTAAGGAATTTCCTACAGAGAAACAAGGAGATTTTAGTTCACAAATGGCTTAGCTGACTCCTGAAGATAAACAAGCTTGTTAACAGCAAAGGAAATAGGGACAATTCCTATTACATTAAAAGCTACATAAAGGTTTTGGGATATACATTCTGTAATACCAAAAGGAAAAAATGACATTCAGGAGAACCAGATAGTCTAAACAGCACACTGGTGAACTGTCCAGGAAAAACAAACACATTCCTGTTAGTGCAGTAATGTATGGAGTTCTGTAGCATATGCCGAGTCTGCAGATGAAACACTGTACTTGTCAGCTTTGCGTCTGGAAGCTTTTCTGGCTTCCTTCTGTGTAGCTATAGGTGCTGACCCTACTGCTGGAAAAAGAAGATAAGCAAAATGTTTCAATCCGTACATTAATTATTGAAATTCATACTGTAAACAAATACTTTAAGAAACAAAGTTATTTCAAATAAATTCTTTTCTTTGCCCTCATTCCCCTGATACACCACTTGAAGCAATGTGTAATTGTGTATTGTTTCTAATGTAAGGGAACTTTGCAAGGCAAACTCATGCATTATGCATGGCTAATACAGTGGGACACTGTATACTCACACTACATGTGCTAGTGAGACTGGAAAGTAATTCCATATAGCACTGCAGAACAGAAAAGCAAGCACACTTTTTCTAGAAAGACGTGTAACAGACAGTTAATATAATTATACCTTCAATTCATCTGCATCTTCTTTAGCCTTTCCCCAAGGGAAGTTAAGGAGCTAATAATAATAAACAAAAATGAGACGGTGGCAGTGCAAAATATGCTAAATATATATTATAAGCATTGGTGGTGTCCAGCCAAAAGCACAACAGCAGATCTATATCCCAAGTATCTCTTCAAGGAGCAAATCAAAAACACAGTATGTTTTGTCACTAAGACAAGGGATATACGGAGTCTCAGTGTCAATGATAGGAAGATGTTTAAAAACCAAAGATTTTCAATCTACTTCTCTTACTCTTCAAAGAATATTGAGTGAGGATATTGCATTCCTGAAGATTAACCTGCCATATGCTGAAGCAGCTGCTCTTTATGTTTGTTCCTTCCACAACCTTACTTCCACATAAAATGTATTAAAAAGACATTTCAGAAAAAGCCTCATGGGTTGACAACATTGTCGCAAGCATTACTGAAAATGAAGAGTGCAGCAAGGAGTTAGCATGGTTGCTTCCATGTTTCTATAGGAAATAGGAAATACTTACCGTTTACTTTGGCCATACAAGGAACAATTGCACTGAAGTCCAAAAGAAAAAAGCAAACAAACAAAACAACAACAACAGGTAAAAAAAGGCAAAACCCCCAGATCTCCTAGTCCTATTTTAAATACTAAGATTACAAAAATACAACCTCTCAGTAGTGTTGCCCCCCTCACCTTCCAGATGGCTGTGGAGCAATACATAACTGTTCATTAATGTGCAGTGACTTCACCCCTATGATGCGTCCCAGGTATCCATGCTCCAGATAATATCTGATTAATAATCCACCTCTGATTAGTACATAGTCACATGAGGCAATGTTTAACCCATCATTTGATCGTTCTCCATTGCAGTCTTTCCCCGCATCCTTATTCCCACATGGCTGCATTCCAGAAATTTCTCACTTTCTTCTCCACTACTCTTCTCCAGTTGGCCATGCCCCAGATCTGATACCATGCAACTCAGCATTAAGTACTTCATTCCCACCCTTTATATCTTCCCCCTAAAGTAAGCATGCTCCAATAGTTTATCTACCCACTTTTACATATTAGAGATCAAGAATCCAGATCTTCTCTCAGGACATTAGTAATAATATCACTGGATCTCACTGGAACGGGATCTGAAATTGGGCCTATCTCTAAAGAAGCAACAGTATAACATAAGTATTAGGCCCTGGCAATAATTTAGTCATAAAGAGTCTTTCCGTCTAGGGAAAACACTTCTCTATTTAACTACCATGTATATTAAATGTTAGCTTACAAGACTCACAATGGCAGGCTGTAGACTCATTTACATTTAACTAATACCAGTTTCAGCAGAACAGAATTAGCACCTGGTGGAGGATCAGAAACTAAATGTATTGCCTCCAGGCTGATGATCTTGAAATGCATTAAAAACACCAAAAACAGCTGCAGGAATGCAAAGTGTCAATCCGCCAATGGCAGAGATCATGTTCAAAAAGCTGGGAAAGCTGGGACGAATTTATTTGTCAAAAAAGAAAAAAAAAATAAATAAAAAAATCCAAAGCTTGCCAATATCTTTGGAGTTAAATTAGTAGAAAATTAATTTTGGCAAGGAAACAGAGAAATTACAGAGCCATGAGAAAGGGTTAAAAAGCAAGACTTCCAGCAGGTCGAAGGAGGTGATCCTGCCCCTCTACTCTGCTCTTGTGAGACCTCACCTGGAGTATTGTGTGCAGTTGTGGTGTCCTCAACATAAAAAGGACATGGAACTGTTGGAACAAGTCCAGAGAAGGGCCACGAGGATGATCAGGGGACTGGAGCACCTCCCGTATGAAAACAGGCTGAGGAAGTTGGGGCTGTTCAGCCTGGAGAAGAGAAGGCTGCATGGAGACCTCATAGCAGCCTTCCAGTATCTGAAGGGGGCCTTATAGGGATGCTGGGGAGGGACTCTTCATTAGGGACTGTAGTGACAGGACAAGGGGTAATGGGTTAAAACTTAAACAGGGGAAGTTTAGATTGGATATAAGAAGTAAATTCTTTCCTGTTAGGGTGGTGAGGCACTGGAATGGGTTGCCCAGGGAGGCTGTGAATGCTCCATCCCTGGCAGTGTTCAAGACCAGGTTGGACGAGGCCTTGAGTGATAGGTGTCCCTGCCCACGGCAGGGGGGTGGAACTAGATGATCTTAATGTCCTTTCCAACCCTAACTATTCTATGATTCTATGATTTATTAACTATGCAATGCCTGTCAGCTCAGTTTTGTTTCCATCTCCCATGAAAAACTTATTTCACAATCTTTAAGATGGTAGTAGTCATTCTCAACATCAGTTCTTTGCAGTTCTGCTGGCTAAAAAGAGAACAGAATACAGGTAGTCCTACATATATGGTAACCTGTTATGAAAAAAAAAAAGACTTGGCACAATTTTACTCAACAAAGTTCTGTACAAATGGGATATCTATTCAGGCATGCACCTAGCAAAGCTACAGAGCAGGAACTCTAGTATCCGTTTTTTCCATGCACTATTATCATAGCACCATATATGTCTGTAGAAGGTGAAGCTTGAATGCTTGTGATTTCTTTGCCAAAAGAATGATTCAGCCCAGCAAGAGAAACTTTTCCCATTGTTATCAAAGCTTAAGAGCGACTGGCCAGGCCAAAGTCCTTCATATTAAATTTCCAAGCCAGGCAAGAGTTTTAAAACAAAGGAAAACATAGCACAGTATGAAAATTTTAATGGCTAATAAAAAGGGAAGATCATCAATGTCTCAAGATTCTATGTGAGTTACAGGAAGATAGCAAGTAAAATTAATTGAAACTACATTGTAATATGATGTTCCTATAGCTCTATCCTACTTTAACTGTTTTTGCCATAGAAGGAAAATGTTATCCATATGTTGGATAGACACTTAAGGAAAATGACTCCTTGCAAGAATCAGAGACTATTTGTGTGGGTGGTATTTAAGGTCCTCAGTTTTTGCTGGGTGCGCTGAAACAAATGACATTAAAAATAGCACTATCAGCCCAGCACGATTTACATAAAACCAAAATATACCTTATATTTTTATCTGTTTCAGTATGCATAAAAAAAAATTAAACAGTTATTTTTAGCACCTTCTGTGAGATGCGTAGCAATGAAGGAAGCAGATTTATACAAACTCATAAGGACAAGATTATGGCAATGGAAAGAGATCATTCCATTTAAAGACCACTGTTCATAAGTCTGTTTCTACAAGGGTCCATGCAAAAAACAGCATACAGATAGCTTCAGACAGCCTTCATCAGCCCTGTTCTAAAATAATTTCCAACAATTTAAAACATATCAACTGAAAAGTAGCTGTTGATTATCACTGTTTCTAATCCACAAGTTCCTCCTACAAATGCTTTTGCACACCATGAAATCCTAAATTGCTTTAACACATACAAAACAGGTAGGCACACCTTCTCAAGAAGCAAATTATTTACAGTTCATGATAGCCAATTCAGACAGTTTGACTTTTAAAAAAAAAAAAAAAAAAGAAGTAATTTATTCTTGAATTACTAGAATTAGCTACAAGAAGCTCAAAGGAATCTCACATACCTGCCCTAACTAATTTTTGTTGGCTCTGGGTTTTGGTGGTGGTGTTCTGTAAAATAACAATTCCTGCCTCTAAAGTGGTGTCTTGCTCTCACTTTCCCCCATGCAAAACATCAACATTTTTCCATATTCCACCTGTGTTTTGCCTGTGAAGCTCTGCTTGCAGGCATTTAGATACATGTTTAAGCTGCAGAGGCAGGGACCTGCTGCACTCAATTGAGGCCTCACTTCGATGAGTACTTTGTACTATACACAGCCAGATGTCCTCTACCTTGCATACATATCATTAAACAGAAAGCTAATTAATCAATATTGTTAAAATAAACATGGCGCCATTTCAAACAGGAAGATAACTACTTTTTTAATGAAGCATTTAAAATGCTCAATAGCCAGACAGGTTTGTTTATTGTATTATCCATCATGGGTAGTTAAAACTCAAGGAAGGCAAGAATCTGTGCCAGTCTGTACTTCATACATTAATTAATAATATTAAGTGCTAGGCTGAACACAAAAGAGTACTCCTTTTTGAAAAGATTTCAAATGACACACAATTAAGTACAACTAAATATAAATTCTCAAGTTCTGTGTGATCTACGATAACATGTTCAAAACCTTCCAAAATCAAATTGTTATTAGGTTCCTGTTAGAAATCAAAGAAGCAATAAATGTATGACTTCTTTGTAAAACATAATTACAAGAAAAGCAGATCAGAGATCTGTTGTAGCAGGGATCTAATGTATTTTAAGGGATACAATCCAAAGTTGTCTCAGTCAAGGACATCAGGAGAAAATTAGTCACTTTACTGACTTCAACAGAAATTGAAACATGATAAAAAACATGTATATTTCTAGATTTTGAGCTGACCCTTTTTCTTGTTTGCTTGTTCCCACATAGCAGAACTGCTGGGGTGATCCCCAGAAATCTCACCAGCCCTGCCTGATTCACCTTTACAACCATCCTACTCACTACCAAATTTATATAGCAAATCTGCTCTTCTTACCATCCCAGTGCTATGTATTTACTTATTTAGCAGGCTACTTGTCTCAGCTTCTTCCTCAGACAAATAAAACCAAACATTCTTGGATGAAAACATGTCTCCCAGGTTTCTCTCCAGATTGAGACAGAGACAGCTCTGAAGTTTACTCTAAAGATTCCTACTCTTGCCTTCTATAACTAATTCATAAGCTTAAAATCCTGGTTAAAAACATGAAACATGACGAGTGCTTGCCAATTCCAGTAGCTAACAGTATGCAGGCATCCATTTAATACACACAAACAGAGAGACAGATGTATACTTTTGTACTTTAAAGCAAAATATTTAAAAACATTTTCCTCTTTTATCCCCTTGCCAGCTTTCAGTGCCTCTTCAAAAAATCAGTAATATCACAGACATCTAGGGAAAAGTTTAATTCCATCAAGAACTAAAGCAATTCAGATTTTATACTACTGAAGAAACACAAAACTTGCCAGGTCTTGCATCTTAACAGATTGCATTCTGCTTTTAAATCCACTTTTTTTGATTAATTGAATGAAGCCCTCTGCATAAGCAGAAAACTAACTCCGCAGACACTGTGGCCATATCTGATTACAGATACAGATTATCGCTTTTGGCAATTTATCATAAAAGCATCATATTTAAGGCCACGTTGAGCCTCATACAATTTCTTTTTCAAATTTTGAAGACTGAATTTTGATTTAATATTCAACATGATACATTCAGAACACAGATCGATCTTCTGTAATATATGCTTATTAAGGTGTTTGCTTTCATGCTTAGGAAACAAAAATCAAATATACCTTTTAAAACATTTTCATTAAAATGCCAGTGTTTTACTCAGCCTCAAAAGCTAATGAACCACAGTCTAGAAATTCCAGACAGCCAGACAAATATTTTCAAGCAGAGAGCTCTTGCAAATTTTAAACACATTTTCTAAAGAGAAGCTGAAGAAACTACCCAATCATTTCCATCCTTCTTAGCTTTAAACCTCTTATGCCAATGATTTTTGACCTTAGATGCTTACCCAGATCTCAGCAGCGTTTCTCTACATGAACCCGCAAAGGAATATTACAAAGATGCTTTGGTGAAAGCTGCTAAGGAGCAGAGCTGTGGAAAAGTTCCCTGCATTTACTACTTCTTCTACTCATCCGTCTCCCACTGCCATTAATTCCTAATTAGAGTTTTTCTATCCATTTCAGACTTTGTTCATTTCCACATTTCATGTTTGCATCAGGAGTTGTTTGAAAGATGAGGTGAACAAGGGACTGTAAACAGAAAATGGTGATGAAGGAAGAGACACGTTGTGGAAGCACAGATAGCTACAGTACACTGGATTTTTCCAGAAAATTAGCTTTCTGGTGGTAAAGGGAGATTTGGAAAAATCACAGAACAGATCTATTCAGATCTAGCAGCATGGCAATCAAAGCAACACAGGAAGGGAGTGCAGCTGACGTATCACACCCAGGAAGGCTGGGGAAGGAATAAAGATATAATTGAGGGGCAGTGGTATTATAACAATAATTAAACTACAAAGAACAGCCTACAAAAAAAAAAAAAAAAAAGGGCATTATCCAAACTTAAAACAGCAAAATCCATGCTAGCCTTTAACTTCCTCAGTCTCCTTGGCCTAATACTTCCGCTGACATACTGAGCAAACTCTGTGGCTCCTCACCTAATTCCCAGTCTCAAAATAAGAGTCACCACCAAAATCACACCCAAATAACTACCCCTAGTTTCCACCTTCCCATTTTCTGAACCACTTCAGACAAGTACCTTTGTGCTGATACCATATCCTCATTTCCAGTCCCCAATCACGGTACAAGCATACAGTCCTCTTTAACTGAGCTTGTCATTATCTCAATTGAAAAGAAAAATGCTCAAGAACCAAGTATGTGTTCTCTGCTAAAGAACACATAATCACTCATGGCCTATAATCCTTCCAGCTGTAGATCTGATTGCCTTCGGTGGTTGTTTATGACCAGAAAATGCTCATTTAGAAAGTTCCGAGTTTTCCTGCAGCAGAGGTCTCTACTGTTAATTAATATTACACTCCCGCCTGCATGCTGAACATCACACATAGCTTTTAATGAGATTCATAACATAAAAATAAATATAACATAGAACATATTCCTGCTGAACATTCCATTTTAGTCAGAATATTTCCAGGTGTAAAAGCTAGCCTTGGAAAGGACTGTCCTTGTGCAGCTTTCCAAAACCACAGAAGGCATTTGCAAAGCCATCCTCCTCAGCTGCCTGTCTCAGCCACAGTACCACACCTCTGCTAAATCCAGCACAGCTCTGGAGGCAGCTGGAGGGGTGGGCAACTGGCAGCTGGGCGCCTCCAGATGGCTGGGAATCAGGGATATTGCTGCTGAAACCATTTTCCCTGCAATTTCAATAAAAAAGTACTGCAGTGTGGCTTCTCCCTCAACTGGTAAATACTGGGGAAAAAATATTTACAGGCCAAAAGGAAAAGCAGAGAAAAAGCAAAATAAACAAAAAAAAAATCCAGATCCAATATTTGGCCTGCGTAAGCTGTGGATACCTTATTGCTGTAAAAATTGTAGAACTTAATATACAACACCTGAGCAATAAATATCTTTCTTTCCATATTGATCGAACACATCTTTTATTGCACTTCCTTGGTCAAAGAAATCTGTTGAGAATAAAGGAAGCAAAACCTTACATCATTCACCTGTGTCTATGAACAACCTTCTGACACAGCTTCCAAGATGGCGTTCAAAATGTTGTCTTTCACTTTAATTAAAAAAAATACCAAAACTTCCCAAGGAATGCAATTGGCAAATGTCAGCATTATTTTTTTCCACCTTTTGTTTCTTTTGACCCCCTATATATACAACTATCTATATTGTAAGTCTTATCCCTTTCTTTTGCCAGCAAAAGAAGCCACACTATCACTTCCAAAATTCAGTACATGTTTTCAGGGTGCCAACATGATGAAATGACTGCAATGGTTCAAGTCAACAGCTTTCCCTAAACTGTTGACTAAATGTCATTGCCCCTTCCTCAGACAAAAAAAAATAAAATAAAATAAAAGCTGCATGTAGATCCCTTTTACAAATAGTTTTAAAGGTTTACAATACGCCATAAATTATCATACTAATGCCAAAAGCATATCGCAGGGCATGAGCACCCTAGACATCACTCTGACCATCAACGAAAAATCTTCATCTGAAAGTGAGATGTGATTCATAACTGAAAGCTGCAAGGCAAATCCAGAGAGAGCTCAAGATGTCCTATTAATAGTATAAAGTGATTGCAGCCCATTATGGAGAACCTCTGTTAATATTAAAGCTTTGATCTATGAGATGTTAATTCAGTGAAAATACTTTTCAGGACTACCACAACAGAATACATGACAAATATATCAGCAAGATGTGCTACAAATTGCATAAAACATGTAGAAGGGAGGCAGAGACAGTGGTACTGAATGGCTTTATCAGCATTAGTTTGAGATAGCCACCTTCTCTGCTTCCAATAGCTAACATCTGAATATATACTGTGGCATTGGATCAGAAACTTCAGCAAGGTTTCAGTACCCTCCACTGTAAGCATACTCAAGCTAAGGAATCTAGTTTACAGGCCACTTACATAAGATAAGGGCAAAAGCTAAAAAATGAAATTGCACCAAAAAGCTAATTATCACTGTCTGACAGTCATATAAAAAAGGTGTCTTGAAACAGCTCCCACTGGCAAATTTCACCAAGGGAATAAGGAAATAGATATATTCACCATGTCAGAAGCTTCAAATCAGGAGAAACTGCAACCTCTCCTGTAGGGTAGGTATCTAGAGAATAAGGTCAAAGTTCCAAATGATTTTGGCAAGTTGAAGACATGTTCTGCAATGAACAAAGCATTCAGCAAAAGTTCAGCTGAGGAAAGCAATAAATCTGGAGAAGACAAATGCACAAGTACCAAGCAGGAAAAACTCAAAACTGAGTTGTCACTGCAGTTTTGTAGTGAGCATTATCTGAATGCAAATCAGGAATGCAACGCTGCTTAAAAAAAAAAGACAAACCTTATTTGTGGATTTACTCACAATGCAATTCGTGATGACTGGAATGAAATCTGTCAACTTTGCTTTCTACTCATGGGCTTCTTCATTGAAAAATGAGGTCTACAACTAGATCTCCTGGGGAAAAGTATAAGGAATTAAGATTTTTATAATTTGAAAACAAATTATTTTGGAAAGACATGTCCATTTATGTCCTCGCTGTAAAAAGTCATCAGCTCCTTCCCCATGTCAGAGCTGTTTACCCATGTCAGTCTACAAAAGCAGGAGAAGAACCATCATTTTAGTCTGCAGCAAAAAAAAAAACAAACACCTAGAATTAATACTAGAAAAATCTTTCTAATGATTATGGTAATTAAACACTGAAACACGGCAAACTAGAGAAATCTACTCAATTGTAGGTTCTTAAAAGCAGTGCAGTGAGATCTTGAGACAGTCTCATTATATTTCCTTCAACCCAAGTACACGGGGTTAAGCTTGGTAATCCCCATACCTATTTCAAATCTGAATTCTCAGCCCTGCAGACCTGCTTGGAAAATAGACTTCTGGCACATGCTTGAGATCAGCTAAATGCCTGATGTTCTTTTATTGCACCAAACACACACACACTAGAAAGTATCTTCTTGTAAGACCATACAGGTTTTACAGCTGGCTAACACTGTTCATAGATGTGCTCATTATGAATAATGAAACTAACTCTTAGCAATTATTTTTTTAATGTGCTGCCAAGACTTCTTTATTTTTATTAATGTAAACACACAATAAATGTAAAGACACAAATGAGAGAAGTAAAAGTGATATGCCCTGGATGCAGATTTTACTGATATGTGTGAACCTGTTTCTTTCCAACGTACAACACAAAAAATGAGAGAGAACTCTTCAGTGATGTGCAGTTCTGGGTATTTCTAAAATGAAACATCACACTACATAATAAACTATGTTATATCGTATTAAAAAAAGGTAATCATTTTAACTTTTCAAAACACAGCATAAAACCCAATCTCAGAGTGTTAAAAATAACCCCAGCTTTTGACGGCTTTCCTTTAAATACAAAAGAAGCGAAGAAACTGGTTAGCCTCTGCACGGTCATTTCTATTGTTATTCCTAATTGCATTTAGATACGCCACCAGTATACTCTGAAAATTGGGTTGCCAGGTTTTCATTCTGAGAGATAACTTCTCTCTTTTTTTCTTTTCCCTTTTTTCCCTTTCTTTTTACATACAAATATATCAAGAGTTTTAAAACATGTCAAAACCTTCACATTTGGCTTATCAAAATTGACACTAAGACGACAGTCATCTGACGAAATAATTTGCTCCTTATCAGGTTAAAAAATAAAAGGCATCACAGACATAGAAAAAAGACCATTTTGTTGTCTGCCAAGCCCTATGACTTCAATGAATACAGTTCTCTTGACATTGAATAGTTTATTGTCATAAATTATTCCTGACTGAATGTAAAGTTATCTAAGTGACAGAATGTATACTTATGAGAAAACACAAGGGATCAATTTATTGCTATCTTTGTGCTTCTATTGCTAGCTCTCTCCTACCTTTGCAGCTGCTGATGTCTTCACAGGTAATATAGCTGTTTTGCATCAAAAGCCATACATTAATGTAGTACAAAGTTGAAGCAGAGGGAACTGCTTTTATTCTTATTTAATACTCAAGAATCTGAACTAGTTAGTCATAACACCCTGAGCTAATGTTACTTAGTTTATTAGTAGTCATTATATAGAACTTATTAATTCTATAAAAAGCTCTCAGATTTTACTTTCTAAATTAAAAAAACTTCAATAGCCACCACTGTAATGCATCACTGCTTTAATTTTAAAAAGGCTATCTTTATGTAAGAAAACCTTATATATTTTTCCATGGTTTTACATGAGTAATTTTGTGACAACCACACCAAATACTATAAAGTACCATTCTTCATAAACTAGTCTTTGACATTATCAGTCTTTGATCCTGATAAGAGACTGTTACTTCATACAACTCATTAGGTAAAACAGGATTTCAGTCTCAACATACTCTACCTACAAAGGAGATGAATGAGAAGAACTAGTGAAAGGAGCACAACATCTCTCTCCTCAGATCTTCTCTTTAGTCTGTTTCCACACTATTAAGAGCATAATAAAGAAATGATTCCCCAAATATATCATACTACCGACTCACTCCATTAAAAGATGTATGGCAGCGACGCAATGAAAAAGTTTAACATGTACAAACCAGTGTAAACCAGCTGCAGCAGGAACATCATGGGGCATCACACAACATGGGATGCATTAACCAATTTAAAATATAAAAAAAGAAACCGTACAAGCCCAAATGTTATGCACAAATTGTCAGCATTTATTGCCGAGAGTTCATATTTACATGGTCATATTTTTCAAATACATTAGTATGAACATTTGCTTATACTTGATACTTGAAATCCATTATCAATAATTCTTTATTATTCAGATGTGTGGGCTTCCACTGATCTGCAGAAATTCCAGTCATGGATTTTTCTCATATGTGAAGACTAAGGACTAATCATGAGGAATAAGACTGCAGTAAGAGACAGCAATAAGCTCCTGTTATAACAGTTGCCTTTTATTTTTTTTCTTCATTGGACTTTCACCATCCATGTCAGGCAGTTCTACACAATTTATTTTTTTTTAATTATCGCCATTAAAAGAGCATTCTGAAAATGTTATCAAAGGTAATCTGGAAATGACTGAGGAGCTCTTATCTCCTACCATATTAAAGAAATGATAACAGAACACACCATGTATCATCAGCAGATTAGACTGTAAGTAGATAAGGATGACTTCCTAATCCATATGGTTAGATTTACGTCACTGATTTGAAAACATAAGATATCCTTCCTGCAAAAATTCCATTTTATTGCTTAACGACATGACACTGCAAAGACTGGGCTATGGGACAAGATATTAAATTACACATTATTTTGCATTTTGTGGTTTACTTCTACCTTCTCACATTTGCAATATCTCTTCATTGTGTTGCTACTTAGGTAACCAAATGTGTTGGCAAAATCATTCTCCTGACATCTCAAGTCACCACCTATGTCACTTTAGAACTTTTCTTAAAGACTTCTTATTGTTGCTGCCCCAGTACCAAACATTATCCCACACAGAAACATACGAATTACGAACTCCTGCCTACAGTGTGTGCCAAAGGACCTCACAGTTACTATACTGCTACTATACTGCTGACTGCAAACACTCAAACTTTCTGCAGTCTACTTTTAATTACAAAGCTTGAAAGGAGCAATGGGGAATTTCAAGAGAGAACCCTTACTCTGAGGAAATCCACCAAAGCTTAATTGTGTGAAGACTCTAAAATTACAGAGAAACTACAGAAAATGATGATGCTTCTTCCAGAAGAATAAATCACATAATTTTTAGAGCACGACAGTTAGAACTATTTGCTGTGATAAAAGCTCAAATGTGTGTTTTAACGTTTTTCAGTTGTGGTGAAACTTTTTTCAATCTTCCTACAAATGGACCATTATTGCAGTGAAAGTAAACCCACCTTACCATCAACTGCTTTAGTCCTTTTTCAGTAAGTGCTGGGGGGGAGGGGTGTGGGGTGTGGTGTATTCGATGTTAGTGTATAATAGCTAGTGTGAATAAATAAGCAAAAGGAAGGTGACACCTTTTCTGTCCACAGCAGAATTATTTCTTATGCTACTTGCTAGACTCTGTATAATGGGCAGTCTAGTGGGACCCAGATGAGCAAGTGCTATAACATAAATAAGGTTTCCACACTGAGCAGACTTTCTAAAAAATCCATAAAACCAAATCCTTAGCATTCTTGTTTGATATGATGTTTTATAGTAGCCACATAACTAAATCATGCACTCTAAATTAGCAGTATCACCCGTTACAGTCACAAAACACATTTCTAGTCTCTAATTCAATATTCCTAAAACCTAGCTAAGCATTGTTAAGATGAGAATTATATTTTGAGTGAGTCTGTGGACAGAAGGCTGGGACTGACTTCTGCCCCTACCCTTCTGCACCACTTCTGTAGGCCACAGATTACAGCAAGCTGCAGAACTCCCCTGTATGTGTGAAAGGATGAGAGGGTTCCCCCAACCACCAAGACACAGGGCTATTCAAATTAAAACCCGTTTAGCTTTGGTGATTCTTTAGTGGTCTTTGGTGTTCTTAATGAAGACCTCAGGAAACAGAGGTATTTTTATTACAATTAATCTGTGTCACAGTGCCAGAGAAACAAATAAACAGTTTCTGAAGGAAGGGAACGTCTGTTAGTCTGCTAACAAGCAAGCCTTATAGCTGTTATTTAAACCACAGTCCTTTTAAAGACCCATGTCCTTACAAGTTTTTATTATCTTATTGCTATTTTGAAATAGGAGTATTTACATGAACTTATATATCTAACACCTTATTTTGACCCTTTAATTTGCTTGATTTCTTTAAAATAGAAAACTCTATTTATTTCCTTTATACTGCCACAAAGAACAACTCATATAACTACCTAAATCTCTAATCCACAATTGGTTCATTTTGCTTCATCATCTAGATACCAAAGCCACAGCCATCCTTTGTCACTTAATAAGGCCAGCTTGTAAGTAACAATTGTCTTTCTAAAAGATTCAAAACCTATAAAAATAGTTCAGTGATAGTCATTAAAATATGCCCTGCAGATGACTGCATAATTTGGGTTTCCATTTCATTCTGTTGTTACATAACTTTTAGGTTGTTTATCTTTTCCCTGTTGCAATTTAAAAACCAAATGAAAAAACACATTCTCAATCCTACTTTAAAAAGCTGCATTTTCACATAATTTAGATGATTTTAGAAACAGTTCAATTAAAAGACTTTAATACATTTCCAAATACCAATTTTGCTCAATCTGTGAATTAGATATTTACAGTAATATTACAAAATTCAGACACAAAGAGGTTATAACTTGCCTATTGATGACTCACTGATACAACCAGCAACAAAACCAAAGAAACACTTCATTGTGATTTCAAAAATATTTCCTACCACTTATATATTCTACTCAACAATTTCAGGTCACTTAGATGTCCTCCCAAACAAGCCACTGCATTCTCCTCTTTATCAAATTTCACTTTGAGATATGCTTGCCACAGCACTTGGTACTGGGCCTAAGCAAATTTTTTAAAATACACATTATGTTCAGATTAGGACAATCAATTTATACTAACTCTTCTACATCTTAAAAAAAGTCCCCAAAACATACTGGGTTCAAGTCTGAATTTTATGTTACATATGAAGTGCTGCAATTCACAATAAACCAAAAGCTTTTATGTGCACATTTAATCTTGTGTCAGGCACGACATCTTACGAGAAGTAAAAGTTAAGCATCTTACCTCTCAGCAGCAGAGACCTCACATATGGTTGTGGTTCAGAAAGACTGCAACACAATTGGGTGAATTTTGAAAAACACATTCTTCCCTTGTGCAGCCAAATTCAGCCTTGCTTTAATCTGTACCCAAGTGCAAAGGAACGGATTGCTATGATATATGCATAAATTCTTAGTTTCATCCTGAAAATTTGGGTGGCTTTGTAATTTTTTTTTTTTTTTAATTTAATCTATTTAACAGCATTTGGGGCTACAAATAATTTTTCATGTTTCTAATTCTAAGTGTCCAGCACTTAGGTGTGTTTTTCATTTTTGTTTCTGTTGCCTCTAGCTTGTAACAGCATTCAAAAAAACAACTATCTCAAGTACAGGGGAAGGATATCATTCCGGTTTAGACCTTTACCTTTAAAGAATGTCTGGGATCAGCAAAAAATGTCTGGGCCTAAAAGAAAGCACTAATAATTGGTAGATAAAAACCTGTTGAAGAGAACTGTTTGGTCTTTTACAGGATGTAAAATCACAACTTCTCAATGATATATCAACTGTAAAGACAAACATGGAAGTGAATTTGTTCTTTTAGGTTAGGGTAGAAATTTAGAGTCTTTCTTTTCAAGTGACTTAACTAATTAGCAGGTATCTACTGTGATTTCATGGTATTTGGGATACACAGCCATGTGTTGTCATTCCCCCCTTGCAACTTTCGTGTTCCCCTGCAAGAAAAAGAGTCTTTAATTAAATCTGATTTTCCTTCTTTTTTTCAGCTTTCTTCGTCCTCCTGCTCAGAAAAATAAAAGTTGATTTTTTTTTTAGAAACAGACTTTGGTATGAGCTTTCTTCTAAAATGTCATGCTCAATTCTTTCCTTGTTTTACTCCACAAGTTATTCAAGAAAACAAAGGAAGATTTTCATATCAAATTTCCTGAGACGGAGACAGAGACAGAAAGCCAGAGCCATTAGCTCAAGAAGGAAAACCCCTTGGAATACCAAGGTAGGGCTCAAGGTCACAAAGGCCTCTCTTGTATCTCCTGATGAAAAAAATAACAGTTTCTGGTACACCATCTGTTTTCTCAGATCTCATCCATTTTATTTTATCTTTTTTTTCTTTTTTTTCCCCCTTAATTTGGAACTGATCTTTTGACACTTGTGAAGCAAAGATATAAACAATATTGAAAACACTGTTAATAGTCATTTGTTATGCATCCACTAAGGAAGGAAGACTAAAACCACTGCTGAGATAGAGGAATAATGCAGATTTGCTTTAATAAAAAAAAATGAGGGTTTAGAGATATTAAGCAGATTTAACCTGTGATTTTCCACAGTATGTGAGGATGCAGAAATGGTGATACGCAGATATGCAGTCTAATGAATTAAGCTAGACCAGGATTACAGAAATACGGTTTTTATTTGGGCTTTCTTCAGCTTTGCAATTAGGTTTCTCTATCTTTTCCTAATAAAAAGAAACAGTGGTTGAACTGTTTGAAATGTCTACATCAAAAGAACACTACAGAAGCCAGATATTTTATTTACTGTATTTTACATTTCACAGAAGAGCTGTTCTGAGGATAAATGTACCTGATACTAAAGAAAAGGTTGGAAAGCCATTTGAAAATGGAATTCCCTTGTGGTCAATAGCACATTTTAGGCAGCAAAGCCTCTAACTGTGCAAACAAAAAAGAAACACTCTGAAACCATTGTTTATCTCGAAACCAGTGAAACATTCAGAAACACCCATGTCAATACTCATACTAACTTTATTTGGGTTTAATTAAAGTTGTTTCTTTATCTGCTGTTTTGCCAATTTTCTTCATTAAAATTTGCAGATACTCATCTGAGTACATGTTGGGGTCTTTTCAGTACAAACTAGCAAGAATGACTAAAATTATTTGCCTGTGACTTGTCAGAACAAACTCTTAAAAAAAACAATCCTGAAATCTGACAGTACAGAATGGTAACTTCTAAAACACGTATCCCTGACCTCAGTTCAGTATAGCTTTACAAGGCAGTAATTCCTCTTTAATCTCTTAAATAAATTCTTCCTTCATTTTCATTTAATTTGCTTCGCTGCACTATTACATAAATACAGGTATTCCTGAGGCACATTTAGAAACATATAACATGCAAGCTAAATTCAGTTACTAATGTGCATGCAAATCCACAAACCGTAATTCTAGCAAGGCTACACTGCATTTACATAAAAATAAAACCAAACTGAAAAGGAACATTTCAAATATCAAGATGCAAAATGTTTGAAATAAAATGCTAAAAAAGTAGGCAGGAAATTAGCTTTTCCACTATAAACTACTGTTAGTGTCTATGGTCTCACTGCTAAGAGCAAGAATATTCTGCTCTGTGGCATGTTCCCAAAAAATGATTCTCCAAAATATACAGCAAATCAATATCACTTTAATTATAGAAACTTAAAACTCTTCCAGGCTTAGGTAATTTACTTTAAAAGTATCCACTGTGATAAATATAACTCATTGCATGTTTTTTCTTCTGACCTACTTCAAATATTCTAAACAAAAGGTACCTGCCAAAGTAAATCTAAATTCTTAAAATATGTGTTGAGTGAACATACTGTAATTCAATAGTCTCCCCAACCCTCAATTCAGCTGAACTGGCTGTAAAAAGCTAAATAAAAATAGTAGATGCAACTTCAGTATGACCCCACATCTTCATCTAATTTATATAAAAAGAGGAGATGTTTATGTTTCTTCATCCACCAAAGTCTTTGTGATACAAGATCTCATTTCATCATGTTATCTGAATCATAGCAGCATTTCTCCCTGCTGGGCCTCTTGAGTGGAATAACAATGTCAGCATGAACTCTTTACTGAATTTAGCTTTCTGGTCGTGTTATCACAAATTGGTTTGAGTACACAGGCTGCAAAAATGGAAAATGACAATTCAAATAACCCACAAGGGAGAAGAAAGCTTTAATAGCTTCTTGCCTGTCAACTGGTTATTATAAGATGATGACAAACAGCATTACACTGGTAACTTTTTTAGACATTTGAACCCTGCTTTAGAACAGATTAACTCCAGATCATATTTAAAAAGTCAGAGGGCTTAGAAGATGAAAAATCAGACTGGCAAGTCCACCTATCTTAGAAGATTATTATTGCTATGGAAAATGAAACTTAATGATAGTCAAAGACTTAAAGACCAAGAAATTCAAAGACTGCAAATCTGGAACTACACTCATGTAACTTTCTAGTGGTGTACCTATTTATTCCAGGGTTAAAAATAAGGCAGTTATTATACTTTTTTTTACAAAGTGTCTGTTTGGAAAAAGCTATATCCCAAGCAGGCAACTCAGATTTTCTGACTTCTGACCTTTAATTTCCACATTATGTGGAAGAAATAAAAATGAACAGCATAGTAACTATATCAGAAATTCTGCCTATGTGCAAAGTCAGCACCAGGAAAAATGTATTATAGAAGTGCACTATTTTTTCCTTTTAAAATTATAATCCTTTTTTTTTTTTCTACATCGTTTATGGAATATGGGCTCCCTCCAGTGGTAAATTTAACATTCAAAACTCTTCACACTTGCTTATGTACTTAATTGTATAGCCTAATAAACAAATAACAGCCAGACACATTTAAGGCTAAGAGATCAAATCCCTTTGGGGATGAGATTTATGCTTTTTTTTTTTTTTCTTTCCAATTGTATCAGATATTGACAGCATTTTTAATGACTTTATTAAATGCCACACAAAATCTACAGGTTGCAAATGAAACTTTTCAACATTTTAAGTTTCAAAACACACTGTTCTCTCCGAAGACCTCATATTTTTAAGTCAAACTAGACCTCTGAAAGAAAAACTTACATGATATGGGAAATTTACATACCCTATATTTTACCAGTTTGTTGGGTTTTGGTTTCGGTTTTTTGCTTGTTTTTTTTGTGTCAAAGCCTACAAAGTATGACTGGCATTTCAGAAGGATGCATTACAAATTGATAAAATTAATTCCTTAGGGAAGAGGAAGACATACCTTCTAATTCTGGCGAAGATTTGTGCTCTTCCTGCCTATCCCAGAATGCAAGATACACTTTCACTCTTAAAGCTGTATCAGTTCAAGACACTGTGACTAATTCATATGAGTGTTCTTTTACCTCCAGATTTGCTCACTATGAAATACTTTCATTTACAAACTTCACTGCAGCATGACTACAGTTTGCTTTTCATTTTATTCCACACTACTTACTGTTCTCTCTGCTATAAAATGTTGCATACCTAGCAAAGAGAGTGACTGAGATAAGCCCTCTTGGTAAACATCCTCTTGGAACCACAAAATTGCTAAGCCACAAACTAGCAAATCACATATACTTAACTTTAAACATGTTGCACAGTTTGATTTTGTGGAACGACTTTGTGCTTGAAGATAACCTCTGCTCAGAAGAACTACTGGATTCTGATGCTCATTACTGAGGGTTAGACTAAATGCCCTTTAATGGTCCCTTCCAACCCAAACTATTCTATGAGCAGGAAGGTTGGAACTAGATGATCTTAAGGTCCTTTTCAACCCTAACTAGTCTATGATTTTATGATTATAAAAATAAAGGACAGATAGTCATTACAATTCATGGTAAGACCCCAATATAAGTGAAATCACTAAATCATGAAAAGTAATGCTAGCTTGTTACAATTATGTTGGCTCTCCAAGCACTTTTCTCCTTTGAGAGGACATCACGTGGAAGCTTTACTTTTTACACAAGGAAATAGGAAGCTTGAATGCACAGCTTGCTTTAATTTTATAGTCTATACTATGCCTACTATGAAGCAAAATGCTGATTCAGGTGTCAGCATTCCAGATGAAAAGATCTGAAATGACCCAGTGGAAGAAGCAATTACATTTAACCAGTTTTGTTGGTTTGATTGTTTTGCTTGGCTGTTTTTTCCTGTAAAAACAAACAGTAACATATTTTTAACCTCTGTTCTGTGAAAAGTTTAAAAAAAAAAAAAAAATGCAATTTATCCTCTCTCCATGAAACCACCAGCTTGAAAAAAATATTAAAAAAAATAATCATGGCCACAGTGCCATGATGTAATTTCTGTAGAACAGATTCATGAGAAGAGAATCACCTAAATATACACAAGTAAAGCACATCACATATAGAGCTAATCTGGCTGAAATCTCAGGAATCATAAATTCAAGCATTCCACCATTCCTTGGGAATTAATGTCACCTGAATTGTGGCTTGGATTGCTCTACTGGATTATTTGAAACAATTAAGCTATCTTGTAAGAGTGAAAAGGACATAAATTGGCATTTGCTGCTCATAAAAACGTATGTGTACTCTATCTGCACAGTTGTCTCAATTTTATAAATAGGTATGCACAGGGAAACAATGTAAATGGTATCATATTTCAACACAACCTAGTGCATCAATTTCTCCGCTCTATCAGAATATGATGCATGTTTTGACTTAGAACAGAACCTCTCATTTATTCACAACTCCCATTTCCTATCAGTTACTTTTACAAAATATTATTTTCATACCTTCAGCATCACTCCAATGAAGTTTCTTCTACTTTAATTCACAGATATAGATGACTCAGAGAGATGAATTTGTGGGCATCCTAACAGAAAACATGAGACCGCACATGGATGGGAGGGAACTCAGAGTCTCTGTAACCACTGTTTCATTGACCTTAAACTGATATGTGTGACTTGGGAGTGTTAGCAGTTTGGTAACAGGCATCCGAGGCACAGGCACAGCTGTATTAAGCTACTCATATATACTGAATGAATATATAATGGAACCCCTTTTATGCCGCCCTCTTTCACTGGAATTCCTTCTTGGCCTTTGCCCAGCAGGATATGTCCAGTAACCAACTCATCACCCTTAGAAGTCAATGCTAAAATATCACCTGCTTCAACAAGGACACAGACACGAGAGCTGGCATTTATTGGACCAGCCTCTCAGACTTTGTCACAAAGGCAGAGCTGACCCCAGATACCAGCAGCAAATACAATTGCTGAATAATCCCTCCCATACAAAGTAAGATTTCAAAATGTTTTTAACAGATAGCTCCAAGTTGCCAGATGCATGATGCACAATCAAGAAGAAAGATGAAGGCCTTTGGAAACTTTGGGAGATTGACTGAGATAAGGTACCATTGCCGATTTCTACCTTTCCTTAGAACCACAAGCAACTGGAAGCTTCTGAAAACCCTGGGATAATTTTATACCAAGAATTAACAGAAGATACACAGTGATGTTTTTCCTGCATATCACAGACAAGGCACAGGAGATTAAAGAGTAGCAAGGGCCACCAAGACAGCATGCCCAAACAGCATCAGAAGCCTAGAGAACAAAGGCACGGAAAGACACCAGAGGCCCCTAGACTACAAATCACAAATGGTCTGCTATGGATCACCAAAACAAGAAGCCTTAGCAGTTGACTAGAACTGGTTTTAGGACAGTAAAGAGAACAAAGAATTTGTATCATCTGACATATGTAAAATATCCCACACACTTTGAAAATAACAGTAACATGTAAGACAGTCACAGACTGTAGAAGAATAAGAACAAAGGAAAAACAGAAAGGGAGGACTGACTCCAATCTTATCTCCTCCAGTAAAAACACACTTGATTTATCTGTGTCTGTCTTCCCTCACCTTCTGCAGAGGACATACTCTACTTTTTCATTTCCCATTTACCACACTGTCACTGAAGCTCTATGGTCATCACTAAGGTACTCTTTTTGATCAAGTATTGAGTTAAGTAAATAACAATGTTAAAAAGCAGTGTGTTTGCATGTATGTATTTTGCTGCAGCCTTCCTACGATACCTTGATTGAGTTCCCAATACCAAGTCAAACTAAACTTCAGCACAATACAACATTTAATAAGAGCACAAATGCTTAATTCACTCCTGAAATACTTGGCAATAACATCAGACTTTTCCTTTTCTCCTTAGCTCCCTTTGCTAGGGGTGACATACCACCTATCACTTTAAATCTCACCCTACTCCATTAACATGCCCTTGAAAGAAGGACTGGTGTAAAGGGGTCTTGTATTAGGAAATAACTTCCTTTAAGTCCACTTTCAATTTCTTTGTAACATGGCCTGAATGCTTAGAGCTTTAATAGCTCAGGATATGGAGTGCTGCAATGGGATTATGTTTCTTGTAATTTTGTATTAGTTTTCTATAGCTTGGTCAGAAGGATTGGTCAGAAGGCTTAACCAGGAAGAAAGCAGTGATGATATACAGCTACAACAGCCAGTGAGTTAATGTGAAAAGAAATAAAAAAAATAATAATTAAAAAAAAAAAATAATCACTGATTCTTAAGAAAGAAGGGCGAAAACAGCCTAGGAGATATTGCTACCTGTGTCATTTGCTACAGAAAATCAGTGAGTGAAGTAATGTAACATATTAAAAGGCTACAACACTTTAAGGTTTCTAACATTATTTGGTGCACACGATGGAATAATGTAATAAATGCACAATCATGCTTCACAACAAAATACAATATTTCATTTGCACAAATCCTATATTTATATTTTTTTCTTCTTTGAAGTTGTTTGAGAGGGGGTTGAGGTTTTGCCATTTCTTTGTTTTATCAGTGGATGCCAAAGTGGATGAACTCTGTGCCAAAATTCAGTTTTACCTGTATGAAGTTATCTTGAATTCTGAATTCTTGAGTTGCTTCATTTACTCCTCAAAATACAGTGAACACGAACCCACATACGCGGCTGTTACCTAGCATACCTATGGTTTAAGCACTCCTCTAAGAACTGGAAGACTAGGTTGACTGTGGTCATTAAAGTTGAAGGACTGCCTGTGACAAAGAAGACCCTAGGCCCACTGTAGGACAGGAACTGGTTCAAGAACATCTTAAGAACCTCAACATACACAAGTCCATGAGACCTGATGAAATCCAACTGCGGGTCCTGAAGGAGCTGGCAAATGAAGCTGCTAAGCCACTGGCCATCATATTTGAGAAATCATGGCAGTCAGATGAAGTTCCTGATAACTGGAAAAAGGGAAATAAAACCCCCATTTTCAAGAAGGGGAAAATGAATGACCCGGGGAATTACAGAGCAGTCAGTCTCACCTCTGTGCCTGGCAAAATCTTGGAGCAGATTCTCCTGGAAGGCATGCTAAGGCACATGAAAAACAACAAGGTGCTTGGTGACAGCCAGCATGGCTTCACTAAGGGGAAATCCTGCCTGACCAATTTGGTGGCCTTCTATGATGGGACTGGGGATCCCCACTGATGGACGGGGGCAGAGCAGGTGACGTCATCTACCTCCACTTGTGCAAAGCGTTCAACACTGTCCCACACGACATCCTTGTCTCTAAATTGGAGACACATCAATTTGATGGATGGACCACTCGGCGGATAAAGAACTGGCTGGATGGCTGCATGCAAAGAGTTGTGGTCAATGGCTCAATGTCTGGCTGGAGACCAGTAACGAGTGGTGTCCCTCAGGGATCGGTGTTGGGACCGGTCTTGTTCAACATCTTTGTCGCTGACATGGACAGTGGGATTGAGTGCGCCCTCAGCAAGTTTGCCGATGACACCAAGCTGTGTGGTTCGGTTGATACCCTGGAGGGAAGGAATGCCATCCAGAGGGACCTTGACACACTTGTGAGGTGGGCTGATGCCAACCTGATGAAGTTTAACCATGCCAAGTGCAAGGTCCTACACCTGGGTCGGAGCAATCCCAGGCACAGCTACAGGTTGGGCAGAGAAGAGATTCAGAGCAGCCCTGCGGAGAAGGACTTGGGGTTATTGATGGGTGAGAAAATGAACATGAGCCGGCTTCAGTGTGCGCTTGCAGCCCAGAAAGCCAACCGTATCCTGGGCTGCATCAAAAGGAGCGTGACCAGCAGGTCAAAGGAGGTGATCCTGCCCCTCTACTCTGCTCTCGTGAGACCTCACTTGGAGCATTGTGTGCAGTTCTGGTGTCCTCAACATAAAAAGGACATGGAACTGTTGGAACAAGTCCAGAGGAGGCCACGAGGATGATCAGGGGACTGGAGCACCTCCTGTATGAAGACAGGATGAGGAAGTTGGGGCTGTTCAGCCTGGAGAAGAGAAGGCTACGTGGAAACCTCATAGCAGCCTTCCAATATCTGAAGGGGGCCTATAGGGATGCTGGAGAGGGACTCTTCATTAGGGGCTGTAGTGACAGGTTAAAACTTAAACAGGAGAAGTTTATACTGGATATAAGGAGGAAATTCTTTCCTGTAAGGGTGGTGAGGCACTGGAATGGGTTGCCCAGGGAAGTTGTGAATTCTCCATCCCTGCCGATGTTCAAGGCCTGGTTGGACAGAGCCTTGGGTGAGATGGTTTAGTGTGAGGTGCCCCTGCCCATGGCAGGGGGCTGGAACTTGATGATCTTAAGATCCTTTCCAACACTAACTATTCTATGATTCTATGATTTTCTCCTCAACAGGAGTACTGTACACAAATACTCAAACCAACAGGTTAGGATAAGTTTTGGCGTACAATTTTGTCTTCCTCAATAACAGTTACTGAGGTTGTGGCATTTTTCATTCATGAGTTACAATCAAAAACTAAAAACTTCTTCCTGTGTCACAGAAGCAGGGAAAGAAACCCAAAGTATTGCAAAGTGTATACATTTTCAGTTGTTCAAGCCAAAATACAATTTTGTTCTTCTTCCTTCACACTGAAACAACTGAAATACTGTATTAATCAGTGCCTGGTGGATCAAAGATACCAGGACTCTCTATAGACCAGTAACCACTGTTATCACTGAGGGAAGTCTTATTCAAGCCAAGTGAGCATTTAAGTATCACAGACATAGTGGATTGGCTTTAGAACTGGAATTACAGATGCTCTATTACAATAGTGATCTGTATTAGAAAGACATAAAACATGTCAGGCACTGCAGGGGTAGAGGCAGAAAAACTTTGATGGTGGATTCTCAGTGCATGTAGGTAAGATAAGTATCTACGCGCTCTGTGGCTGTGGGAACTTAGGGAACAGAGCAGGGAAAAAGCGTAAATTAATTTATTCTGCTTGTGCTCTACCTAGCCAGAAGATGTATGGCTGCAATAGCGCCTGATTCAGTACATCTCGCTTATCACCCTGGGCTTTGATTTTATGCAAATTACAGCTAGGTGAGTTCTGGCTGACTCTAAAAATAGGCAGAATAATTTTCTATCTATCTGCATTCAAAAACCACCACAAAGGCATACTACTCAATGCCCAAAGCTTCATACAAGGAGGTTGCATCCAAAAGCCTTACATTTTGATGAAACTTCACTTTCTTTTAGTATATGGCACAGAACAAGTCCACATTAATATTAATGTAGCAGTCCATAAATAAAGAATAAGATGAAATAAAGCCATAGCAGTTAAAGAAAGAATATAGATCACTGATATTACTGTGTTTTTACCATCCCATGGTTACCACCTCTTGACTAGTTATGACATAAAATTTTAGAACTCACAAATAAAGCATTCATTATACAGTATTAATTTTAACATGATAAAAATCAACTGAATAAAAGACATAAAATTTTGAATACACAAGAAATATTATGTAACAGATTTAACATTAGGTTCTGTAGGTTTAAGAAATGCAAATAATTAATTCAATGCTTCTACCATTCTTAATTTAAAATGCTAAAATCCTGAAACAGCAGAAAACTAATCAGTCCTAATAATGCACGCTACATTTCAATAGTTTATGATCTAGTGAGATGTGTTCCACATCACGTATTCTATCTTTGAATGTAAATCTAAAGGTCTTTGTATTTTTCATCTTTACAAAATGCAAAGGGCATTTGTATTTCATGAAAGCCACTTATCAATTCAAGTTAAAACCTCAAATATTTGTCTTTCTGCATAGAGATTAGAACTCTTACTTCATGGGGATTGGTAGTTTAAGTTGTTTTTTTCCTTTGATTACAATGTAAATTCCTTGTAGCCTCATACCTCATAATGACCCATCTGTTAAGTTTGTTCTTTTCAGTAGCTGTTAAAATTAGGACAGGATTTGGTGGTCGGTTATTTTTATTCACAACCACATTAATGCAAGTCCTAAACTAATCAATTTGCATTATGCAGCCTTTCATGCAGTTTGCACAGATTTACAGCTTGGTTGCTTTATCTAGTCTCATGCCTGTAAAACAGCTGTTAGTCATTTAGCTAATCTAATTCTAATCCCCAGGGGGTTTCTGCTTTGGCCACTGAGTAGGTACAGGGACCACAGTTTAATATCTGAAGTATCTTATGCCACTCCTATTTATTTTTTTTCCTTATGATTCTGGATCCAAAATTTTTGTGAAAATGTTCATTAGAACTATCTGAATAATCACAGAGTAACAATTATTGCCTACGGTTTGCTTCTAATTTTAATTTTTTCATGGGTGTGTTTAACATGCCTTGTATCTTTTAAGTCTATCACACTGATTTCAAGCGATAGTAAGTAAAGTTTTTTTTTTATACATTCAATCTACACAAAGCTATAAACCACTTTCTGTGCAGCGATTTTGTTTCCTCTGCCACTTAAATTTTTTCTCTTATCTTTTTTATGATACTTAAAAAATAAGGGGAAAAGACTAAACCTTTCCTTGTTTGACTGTGTTCCGGCCAACAGATCATATCTGTAAAAGACCGTTGAGCTTTCTCATTAAAATTCACAGTCCCTAGATGACTAAACTTAATTGGCAAGAAGTCAAGGAACATAGCTGTTTAAATTATGAACGTTTCTAAAACCAGTGCATTATGATGAAAGTCGGCTATTTATATTGTGCCATTTCATTATCATTGTAGTTTCAATGGATATTTTATCTTGTTGTTAAAAAGGTAGTAAAATGAAAAACTGGCAAAAATGAAACAGCTCAATCTGCTGAACACCAACAATCTTCAAAGAAAATTTATTTTTACGTAGAAAGTAAATTTAGATTTTTAAAGTTAAATGCCTTTTTTCCTAATGCTATTTATATACTTGAGTACACAGCTGCTTGACAGCTAATAAACAAGCTTATATTTAAACAAGAAGCAAAGATAAAGTGCTAGCTATCTAATAATCAATAGAAATTCTGCCTCTGAGCTTCACCAAACAGCTTGCTTTAATAATGAAATCACAAACTATAGATGATAAAGATTGCAGGCTGGCAAAAGATTGTGCTCCCATTTAAATTAATGGCAAAAATCTCCACTCCATCTCTTGCCCCATCTAGCTAGGCCATAGCCTGGTCTTAATCAAATCACATTCTTATGGAAGAGCTACCTTAAGCTGACCTCTCACATATTTTATTTGTAATCTAATGTTCCTAGTAAAGATTGACAGTAGTCTCTCACTAACCCTCTATACACCCTTGCTAAGACTTGTTCACCTTTGGGCACAGATTTACTTACGAGTGGGTACAGAAAGGTCAGTCTCACCACCCCTGTGTCATTAGCGTAGGTCAGCAAGTCATGTCTTTGCTGTGGCATGAGGCTGAGTACCCACTGGCACCCAGCTGCATGGGGGCTGCAACACATCTGTGCTGATTTGACCCTTGGAAAGAGGATGGGGGAAAAGCAGGGAATGAATCAGGCAGTTCAAGCACTGGCTTCATCCTTCACCTCCCTTCAGGGACATGTTCTTTCTGTTTATTTTCAGTTCCAGTTTGTCAGAGAACCTCTCTGGTGTGGAGAGCAGCAGTAGCCTAGAACAAAATTTGCCTCACACAGTTTAAGCCATGTTTTTTTCTTCCACCAATCCCAACAAAGTTTTCTTCCTACTTCAGATGCAGGTGAGGAAAAAGAACTGATGTGTAGTTAGTTATTAAACAAGTGTCTGGATGTACTTACTCGTTGGCAGTACGATGTCAGAAATCATACTCTGTACGTCCCGCATATATCAGCTCCAGAGATCACCAATTGCCTAGGATTTCGGTAGGACTGTTAAATTTTCCTCTGCTATTAGTGAGAACTTCTCACACCTATGAAAATCTACACTGTATTTCCAACACTGGATGGATGTACCCCTGGACCATGCCAGTCTAATGTGTTTTCTGGCAAGACACAGGGCAAGCTAAAGCAACATATGTTCCTTCTGTCCTGCTAGTATTTACTAACCAGATGGGATTAAAAGAATGCAAGTGATGTTCTCTGTTCATCCATCTGTCCTGAAATTCTCACAGCTTAAGACAAATACACTTTCCATCTATATACATTAGGAGTCAGTGAAATACAAGGTGGCTGTGGCAAAATAACAGTAAGGTCAGGTATACACCTCACAAGCAAGAACTTACAGAGTGAAGTAAATAAAGCTTCCCATCCTATCCTTGATTCATTTCCTTGCAATTTGCAGTACAGATGCTTTGTAGCATTACTTAGGGTTCCAAGACCAGCTGGATATTGTTGGTTCTAGATTGTTATTTACCAGTTTACTCTGCTGCATTTATTCAGGAAAAGACTGAATTAAGTAAAACCACCAAAATTACTTTCAAAGTAAGCCACCATGAGTATTATTTTAACCACTTAAAACATTTCATTAGAGTTTTAGTCCCCTTTTCATACTTTTTAAAAACTTGAATTAGGAGACAGGGATATTAATGAAAAAAATTGAATTCTATGTTCAAAAATGGACATTCTGCTGAGCTTTAATCCCTAACCTTCATATCTGTTAAACAGTACAGAAAGCATATCCTTCTCCCAAGGACAGTATCTTCCATGAAAAGGTTGACTCATTTAGATTTGGATTTAGAACTAAAATCGTTTATTTATAATAAAGTTATTTCCATCAACCAAATTTGTAACTCAACAGCTAACTAAGCACAGAGATCTCCACATAACTGGATTATGATTCCATATCCAGTTTAGACTGTATTAGGAAAAATTTCTTCACTTAAAGTGAAGTCAGGCACTGCAACAGGGTGCCCAGGGAAGTGGTGGAATCACGATCCTTGGAAACCTTCAGATTTTACTGGTCTAATCTTTATTCTTTGACTAAACACACAGACAAAGAAAAGACTTGTGAAGCTATGCTTTCACAACCATAAGGTGCAATTCTCTCTTCATTTTCTCCTGTTCAGCTAATCTTGTACTCCTTAGGAACTTTCATATGGATAATCACAGTAATATTTTATGGAAAATAAGCATATCTTTATCTAGAATGTTTTTTCCTTTCTGGTTTCTATAATGTTTACAGATTGTCAAGTTTTATTCAGTCACAGAAAAGCTAGGAATTAAGATTACAGCTGTTTGCCACTATTTGAATGGCTACAGTTAACATACATGCATTTTGTACGATTAAATTTTCACATATACTTTTGTTACCAGTGGCAATTACTATTACCATTACAAAGTCTTTGTTATTTAACTACTGCGCAGTATTTCATAGGAAATTAATTTCATGGTTTTATTTGGACATCCATTGGACAACTGGATTTATCTCTAAACCAAATCAATCAACCCCTGTAAGCTAGCAATAACTAGGAACAATTAAAAGATGAATACTAAATCGTTCACACCTCTTGTGACAGCTTTCCCTGCTCTACAAAAACCATTCTCCTGTAGTACCAACAACTAGCATGGATCATTTTGAAATCATAAAAGACATTCAAACTTCCATATGCTCAAGGACAGTTCAAGTGGAGAGAACATTACACTTGAGTATGCTGGAGTAAGCTTAGAGCCTGTACCAAATGGAATACAATTTTCCCAGCAGTTCAATGACTGAAACAGGAACCAGATTTTCAGACACATTAGCAGGTCATACAGGAGTTTCATACTAGGAGATTGAAAGCAAAATTTTAAAATTGCATTTTAATTTTAATAGGTGCTCCAAAATGCTGATAAACACCGTAGAATTAACAAAAGGAGCTAAGTTAGATGCCTGACAAACTGAAAGGCAACTTCTGTAGAGGTAAAGCAGCTAGGTGTCCTTTGTAACCCACAGGTAGCTTTCATTCCCTTGTAGTCTTTCAGAAAATTAAGAAGTGTACAGTTTTGAAAACTTTGGGATTTTTTTGTTTTGTTTTTCTTTTCTTCACCTTGCAAGATATGAAATTGACCTAATCTGAGAATCTGAATTCCCTGGGTACATGTTTTCCCTGTTGCTAATTTAGCACAGCTTTTTCTAAAAGGTATGTATGTCCAAAGGATACTTTTACCTCTTCTTTACCTTTAGCTCTCAGTGCAGTATGAGGAAATCTTTGCACTCTCACAACAAGGAGAGTACATGGGTTGAACAAGTTAAGCACCAATACAAATTTGGCTTATTTATGATACAAGAAGGTAGTAAGGTATTTTAATCCTAAAATGAGGTGGCTCTGCCTTTGGAATATTCCATAGGGAAGTAACTACCATGAATTATATTTATATGTGCACAGTAAGCATACTACTGCTGAAGATGTTCCAGTCTCATTGCTGGAAGTGATAATGATATATGATGATGTATCTGGGCTGACAGCTGAAGGAAAGAGACAAATACGCATCTGTAAAATGTTCTCTGCATGCACAACCTAGAGCACTATATTATGTCAGTGCTTTGGCCTGAGCTGAATTAAGTATGACAGAGCTACCATTTTTTATACCTGACAGTTCAGTAGATCTGTATTTTGATCCTATAAGAAAACTGAGAGCAGTTCTGCTACTCACCAGGATCTTAAAAAAAAACAGCTTATTCGCTAATGGCTAACATTAACCCTTCAGAAGGAGTAAGTAATTTTAGAGTATACCTGGTGTTTTCAGCAAAAACTGTACCAGAAACTCTAACCACCCAGGACACCAAACCTTTCAAAACTTGTACAAATAATTAACTATTTGGAAGAGTCCCACTGCTTTGCCCTAGAAGAACTGTTCACAATATTTGCACCTAACAATTAATGTAACTTGGGAGTGAGGATACAGTATATATGGTAAAGGAAAGGAAAAAACATATGGATTAAATATCATACACTATAACATTTAAATTTCTACAGATGTATTACAACTGGCTCATATATTTTTGTACCTTTAAATTTAAATGGATTTTGCCTTGACAGGGAAGGTGAGGGAAAGAGATTCAGAACAATTTAAATCAGATAGACATTAGATTAGAAGATCTGCAAAAACTATTTTAAGCTCATGTATGCAACCCTCAATGTATTTGAATTTGAAATAAAAATACTTCAGTGATGCAACTAGTTTACATGATTATCTAAAGCTTATGCAAAATACGCAGCGCTACTTGAAGATGAAAAATAAGCTGGAAAATGTCAAGAAGGCAGCCTCTGTCAGATAATTGTAGGTCTGTTGCTTAACCAGCAGAATACAAAATTCAGGGCACCAAATTAAAGCAAATCATATGCTTTCAAATTTGAAATGCTATTTAAGTTTTTAATGTAATCACAAGAGTAAAATGAACACTTCTATTTCACTGCCAAAGTATATACCTACAGGTAATAAAAATAGAAATATTAACCACACTTTTTAAAAATGAAATAAAAATATGGAAGCACAAGCCACTTTTTTCCAAGAAAAGACAGGCAGATTATCTTCTACTACATAAACCGGCCTTCTTTCGTAATATTCTCATGAAGCATGTTTCTATAGATATAAGTACTGGGAGTGCTAAGACAGCAATAGAATCCTATTTTACAAAACACAGTAAAGAAGTTTATCTTGAGAAACTATATTTTCAAACAAACCTCCTTTAAATTAGAAACATGTTTTTCTTGCACAAAATGTTGATCAGTTTCATAAAGCTGACATGAAGTTTTATGTGAATTAATGTTTTTTAAAGATGTGAAATTCAGAGGTACAAGAAATTTACAAACTCAGTAATATCACAGTTCTACCAATATGATCTTCATTATGAATTACAATGATAGTTTTAAAGTAGAGGAAAAGAAAAAGTGGTTGACTCAACATGCAAAGTTGATACAGATGAAGGGAAATGCCCACACTTCATGCCATGTTCCAGAGAAACTGAAGATTTTATGTCATGGCTTTCTTCACAGGAATTCTGAACAGAGCTCTTCTAGTCAAGACAAGAAATGGATTTTGAAGGGGAAAAAAATCATACAAAAAAAAAAAAAGCCAACACTACCTCTTTCTTGGGGGGATAAGCTTTCATATCCATAAGCTTCCATAACTCTAATTGTGACTGCTTCTTGGTATTTTTAAGCTTTACAGTTTATTACCTTTTTTTCCTGAACAGTGTAATAGGATAATGTCTACAAGCTGAAAGGCATGATCTTTATAATATAAAGGGTCACATAAGCAGATCAACTCAAAAAGTGACATAGGAATTTGCAATTCACATTCAAAGAAAAATATCACAGCTCTTCCAGGTTTGGGTATCCTTATTATAGCTACAAAAAGGGATTTTCAATTTTTAAATGTTTTATTCAGAAAATAGTGATATTTTATTTGTGAGGAGTTTCCCCAAGCTAGTAACTGTCATGTATCCTGAAACCAGCTTGCTCTCAAGTTCCCATCTGTACAGATAGCTGGCTTCCCATTTACTTCAAAACATTTTGATTCAGAAAGCCACAGAGTATTATTACAGCCATATTACATACAGAACATATTGCATTTTCATACATAAAAACCTGGTGTTTATGCAACATACATAACTAAGAAACAGACTGTTACTGTGAGTGCAGGTTGTCTTAAAATGCAATAAAGTGAGCTGCATGGGTTATAACCAGGACTAGGCGCTCCCATGTGCCAAAGTGGTATCAGAATCCCAAGGAAGCAGTAGACCATATGGCACCTGGATAAAAAAATCAAACCAGAGTTCAAGCAGGTAGAATGTCTATAAAAAAAGAACAACACCAACACACAATAATTTCATATGAATCCACACATTATATTCACACACTTTCCTAAAAAAAACATTTGTACAAATGCATGAGGAGGAAATACGTAATTTACTGCCACCAACTGCTTCCTGATAAAACTGTCAAGAGCCAAGAATCAAATAATTTGTTTTTCATTGAGAAGCTAGAAATTTAACAAGGAACAGGTAAAAAAATAACTCCTCTCTATGCCATGGTAAACAAAAGGTAAGTCCTATTTGCAGATGTACAACTCCTCCATCTCCAGTACTGTATTAAATTCTTATTTACGTGTGTATAAAGTGACAGACAGGAACTAAGGGATCTGCTCTTTGGGAGTACATGCTCCCTGGTAACCCACAGGCAGTTCCACAGGTAAGAACAACAGAAATCTTGTAGAACCAATTGAAGGTGTATGGCTACATAAAGATCATTAGTGGCCAGACATAAATAAGCAAGGTAAGTACCAGTTCAGCCATTCAATGGCTGTATTGATCACAATGAATCGAGGTAACTCAGAGATCAACATACGGATGCTGTGTTCAAATTCAGCATGCACCTGATTTTTCCTATATTCAAGCTCTTCTCTTCCTGAAACAGTGATCCTAGAATACTTTGAAAACACGCATTTGTCCAGAATTTCCAAATATTAGGTATCTTTGAAAACCTGATCCTGCAATCCGGCTACCACAAGACAGTCAGTCCTGGACATAACCACAGGACACATGACTAGGACATTAGGGTGTAGGACAACTCTATTGTATACACTATGTGTACTTGCTGCATACACATAATTGTTGATGCCAGCACTTTCAGGTCTGATTGTAATTCCAGGCAGATACATGGGAGCCAGTCTCAGAGCAAAAAAGGTGACAATAAGCCTGCAGAGTATTCAGTGGACTGCTTGATGCGATACATCCAGAGGTCCTCCCCATCTATGACCTGAATGAGTAATTGCTGCCATTCTCCACTGATATGCACTTATTTTGCATAAACAAAGACTTTGTGACTTTTTTGCTCCTAAATTTTCCCTCTGAATTTATCTATTTAGATGTGAAGCAGAGCACCCGTATGACAAACAATAACTGCAGAAGTTCTGTGTCAGTTAAAAGAGTAACTGCCAAAGTTCTGTTCAAGATCACTGATTCTGAGGATGCCTGGGAAACAATAAGGCACTGGAACAGGCTGCCCAGAGAAGCTGCGGATACCCTGCCCATGGCAGAGGGATTTGAACTACATGATCTTTCAGGTCCCTTCCAACCCAAACCATTCCATGATTCTATGAATATACCTTAGTAATATAACCCATTCAAGATGCAGGCAGAACGGGTTGAGAACTTTTTTCTTTTGTGGTATGATCTAAAATACTCACGTTTGGGATGATACTGTAACCAAGGCTCAGGAAATAACTTAATCAGATGCCTTTGTTAGAAAATCAAACTAACAAAAGATAAGATTGATTAAATTTTAGGAACTCTGTGGAAAATTAAGGCTATTCAAAGTAATTTGGACACAGAACTACAGAACTCTCGAGACAGCAAATGTCAGCCTAAGAAAAGTTTCTGTTGCTAGGAGACTATAACAACAAGATGTCTATTTAGTAAAAGTACTTCTGCTGTATCAAAAAGAAAATGGCTTGATTAAAGAGTAAGTGAATGCTAACTAATATACCTAGCAGCTAATAAAAACAGATTCCTTCAAGAGTGGCAACACTGCCAGAAATCTGTACTGAGGGCAAGACAGCTGCTTGTCTTAGTTTTCTTTGGAGCAGATTCTCCAGCTGCCATTCCCAGCCCCAGTGGGAATACTTGCTCATATAAAAGGTCATCCTTCTCTCAGCCAAGAAAGTTCTCATATGTTTTTTTCACCAGACTGTTTTATTCTTCAAAGCAAACCCTAGAAGAAAAATCAGAACATGCAAGGAAACTTTTCTGTCCTCCTCTGTTACAGCTACAACGTATTTTTGAGCTCTATCTACCTCAGAACTGTGAAAAATGTAACAGCTGTCCCCCCAGTGTATCAGCCTTATCTTCTGTAGCCCCAAGGATCTTGGACAGTAAAATAGCTTGACAGAAACCAGGTGATTCTTTCCTACTGCAGGTCACTGTTTAAAGACAGTAAGTAAACTTGACATTGACCTGGAATCCAGATCCAACTATTAAATACCTATTATGCTGTATGGGAAGATAGGTGCCTAAGGTGGCAGATACGAAAAATCCCCTTGCCCCCTTGAAACAGTTACTCTTTTTGTGCTGAAAAGTCAATGAAGAGAGACTAGCTAAAACCAAGTAAATGTATATTAAAGATGTGAATTGCCACGGATGCTTGTTAACTACTTGACTGGTCACAAACACTTGCCAACCTCACAAACGCTTGCCAACCTCATGAACAGAAGCATTCTCAAGTGATTACAACACATTAATCCTTTTTCATTTATTCTTATTGATTTAAAGGGTACTTCTACAGAGGTTAAAGATGTATATAGCTGTTTCATCCAAGAGGTACTGAACCAAGTCAGTCTAATCACAGGGAGACTAAAATGACTTTTGTGTTAATGGATACCATTCCAGTTCTCTGCTTGACAAAAACCATCATAAAATAAAATGCTACATAATGAAATGAAAGATGGACTTTGATAAAAAGGATATCAGTTCTAGTATGAACAGAGCATGACAAATGGACCATAAAGTGTACCTGTTCAGCACTAGCCTGTGGAAATTTCACAAAAAATAGGTGCATTGTGTTGCATTGCTCTCAGTCAGCATAAGTCAAAGTAACACAGATTATATTATTCTACTGCATTCTCTCTTCACGGAAAGAAAACTGATCAATGAAGCACTTATCAAGCCTGAACAATATAAATCTGCTGAGTTCAACATAGCAGTTGTGAAAGACGCTTGAATAGGACAAATGACATAGATAAAGATTCCCTGGCTGGTCACCAAGGACCTTCCATATCAGGAGCAATAAAGACTTATCACAGATAAACACCTTGCTAAAAATCTTTCAAGTAGGCCTGTGAGAGAAGTGTCTGTTGATCTGGGAATGCAGCTAGGGCTGTAATGCATCTCCACTTAATATTGCTTTGAATTAAAGTTCTCAACAGTTCCCATGAAACCAGCTATCAAGATCTGTCAGACCTAACTGTATTGGTTTTCTACAAAGAAAAGTTCTCTATGGAACTTTACTCATGTGAGCATTGTTACTCTTAGCCAGGAACTGTTTTTGTTTAATATGTATCTAAACCACACACTGTATATATATTATATATATATATATATATGTTATGTGAGATATATACACACACATATATGATCTTTAAATCTCATGTGAAGTACTCAGGTTCACGAAAGAGATCCATTTCGGCTTTGATTTTGATGCTGATTAGCATTTCCTCTTCTTAAACCACATAGTTATCCTTTTCATTCCCATTTTTACTTGCACTATTTCTGTCATGTGGTAGAGCACATATAAAAGCCTGATCTTATATGTTAAGTCTAAAAACTATGTAAGTTACTTATGCTGTCCACAGCACATGGCAAGGCATGAAGAGAATGTGTTAACAACCACTCTTACATGCAGCTCTAGAGGAAGGAAAAGAAGCCAGGAAAAACTGCTTGGAGAATAAATATTTGAGAAAGCATCAGGAAATAAGGGTAGAGAAACAGAAAAAAGATAGGCAGATAGAGATAGAGATAGAGAATAGTCTTCAGCTGGACTTCAAAATAAATCCTGGAAACCTTGGGCCTGTTCATAAAAGCAATAAATATCCTTTGTCTTAAACAGACAATGTAGATCAGCTAGAGCTCTGAAACAGAAGCCTCAGTGCACATGAAGAGCTAGTTATTCCATTATTGGGAACAGCTTAAGTTACATAAAATGGAGTTGTACTATCCTACTCTTAAAGATGAAGTTAGCATCCCAATAAATATACTGGAATAACTTTACTTTTCCCAGAATTCTCTTCTCATTGCAACAGGCAAAATGCCCAAAGCAAACTAATATAACTAAAAAAACTCCTTCTCTTCAATACAATAATATACAACTTAACAAGCATCACAAATATAATGCCTTTAGTTACAGAGTTTCCACTACATCTCTCTCATATGGCACAGAAAATTCCTTGATGAAACTTCTCTTTATACAGCAAATTCCATTCACACATTTGACAACTCCAAAGGCAATAACAAACAAATCCTGTCACATTCATTAAAAACTTTGTTTTTCAAGTTTTCATAATCTAGCAAATTATATGGTTTTGAACAATGCAAAAAAATTGTACCCTTAACTTGCATTCCTCATCATCATCCTATTTACATACCTTCCAGAAGCCTACATTGCTTCCTTATTAATAGAGCAATCATCTGATCATCATTTATCATCTCTTCTTTACAATTTCCTAATTGAATTATGTAAGTCAAGATAGGCAGCTCTTACATGAGTAACCAGCAGACAGTAGACAGTTCTTGATAGAAGTTTGAAATCGGAGCAAGCTCATGTGGTCCAGCCCAGAACCTGTGATTCCCATTTGCCACGGCATGACACACAAAAGTTAGCTGGTGACAGCACACACTAACATACGCACATCACTTTCAGACTGAAGATGGCTCGATTCTCATTAGCCTGGAGAGGAGAAAGAACTGGAATCCATCTGCATCCTTCTACCCTGTAATGCTCCCTAATGGCATAGATGGTTCTGCAGAGGCCTTCTGGACCTTCAGCTGATGCTATAACTTACCAAGGAATTTTCAAATCACAGTCCAAAACATCTTCTTGGGGTTTAATAAAGTGTACTCAAACTCTTTCTCCTATAATACATTTGGATTCCTACCTCTACTCCAGCTCCTTTTGAGCCAGCTCTTCCCTCTGGGAGACCCCTTTCACATCTCTGGAAAGCCTTTTTCATACATCATCTCCTCCCTTGGACTATAATCTTATGTGATTTTCCTCTTTATTAATGGACTCCACAAGCCATCTTCAACATCTGACAGGATTCAAGCAAGCTTTCCGTGTCACAAAGTCTCCTTCAATCTCCCATACCTCTGTCACTTTTCAGAACTGTTCAGTCTTCTCTCTCAAGTCACATGGTGGTACATTAAGGTTTCCTCATTCCCTTTCTGGGAGTTTGTGCAGTCCTCTAACTGTGCCCTCTGGACCCCCTGTCCCCTTGAGAGTCACCTAATTAACACAAGGAACATTAGAAACTCTATCCCAAGCTACTTTCCAATTTCCTGATCATTCTTTCCCTTAAAAGGTGTCATACCATATGACAAGATGACTAGCTTTAAGTTCAATGTGCTGTAATGAGGACTGTGTCATAATGAGAAGAAAAATCCACTATGCATATTTCAAAAATCAACATCAGGGTTCAGCAGCAGGTATACCATAAGGAATTAATACGAAGTGATGTTAAACAAAGTTAATCTCTTTTAATCATGTGAAGAGAGGCAGTGAAGCAACAATATTTCATTATCTGTTATGTAATATTAAGGGTTTATCTAGCACAATGTAGCTTGGAGCCACACTGTCAAAATAACAAATAGCTCTAAAAGAGTAGATCCCATCTTTTTGGCACCCAAATAATGCATGAGAGTTTAGGCTTCTCCTGCATGTAATAACCAGATTGTTATGAAAATATAGGCTGAAAGATTTGCTTGCATTTGAATAAATGAACTGTATTCAACATTCTTTTCTGTGTGTTTTTAATCATGAAAATTCCAATTGAATTCAATGGGAGTTTGAGTGCATAAAGAACACTGATCAAAGTCCTTAGAGACTGTTAAAAACAGTCTCTACAAAAAATTATTACAAGTTATATTCTGCTGAAAGTCTATGCAATCATGGTGGATTTTTTTTTTCCTATAATAAGAAAATGTCTCATAAAAAATCTGTACATAGCAAGGACCTTTAAAACGGAAAAAAAGCTCACACAATTGCTTGCAGCAGCAGAAATGCACCTATCGCCTTTCTTAGTTTACAAATGGCATTCTTAAGGTCCTACATTGCATTTTTTAAGTTAAATGCTTTACAAAATATTTGAAAGGTAGAGGAAGGTGTGCTGACTTCTTTTTGGCTATAAGCACCTCTATGGCACTACCCACTTCTGCAGCATACGGATACAAAACTTCAAGCTTGGATCACTGTAGCAATTCTCCATCCTCTGCCTTCCACACTGCAGCCTGAGTACTGTATAAATACAGTATGGTGATAAACTGACTGTATTCAGGTGCTAAATGTTGATACTGACTTCAGCGATGCAATAATTTTATCCCATGGCTACCATGAGATAAAACTTTTAATAAAGATAGATCAATGCACACAGTACAAGGAAGTGGGAAAAGAAAAATACAGTCAATAGCTGCAACAGCCCTAATGCACATTTCATAAGGATGGCAAAAGATTAATCATGTTAAATTCAATAAAATCTGTTCACGTGCTGCTTGCATGTATGTTTGCTTATACATGCTATCCAGAAATTATTATGCCAGGGAACAAGATTTTGGAGTTATGTGATAAAACTTGGTCAGCAACCTGAAACTGCCCCTGCACCACAACCAAGCAGGCTTCCAGATTTCACAAGCTCTCTTCTCCAAATCATTACTGAGCTATTGTAGCTAGCAAAAATAAAATACCAGTAAGGGAAAAGTCACACTTTCTGGACAAAAAAAGAACTGCATCTTACAAAATTATAATTCCATCCAAGAGCCAAATGCATGTCTAAGAAGCATTTACTCCCCTATACAACTTTTACTAAGGAGCTTTACTTCTCTACACAACTTCTAATGAGTAACGGCCATTTTTAGGCTATGATCTATGTTAGCTTCTAGTGAGTCACGTCTCTTAGTAAAACTACACAAATAGAACACAAGTAAACCATCAAGCAGTGACTATAGTGTTCTGAGGGCTGAGTAACTGTGACTGGTAATTTATAGTCATGGGTATGCAAATAGAAATAAAACAGATTATAACTGGTTTCTTGATTAATGATATCACATACTGACAATGCTTCAAGCTACATTTCTCAGGCAACTGGGAACCAAAAGAGCCAAGCTGCTGACAAGTATGGCTCGAGGCAATGTGATTTCTATAAATATGAAATAGTGCTGAGTTACATCTATCAACAGTTACCTCTGCTTGAATACTTCAAAACATCTAGGAATATACTAGTAACTGTCTGGGAAAAAAAAACAATAAAACTTGGCATTTAAAAAACCCCACATATTTCACTAAAAAATTGCTTTATAAATCTTGAACATCTGGTCTCCCAGGCAGAGGAGAGTTGTGCTTACCCTCTTAAAAAAGAATTGTTTCAGCTGAGTTACCAGCATTTTTCCTAAGTCATTACTGTATTCCTTATATCCCAGAAGAGAAATTTAAGTGTGTGTTGGGAGACAAAGGAAAAGCAGCATGATTAAACAGTTCAGAGATGTATCACCCAGTAATCTTTTAAGGACTATGAGCATTTATCATCAGTTTCATTCTTCTTAACACATTACTGTCCTGCATGAGTCCATAAGATAGGAATTTTAAACTGTATTAATCCCCCTCTAAATGGACTATTCTCTTAAGGCTAATTTATATTCATTACCTATTCTGCATTGTTTGCATCAAATTTTATGAGCCCAGAGATTTTGGGAAAATTATGACAGTAATGATGGTATAGTAGTATTTTTTTAAATGCTATTATGTGTACACATACAGATGTAGATTTACACATTAACTGTCACAACACACAAAACTGACTGCTGAAGTGCTCTACACAGAGTCAAATTTTAATCTGATGAAAACAGCTATTGTATGGAAAGTATAAATGTATTTGCCAAACTGGGGTTTTCTCAACACATGTGCTCAGTTTTCATTAAAGTAAACATTCAGAATGAAATACAGAGGAAATAATTTAAAGGTAAATAAAGGTAATTTAAGTATAAAAGGTTAGTGCAATACAGAAGTCAAAGTAAGGCTCAAAGATTGAGGCATTTTGTTGCATACAGGAATACAAAGAAATCATTAAATATTATTACATTTCATGACGAAGTATGATTGTGTTGAAAATTCAGTCTGGTTTCTTTGTCAGTCTAATAACAAGAATTTTAACATGCTGCTGCCAAAACCCAGTGAAGCATAGCACTGCATTCAAGAAACAAGACTACAGTTACATTTTAATTCTCTGTCTGGCTGAGAACAACTGAACGTACTTCAACTGTTACATGTTATTTTATTTTTCTTTGCACTCCATACAGAATAAATCAAGAAAAATAACATTAAAAATAGATCAATGAGAAAATACACTTTTTTTTTTCAAATTCCTGTGTTTTTCTTTTTATAGTCTCACACATTAACTTACCCAACAGCATTGCACTCACTGCTAATGAAAAGAAAGCAGGCAGTACAAATCTTCTTAAGCCTCCCGTGGCAAGAAAACTATTACAGAAATGAATAGAAGAAAGTCTCTGGAGCCTTTCCCTTGCCTGCTTGTTTACAAAAGGCAGTAAGGATCACACTGGGAAGTGTCAAAGCTGAATAAACCACTAGCAATTTGGTGTATACCCTTTGGGTAGTCCTTCAGAGATGATGATTCGACTTTGTCCAAAAAACGGTATGCAAGAAACAATGCAGAATCTACCAGAGGCTGTAGCCAAGCTTTAAACTGTAGACAAAGAAATAGTTTGCTTCTGAAGGTTTTGCAAAGGAGGGCTTGTCACAGGACATTAATTCAAGCAAGCTGATGTTACATCAAACCAGTGCCTCTAAATACAGTTAATCTGCAGCTTTTCACATTGCTTTCTACGAGGCGGTTGGATGCAGCGAACTGGAGCCCCTGGGTTTAGTGTCACTGAAGAACAGAAGAGCTCTCTGCTTTTCCCTTCCACATTCAAACACACATTTAGCATCTAGAATACTACACAGTAAACAGCGGGCTTTTTTCTCAGGCTTTATTATGAGCTGCAAGTAGCATCTAATATTGCACATTTAATTAAAATTACTCTCCTGCCTTTGTTGTAGGTAAACTTACATATAAAGGAGCTTTAAATGATAAAATATAGAGGATTTTCTTCTAAAGCTATCACAAACAGCAGGGGGAGAACATGACAATAGCTAGGCAACATTTGATTTTAATGGCTACTTTAGGAGATAAACAGGAATAACAAGGTAAATCTGTATTACTTTCATTATTTTTTTTCAATAACCTTATATTCACTGTAGATAGCTGATGAAAAACAAAAAAGTGGAACTTGCATCTGTCTTTGGCATTTTACTGCATAGAAATATTCAGCATTTGATCTTCTCCTGAACTATGCAATAACTCTTTAAAAAAGGTTAAACATTAGTTGCAATGCATGAGGACTTCCTTTATGAATGACAAGACTTCACTTACTAATCATTGAAATAAAGGCTCTGTGTACTCAGAGTATGAATAACTTCACTATAAAAATGAATTCACGTACAGCTTACATATTATTAACAAGTTCCAGCTTGTTAATAATAAATCCTACTCTAGGAACTAACTTTCATTTTTTTCTTTTCAAAGGTACTTATATTTGGATTGCATTCCAATTTCTGAACCCATCCACTACCAATGAAGATTTCTAACCTTTCGAGTCCAAAAAAATTTTGTACTGGCAGAATAAGCAGAGCATACAGAAATGTGGCTAACATAATGGGATATGAACCAAAGATAATCTTGACAAGAATAGTCCATTTTTTCTCCACATCTTACCATAAAATACACCAAAAAAGTCCCCTAGTGTTACTCTAGACACTCATTCCCCTAATCGTGTTTGCTTCTCCTGCTGTGTATGACTTTCAGCTATTCCCGTAACACTGACATTCTTTTCTGTTGACACTAATTGAATTTGTCTGTTCAAATATTCGTGGCACTATTCACAATTTCCATTTCTGTTCATAGCTACAGAACAGGCCTGTGCCTTTACTTGCCACACTGTCTTACCATGCTTTTAGGAATATTTAGAGAAGGAGCAGGAGCAAAAATTTGGTTATGAAGGATATTTTTCTAACTTTAAACTGAATTCTCTGCACGGTTCTTTACTATAACTATGATCTTGCAGAATGTTGATGTCATTCCTGAATTTTTCATTTTTAGTGAATTACTTATCTTACATATAATAAAACTCAGAAATAGAGAGGAATGGGTTTCCCCAACATGCAAGGGCAGTGACAATACCTAGTTTTTATAGCCAAGGTGAAAAGGGGGACTTTTTCTGGCCCACAGGAATTCTCTGACAAGAGATAACAATAATTCTTACCCAAATATTGGTCAATACAAGGCCAGTGCAAGAATATTTCTATGATAACAACTGATGGACTACAAATAGGAAAACCTTCCATCATAAATCACAGCCATTTGAGTGCCACTCAAAGAGTAATTAGGTTTCAGTCATTGTCTAATGTCTTCATAGCAGGGCATGAGTGGCAAAGCTCACTGAAAAGGAAGTTGAACTATTCTGTATACTACAGTGGAACATGTTAGGGAGCAGATTCCAGCACCTTTGCACTTCAGTAATTTACTCCAAGCTATCCAAGCCACTTAAGCTCTCCAAAGCAAGTTATCTGCAACCATATTTCCATGGCACTACAATAACACAGCTTGCCGTTTGAGTTACTTTCTATGTTTCTCCTCATGATGAACAATCTGAAACTATTCTAGAGCAACTGTTATAGCACACAATTTCCTTCATCTTATCTACAGAAGGCCATTGAATGAAAGTAGCAATATCAAATTAACCTTTAAAATACTAGTATATTGCCGTATTGCCTAGCTGCTCAGCTAGAATGGACAGTTACAATTTCAGAAAAAATAAAAGGGTATTTCAGGAAAAATAAACAGATCAACAGGAAATGGTTTCTTCATCATGAGAAGGTCCAACCATAAAATTTAATCTCAAAGCCTCTAAAAGTATGCCTTACACTTTAATAGCAAAATTAAAACCTGTACTTCTGTTATAATGGCCATGTAGATGCAGTAGTTGGCAAAGATGGCATATCTTTTTCCTAAATCCCCAAACTCTAATGTACAGTTTGGCCTAACATTTACACTGATATTCTTCGTGCTTTCTTATTCTTGAAATATGATTTTTTTTTAAAGTTTCAGAAAAGACAAATCAATCACTTCTGCCCACAAGGGTTGTTACTCTACTGAAATAATTCTGCTCTTTCCTCAAAATTTATCTGCTTCCTTGCATTCTGATTGACTATAGATGTCTGATTTGCACAAGCTAATTTTGAAATACCCGCATAATGTGCTATTTCCTTTACTGTGATTGCCTGAAACCTATCATTAGCCAATCAAAGAGCAAGGATATGCATAATCACTGTGGGGTATTTTTCAGTAACTATTCTGTGAATATGTAATTTTCCTCCACTATGCAAATTTCACAGACATAACCCTAAGGTTCTGATTGGACCTATTGCTCAGAATTTTAAATTTGCTATCTATGGTATCATACAAACTTCCTTACTGCTCAGAATTGTAAAAGCTCTAGAAGAAGAAAAATGGGAAAATAAACAGGAAAAAGAAAAATATAAAAAGAGAGACTCCATGTTCAAATATTAAAAGAATCTATGGAGAAAATCAGGCTTTCAGTTACAAAGAATAACAACCATGATGCCTGCCCAATAGCCATTAATGCACATGAAAGAACAGAACACAGCTTAACCCCTCCTAATGCTGATTCTCTTATCAGCAACAACAAGAAATTAATTTAATCACTGCCTGTTACCAAAAGAAAATAGACTCCTTAACCTTCAAACAGATCATGCCTAATGAATAAGAAAATTCCATTCTAAAATGTCTGTCCATATAGAAACATCCTTTTAAATATCTTTCAAGTCCAAAATGCATGTAGGCTTTGCCATTGACTTTAATAGCAATGGGATTGTATCTTTCCTTTCACTTCCTTTCCTTTCTGCAAATCAGCTACCCAACTGGCCCAAAGCAGCTGTCAAACTATGTTGACTTACTATATTTGTTTAGTAGAATATGTAAGACTGTGTGGTACCAATTTACTTGTTATTTCTATCTAATAGAAAATATCTCCAACACTGTTTGAGTCTGTTGCTGCCAGTTAGTGTCATGAACATGGATACAGGTCATGCACATGGATTAAACTGGAAGTTGAAAGCAATGTTATTTTGGGATTAAGCAATGTTATTAGGCTATTTTGGTATATTTCAAAAAAATCTCAAATTATCTGCAGTGAAAATAGTTTACTGAAGCATAAATAACATCAGATATTTATACAGTGTGCTTAGTTTCACGTATCGTAAATATGCATTTAAATTATCAGACAGGTTGAGATAATGGTGGAATACATGGGAAACCCTGAATATTAATACCCATGTTTATGTCCACAGAGAAAAAGCTCATAAGACATCAAGATTAACAACTCCAGACCTCCTGAGAGTTTTACACCTAGCTCCTAGTATGTACAGTGACAAACACAACATTAACATTTGAAAATGTGTGAAAGTCAGCATTTTCGTATCATTCCATAAGCATTTGGAGCGCTGTATATAAGGAAATGTCATGGCAACCTAGAGTACTGCAATAACTGCTTCCAAATGCATGGTAACCGTGTTATTTCACAGGAATTACTACCAAAGTGAAAAAGTGGTATAAACAATACTACTTTTAAGGTAAACCTAATGAAAATCATATTCTTAATTTTATGAGATATACTGCTTTCAAAACTAAAACCAAGAACAAACTATCATTCCCCAAAGCCATGAACACTGACAGGTGTGCAAGAGCTGTTGTGACCTATGTGCAGAGTAGTACCACAAAAAGAAATGCTAGAAGATTCTGAAGTTATTTGTGTTCACAGGTATCTTCTCCAACTGAAACGTTACTAAAGCTCATGACTACAGGAGTTGGAATGCTCACTGATTTTCTGTGGAATTTGCTTTGGACTCTAATTTCATTCTAATTTATATCAAAAATTTTACATTCTGATTTTATCTATGAAACAGAATTTGTCTTCTTCATCCAGTTCTCACATGGCTCTGTTTGTCATGGGGATTGTCCACAATAACACTGTTCATTATGGAAGAGTGATGAGTCTGAAAGTCAAGTTAAATTGGCAGTCATATCATTTAAGTATTTATATTTTTAACTTGCTAAAATAACAAAGTACTTACTGAGGTTAAAAATAAAATAAAAAAGTTATTTTTATATATTTTTTTTAAACAGGAAATGTATTTAGCAGCTTCACTATACGCCAGCTGCAGTTATAATTTGTCAAGTCTTAAGTTTCTTTAACGAACTGGTTCTCAAAAAAGGAACTCTTACAATGCTGGTTATTTATGCTTAAAATACCACTTTAGCAAAACTTCTGCAAGATACAACTCAGCCTTTACACACTTGGGCACACTGCAATGTATATGCTGTGCATATAGCAAAAAACATTTAGACTGGTTATTTAGCTTTATGTGGACTCTTCTGATACTCATGCAACATTACATTCTGTGGTGCTTATAAACAAAAGGAAGCTCTTCGTAATGCATGTCCCAGTTCACATACTTGTCACAGTACGTGACAACTTAATGTGGGTGATACCCTTAATTCTGCATCTAAGTGCACGAAAGAGTGTTCCTTTCAATCACTGCAGGTGAGCAAGTTCCTGATTTACACGGCAGCATATAAGATAGCACATAATACAAGAATAATATTTTGGCCAAATGCAAACAAAACTAAATAAAATATAGGAAATTCTTCTTTTCCCTAGTAAATGGTTGAAATCAGTTTTTTCCCCCTTTAAAGCAGGTGGAGCAAGTCAGGAGGTGACCTCCTGTTCTGGCAATGACAATACACAGAATCACATCAGAGGTCCTTTCCATTGTATTATCTACGGTCATCTGCACTGTCTCATAACCTCATCTGGTCCACAAGGTTAAAGGCAGTCTATCTAATTTATCTCATTGTAGGTACTCTCTAGGACTTGAACGATAAATATAAACTATGAATTTTGTCATTAACACTAACAGCATTCTAGCATTTGATAAGCTAATGGAAACATTAAGCCATCTTGTATTTTTATCTCTTCCACCAGATGTGCTTATTTCAAAAGATGCAATTTTATATTTTCTATGTTTTTATGTTGCCATGATTATGCAAATCCTAGTTAGACAAAATGAAAATCCTGCAACTGAGTGTCAAAGCAGCCTTAGTAGATTTAAAACTATTCTATCCTAAAGAACATTTAAGAAACAACAGTATTGAGGATTTTGTCCTTCAGAAAAAGAGTTTAATATACTCTGCCAATTTGGCAAAAAAATGACATGAACTCAGTGTTGCAAATTTATTGTAAATTAAAGTGCTCACTTTCTTTTAGCTATGCTACATTGCCTCCACTGTTTCTGCTTAAATAACAATGAGTGCCTTCCTTTTCTGGCTTGGCTCTTGTCGCTTTCCGTGATGAAATCGGTCAAACTATTAAGCAGGAACATATTCTTCCTTTTGCTGCTACTCATATCAGAAAAAGCATTTGCTGGTTTAGTCAGAACATCACAAATGACCCTTCAGGTATCTGATGAAAATACCTTCAGATTTTTATCTTTTCAGTTCTAATTCAAACTTATTCCTAGAAGTTAAGTACTGAAGCCTTAACAAGATGCACTGTAATCTACCACTCTGCACTATATTGTATTTTTTCTGCACACATGCCATTTAAAACTTATTCTCGAGTATTTTTTTTAAATGTAAAGACTACCCTCTCCCCCACCACCACCTTCCTTCATCAATGCTACAAAGATTTCAAGCCCTCTTATGCAAAAATCACTCCATTTTCAACATAGCAAGTCTGTTACAATATGATTTTCAGACCTTGCAAGTTTACCTTAAGAGGAAGATAAAAACAAGACTCCTGCTTCTGTTGTGGTGAAGAGTCCTGCAAGGTGCAATAAGGATTCCAATAGGTTACAGACCGCTCATAACCTTGCAGGACTGACTCTGTCATGCGGCAGAAAGGAGAAGTACAAAAGACTTGGCTGTGCAATATTCTTTCTTCTAAAAAGCTAGTTTAGGACATTCACTTTAACTGCAATTACTACCTATATTGCTGTACCATCCAATGTGTTTATCAAAGCTGCGGGCCTCTTGGGAGTAAGTCTGTAAATAAAGACAGTTGCCATCCTGAAAAATATATGCTATAATTTGAAACACAGCATCAGCAAGACATGGAGGGGGACCAGTATGACAGCACGGGAGTAGGAAGAACCAAACTAACTGTGATCAGATAGCATAGTGACACAGCTAATGCTCATTTTGACGGCTTACTAGTGTTTGAATGTTCAACTGTTTTTAGGGAAAAAAAAAAACTTCTTATAAACAAGCCTGCCTATCTCCAATATGCTGTCCAATTTAGACATCCCCTTGGTAGCCAACTTCTTTCAGAACTCCAAAAGGTACTGAGAAGAGAGACAGAGGAGGACAGAATAAATGTTGTAAGTCTGAGATGACACTTTAAGCTGAAACACTTCATGTAATAACATGCAGATGCAAGTCTAAAATGGACAGAGGCATCCAAGGTGAGTAGAACTTATGCAAATGAAGAGGCAAATAACAGCCAAAAGCAGATAGAGTGTAAGCATACCTTACTATCTAAAAGCTCTAATAACTAAAAAGATTAAGAACGTGAACAGGAAGGAGAATAAGAAAGCAGTTTCGTTATTAAAACAGTGAAAAATGTACATCAGTTGAAGGAAGGGGCATTAATACCTGTAACTGGAGATGAAAGGATTATAATGCTATATCAGAAGACAATAAGGAACACATGTAGGGACAGCAATAAAGGCCAGGACTTAGAATCTTTAGAGACAGAAATCATAATGATGTATAGTCTCAAAGAATACGCAGCAAACAGGCAAGAAAATATAGTGAATGGTTGGGGGCCTAGGGGAGAGACAGTTCCAAGAAGCACGTAGGTTCATATGGTGCAGTTCTATTGGAGAGATGATTTAGGCTCAGGTCACTGTAAAGGCACAAAAAAGGACAAAAGCTCACTGTACCTTTAATGAATTTATTAACTATACCATAATTTCAACTTCTGCCTTAAATGCACCAGTGTTATTTTTATTTAAACAATCCTAGGATGCAATGCTTTTGGCACAGGACTTTAATTTCTTCAAGGATACTTACTGCAAAAGAGCTTGTCTCCCAGCATTCTCCCTGATCCCACTTGATGGATCATTACTTCAATTTCTCAGGAGACAATAAAAGCCCTGCACCAAAGGACCTATAGGGCATCATATTTAGCATCTTTAGCTTGTGTATCCCCTTTTTGATGTGCAATGTCTTTGTAAAAAGGTGAACACTTTTTCACACCATGCAGTGCTAGACCCCTGTGGACACTATTATATGTAAATAATAGAATTACAAGCTTCTGTTGATTATTGCAAGTTTTGCTTTTAACAAGAACTCCCTAACTTTTAGGCCAATTAGTATCTCTACCTCACTGCAACACTGTTTTAAATATTGATTTAGATCTGTTTCTCTGTGTGTGGTGCATGCTTATATTTAACAAATATTTGTGACCTAAGCTTAGGAAGTAAACTGAGATTTATTAGCTTTCAGTGTGGAAAAATAATCCCCTTAAAGAAACACAACATTAGCCCCTGAGCCTCCCTTTCAAAGCAGTATGTCACATCCAATAACATGAAACTATCTAGCAAATAGTTGAATTTGGTGGACTGAATATTAATTACTCAATTCTAGGCCAGCAGGTAGACTGTGAAAGACTTGATGGTCAAGAATAACAATACAGACAAAAATCATTAAAGCACCAATAGTGTTATATTATTACAATTTTCAATTAAAATTTATAACATTCCCTGTAAAACAAGCCTGTGTAATTATGAAAATGTAAGTACATCCTGTGTTCTAAGTTACCATACTAAGATTTACTTTTCTTCTCCTTTGGTGCTTTATGTACCTGTGTCCAGGGTAGGTATAGACTTTTCCATAAAAGCTTATAAGACAAATCTAAGTTTATATATAGAGAGTGCAGCATTTATTAGAGCTCATACAGCTCAGAAAAATCATTAAGTATTGTACGATGTAGGATTACACCTTTCTGTAAGTGACTGAGTTTTGGCAAAGACTATGGCAAACTAATTATATCAAAAGCCCAGTAAATACAACTATAATTTGTTCCCTGTGGTTCATTGCATACATTGGACTTAAACATCCCCAGTTTTTACCATTAAGGTTACAATTAAATTCTCAATTCCCATTTATATTGGATGAAGATATTAATGTTGCTAACCTGTGACTACTTTAAAAGCATATATAGTATATAAATGTCAGCTGCTTTCTTTACTGTTTGAATTATCAGCCTTTGCATGTACTATTTAAAAGAGGGAGCTAAATTTTCAAAAAGCCATTCTTGAATTTGAGTGGAGTTTTTTGGCAAACTTGTGCTTACTTGCAGCTGTAAGGATGACTCAATTATTTGCAAAAGAGCATTTATACATAGATTCCCATTATTTTGCTATAAATAGTGTCATACTAATGGGCTATTTTGCACTGCGTCCTCATTCATTGAAGGTAGTTGGTGGACAGCAGAACAAACAGTGACGTTCTGGAACACTTAGTTCTGCAGCTGAAATATTTTGGTTTAGGTAATACTTATAATAAGTTGTCATTGGAAGAAAAAAAAATAGAGCCACTCATATGGCACATTCGATAAGACTGATTCATTCCTTTACAATAACAAAACCAAAGTGTCTTTCACTTTTGATAGTACAATTTTTTTTCTCTGTTACTTCAAAGAAAGTGTAACAATAAAAAAGATCAGGAAAGTATGTCTAGTATAATACAAAAGAGAAATAGGAAATCTCATGTAAATTACACCAAAGGCACTAAAGAAGTCAGGCAGTTTAAAGAGAAAAAAGAAACCGAAGTTCCTCTGAGAAAATACGGTGTCATGATTTTACTTTCTTTTTGCATTAACATGCAGTTTAATTAAAGTTGTTTTGTTTTTTTTTAAATCCTCCTTTTTTTTTCTCAAGTGGCAGATATTCTATTTCATTTCTGACCATGGGCTTTTGAAGGTTTTAAATTATCAGCTGCTTTGTACCTTTTTTTAAGGAGCAATAGCATACATCTCTTTTTATGATTGTATAAGGGGACCTCCTTTGCCTTCCATTAAGCAAATGGACTGTATGACTTGAGGCTGTAAAAGGCTTCAACATCAATATAATTTTTAAAAATATTTCAAAGAGCATTATATATCAACCTTATTTTTGTAAGAAATTATTTCCCACCCTCTGAAAGACGTAAACTGTTGCATATATCAACTACTGATTTTTGTAGATTATTATATCTTTCATTCAAGTTACAATAAATACTATTTTTCACTCACCACAAAATAACAGTAAAAGAACTGCAATCATTTCAGTGGAAATACTTAGGTTTGCCTTCACAATGTAACTGTCAACATGACCGTTGTAACACTATACTGCTGTAAGTTCTGAAACTGTCAGCATTCATGAGTGAAACAACATTAGCTCATGTCACTAAGTGGTTTTAGATCTCTTTTATTTGGTGCAATCTAATCTGTAGATTTCCCATATCTCCAAGAGTCTATTTTCTTCTTGGAATATTCTCCTAACTATGCTGATCATGAGTCCTGAGCTACCTTGTTTATAAAAAATGTATCTGTATTACTAATTTGCTTCTCAAAAGAACTGCATGCAAAATTATTTTTAATTCTGACTATATTAAAGCCAAAATAATTACAAGAAAGCCTTACTTTAACTTTTGTATTTGAGATAGGTTGTAACTCATCAGAGCTAAACAAAACTGTCTCAACCTTGCCAGATAACCATTCTCTCACGTCTAATACCCTCTCTGAACAAGAAATTGCCAAGGACTTCTCATCTCTAATTTTCTTTTGTTCTATTTGCTTTCTACATTTTCCCCTTATTTCCTAAAACTGGGCCACACATTTTAATGAGATTGAAGCCACCAACTCTTCAATGAAGAGGCTGAGCAAAAGATTAAAAATTAGCATGTGCTATTCTCCCTAAAGCAGCTGAAAAGCACACCAGCTTAAAGAAATGCTAAACATTTTTCAGAGTTTTATCACTCCATGATGACAAATTACGATCTCTTTCAGACTGTTTCTAAAAATAAATAATGCACTTAGTTCATTCTCTCAACTAATTTCTCCCCTGCCATCATACAGCTGAGGGTTGTTCTGGTTTTCTTTTTAAATTACACACCTTTAAAAGCAAATGGCCTGTATTCTACTTCCTAATCAGCAAAGAGTTAATGTGTGGTAATTTGATGAAATGAAAAGATTCTTTAGTTGGTAAGAATTATAATGACAGTAATCTTATTTTATGCATTTTAAATTGTAAAAGGAAGAAAATGGATGATCTCTAAATTACACTGAAAAAGTTTTAGCCCTGAACATCAGCCAGTTGAGAAAATAATTTTGGTGAACAAAGCACCCAGTTGTTCCGACAAAATGGTTTAATATTAGAAGTCATTCACTAGCCATAAGCAGAACTCCACTCCTCAGTACAGCTTTTATGGCTCACCCAGCTTAGCTTTCAGAAGATATGCTATTGCACACACCTGGTAAAGCTAAACAAAACATGCTGACATGGCTACTCAGATCTTTTCTCATTGTGAATAAAACTATAGTCTTTATCTTCTTATTTTGAGAACTTATTTTCGAGAATCATTATTGAGAACTGAATTTTTATAATTTCTCAATGTGCTCCAGTGCGTGCACCTTCAAGTGCCATTTATTGATTTCTCACAAAAAAGTCTTAATGTTTTTTGAACCATGCCTATAGGTGGAATATGACTTACTAAGACGATTAACCATGACCTCAGCAGCCACAGAGCAAACTATTTTCCCAAGAATTGTGACCATATTATTATTATACATCATCGATAGTCACAAAGAGGAAATCTTTTTGATTAATGCAAGTTATCTTGAATCTTTGAGTCATTCATTCAACTCCATGCACCACTCCATGTCTTTTGGAAATAGCCCTAATGTGTCACAACTGTGCAAAGTTACGAAAAACCTTCCAAAGATACCTGACTGACAAGTCAGTGCAAAAATACATTGACTTTGGGAGCAAGGCTCAGGCTTTGCTTAAACATGGATCAGTCATGGCTTTCAGACCAAATACCCTTCATGGCTCAGTGATAGTTTTCACATTTATTGACTGGCAATCCTCTTTTCTTTACAAGATCTGGAGAGGAAATTAAGCGCGATTAAAGAGTAGGAAGACGTTTGGCATATAACCAGTTGTATTTTTGGTGCCTCCCTTCTCCCACAGACAGCACTGGATGCTACAACACCAGGCTGCTGTGGTGCACATTGAGCTTCACCAAATACCTCAGTGAGCTTTTCCTCATGAGCCTGCCTGACTTCTGACAGGTAAAGCTCTATGTTATGCTTCATGTTTGACAAGATTCCTGCATGTCAAGCACAGGCAATTTTGATGTTATGCAAACAATTCCTTATTTAAAACAACACTTTCTTATTAATGACTTACGATGACATATATAATTGTATATGATTTCAATCGTATACAACAATTTCATTTTTTGGAGACTGCTTTGTCCTTTGTTAAAACTGCATAGGTATTTTTAGGAGGTTGTCATAGTAACCAATACACTTAGGTGGTTGTGGGGTTGTTTAACTTGGAAGTATAATCCCCATAGTCCTCATTACATGTTACAGGAACATCATTTCATGGTTTTCATCATAAATACATAAAACATGGTATGTGTACATGCATGTAAACATAAAGACACATGCATATGCCAAAAAATATGGGATGTTACATGGATCATATTATACAGATTTTAAATAAAGTACTGTCAGCCACATTTATACCACACATATAATGGCCTACCACTACATTAAAAGATTATAGCAAACATACACATTTGCATACAGTAGTTACTATGATAACATCTAAAATGTATGTAGCAATATGATCCAGAGAGAGTGCCCTTTAGAGATCTACACTTTTGACATTTTGTGTACCTAAACTGGGCATCTACAATTACTTCTGCACCCCTAATTGTGAAAGCCTCTCTGAAGTAGTACCAGCAAGGCAAGAAAGTGAACTTTAAGAATATAGTAATTGTTCTAAAGTAATAATATTTTTAACCCAGAAATACTTGTTTAGTTTTTGCTTTAGACTTTTACAGAAAAATCACAGAAACTTTATTTAAAACAAAGCTGAAAGAAATTAATAGTCATGAATAATTCAGTACCGGCTCTGAGTCAGCCAAAATGGTGAAAATATGAATCCCTAAGTACCACTATGAATGTTAATTGACAGTATAGAGGGAAAGTATCTTATAGCTCTTTCCTACTTCATTTTTTACCCAAGAGAAGTACCTTCAATAACATATCACTATATTCTAGCTTGTTTCCTGTTTCCTGAGAATGCCTACTCAAGTAGTACTGCCTGCTTAGCACTAAGGACATGCATATGTGCCATTCTGAACTGCACCTAACAATGTCTTCCTTGTGGATGGCTCAAAAAGAGGAATACAAAACTCACAACTCAATTAAAGGCTTTCTAATCAGGACCATACTTAAGGACATCCCTTAATTTAAAACAAAAATTCAAACACCATTCCAATAACATCAAAGCCATATATGTCGGTCATTACCTAGTCTTTTAAATACTTCATTTCACAATCACTCTTTCATTATAGGTAAGAATGGGTCATATCCTTCATGCCAAATCCCACATAGTTGCAAATTGTCTTAATTTCACTAATTCCAAGAGAGGCAGATTGATATGTACAAGGCCAGATCTGACCTTTTGTCTCTGGGGATTAGATAATCTATTAAGACTTTAAGACTATGAGACTTTCTAGTCTCATAGGAAAGAGAGCAAGTTAAAACCATGTTTCCTGGACACAAAACAAACAAGACAGACATAAGCAGATGACTTGGTGTTTTTTTAACGTATGGCATCTATTTCCAATGAATCAGACCCTTTTGTTTTTTTAATTAAAAAGGAAAATATTTGTCTGGTGGGTAAAGGGAACACTCTACAAAAGTTTAAAAGACACAAAAATATGCTAAATAAAATATTTCTGTTACAAACTCATACTAAGAAAGATTTAATTACCAGTGCAGTCATGATACTTTGTTTAACACAGATTTCAGTAGTGAATCACATCCAAATTGTTCCCAGGAGCATGCTGAATTATTTTTCAAGATTTGATTTATTCTCACTGGTAACTGTTATAATTTGTGATAGATTCCATTTTGTCCATCCATGCCTATAAAACAAGCACACGTAAGCAGAAAACAGCTAACAAGACAGAGCATTGCAGTGGGAAAACAATTCGGAAAAGGCAGTTATTTTATAACAGCTAAACTTTGTTAAAGAATGGATGAAACAATATTACAAGAAGAAAAGGAGATATGCAAGTATTACAGTTGTAATTCAAGTCTCTGTTTTGTCTTACTGTCAAATGCTCTAGTGACACCAGCTAGTAGAAACATTCTTCAACTTGAAAGCCCAAATTGCTTCAAAAAAAGGCATCTGTAAAAAGAGCTGTGGCTTGTTCTGGACAGCTTGCAGACACCAAATATCCACTCTCTTAAACCAATTATCAAAGCACACTGCTATATCCTGTGAATGCAAGAGTTTTCATCATTACAAGGTACCCCACACTTTAATACCACTGTGCTGCAGTGAATGACATTAATAAGTGGCATAAAAAATAATGTTACCAAAAACAGAGCTGGATAATTACAATAACTGAAAACATTTATTGGTGAGAATAGTCTGAGATTATTTTTTCACTGGTATCTACAAATACAGTGATTGGAATTTATGATAGTGGAAATCTCCAAAAACAGCACATGTGAACACTGAAAATCTGACAATTAGTTTACAGTGGTAAAAAAATAAGAAAGAAAACAGTAATGGCAGTGCAAGAAAGACTACAGCAGAATTATCATCCTGTTAGAACCCACCATTTTTACGGTTTGACTGCTTTCATATAGATGAGGAAATCAATCTTTTAAAACAAAGATGAAGCCTGAAGTGAGCATTGCAGAGGAACTGCAAGTTACAGGGTTGAGGTTCTCTCCAGCTTTAAAACAGGTTCCTCACTGAGCTACTGCAGTGTAGCTCTGTACTATCCAGATAATTCAACTTTTCATTCCTGACACAACTCAAATGAGAAAAGACAGGGTTTGTTACAGCTGTGATCATTCAGATCCAAAAGACAACTACTGTTCACCTTTGTCTAGGCTCCTATAGCTCTGTTCATTCAGCTAACTTAATTAAAACCTTTTTTTGTGTAGATTTTAATTCAGCTGTTAATGAGACTGCATTGACGCTGAACGTTCGTAATAATGAGAAAGCTCAGAGAAAAAGTACTTGACAGTAGTGATGCTCAGCTTTGACAGAATAGTCTAGTGAGGAAATAATTTGAGTCAATGACTCTTCACAAAAGAATGTTGCACAGATATTATTTCCTTAACAAAAAATAAAAAACAAGCACCAAGAAGACACAATCTGCTGCTTCTTAAATCTGAATTTTATCAGTTTAACCCCCTGAAGTACTACAAAAATATTGTAAATTATCATGCCCCATATGGATTTTCTTCATTCTGCCAATGCATGAACGTATTAAGTCTGTCAACACTATGTCATGTCTTCATGTGACTTGCACACATGAAAGCATGCCTTCATATATGACTGCAATAGAAGCAGTCTGACAGCAGTTCATCTCATGCAGCTCACTCTTCTTTTATAAACCATACTACTTGACAGTGCTGTGAAAACTATGACACAGATTGCCATCAACATCCATCTTCCTATTCAACTTGCTAAGGCAGTGCTAATAATCAACACAAAGTTTAGGCAAATGCCTCCGAGTGCAGTGCTTTCATTGGCTCATGACCAAAGTATAGGAGAGTTACCTACTTACAATACAAGACTCTTTCTGATATCTTACAGGAAATGTCACCTGTTGGTTCACTTTCATTTCTGACTTACTTGGGTATTGAACAACCAACTGAATAAGGCCTTTAAAGAAGCACCGAACGATGGAATAAAACTGTCAGGGGAATGTAGTATCTCCCCCAGTTCCCTGAGCTGCAAAGAAAAGGTGAGGAAAAAATTCAAGTGTGCAAGCTGATCTGCAGTGAGGGAAAATGCTCGTCATCAATCCAAAACTGCAGTTAGCACAATGCCCAACATTAAGATGCTCAAAGCAGCTGGCTAACTCTTCAGTGAGAAACGGACAGGGGAAGAACGGGACAGTCCCCTGCACAGAAACCTCCCCCAAGTGTAGGAAAATGAATTTCAATGCATGAAAGACATTTTTCCATACTTTCTTTCCTATTGGTTACACTTCTCAGCCCTCCAGAAAGTAAGAAATCAAGAAAAGTTACGTTCAGGCTTTGGCAATTCTTTATGTACTGCATCATTTTAGAATGATGATCTCAGAAGAAAGACAAGAGAGAAAAAGGATAGTCAGAAAACAGAAACACACTCAGATACAAGTCCACGATTTAATGTTTGAAATATTTGGGAACTTATTTAGCCTCCTTCTACCTTCATTCCTCTTGTAAAATTATTCACATTTCACTAGACCTGAGCGAGATAACCTGCTCTGTCTTCAGCGGTCTGAGCACCTTTTTTCATTGTATACCATGGACCAAATCTGGCCCAAGGATGAAGTCCCACAAGGAAAACACTCCTATGAGTTCACTTCTTTTAAAACTTCAAAGTAAAGAAGTGATCATTGACTTTCAAGAGGATAAAGGTTAGGCCAGAACCAGGTATAGATGTTAGCTCCAACCCAGACAAGGAGATAGCAGTGCCTTTGCCTCTTTCCTCAAATTCACTGGAAGACATTAAAAAAGAACATTCACTCAACTAATTGGTGTGGAAAACAGGCATTTAGGAAAGAGAAGCTGTTTTTTTAAATCAGCTTTTTTGACAGACTGCAGAAAAAAGCCGTAAAATCTATCTCCATCTCCATAAGAGAAAAACATTACAAGAACTGCAAATTCATTGAACAGGGTTCACATTTGGAAAAACACATAAAAACCAGGTAATATTTTCCTAGCTCCTGTAAATAAGGGATGGCTCTCACTTGTACATTTATGTATATAGATATATAAGCATGTATACACACATTACCCCTGGAAGTGTTCAAAGAAATGAGTAGACAAAGCCCTTAGTGACATGGTTTAGTGGTGGACTTGGAAGTCCTGCGATAATGGTTGGATGTGATGATCTTGAAGGTCTTTTCCAACCTAACTGATTCAATGGTTAAATATAGATATGTACTTTGCAAATGCACAGAGTATCTCTCTCTTACTGAAAAAGAAATAAAGTATAAAATGTTTCATATCTAAAAGAACAGAGAGGAAAAGGTTTTTAACATTCAACTATTCATCTTGACACATATGGTGCCAGAACACCTGACAAACTATAACATGAATGATCACTTAGTGATGCTGAAGCCTGGTATTAGAGAGCCTACTGCAAGCAAACAGTTATGCTGCATGGAATATGCCATTCTTTCTTGATGCCTTTTCTTATTGTTAGAAAGTATATTGTCAACAAAACCACTGATCCTGATTATAAATAAAACATTGAAGTCTAAAGACGTATTTTTCAAAAGGGCATGTAGATGACAAGTTGCACTTCATACTTCCACCTCTTTCATTGTACTTTTTAGAAATTATTTTCCTTTGGTACTGTATGAATGGATCATTGATAGTGTTGTCAGGGGAAATATACAGACTCATACTCCTACTTCTATCTTTTCAATTCATTGACATGTATTTAAATTATCATAATCTGTATTATTACAAGCAAGAATTCTTCCTTGGTGACCTTGGTTTTAACTTTGCTTTTAGGATTTTAATCACAATTTCAGTTCAGCCACACTTACTACACTGAAAATAAAACTACCTCTCAAGACTATCATACAGACCTTTTCAGCAAGAAATGAAGCAGATGGACTCACAAGATGTCCAGGAGTGCCAGGTTTCTCGTGTCCTTTCCCAAGATCTTAGAGTAAGTGACTTACTAGTAGGAATTTTAAAAGGAGCATCTTCAAAATTCCTGTACAAAAAAGTTACCTAGAATACATCAGTATTTCTGCTTCAGAAATAAGCAAGCAGTTTGGGGGAAAAGAAATAGCGAAATTCATTGTATCCCTTTTATTTGGAAGAAGTGATTTGGAGTAAACATTTCAGAAACATTCATTATAATCTTATAACAATACATCTGAACTCAGACTGACTAATATCATAGCTGGATAGCCTAGAATGATTTCTCCTATCAGAATCTTTTTGGTTCTGATAATAAAAATATTAAAAAAATAAATAAATAAATCAAAAAGTGTTGGGCCAGGGAGAAAATTTATTCATAAACTCTCTGAATGGATATGGTGATCCAGAAAGGAAAACATACCAGAACAACAGAGGAAGCACTGGCCACCTAGAATCAAGTGCACTCTCATACATATATTCAGCAACATGACATCACTACACTATTACAGGCCAATAATTAACCTAAATGAGTCAAAAATAAATCCTCGTGTTTGTTGGCATATAAAGAATTGACCAGAACACATGCGTTTTTTTTAAGTTATTGGGCAAAAATAAGGAAGCTTCAGTTCATGTCAACCTAAACCACAAGTCCCTCCTATTCTCATTTTGGCAAGAATAAAGTGTTTCAGATGAGATTACTTACTTGACCTGGGATGTAACACTTCGTACTAGACATCAGTATTAAGAGCAAAGGAAACAGCGGAATAAATTCACATTACTGCTAGAAGAACAACAATTCTCCCTCTATGAAAAAATACAAGGCAGGCTGCTCTCAATTACTCCAGTTAAAGCTTTTCTGCCTCCACTGGAAATGTGATCTCTAGAACAACAGAATGAAAACAGACCACCACTGTATATTACATTTTATCATTCCTCAATGTGGAGCTAGGAGAGGAACACACACTTCTACTTTAGGTACCTTTTACTCACGCCATAACGAAAACCTACCTATTTTTAAGTGGTTCAGAGGATTTGTGTCAGATACCTTGAAAACTGCTTTGCATACCCTTTTGCTAGTGTTTTTCACTGTCTGTTAGCTTGGAAGAGAATGACAATAGGCAAATTTTATTGCAGTTCTTTTTTTAAGTGAAAATATTAACAAAAACCTGTTAAGAAACAAAACTGCAAATAATTATGTCCATACATGCCTACGACTCAACTTGCAATCATTTGCTATCAAGACACTGATAAATTGCATGCCAAAGATGGAACAAGCCATAATGCAGAAGCAACATATAGATTACACTTCCAAAGACATTACATTCAGTACTTAAACACTGAAATAAAATCAATACACTATAGCAACCATATTTCCAAAGACCTGACAAAATGAAAATTTATTTATTCACACTTCTGTCATGATTCATCTTTTCAAATATATGAAGCTTCAAGTGCTTTATAAAATAAACCAATGCATTGCAATAATCACAAAACGCTTTGAATACTGTCATGAAGCAGAGTACTCTGGAACACCCATCTTCCGCAGAGCTCTAGATTTGGAAAAGTATGTTCTCATTGTGTTGCATGTATCTTTCATATAGTCTTGTATAAAATCCAAAGTGAAACCAATTTTTGTGTGTGTGTAATTACACAATATACATAATATGGTTACCGGTTACCTGTAGACTAAGAAAACATTTACATAGTTCTTTGTTTCTGATCCAAGTACATCCAAAGTTAATCCAACATGTTTTCTGCACTGTAAAGCAGACTGCTGAGATCCCAATAGTACTGCACTAGAAACAGTCCAATCTAAACATTTCAGGTTATCTTAATGCTTCTACAATCTGCTTGCTATTTTCTTCTGCTGAAAGCCACTCAAGTTCAATTATTGCAAATGCTATAAAAACCATGCTGATTTGTTTGCTGGAAAAGTCAATAAATGGACTTATGGCTTGATATCCAACATATTATTCAGCCAAGAAACCAAAATCCTGACAACCAGTCATTTCAATCCTTTACTTGTAGATATACATGCTATATAACACTGTGCTTTTGGGTGCATTATTGCATTTTAAAATGAAATATAAAGGCATAAAACCCAGCAAGAACGGAATGGAATGGGCCAGGCCCAGCCCTGCTTATATTTAGTTGTTATACATTCAAAACCAGAAAATTGTCCATTACAATGCAAAGAGCTCTCTAATTTACTTCCATGAACCTCTTTTCACATTCAAACCAACCTGCTGTCTGTCTCTGTGAGCTTGGAGGTAGCCAGCAAATTCCAGGTCACGCCTAGAACATTGACCACCTCTCTAGGAAGCCTGTTCCAGTGCTTGACCACTCTCTTGGAAGCTAAATGCTTCCTACGGTCCAGTGTAACCCCCCCAAAGCACAGCTTTCACTGTTCCCACATATCCCATCACTCTATCCCAGAGGAAAAAAAGATCAGCACCTCCTTCTCCACTTCACCTCCTCAGGAAGCTGTATAGACCATATACCTATTCACATTTACATATGAATATAAAGTCATATGTTCATTTATAGAAATTTGAAATATATATGAAAATAGTGCAGATATCAATTAAATTTAGATTCTAATTCTTACAACCTGGGTAGTCATTTTCACATTTCAAGACCCTTCAACCCCTATACAGAAGTTAAGAGCATTCATTTTCATTCTTTGCAATGTCTGTCAAGTCCAGCCTAAAGTGTGAATAAAATGGGAATGTTCCTGGTTAGAACTCAATTGAAAGCTGCTCAGTCCATATAAAACCTGGCTTGCCTGCTCATACCCAAATCACAAGAACTCAGCACTTCATGCCATAGGACTATTTGATTCCTGAAAGACCAAGATCTGTGCAGAAAAAGGCTGTGCAGCCTCTGGAGTTAGATGGAGATGCCCACTTTATGATTTTGTGCATTTTAACGGGCTAATATCCAATAATTAATTTTTCTACTGGATCTTGATTTTTAATAAGCATAAATGCCTCTGAAATTTACACTTGAGACCTCAAACAGAAGTTAAATTAAGATTAATAGTTTTAATTTACCATGGATCATGTTTCAATTTAGTGGCAACCTGTAAGCAACAAAAATAGTATCTGATAACTCTTTATAATGACTTACAAAACAACATGCTCAGTATGTGGTAAATGCAAGGAAAAGCATATGTATGCATTTATGCAAAAAAACAAACACTGGTCTAGCACTGCCTTGCTGGGACATGGGATAGATGAAACTCAAATGCACTGCAGCATTGTTGCACGGAAAGAATAAGAATTTAAGGTCCAGATCCATGAAGATAATAAAGAAAAATAAAAAATATAATAAAGAAATATAATCTGTAATAATAATATAGCATTATTATATATAGTATAATGAAAATATAATAATCTAATAATATAATAAAGAAATATAATAAAGATGGGAATAACTTTTTTTGCTCTCAGTTTCTGGCCAATGTTGGGATTACTTCTGCAATTTAGGGCTGAAAATTAACCACCAGCTGGAACATTAAATTACATTACACCCCTCCTAAACAGCAGCTAAGTATTTAAAATCTTCTCTAGAAGACATAGATTCATAGAATGGTCTGGGTTGGAAGGAACCTTAAAGATCACCCAGTTCTAAACCCCTGTCACAGTCAGGGGCACCTTACACTAGATCAGGCCCTGTCCAACCTGGCCTTGAACACTGCCAGGGATGAGGCAGCCACAGCTTCTGTGGGCACCCTGCGCCAATGTCTCATCACCCTGACAGTGAAGAATTTATTCCTAATGTCTTACCTAAACCTACCCTACATCCTTTCCAAATGTGCTCTTTAAAGTCATCAATCACTGTTAAGTCAGCAAAAGGCTGAAGAGAAAAATGAGGAGAAAAACACTTTGAAGAAGTGTACATTAGGCAATCTTGGATGAAATTAAAAGCTGCCATAAACCTGTTTCAGGTTGTGTCAAGTGCCTGATCCGGTTCAAAACCAAAACATTCAAATTTTTATTTTTATTTCTGTTATGGTAACTATATTAGGAGGTGGGGAAAGCTTTGTTTTCCCAATCAAATAGTTCTCCCTTACAGCTTCAATAACTACTTACAATCACAGAAGAGAACTGTTCACTGTTTTTCAGCCAGAGGCACATGCCAAATTCCATGCAAATTCATAAACATGTCGTCAACCTGAAACCCTATCTTTTGGCAACTAAAATAAAAAAACTAAGTAGTCATCCGTAGTCTTGATCAGTGCAGTAAGGTTTCCTCCAGCAGCTTTGCTGTCATCCCTTATGATCATAAAGATCAGCTCTTAGTCAGTTTTTTGATCATCAGAGACCCACTTTCTACCTTTCTTTCGTCCCTTACTTCTATCACATTCAATGTTAATGTCTTATTTTTCTTTTTCTTTTTTTTTTTTTTTTTTAAATCTTTATGGCTGTTCATATGCTATGATTTCCCATGTAATGCTGGAGGAAAAATACGTGATCCTTTATCACCAAGTAGTGACTGTTTCCTTCATCTACTGCTTTAGAAATATGCATCTCGTCAGAGCTAACAGGCTCAGCTTTCAAATTCCTATTTGAACTCCACTTTAATAACTAAAATAGAAAGTTACTTGATCATACACAGGATGTTCATCTGCTGAGCCACAAACTGAACCTTACATTTATCTTACGAGGGGGATTTTCCATGATTTTCTAGGGATGTTCTCTTTGTTCCTCAGCCTGCAGAGTAGCATGCTGTTAAGTGGGTCATGGAGGAGCTCCCTGTGCTCAGCTGTGTTGCGCTGAGACCCCTTTTTACTCTGCCTATGGAGGCAGTCAGAACTTGAAGGATGAAAGCAACTGCTTTTTGATCAGAATTCTCTGAGGTACTACACAAAATCCAAAATGAACTTTAAATGCTTTCTTTAATAAATATATATACATACATAAATATATTTGAGAGCATATATTTACATGTATCTCCATTTCTAGTACTACTACTATTATTATTATTTTACTTCATTTCAATTATTAAACTGTTCTTATCTCAACACACAGGGGTATTTTTCCAATTCTCCTCCCCATCCCACGGGTGAAGGGAAGTTAGAAAGCAGCTGTGTGGTACTCAACTGCCAGCTTAGTTTGATTTCTGTAGATTCCCTCCTCCATGATTTCAGATTGTCTTACTAAATGGCAATATAGAACACAATTTTCTTTCACTGTTAGTTTTCCACAGGTTTCACTAACTTTACACATCTAAAAAATATATGTATATAAAATATACATATACTACTTGTACATATATATATGACTGTCACCATCAGTCATATCCTTCCATAGCCTAAGGATGATTACATAGCTTATTTAAATACTTTAGACCTGTCTTTTGAAAGAGGTAAATTATACTTTTGACTCTGCTGACTGTACTGATCAGACTCTGTACTGATCTTTTTGTACCTTCAGAAAGAGAAGGGAGCTCAGGGACAGACTCCTTCTCTGTGGATCTAGCCAGGAGAATCTCGTCACACTTACCTGACACATTTTCCAGCAATGAGCCACTGCTTAGTGGCATAGGTTTCAGTGGTTTGCACTGAAGTAGACTTTTAGATATCTTTTTACAAGTGTCCATTTTTCTCACCCTAAAGGACTTCTAGGAAATGCTATCAAAGTACTAAAATGACTACAAAAAAAGCAGGTAGTCTCAGACATGCATACTTTGTTAAACTACAGACTGACATCAGTAGCACTCCATTCATCTTTTGACACTTTCTTCTTAGAACCACAAAATAGTATGGGTTGAAAGGGACCTTTAATGGTCATCTAGTGCCCTGTGCCATGAGCTAGTATTACCAAAACTGCCCCTGTCAGGGACAGAAGGAACAGCTTCTTCCCTCTTGTCCAATGCTTTATTTGTGGGGTCTACTACACCTCATTGCAACAGTTACCTAAATCCATTATCAATGCTGCTGTTGTTGACATTAATAATACTTCAGGAGAGATCCACTACACACCAGAGAATGGGGGGTTAAAGTGCTGCATTTTCAAATTCTGTTTTTCCATTAAAAAATAACATACTACTTAATAAAGTTATACCGGAAAATGTCCTCATAAGCCACTGAAACCATCTTTGTTATGTAGTATGAATCTCTGCAATGTTTAACCGAGTACACTGCTTGACCCTGAATAATGAACAACAGCCCATTCGGTTTACCCAAGAAGTGACAGTGGAGATCTTTAGAAGTCTGGGTTTTTTTTTTTCCCTGCCTTTTGAGGTTTTGGTTAATAAGGAGCTTCTCTAAAGTAACTTCACCACTTCTTTGTAAGTTTCTTGGGGCAAAGACTAGTGTAGTCCATAGCTATGGTCCCCTGTGGCTATGACAGTAATAAACACAGACTGGGAATGTCCTGTGTGTGCCAGGGCTCCTGGGCTCAGCTTGAAAGCTTCCTGCTGAGAACTAAGAACAGACAGAAGTGAGAACTTCTGGCAGCACATGACTTAGAATAGGGCAAGCAATGAAGCTACTAACAATATTTAGAACACGATATTGAAATGTACATGTAATTAAAACTCCTGCTCATCTTTTCTGTTTGCCTCATGCAAAGGACAACAAGCTGGATTCAAAGTAGACTGCAAGTGGGCAAGCCATTTATACAGGCTGCTTTAGCAAACTTCAGGTAAGCTCACCATACCTGGAATCAAGGAAGACAGCAGGAAAGATAACTGATCTGAATGAATTTTCATATCTTTAAACCTCAGGTGAGAACAGAGGTTGTTTTCAGATCAGTTGCCCCCAGGGAAGAAAAATAATAAGGGAGGAGGCCTGAGTGGCTAAACATTACTGAGCTAGCACTTGTTATTAAAATAATTACCAGCCTTCACAGATAAAGCCAGAAAATCCCTGGCAAGGTCAGGGAGTCACCATCAGCTAAGGAAAGTGTTCAGTATATAGGGATGGACAAATCCTGATGAAAGCAGAAAAGTCAGTTAAATACCCCAGGGAAGAAACAAAACTGAAAATACTCAATTCAATATTCCAGTGAACAAAATCATGAGTAATATTGCTATGGGCTACAAGGAGTCCTTTTCTAATAAATCTTGCTTTTTTCAAACAAATACTTATTCTTCTCCACAGGATTGCTCTGCTCTCACTTTCTCCTTTTCTCAGAAGCCTTCTCAGAAACCCTGAGGAATCAATACTGAAGTCTAGTTGAAACAAACTGATCTTGCAAACTTTCTATCACTACAATATTCATTGTCAGCACAGACCATTTAGTGAAAAATTAACAAACTCTCTCCCTAGTTCAGTCCATTGAACTGAATTTGCTCTACAGGGGCTTAAGAGATCCTTCAGCCACAATAAGTTCCTCGGTATTCCTGAAAATATATAGGAAGTACTAAGCACTTAATTACTACTAATTTTATCACTGATTCTAAATAATTGCATTTCCTATTCCAAAAGTGTTTCAGTTACCATAAGACCAATAATTTTTTACTTGTGCAGACGGAAAGCAAACAGCTTGTTAATAAAAATAAGTTAACGAACAATTAAATATAAATTAATAAACTTATACTCTCTGCCCTGAAAATTTACTGAATCTTTAGTGAAGACTAAATACAATTTTAGAGAACAGGCACCTATCTGTGTAAAATTCATGAAGGAAAACAGCTGAAGACCAAACAGAACTACTTTATGCACCAAGAATGTGTAAAAGTACTGGCTATTTATAATAAACATAAGTATAGTTAGATTTACATTTTAGCAGCAAACAATAATAACAAATAGGGCCAACACAAACCATCGGCTATCTACAAATAGCAACAGTTACTAAAATTCAATATAGCACTGGTAAAAATCAAATTAATTTAATCCCTCAGAAAGATGGGTCAAAGATCCCCATGCCCATAGCATGGGGAACAAACAAGAGGAATTAGAGATGTGGAAGATAGGAAAAGCCTCACGCTCGCAGGCCCTTGTTCTCATGGGTGACTTCAACCACCCTGACATCTGTTGGAAGGACGGTACGGCCCGGCACAAGCAATCCAGGAGGTTCCTCGATTGTGTAGAAGACAACTTCCTTCTGCAAGTAACAGAGGAGCCGACAAGGAGAGGTGCCATGCTTGACCTCGTGCTCACCAACAGGGAAGGGCTGGTTGGAAATGTGACTCTCCAGGGCAGCCTTGGATGCAGCGATCATGAGATGCTCGAATTTGAGATCCTCAGGACAGTGAGAAGAGCGTGCAGCAAGCTCACTGCCCTGGACTTCAAAAGAGCAGACTTTGGCCTCTTCAGGAACCTGCTTCGGAAGGTTCCATGGGATACAGCCCTAGAGGGCAGAGGGGCCCAAGACTGTTGGTTGATATTCAAGGATCACCTGCTACAAGCTCAGGAGTGCTGCATCCCAACCAGAAGGAAGTGCAGCAGGAGGGCCAGGAGACCTCCTTGGATGGATAAGGAGCTGCTGAGGAAAATTTGAGGGGAAAAAAAGAGGCTTATAAAAGGTGGAAGCAACGACAGGCGGCCTGGGAAGAATACAGGGATGTTGTCCAGGAAGTTGGGGCTGTTCAGGCTGGAGAAGAGAAGGCTGCATGGAGACCTCATAGCAGCCTTCCAGTATCTGAAGGGGGGCTATAGGGATGCTGGGGAGGGACTCTTCATTAGGGACAGTAGTGACAGGCCAAGAGGTAATGGGTTAAAACTTAAACAGGGGAAGTTTAGATTAGATATAAGGAGGAAATTCTTTCCTGTGCGGGTGGTGAGGCACTGGAATGGGTTGCCCAGGGAGGTTGTGAATGCTCCATCCCTGGCAGTGTTCAAGGCCAGGCTGGACGAGGCCTTGGGTGATACAGTTTAGTATGAGGTGTCCCTGCCTATGGTAGAGGGATTGGAACTCGATGATCTTAAGGACCTTTCCAACCCTAACTATTCTATGATTCTATGATCTGAGGATATGGCCTGCAGCAAAAAAAAATTTAGTTTAGCCCAAGCAATTATCTCAGGCTCAATGGCTTTATTATCTATCATCTGTATAGTGAATTTTCCTACACCTTTGCAAACAAGCAGCAGATTTTCCAGCAGCAGAAAATACGTACACTAGTAATGAAACACAACTCATGACATATTGTACCCAAGGGCATGTAAGTCTTTTGATTAAGCAAGTATTTTCACAGCAGCTGTACAACAGGCAGACTAGAAGAGTCTTCACCAAACCACACAAAAATATTCGTATTTGTCACAGTTTGGGGGAATTCAATGACCTAGTAGTAACCTGAATTTAAAGGAAGCACATTATCAGACTTTTTATGAAACAAAAAAAAACAACCTATTAGTTTAGCAACAGACTAAAAATCTGTTGTTAACTATAATCTTAGGACAAATCCTACTTTATAGTTATAGTTATAGTAAATTTATCTGAGATGAGACCGAGTATTGACAAATTGTTAATGCCATGTAGTTTTTAGTTGGACTGTTTTGAAATGGGTAAGAACAGTCAAACACAGCTCCCCTATCAAAAAGTGTAGCAAAAGCAGTAATCACTATTACTCACCTATAAAGAATGGTGTTACAAACTGACCAACCTGTTAGATATTGTTAAATGGGTAATCTCAAACTCATTTGAGCCACAAATAGACAGGATATACACCTTTATGCCAATTTGCCTGATCCAGAGACTGTTTTAGCTCCAGAATCACACACAAACCATAACTGGAAGTATCTTTCAAGATGCATGTATTCTTTATGACAATTAAAAAGAAATGGAACGTTTTCTGTGTTTCTGACCTTTCCTGCTTATTAAAGCTATTTTCTTTTATACACGCCTTTCAAAATCTAAAATTAAAAAGGTTTTGGAGAGTCACCACATTTATATTAAGAGCAGAACAGGGGACAAAGCAGAAGTGATGAAGACAAACTATTAATAAAAGGAAATAAAAAACATGGGCTGCATCACTATATCGAAGTCATACCTAGTGTTTCATCAAGATCAATGATGCCCATAATCAAAAATGTTCCATCCCCATTTAGCATCCTTATAACCTTAACATCCATCAAAGCAGCAAATACATTATGAAAGCAAAGAACGTATGCAAAGGCTGTGCCTAATGTGACTCTGAAGAAGCATTTTTTGTGCATTGAATTACTCTTTTAATGTTTTTCCTTCGCAATTTACTTTGATAGAAGCTGTTAAAGTAACAGCAGACGTGTTGGCATATAAAGAGACTCCTGGCAAGGAAGAACGTACAAGCTTGGTTTATATTTATCTTACTTCCTCTTGCACTTAGATCATGATTTACAATTCAACTCATTCTTTCCTTTTATGTTTAAGGGACATTAATGCCATCCTGTCAGTATTTTAAAAATAAAACCAGTGGCATTCAATAACTTCTGTAAACAATCTTTAATAAAGGTCTAGAGCTCAAGTGGATAGCAAGAAGGTAATAAAATGCCTAATACCACTTATAGGTCACGTAATATGACAGTTTATTTTAGCTCATCTGAGCAATGGTACAGGACAGCTAATACCATTTGCTATCTCCTTAGTCATAGTTTTAGAATTTGCAACACTATCAAAGTTGGTTTTCATATCTTCTTCTAAGACTTTACAAGACCAAACTGTCTCTTCCTTCCCCTGAAGGTCAAACAAGCCTTATAGTTTCAGTAAATTGGTTTTAAATTAAAACACAGGTTTCACCACAAATAAGTATTTCAGTTTTCCAAAGGACTTTAAAGACTGCCAGTTGCTGAAGCGAGTGCCTCACCTGCTGACATGATCAGCACTGGAATGCTCTAGTGCAGTGCGCAGCAGGGTTTCCTGAACCAGGGGAACCAGAAAGATATAACTGCAGTTGATGAGATGTGGGCAAGGCCAAAAGCAATGATGGCCAAGCCTCCCACACGTATGAAAGGAGCCTTTAGTGACAGAGCTTGGTGAGGAGATGAGTAGGTTGAGGATTATCAGAGATGGAGAAAGACATACTTTTGGAAATGCACTCTACCTTTCCTGAGACAGGCAGACAGAAGGCATGATACGGAGAATTCCCTGCCTGGCTGAACAGAATGACTTAAGAGATAGGGGACAATGGGGACAAGTTCCTGCTCGGTGCAGCAGGCACCTCTCCTCTGTGACCACCTCACCTTCCCAGGTGTCCTTGTACAATAGGTATGAGGCTTCACAAGGAGAACTAAGTAATAATGAGGAGGATGGTTCTAGCATGGATGTGTTGCCAAGGTTAAGTTGGCCTACACCCTGAACCTTTCTGGTACTACCCAAAGGGATAATAATTATGATTTAGGTCCAATCAGGTGTTTACTAGAAGATCTGAAAGCAGAAGCACTGTGTTACAGGCTTCAGTCGAATGATTTGCCCTGAAGAGCCAATACTGTGTTAAGTTTCACACTCCTGTCTGGAAATCTTAAAAAAGACAAAAATTCAAATGAGCAGAACCTTAGGAAACCTGCTGAAAGCTCTCGTTCATGTTTTGTTCAAGGAATGAACAACACTGGGCTGAACCATCTAACCTCAAAGTAATGTGCCACTGTGCAGTTCTGCACAGATGAAGACCTGTTAATACATACTTCAACACCATGAAGAATTCCAAGATATATCAAGCATGAAAGAATTTTAAAAAACTATTAGTGATTTTAGGTACTTCTGTTTCTAAGTGTCCAGCATATGTCAGCCAGAAAGAAACTGTATTTTAGAAAACTTGTGCCCATACCTTCACAGCTGGACAACCTTCCATTAATGAACAATTTACATCAAGATAACATTTGTTCAATAGTTCAGATAGATACAAAGGTAAAAATTAATATCTGAAGTATAAGGGATTAATTTCTCCTTCAAACCAAACATCCTGGGCTCAGCAGTAGCATGAGCAGTAGCATTTTTCTCCTTCTTAGTAGCTGGTGCAGTGCTGTTTTTTACTTTCAGCCTGGGAACAACACCGATAACACCGATGTTTTTAGTTGCTGCTCAGTAATGTTTACTCTGACCAAGGACTTTGTGAGTCTCATGCTCTGCCAGGGGGGAGGGGAATCCGGGAGGAAGCAGAGGCAGGACACCTGACCCAAACTAGCCAAAGAGGTATTCCATACCACAGCACATCATGCCCAGTATATAAACTGGGGGCAGTTACCCGGAAGAGCTAGATCACTGCTCAGATCGGGCTGAGTATCAGTCGGCGGGTGGTGAGCGATTGTATTCTCTTCGCTTATTATTTCCCTTACCATCGTTATTATTATTGGTGGTAGCAGCATTGGTTTGTGTTATACCTTAGTTACTGGGCTGTTCTTATCTCAAGCTGTGGGAGTTACATTCTTCCAATTCTCCTCCCCGGGAGCTGGGGGAGGAAGAAGCGGGGGGCAGTGAGCGAACGCAGCGCATGGTTCTGAGTTACTGGCTGGACTTAAACCATGACACCACAATATTCCAGTTTTCTGGCATCGGCTTCATAGACCTAGCTGCAAATCACCAAAATATGGGAAGAAAAATAATGCTCATACATGATATCTGGTGCTCAGACACATCTCTGAAAACTCAGGGCAGTGTCTGGGGATGTCAGAAATATTAGTTCAAAGAAATCCTGAAGCTGGGTTGTCAATCAAGACTGCCAGTTCCATAGTTCCATAAACTGTAGTTCAAGACTGTAGTTCAGTGTTCTGTAAACACTGAACTACACAGAGTCTGCTGTGAGAGAGGCACTCTCTCAGTCTAGACCATTAAAACAAACTTGTTAAAATGGTTTACATGTACAGTGACTGGAAGGTGGAAATGAGTGACCTCACCACTAGGCTACAGAATCATTCTCAGAATTGTTCTCTGGACAAGTGAATTAATTAAAGTGAGATTAAAAAATACAAAGTTTCAAAAGACTTTCAAGATGTTCTTTTCAACTGAAGACAAGTTTTTCTACAACCTTTCACATAAGCAAACAAACTGAAATTAGACAGAATATTCCAATATGGCTTGATGATTATTCTTGTTTGGAAACCTTTTACATAGCTGAGTGACGTTTGAAGACTGCCTTTATTAATCTGCTCAAAAAGCTAGTGTGGAATGCATGAATTCTGAAATAATTTGGATGCATGTGGTGGGTTGACCTTGGTTGGATGCCAGATGCCTCCAAGCTACTCTATATGACCCCTCTTCCCTCAGCTGGACAGGGGAGAGAAAATATAATGAAAGGCTTGTGGGTCAACATAAAGACAGGGAGATCACTCACCAATTACTGTCAGAAGCAAAACAGACTTAACTTGGGAAAATAATTTATTGCCAGGCAAATCAGAGTAGAGTAATGAGAAATGAACCCAAAATCTTAAAACACATTCCCCTCATCCCTCCCTTCTCAGGATCAAATTCACTCCCAATTTTTAGGACCTCATTCCCCACAGTGGCACACAGGGACAGGATTCAGTGGTTTTGGCTGGGATAGAGTTAATTTTCTTCATGGTAGCTGGTATGGGGCTCTGTTTTAGATTTGTGCTGGAAACACTGTTGATAACGCAGGGGAGTTTTCGTTATTGAGCAGTGCTTGCACAGAGCCAAGGCCTTTTTTGTCTCTCACACCACTCCACCAGCAAGCAGGCTGGGGGTTCACAAGAGGTTGGAAGGGAACACAGCCAGGACAGCTGACCCTAAGGGACCAAAGGGATGTTCCATACCATATGGTGCCATGCTCAACATATAAAGCTTGGGGAAGAAGGAAGGGGGAGATATTTGGAGTGTTGCCATTTGTCTTCCCCACTTAACTGTTAGATGTGATGGAGCCCTGTTTTCCCTGGGGCCACCACTGATAGACTCAGCCTTGGCCAGTGACGGGTCTGTCCTGAAGCTGGTATTGGCTCTGTCAGACACAGTAGAAGCTTCTAGCAGCTTCTCACAGGAGCCACCTCTAGCTCCCCTGCTACCAAAACCATGCCATGCAAACCCAATAAATGTGGCACTGAGGGACGTGGTTTAGTGGTGGACTTCACAGTGTCAGGTTTGCAGTGGACTTTCTGATCTTAAAGGTCTTTCCCAAGCTAAATAATTCTGTGATTCTGTGAAAAATAAAAGTTGCTTTTAGAACACAATATACTACCCCAGACCTCTGCTCCATTCAATGCAGTGGCTCAGCAGAGACAGCCCTAGTCATTTCTTGTTCCCATAAAAGAAAAGAAGACCTTTCACATGTTAATGTTTGATGGTATGGCAGCAGAATGTTGTATCAAAATGATCACCCCTAAAATTCAACAGTAGTGTCCTTATATACTGTTGAAAAATTAATATTACATGACAGTCGTGAACCTTGAAAGAGAATTGTGCTTGACATTTTCTTTCAGCAGCATACTCTGACAAATTACAGAAACTCAGTTTGAAAGACCAGTCACGGAGGCTGAAATGCCTTAGCGGGAGAAGGAAAGTGTTCATGGTATACTTGTCAGAGAAAAATATCTCCTGATTTTTATGGCTTTAGACTGCCCAAGACCAAGGACGCAACCAAACATCCAATGCTACACACACACGCAGAGCAAATTAAAATAGTTCAAACACAGTTAAATAGTGTCTCTCTCAATAGTTTAGCACTTATTAGAAACTGACTGTTCTCTTCAAAAAAATACATACCAAGAATTAGCTCAGGCTATTTCCTAATTATTCCCCTCTCTGAAATTCTTCATAAACCTTTTAATTTCTATGTCAAGAGTACCCTTGCATGCATGAGAAAGTGCTTGTTCCACAAATTTAAATTGCTGTGGATTGTAGCTGGAGGGTTGGTTACTATATTCTTCCTCTATTCTCTCAGTTAGAGATGTCTTTTCTAATCTTAGAAAATTCATACTCTTCACCAATCCTCAAAACTGTAGTGTCAGCTTTTGGGAGATGAATACTGAAATTCTGTTACTTTCAGACCTCATGCTCCAGTACACTGCACTGTGTATTATACTGACTGTCCTTTCACAACAGACTGAAATGGAAACATATTTGCAGCTTTTCTTCTAAGGAGTCAGTGACCAGCAGTGACACTGAAACACTGAACAGACTTCTGAAAATTCAGTATTATTTAAAAAAATTATACTGATAGTATAATGGTAAACAGTTTTAAAAAGAAAACTAAGTTCATCTTACTGAAACTACTAGATGAGTTTAACAATTATAACAGCCCCAAATACTGTTCCTTCTTTAAGTCTCTCATTGGACAGTCTTGCAGCCTCCCCTTTTGAACAGCTCTTTAACGTAGCATAATCCTCATTTTGACACTTGAGGCAACTTCTGCAGAAAGAACATTAGAGCAGAAGAAGAAAGCTCCTTTCAGCATATTTGGTACAATGTCAGTGCCCTTCCCCAGCCTGCAATACTTAGGGACTCTGTGTGCTTTGTAAGCACTCTTCTCCATGTCAGCCTTTCTGTTAGTTTCTGCTCTATCAGACACAATGGTGTGAATCAATCCATGTGTATCTACCACCTAACCAAAACACTGAAGTAGAAGACATAATTTAGCATTTTACTAAGGTACCAAAATTGAGAATCTAGGAAATTGAGGCTTCATATATAACCCACCACCCCTGGTAGGCAATTTCCTAATTAATTCCTTCTTTTTGAATTCTTAGTGCACCTCCTCTTTTCTATGTCAAGAGCATTCTCACATGCATAAACAAGTTAAGCTTACATTCATTCTACCTCAAGTAGACATTTACCCCTGCAGTGCAAAAAATTTTTGTACCTTTTGCATATGAAACTTCTTTAGCATAACATGATTTTTAAAATGTTTATACAACAGTCAATATTCAGGCAACACCACTCAAAGATAATGTCTTTAATAAGTGCTATTTTGACCTTGTAAGAACTTTATATGTCAAAAATAAAATAGCTTCTGCTAGGACTTGTATGAGAGTGCAAGGGGTTTTTTTAAACAACTTATTTATTGTTTTCCTGCTTGATACAGAAAGCAGATAAGTCAAATTTAAAATATATCAGAAACAAAATTCAGAACTATTCAGACCAGAAGGGACATAGACAGCTACAGGTAGCTGCAAAACATCTAAAATTATCATACAATGCTTATTACAGCAGTTATCTAAGAAAAAGGACAGACAGCTGGACATGCTAAAAGTATTTTTAAAAATGGAAAGTCCCTATAGAACTAATAGAAGAGATGAGCTATACACAGAATATGGTTCCAATTAAAAGAATATCAAATATATATTAGCATTCTATCTTCTAGAAAGAGGGTATCTTTAGCCCCACTGTAATACATAGGGTTAATTTTTTTCTGGCTTTCATTTAAATCAATAAAATATTATCACTATTATAAGACCTGGACAGATTCTTAAGGAAACTCTTCAAAGGACTGACAGAATTGTCATTATAAAACAAACTCTCAAAGGACTGCAAAATATATACCAAATAGAACACTATTTAAACTTCAGTACAGAAGTTTTTTGTTTGATTACAACAGCTTAGACCTTACTCATCCTGGTGCTCTTTTATCTGATGCCACAGGCTTATACCAAGAAATAGCCATTTTAGTACAGTATCTTATAATAATTGGACGCATCAAACTATAGCAACATCAGCTTCCTCACCTATCAGGGACAGAAGGAAAATGACACAGCCACTCTCTATGGTACATTAAGGGGATCTGAAGTTTGAAAAGGATGGTAATCTCAGGAGTACTGTGGACCAGTTGCTGATCCTCAACTGTTACTTCCTGCGGCAATGCACTGAACAGGTGGCAAGGAGTAGCCAGTCTGTTGCCCCAGATGGCAGGTAATGCCCTGGCCCTGCAGTAAACACCAAGGTACTTTCTCCAGCACACATGCTGGGTGTTCCTCCCACCCCTGCCAAGAGTGCCTGGGTGCCCTCAGCTCCTCATCTTGCTATTTCATGCTTACAGTGGGTGGTAGGACATCTTACATGGGACTGCATGGCGAGTCACAGTTCAAGTGAAGAAGAGCATGGAGAACTGCAATCAAGTATTGTGCCTGAGTGCTCCTTAGCTATTGCAGGGTAGAGATGTTGCTTCAGTTATGCTGGAGGTACCCTGAGAAACCAGTCCTGAGGGCTACAAATGCAGTGGACTGTTTCTGGCTCGAATTGGATCTATGTTGTTCCTATAGAAGTCAACAAAACCCCTTTCTATATTCAAGACAGATGATGATCTACTATCATAGAGTCTAATCTGACATCCTAGAGGTAGGTTTTCACTTTCTGCTGCAGTACAGCATACCTGTTCAATTTTCAGCAAGATACTCTATGGTCAATTAAGACAAACAGTATACAGGAAACTAAAAGGAGAAGATGATAGAATTAGACAAGTGTGTACTTTGGACTTCCTGTTGCATTATTATCTGTGTATCTCTAGACATCTGAAAATCTGAAAGACAGCCTCTCCATGATTCTACTTAATAGCACCCAAATTCATAGAGATATTGCAAGGAAATCTATAATTATAAAGGATTAGGATATTTAGCTCTTTTGCCACCCCAAGTATCCAAGTACAACATATGATACAGTATGAGGAAAGCTTGTTCTTTCTAAAATAGCCTGCTAGAAGTCCAACTGTTCACTGCTTCTTCCAATGCAAGTATTAGGACATTTCAAAGGAAGCAAGCAGCAAGACTGAAAGAAACAAAATGGTTCCTCATACAATGTGCAGTTAAGCTGGTGAAATTTCTGGCCTATAAATGTTGTGGATGGTTAAGGATTACATGGGTTCAAAGGGAGACTGAGCAGACCAACAGGAAAAAGAAATAATCCTCTGAAAAGCTCTAAACACACAGAAACTACCTCTGGCTCGAACTGCTGCAAAGTGTTAAGAGGATGAAAGAGTATATGTGCTTTGCTAAGTTTCCCTATACACTTGCTTTCTTTCAAACAAAGAATACTTCAGTTCCATTTGCAAAAGCAACCCCTCTTTTCCTGTACAAAGTCATTAGCAAAATAACTAACATACATTAAGAATCTTTTTCACTCAGCACAATTCATCTCTTTTAAAGTTCCATTTCTATACAGGGGAAAAAAAAAAAAGGCTTACAGACTCTTTATTATTTTGCCAAATCCAAATGCTGTCACATCTATTTTCTGGCACGGCTGCGAAAGACACACTAAAAATTTGGATACCAGATAAAACAGAGCACTTTGGCAACTGAAATCAGATTATCTCAGCACTGAATCTGTTGCCAGCAATGGACACAGCAGGAAAAAAAACAGTGTGAAATGCCTGCAAAAAGTACAAGCAGCTATCTGCACACAAGACATCTTCTGTTCTGTCTCAAAACACAAAGACTACTTTTCTGTGACAGCACACAAATAATCAAAGTAACTGACAAAAAGAGGAGTATTAGGAAAATACTGCAGAATCCTATCAACTTGTACCAACAAAAAACTCTTTGTACAACCATTTTTCAAAACCATGAAAGATAACACTGAAAAAATCCCAACAAACTGAAATAAAGGAAGATACTAAAGCATAATTTAGACGATTTGGTTTGACACCTTTAGTTTGTTTTTAATGATGATTCAGATACATGTATATTAGCATAGAACTAATTAGGTTTTCAGGTTGCAAAGGTCAGATGATATTATTTTAGTCTTTTTCGGGGGGCTTCCCCATAAAACTGCTACTAGTATTTTGCAACTTTCCCACAAACACTGTTTGCTTTTTGAAAGTCAAGGGATTTACCCGAAACTGTTGCACGAGTGTTGTGACTAGTGAACTGTCACATTTGTAAAAGAGCAGGTCCAGAAGACAGCCATGAAGATGATCAGAATGATCTGTTTCTCATAGCTACTAAGGTCTCCATCCCAAGCTACAGCCATGAGAGAGGCAGAAACTGAATCTCATGGCACTGTTCAGGCATGCCATATTAAATGGCTTTCAATCAGACCATTTCTATCCTTTTGCTTTCACAAAACATAAACAATTTCTCAAGAAGCCGCAAGCCGTAACTACTTCCAAAGAAGTGTGGTACTTTGAAAGAAAGCCAAAGCTGATAATGACTGTACAAGCAGTTATTTCCACCCTTCTCATCTGTAGGCTCCATAAACATCAGAAAACTTTCGTCTTTTTGTCTGGTTCCCTTTTGTTTTGTACTTCTTTTAAGAGAAATCAGCAATTTCATGCTATTAGTGATGTACCCTCCTAAGCATGTCACGTAGTGCAATGCCAATTTAGAGACTCAATTGCTTGGAGGATAAGTTGAAAAGAAAATAAATGTTCTGAAGCTGTGGGAAACAGTGTGCCATCCTGACCATGCTGCTTTTCAATTTGATGCTGCTTTTCGGCTCAGGGGAACTCTTGGAGGCTAAGTTAAACGCTGTGCTGAACTAAGCAGTTGCTGGAAAGTGGCACAGTCTGGATTCACTTGCTGAACAGCTTCAGAATGCTTTTGCTCTTTTCAACAGCTCAGTCGTACAGCACATAAGCTTTGAAAAAAATATACTGAACTATAAAGATTCACGGAGGTGTAACCATGCTCAGCACAGACCAGGGCAAGATGACCCTAGTAAGTACAAGGAGAAAACACTCTTATATAGGATTTGAAATGCACTGAGTAAATCAAGAGATATTTACACTGCAGTTAAATGTATATTTTCATTGTAGATTTTGAAATCTCTTTAAGAAAATGTTACTCCCATTTAAGGTCAATAAATGCAGTACAGGCTAAAATAAAGCATATAACAACAATCACACATATTTCAGGGCACTTCAACTCCAGTCCTGGCTAAGCAAAAAGCAGGGCAAGGATGGCAAGTCAACCAAAGAAGTCGAATACATTTATTGCTGCACCTCAGCAATATACTGGATTTGCTGTTTTGTATGTATTCCACAAATCAGGAGGTCACTTTCGAGGATTTGTCTCAAGTGATAGTCTCCTCCTTTTCTCAGAACATAAACCTACTATATCACAGATAACTGCTGCCAATCAATATTACTGAAAAGCAATGATTCAAGGTTATTAAAAGCTAAAATTTACATAATAGCTACCTAGACTACAGATCACAGTTGGGTCAAGGTGCCTTTCCACTAAAAATATATACACATACAACAAAATATGATGGTGCATGCTTCAAGGAGAGTCTAAATGATGTCACAGCAAGAAAAAAAAACAAAACAGGTTACAGACTCTAGGTAATTTGCGGAGTCTCATAATCCCATAAGGGTGTATGGATACAAGAAATGCAAGATTTGCTTATGATGTCAGGAAGGAATGTCATACCTTGTTTTGCACCTGCTCACCAATTAAGTACTGGAAGCAATCTCAATGAGACAAAGGAAAAGCGCTTGCAGATGGACTTTCATAATACATTGTAAGGTTAATGCACAGAAGGACCCAAGTACATGTGTGCTTGGGGGATAGAACAAAACATCGGACTGACCAATTTGCTTTAAATCTGTTCATGCAGGTATCTACGAGTAACTCTCTGACCCTCTCATGTAAAAACAATGTTCTAAACAGAATTTGGGGATACCTGGATTTCTCTGCCTGGGATTTGTTACCTATAACCAATTTGATGCATTCATTTATTTATTGTGAGCAGACTGTGCCCAGAGATAGTTGAAAATTACTTTTTCCATCATGTGGTTTATCTTTTCAGGCCATACACTATTTGCACACTTTTAAAAATACACCTTAATCACGCTTCTCTGTATAAAGGCCTCGACAGACATTCCTTTCTACCATATGCATTTTTATGCGATTAAGAAATGCAATTATAAAATGCAATTATAAAATGCTCAAATGTTTACAATGTATGTCGTCAGTGGCTACTTAGGGGCTTTTTATGTATTATTAACACCCTCATCAATACTTTTGTTACGTTATTGTCTAAACTTGAACACTGAAAACACTAATGCTATTTTGGGTATTTTGATAGTCTACAAATGAAAAATTTTCTTGATAGAAAGAATGCTTTTTCCTTACCAAGTTTCTGCAGCCATTGATAACTTCCATTACAGTAATCTTATAATCTAGTGCTGCCACCACGCTGTTTTCCATTAGGCATTGGTATCTCAGCTATGGCGCAAATAGCAGGATAACAATTATTATCTTCATGGTTTAAGGCGGTCTAGCTCTGAACAGGAAACAGAAGCAATTCTGAACAAACTGAGTCTGGGGATCTCTGTGATACTGATCTCTACTGACTGTACCACAGCTAAGTGTTATCAAACACAGAACCAATGTGTGTTTCTGCTTTGAGATTATATTCCTACATTGCCTGAGCACCTTACGCCCTTGTGACACCCTCAGACATAGTTTGTGTTCTCACTGCCTCACATCCTGTTCCCATCCTCTGAAACTGTAGAAAGGGAGAAGAGCTACAAAACAGGCTTGAAAGTTGACTGAAACCTCTCAGGCAGAGCCATGTGCCAAGAAGAATCATTGCCATCCAGAGAAGAAACTGCCAGGGCTACTGGACTGCTCCTGCCTATTTTGGCTTCTGTTGCTACAGTCTCAATAGAGGACAAGGCATATGAGGAAACCCACCATGCCAGGCTTGGGTTTCCTGGTAACTGGTAAGAGGTGGAATTGTAGAGGGCTTTCCCTTAGACACCCATGCCATGCACAGAGATGGCATTTCCCTCACGGACCTTGCCAGGTAGAATGTGACTTGCGTGTGATCAGATCAAAAGCAGTGCAGTTAATCACAGTATGGAAAGGAGCCGATACCATCTGACAGAGGTCATCTGACTCTGTCAGAGAGGCTGAGCAAGGAAGAAAACCAACGTACGGCTGGACAACAAAAGGGGAAAACAAGAGTTCTGGAGCTGGAGGAGACTGTAGCATCTGAATTCTCAGGTGACTGTACTGAAGTGCTGGCTTTTAAGTTTGCTCTAGTGTTAGCACCTTCTCTTTTATTTCTATTTAATTGTGTTGTTTGGCTTCCTGGTTTCTAATACTTAGTGTTACGGACATGACAGTGCTCAAATAACCTTCATTCTTTCATGAAATAAGTTTTGACTGGTACATGAATACAAAAATACAGTTTGCCTGATCTTGGAGATAGACACATCACTCCTTAAAAAAAAACACGTTGTTTCCCCCACCCTTATAAGTATGGGATATTTGGTTACAGACCAGGGATATGAGCAGTTTTCAGCACCCGTTTTTCTGTTTCCTGGAATATCAGGGGCAGAATTATCCACTGGCATAATTTCAACAGTCAAGCAGACGATTCCAACAGGGAATTAAGCCCTGGGGACCACAAGGCAAGTTCTTTCCATCACTGAGCCACAAAAGAAGTGCAGGAGGTTACACCACTTCCCAAAAGTTTCTATACAACTCATTCAGAATTTGAAACAAACAAACCAATTCCTGAAATAGCCCTAAGGTGTTCAATCAGCCAAGAGATGAGGAGTTCATTTTCTTGGGCCGATAAGATGCTTTGTGATTTCCTATGTGTTCCCACATGTACCATTTGTAAGCAATCTTTGAGTGTTCCCTTTTCTAACAGGAAATGATTAGTGATTTTAAGCAAATATAGGAGAATTATCCCCATCAGAGAATACATACGAAGTACAACTGGCTGCAGAAAAAGAGAAGCTTTGTTTGAAAACATCATTTTAAACATACCTAGACTTATCTCGAGGTCTCCAAGTGGGGGGGAGGGAGAAAAAAAAAAGGAAAAAAGAAAACACACTAACACCCAAACCAAAAAAAAGAAATGAGCCCCGAAAACACCAACCAGAAGCTCAGAGCATGTTAAAATGAACTGGAAACCATTAGCAACATGATTAGCTAAGATGCTTTAAATATATATTGTACTGACAATGTAGTTTACTTGTAATTTATAAACAAGTATGCAAGTCACCTGCTCTCTGAAATGTGAGTAGCCCTGAGAGAAAGCTCACAGCTCTGCCAAAAACATAAACCACCTTTGAAAGCTGCTTGTTAAAAAAAAACAAAACAGGGGGGTAAAAGGACACTTGCAAATAGATCTTTACAGACAGACTTCTTCAGCCAGCCATGTACAACTGCCGAAACGTATTTATAGAAGGTTGCTTCATGGTCACAGAAATACTCAGCATATTAAAGGGCGGCAAAGCATTGCCCTGACACTTATGTCAAACAAGCTCTGTCAAAGGTGGGGCTGCACTATTCAGGCATACACTTTAGCAGAAAAAGATCAGTTTGATTACTGTGTCAGAATTAAAATAAACTTTAAAGAGGAATATGAATTCACGTCTTTTCTCCCTATTCCCCCCTTTAAACTACCTGTGCTAGAGATACTGCTGAAGCCTTCCTTTTGCCTTTGTCTCTGAGAAAGATCAGATGAAAGAAAAACATTTAAACTTCCCTAGAAAGAAGGAAGGAAGGAAGGCCAGGTAACAGATCAAGATTTAGAAGACTGAGGTTTATAACAGTAGTCTACCATGGACCTCTTGTGAGTTCCCAGTAAGCCAGATAGCCAGTTTCAGAAACATATTTAAGTGCCTATCTTCCTGTGAAATCAGCAGGATCTAAGTAGTGGGATCCCTTTGAGGAGCTAGTTCTCAATTTCTTTGTGCCTCGCTCTCCTACCTGAGAAAAGGAGGAGATACCACTTTCTGACCTCACCTACATGCTGCAAGTTTGAATATTTACGGACTGCAAGGAGCTCAGAGCATCAGACAATCCTGGCAGGGTACTTTATGTGCTGAACCAGACCCCTCTCACGTGAAAAATAAAAATATACTCAACAAATAAAAAATCATTATTTAGGGACAAATCACACAAAAACTTATATATAACTGAAAAATATTTAACAACATTGGCCAGAAACAAAATTACTTAGTGCTCAAACATTTACTTTGTACAAACAACAGATTTCTGCACAGTCAAGGCATCCACTTGAAAATGGCTGGGGGGGGGGGGTATGAAGGGGAGGAAGCAATCACTTCCCCTTTTTTTGCTTTGGAAAAGTGATTTTATCTTTTTTTTTCCTGTCCACAAATTTGGGAAGATGCCAGTTATAACGAGCTTTAGCAGAATTCAGTAAAAAAAAATATACACAAATTCTTGGTATTTCTTTATATTCTTTATATTCTATATATTCTTTCAATTTTTTGTTGTTGTTCAGAAACTGAATGACCTCACTCTTGACTTCATGTACACAAACTAAATTTTCCTCCACTATGTCTGAAAGCAAAACTACACTTTTCTGAACTCCATTTTGCTTATTACTATTCCAGTTTCATATAAAGCTCAGATTTCCTTCTCTAAGCAAAATTATAATGTCTGGGCTTCTCCAATGCAACAGACTTCTCAAACATAAACAGCCAGAGCATCTAGATATGCTCATGATTTTAATTCCCTTTACCTGGAGCAGTAAGCTCCTCTTCAAGTACGCTGAAACTAGCAGATAAACCCTTTGCCCAACGGGTAGAAGAGTGAGCAAGCTAACCAGTGACACCCCAAAGTAAATGCCATTTCTTTGCTTTCTAAAGATTATGCTGGTACCTCAAGGTACTCCCCACGGCCATTATGCTTGCATCAATTCTTCTCCCCCATAGAATTTCCTTAGTATTTGCAAAATTCAGCAAAAAAAAAAAAGCAAAGCTGCATATAGCAAAGTGAAACTGCAAGAATTAGTGGTGTGCTGAGAATTGTATCATTTTAACAGTGAGGGAGAATTGTTCCAACTTAATAGTGGAATATGATGAAAAATCCATACATTGAAACACTTCAGATTGCTCCTTCTCAGCAAGGATACTTTCTCCAAAAACTTTACTTTCCTACTTCCAGATGCTCCTACCATGGAGCTATCAAAATCTCAACAGTTATTTTTCTCTACTGGTTTTCTCCCAGAATTGCTCACGAAGTCTTCCTCAAGAAGCCAGTGGACAAGCCAAATTTCAACCTGAAATTTACATAGAGATAATTCTAACATGTTACAAGCAATACACATCTTTAAAAATTTCTGTATTACATTATGACAATACTGCATTATAACATAAACCTAAAATCAACTACCAAAAAAAAGTTTGGGGAGGGGCCAGCAGAGGGACAAAACCAAAAAAAAAACCCAAATAGACTGGTTGGCTTCCATTCAACTTTGGATTTAACAACTAATCTTGTATTCAGTCTTGAACTTACGTTCAATTATGAGTAGCAATACTTTTGACATATTCAGTGCAAAACACATAAAGAATATATTTTGTGTTACTCTTTCTTTGCATTTTGTATCACCATCTCTTGTATTTATTTGCATCAAAAACAGCAAATGTGTTTATTCCCTTGTGGAATTAAAAGGCTGTACAAATACTCCACATCCTGTTGGCTGTTTCTAACCAAGCTGTGCTAATGCTGACAAGCCCTCTGGAGTTGCTATAGGTCTGGGAGAAACAGACCATCTTTATAGAAAAGCCAGCATTTCAGAAAAAAAACAAACAAACAAACAAACAAGATTGTGTTTTTCTTGATTGGAGCCAAATCACAAAATTAATTTATGATTAAAACCTGCTGGCTCTCCATTCTCCCAAACACCAAGTTTTTGATAGAGACAACCTTGGGCACTAATGCAGTGCTAATAAACCTCAGGTTGAAAAGCCAAGGATGCTGGGATGTGCTTGTTAAGACACTATTTCAGTAGAAACTACCATTCATTCAAATCCAACAGAGAAAATGCAAAATTAGATTTTATAAAAATTCCTTCACATACTGGATATGTAGATACAATAAATAATAACTTATCAGCAGTAATCATCTATTCCATTCTGCCAATATAAGATTAGTGCTTTAATATGTTTTCCAGAGTTTTATCTAATCCTGTTCTAAACAGCATTTTTCACCAATTTTTCTCTAGGATTACCACAGAACTAAATATATTTCAGTCCATCTGAGCTTTATCTGAAAACCTCATTATCTGCACATCTCTCAGTTATTTACGGTTAAAAGAGTAATCTTAAAGGTTCTTCTGAACTTCTTTCAAACTTCAGCTGCTCAGATAAAATCACTGATGGAAATGTTATTTCCTTCCTTCACTCTTCTGTATTATCTTGCTTGGATGGATATAAATCTGAAACCCACTGCTAAACTCCAGAAGTACAGCAGCAGACTATGCACAAGCACAGGCTGGTCAAAGCACAATTCCCAGGTGCTCCAAGGACACCCATCAAGTCAGGACAATCTCTCAGCCCTCTTTGAAAACAATCTTCATCTGCAATAATGCTGACAGATCAGGAGCCACTGACATCAAAGACTGCACCAGCATAATTCGTATTTACAGCTTACCACACTCAGAGGCTGTCATGCTATTTAGGATGAAAGCATAATGAACAAACTGTACACAAACCCGAAGTTCGAGAGTTAGTAAAACGCGTAACCCTGAAGAAAACCACTAAAAGACATAAAACCAAGCAGAAGATTCTAGGCCAAAATTGCTAACACTTTTCCATCATTAAGAACTAACTTAAGAAAGAAGTTACACACACTCCCTCACACATGCACCTAAGAATATAAATGTTCATTCTTAAAACCAAGGCAAGTCCAGTAAAGGTTGCAGTTAGCCATCTACAGGAAGATTTTGCCCTCCTCTCCACACTACTAAAAGCACAAGAGTGCCAGCATGCACAAGAAAACAATGGATGACTCTTCTCCTTTATTCTGTTCCCCACTCATTCTCCCCCTTGCTCCCCAAATCCTGACGACACTGCATGGGGAATCCCTCGGCAAACAAGAAGCTGAATGATCCATTTCCGCATGGTCTGGGAGGGCAGCACAGGTTGGGATGTAGGCACAGCTCCTGGATGGTCTCTAACTCTGCTCTACAATCAGCAATCGTGCACAGCAGTAATCTGGAGCTCTTCCATCATATGACATTAACACCTTTCATGGAGCTGTGCCTTCCCTATGCGGTGCAAGAGCTTGCTAACCCCCGCAGAGAAACTAAGCCTTAAATGGTTTGAGGACAAAATTGAATCCTTATATTCTGCACTGAATCCTACTACTCTGAGTTTTGGGCCAGCAAGAGAGATTTCAAACTCCTGCTGTCAGAAATGTTCTCTTTCAGTAGGTAAGGCTCCAAAGCTGTCAATCTGACACCTCTTGCAAGCACGGAATTTACTGTTTAGGGAAGCTGAAACAAATATAATGTAATCAGGTACTAAATCAATCATCCAGATTTTTGGCTCCTGTTCACGTGATAAGCTGTTACTAGATAGCTGGCTATGAAACTACAGATTTAACCCTTAAGCTTCAAATGAGAGCAACCTTATAGATACACTAATAATCAGGCCTGAAGTGCAGTCTATTACACTGTACTACTACCAGTTTAATTCTACAAATTACATTTATTTTTCATGCTCCTTGCCAACTGGGAAATGTAACCCATGGGAAATAACATAAATTTCCTTGCAAAATTCTTCAGATTTTTTTTTTTTTTAAACCAACTCTTTTGCATTGGATTTAACATTATTGATCCCTTTCTACCTGTTTCTCTTATTTCTGCATCACAAAGCAGAAGCATCTGCCTTGAAGAAAATGCGGGGATACAAGACAGAGGACAGTGGGGAACAGAAATGAAGGTGAGGTTAACAATTCTTAAATACAATGCACTTCATGCCCCTCAAGATGCCACCTCTTCTTTAAGATTGTTGCAGTATATTAGTAGAGGGCTGTGTCCTATTAATAGCATGGGATACTGAAGCCAGTCAATGCAGAAGGGTAGCCCAAAAGTAGCATCCAAACTAGGAGGTCTGTAGAGACTAGTAATGAACACAAATACGCCTGCAGCCTCCTCAGCTGTTCCCAGTTCTCCATGGAAGAGCAGCAGCTCTCAGCAGCTTCCTGTGGTTTCTTAACTGTAAACATGTGGGAATAAGCTGCGGAAGCCTCCAGGACTTATGAGCCTCTATAGCTGCACAGAAATGCAGTACAAGCATGTACATGTTCTCTGCTTAACCTGTTCCAATCACTGCTGGTGCCTTCCATCTGCTGCTGCTGAAAAATCAGCCACGTATCACCTCCTGCCTTATCAACTGAAGAATGCGCAAGAAAGCTTAAAGCTTAAAGAAATCAACAGAAGGGTATCTGGTGCCCCATCAAGCCCATTATGCCTTCTTCACGACATCTTTAATTTCTAAGCTAGATCTGGGTCAGAGTTAACACTAAAATAGTTTTGTTGTCGTAATAGCTGAAAAATCATTGCATCCAAGATCCACTTAATTTTTCACACTGCAAACTGACCACAGTGAAATACTATTTGCCTTTCAGAAGCCAGTGAAATGAACTGAGCCCATATTTCATAATTTCCTTATTCCTACTGTAAGTTTTCAGATGCAACAAAATGTGTTATGGCACATATTGAAATCAGTTAAACGTAAAACCTAGATGTGTTTTAATCTTGATATCATTATTAAGTTTGGAGTTTAAAAATGTCTGAGCTATATTGTTAAGCATGTTAAATTTAAAATATTGTCAAGTAAAAAGGGAAAATATAGTAAGAAGGTTTAGTTCCTTATCATAATGCACTGAATGAGGCAAAGGCCCTGTGGAAAAGCAGAATAGAACAAAAAACACAGGCTCAGGAAATTAAGAATTATTGTCATACAATCCATGCCAATGAGGCACAAGTGCAAGGTACAAGTTGTCAGCAGCTGGCTTTTATGAACTCCTCAGGCTGACCTAGGAGCTTGTACACGTTACAAATTACTATGCTACAGCATGTCAAAGCTCTAGAAACAGTCAGAGCTTTCAGCACTGCCAAGTACTTCTTGCTATGACAGCATGAGCCACTTTGAAGAATGCCTGCATTAGATTGCTTCCTACCCATCCTGCATACTATCACGTTTAGTTCTTTTGACTGAATCTATGTACTTTTTTTACACTGAGAATCATGAGCTATCACTGCTGTTACAGCACTGCTGTTGTAAATTACTCTTTTCTGTGTTTTAATGGTAACCCTACAATCCCTCATATTCCCCCTATATCACACAAATTGAGGTATAAATGACAACTTTAGATATATTTTTAGAATATATCGACTGCCATGGGATTATATCAATAACTCCCTGTGCTTATAGATTGACTGCATAACTTTGACATCACTAGTTAGCTGAAATGAGTGTTTATAGACAGGCATACATTGAGTTAAAAAGAAACACTAGAACCAAATGTAAAATTAGACCCTGCAGAATTTATGCCTGACCTAAGCTGATCATTATTTCTGGTATTACAGTTAAGTGAGGAGCTGCTTACACTCTGACATGTCATTATAAGCAATAAAAGCAGGCTTCAAACTAAGAATCTTACATAGAGCAATCAAACTTGGAAAAAAAAAATAAAGATCATTCATAATCATCCATTCTAGCCAATAAGAGAAGCAAACATGTAGATATCCTTTTCAAGGGGTATCAGCCTGCACGTTCAAGAGTGAGTCCCTTAGCACCAGATTAAAGGGGATGACTATTTTCTGCCTTGAGACAAGAGTTTAGGGGTTTGTTCCAGTCTGAATGATTCTTATTTATCAGGTATTTAGTTATAACAGTCTTTCTTAGCTTTACTTTACTTGGCAAATGTTAATGCAAAGACCATGGAAGATTGAAATAAATCAGAAAGAACTAAATACAAAAAAAAAAACAAACAAAAAATGAACAAAACAAAAACCCAAATAAAACCAAAACCAACCAACCAAACCAGCAATTATATCCTCGAAAATTAGTTAAGGAATATTTTGGTTTTATTCTCTCTCAAAAAAAAAGTCAGTAAACAAGTTCTCTTCTGTATCCAGGTTTTAGGGTTGTTATGCTTCTGTCTGAGGTTTTAGGGTTGTTATGTTCACTCTCTGGAGTTTTTTTAAAGAGGAAAATGCTGGGAAGAAATCTAAGTCAATTCAGCTACCCTTTCACCGCAAGGTGATGTAAAGCTTTTGTCCTCTGTATCACTTCAGCTGTTCAACTCAGCAGTGGGTGATGGCAGGACCTCTGAACTCACAGTGCATCACACTTCACTGGCAGTCTTATGGCTTTATTTCTGTTAGCCCATAGAGCAGTTTCCACTTCCTGTTGCCACTAAATCACACAGAATCACAGAATGATTGAGGGTGGGAGGGACCACCAGAAGTCATCTAGTTGGATGACCCTACTCAAGCAAGGTCACCTAGGGCACATTACTCAGGTCTGTGTACAGATGGCTCTTGAATATCTCCAGGGAAGGAGCCTCTCTGGGCAACCTATTCCAGTGCTCAGCCACCCTCACAGCAAACAAGTTTTTCCTCATGTTCCGGACATGTGTGTAGGAACTCCAACTTGAGTAACTGAAGTCCAATTTTAGTTAAGTGAGGATTCCATCCCTAGGATTATTTTTATTATTTTAATTTAAAAAATTAAGACATTTAACTGGGAGAAATTAGGGATTTCATTACGTAGCATAACTGACTGTATATGATACGGAATTATTACTGAATTTTTTTTTTTTTAACAGTATCTCCTGTCACCTGCAATGAGGACACACACAGCAGGCCATGGCAGGTAAACGAGATTACTTGTGTGAAATAAACATGCTATGTAGCATTATAAAATACTTCCAGTTCAACCAGCGGAAGTACGCAAGTATACACATAAACTGTTTGATGTCTGGGTAGCATGATTCAGGGAGTCTGCAACTGTGGACAAAACTGTTTCTAAAATAGGAATTACAATATTAATTTTTAAAGTAGTCATCACACTCCATGGACGGTCAACATTTTATACTGATTTTAAAAATACATATGGCATTCTGCATTATACAAGAATCTTGATGGGAGGCAAAGATGTGACCTTCCGCAGACATAACTGCTTCCACAGACAGGGTGTGAAATGGTGCTAGTCACGATCTTGGTTTCAACACCATACCATAAATTCCCAATGTCCCATTAGGGGCACTCCATTTTCTTCAACCAGAATTAAGCAGTTATGACATCAAATGCCTTCATGCTTAAAATGAAAATAAATAAATGCAAAATATCTTTCACCTTTTAAAAAAAAAATATCTCTGGCACATGCTGCTAAGCCACATGGCTCTAACACATGAACTGTTGTCAACAGGCTGCTCTGAAGCTGAAGTTCTGGATGACACACTAGACAAAATGATTCATGATGAGTATTAGAAACATACTGAAGAATTCATCCCACTTCCCCTCCCTCAATTACTGACATGCTGGAATTGATAGCTTCATAAACCATTCTAATCTTTCTTAAAATGTATTAAGCAGTGATACAAAACCTTAAATTATTATTTCTTTTAATGCTCTGAACTGTGAAATGACAGTCACCTTTTTCCCTCTGAGAGAGTCTTTTGTATGGCCAAACCCCACAAAGAGTAAGGCACTAGCTTTAAAAGAACAGCTGAAAATGGCTTTTCTGATTCCATGAAGTTGTCACTGAAATTCATCAGCATTCCTGAGAACACCATCTCATAATTTAAAAAACCCTGCAGCAGCACTAACAAAATGCCTCTTGGGTAACCCTCCTCAACAGAGCTATTTGATAGGCTATAGAGAAATCCAGCTCTTAGAGCGAACCAGTCACAGTCAGCTGTTGTTTTGTATTCCCAATGTAATACCAGTCCACAGAAATCAAACGGAAATCTGACATGGAGACCTTATTTGGAAGAAACAAAACAAAAAAAAACACAAAATAAATGAAAAACCACCTCTCCAACCCTCACTAAACTATACCTAGAATTAAGGAAGAAGAAACAGAAAGTTGTTCAAACCTACAGGGAGGTGACTGAAATAACACCTGAGCACGCCTACACTGCAAGGCAGGCATTACACCTAGGCTGGGCTCCTTCAACAGCTCCCACTGGTCACCCACAGGGAGCACGGGGAGGTAAGACACACACTATGATGGATGTAAACATAACTATCTTGTCCTGATCACTCCATATTGGATTATAAAATTCCAGTTTTGAAACAACGCATGAAACTCCTCTGACTGGCATATTTTTAGATGCCTTTGAAACAGGCTGCAAATTTGGAGCACTCAGGGTCAGAAAAAGAGCTCTAGAAGAATACATTTCCTAATGGCAGCTAATACAAATTAGCTATTTACAAAAATACCGAAATAATATATCCCATTACACTGATATGCAGTAACATATTATTTCAGATTTTTCAGACAATTACCTTAAATGCTTCCTGCTCTTCCCAAATTAATGTAAGCACATGCAGAAAATTAACTGCCTATCTAGGTGCATCGTGGAACAGAGAGAGAGTGGCACTATGCACTACAAACACATATATTATGTTTCATCTCTCAAGAGGTGACAATGTGATTCTTGAGCTTTCATAGCCATTCACTAAGTCTGCCAAAGGACCATGAGTCTGAGAGTAGGGATAAAGCAATTTTATTACATTAAACTAATAGGAGTAATAACACAATTTCGAGTATTTTCACACAGACTTCAGTTCCATACTACAGAGAGAGCAGAATGGGCAATATTGCAGCTCTAATAGGATTTATAAAAGCATATTAATAAACACCACTGAAAACAGTAGGGTTAAATCATGTAGCTGCTCAGCATCTACACTATCTTCCTAATAGAATCGGGAGTTTTCTTTTCGAGAGTAAGAGCTCAGATCTATCTTTGAACTTTAAAAATCCATTACTGCTCCCCAGCGATAAATGGGTAATTGAAACAGTTGGGCTGGTGCACAAATAAGACTCTGATGTTAGATAGCCTCCCAGCTCTCGAAAACATGGAAGACTTTAAGCTTCAGCATTTAAACATACTCTCTAGAGAGCTCATATAGGTAATCACCAGGAAAAAATCCTGGTACAGGCTTCAATTTCACCTCAGCAGAACTCTTTCATGCTCTGCAGTATGGGAATTATTTGTGCCTGGTGCTGCTATGGCAGCCCCTCAGGGGCTGGGGGCATGCTATTAGGTTTAATTTGCTCATGTAGAAAAACTGAAAATCTAGTTCTGCAGATGCTAATATAATTTAAACTTACAGTGTCAGATTCTTAGCTTTTGCATTTTAACAGTTTGCCTGGATTCAGAAAGAACAAGCAAAAGTGACAATTATTTTATTCTGCTGTCAATGAGCTAGGAAAAATAAAAGGAGGCGAGAGTATTTGGTGCATTCATTTCACTTTCATTCCAATCATGACATAAATTAGTTAAATATACGTTCCTAAATAATTTCAGTGTCCAGCAATACAAAACAAGCAATATTTCAAAAACCTGTGCTATCTTCTCTTGCTAATTGTTGCATAGAGTATATTAGTATTAAATTACAGTGAAGTCTTGGCATACGTTAAACTTGTTTATATTTCTACAGAAATAAAAGTAGCTTGCCTCCGTTTTTCAATTTAACAGCTTAAGACACTTAGCAGATTTATCTTCAGCTGTCTTTCAAGACATGCTGCCTCTCTTAGCCTCTCCATGCATCTCTTCTCCACACACCGCTTCTCCACATCTGTAATACATGCTATAGTGCCCTCTCATGGATACTAAACACCTAACAAGGGAGAGTGGCACTACCAAACGTGGGATGGGATCACATCGTTTCATCCCTGACCTAGCAGGTTACATAAAATGCCACAACAAGGGAAGATGCCACAAAAAGCTGCTGACTGCCAGCCAACTGACTTCATTCATTGCTGTAAGTGTTCAACTTTGCAACCACAGTCATTACTGAACCTACAGAACTTTAGATGAAGGCAGAGTTTGAAAGCTGTCCTGGGGTTGTGATCCATGACCAAATCTTTCCCTCAGATATTTCAGTATCAAATTACTTATGACAACTTTCTCAAGTTATTCTACCCTCTACTAGGAGTGTCTTCAATCAAGACCCAGCTATTTCACAGTCTCCTCCATTTTATGTTCATGGGTAGCATAAAACAACAAAACACATCCAGGCTGTGTTCCTTGCTGAGAGATACTACAGTAACTCTTCCAGAAAATAGTTATATAGCTACAATTATTTTGGAGAAATAATTTTTTCTATTTAAAATTCATCTTCTTAAAGTATTAAAAGGAGTAACAAACCTAATAGGAAAACAGATTATAATCAAAACTCTGCAAACAGTTACGATGGGCAAGAAACATACCCAGTTGCATTAATATTATGTTATCCAGTGGGAAAAAATCTGTTAACTAGAATTTTTTAGATCTGTGCATGAGAAAAATAAGCAATAATCTAAAAATTAACAAACACAGTCAAAGCATTCATGTAAAGGCCTAATGGCTGTAAATAAAATTAAAGGTTTAATAGTAAGCCTAGAAGACAACACATCTATACTTGTGTAAAATCTTATTAACTTGAAGAAAAACAATGGTTTAGCCTCTTCCTTAGACTGCATACATCGACCTGTCATGAACCACCAGGACATCAACAGAATGGGGTCACCTTTTATAAACATCAAGTAAAAGCATTTAACTGCAGTTTTGGCTATAATGAAATAACAGTTTTATAAGAGCTTGGAATAGGAGCATCGGAGTTTGGAAGTACACAGTTTCTACAAAGAACTAAATTCAGTTACAGAAAGTTTAAAAGTACTAAAGCATTTAACAAAATGAAAGAAAAACACTAACATAATTATACACTGAAAATCAAACAAAATGCTTTATGAAACAAATATTCTGGATCTTGAGCAAAGTCAGAAACCTTCAATAGAAATGCAACAGATAAAGCACATTTCTGTTATTCACAATTATACCTGCAATCTGTATTATTAGAAAAACAAGAATTGGCTGGCACTGCAGGTAGGGAAGAAGTGATCTGCTGTTCAATTACAAGTCAATTATTTGGCTCATATTTTCAATGCAGAACATTTAAAGCAAATCTCATTATATGCAGCACTGGAAATATGGTGGGTTTTTTTGAAATTAAAAGTTTCTGATGTGATAACAGAAATACATCAAATTACTCCACTGGTTAAAGACAGAACCTCAGGGATTGGGCTCACTAAATTTAAGTCTTTTAAGAAGGCTGTGAAAGGACAGAGTGCTGCAAAGGTACAGGATATTTTGTTCACAACTTAGAATACTGGCAGCATTTAATGCATTCAAATTCAGGTACAGATATTCAATGTGATAATTTCTCTTATGGCATATTAAATGACATATTATAGAGTAACACATATATTCCATATATACATATATACATATATATAAATGTGTGTACACACATATAAAATGATAAATATTGCAACATTTAGCAATTTTGTCAAAACCAGGAATACAATATTTACAGTTTTGACCAATAGTCAACAGTCTTCATTCCTAGAACCAGTTGAAAACAGAGGGTAACTCTCACCTCTAAACCTGTTTTCTCACAGACAAAATGCTCTTGATGTTCTATTTCAAGATATTTTCTACAAATTCATCAGATATAGGAAAACTGAACTATGACCTTAATAGTAAAAAGTTCAAATTAATAACCGTGCTGTGTAACAATCTGAATTATTACTATACTAAAAAAAAGAATTTTAATGCTTGTAAAGAATTTCCTGTCTCAGACTTCAGATGGGGAAAATGCAACTAATGCTCAGGCATACTTATTTTTTTTAAAGTATTTCTACACACTCATTTTGTTTTCTGCATTCAAATGCAAGGCAGGGAGTTAAATATGAAATAAGTAAAAAGTACTGATGAAGTTAAAATGAAGACTTTAATTTAATTCTATACTCAGAAGCCAAAACTAGACTCATTAACTACAAGACCTTTTTCTCACTTGTGTGAAAATTAACCATTTTTGGAACCAGAGTCAGAGAATGTGACAAAATTTCACATAGGACAAATAACCCTTTTTAGTCTAGTGAAAAGTACACTAAAGGTAGCCAGGTTTAGCAGAAATATTTCTAATTCATTAAAAAGTATTATGAGAATTCTTTGCCATACACGTTTCCAAGACAAAACACAACACAAAGAATTCCCATTCATATATCAAAAATATAATTCCTATGAAATTATGCAAAGCCCTGTAGGTTAAATTAATTTCCACATACAGAAACTCAGTACGTGTCTGAGCTTTCATTCATTTGATCTGAGGATCTTTGATTTGCTCTTGAAAAATAAATCAATGAAATCCTGAGGAACCCTACTAGATTTGAAAGTTGCAGATTATGGAGAACAGGTAGAAAATTATGAAAGGGAAAAGATCCAGAATGTATTATCTCCCAAGTAGTATGAGTTCTGCTCTTTAAGAATCTGCCACTTAAAGTATTTACTCAGAAGCAGCAGTTACAGACAGATTAGATTTCTAGCGCTGGACAACGGATTGCAACCTGCAGCAAATACTGGAGCTCTGCTGGTTCTCCATAAGACACTAATTCCTAAGGAAAACATTTCTCACAAACAGACAGGAAACCGCAACAGACATCAAACGTTTCTGAAGTGACGTGTGGATTTGTTGTGTGGGAACAGTGCTGAAGTTATTGTAAAGTCTTGCACCTGCACTTAATTAAAATTGGAGATGGAAGATTAAGAGGATGGTAACATTTATGTCAGATGCTGGTCAACCTACACTTACTATGTGTAAAACTTTGTTGAGAAACAGAAATTGACTTTGACTCTAGGTTACAAAAAACTACATCCAGAAGACTGCAATCTGTACAACTTTACAGACACAACAGAGGTTCCCTTAATGTCTCCTTGATGTTACTGCAAAACTGAATTTCACAGAAAACCATATTCCCCCAAAATTAAAATCTTCGTCACCTATTGGAAGCACTCAAAGTAAACATATAAAGTCATTCTTTATGCCACAGCATAACATTAGCACAGAGCAAGCGATACTCCAGCAAAACCTTTCAAGTGTTCCATGGAAAAAAAGTATCAAGTAACTTCTCATAAAACATGACCTACACTTCACATGTTCTTCATATTAAAAATGATCTGAAAACAAACCAGGCAAGCCAGTTCAACAGGGAGTTCATCTTACCTTTCAAAATCAGTCTCCAAGTTCAATTCTTCAGCCGGCTTCCTTTTAGGTAATCTACCTTACATGGACTGCAGTGGTAGATGAAAAAAATACTCAGGAAATGTCTGTAGACAACTAGATTAAACTCCCCAGATAAGGACCTTTTGCTGGTTTTGGGTAGGGTGTTATTTTGGTTTTGTTTTTTAAACTGAAGTGCTGCCTCTTGCAATTTTGACATTCACAATTTTGTTCACTACAGACAAAAATATAGTTCTTGAATGCATGCTTTTGAGAATCACAGAAGGTAGATCCCAAATGTATTAAGAGGGATATAACAGCATAGCAAAAACATAAATGTTGCCTACATTTCAGAAAAGCCATTTCTTAAAACAATGACAGAAATATTAACAAGGGGTTATAGGTGTATAGCAGGAACAACAAACTAAACCATTAATGAATCCTGCCAGAAGATTGATTTATGACTACAGAGAGATAAACTCTCCTATGTGTTTATGCGTCCATCTCCACAACCCCTAGAGCAGCTGTCACACGAAAGTCATTGCTAGTGAACAAAATAAAACACTTCAACTGTGATATTTAGGCTTAAGTCATCCTTGAAATTTGGTGAGGCAAGTAATAATACCATGTTCACAAAAGCACACTTCAAATGAAGCCACGCAGGGCAGATCTTTGTGGAACAGTGCAGAAACACATGGGTCTCCCATGAACCTACCCACTCAGAACTGCTGGTAGAGATCACTGGTGACATGAGAAGATGGCAACCTCTGCCAAGGAAGGTTATTAGATTTCTTGATAATACGGAGTAATGCTGGCCATGAAGTATTAGCATATGGCTCATCAAAGGCTCTCTTTGGAGTGGCTTAGCATTTTAGCTACATAAAGCTAGAGCTAGCCAAGACAGCATTTTTAAGCTGTTACCTTTTACTCCAGAAATGCACCTCCTCTTCTGCAATTAGAGTGCTGCTGCAACTATTGGAGCAAATTCTTTTTTATTTTTATTTTTTTTATTTATATTGATAAACTGCTATCAATTACTTAAGCACATTTAAATTTAAAACAAAATGTCAACAATCTTTCTTCCCTGTATGTTCTGCACAAAAACCTGGAATTATTATCTCCTGTTTTGACATAGATTAGTTGGTTATAGGTGACATGAAAACAGATTACTTTACCCTCAATGGGACATAATGTTAAATTTCAGACTATCAAGCTTCTTTTGATCCTTCCAAATGATAGGACTAGTAAACAGAACTGTTAAGCACGTCACCTGTCAAAAAAACCCAAACAGCTAGAACTGTATTTCATTTTAATGTAATCTGGCTGGTACCTTAATATAATAACAGCTGTAAATCACCAAGAAATTCAGGTCAGGCTAGAAGCAGCACTGCAAGTTAGCATCTGATGCAAGCAATGACATAAAGTCTAGAAAAAAAAAACGATTCTTGCTTCAGTGGTGTTGTTCACTAGCTGATGCTATGATTATTATGATAAGTGACAACATCGGATAGTTCATTCAACAAGGTATCCTGCTACAATAGCTCTTTGTTTTTCAGAGAGCTCACCTATGGTGAAAACAAACAATACTGTTTCAGAAGAAGTACTTGCATTCTTTTGTCTTTTGACTAGTATCTAAAAATAAATAAAAATAAAATACATAAATAAAAGTTAGAAAAAAAAAAGGTACTAAATACAGAAGCTTTATTTCCAATGTCAATGGAAAAACAGCTAGGGCAGTTTCCTGAGCTGAAGCAATACAATGCTTATCAGAGTCACGGCTGTATCCTACAAAAATTGTCTGTAAAACAGCATTCTCTTCCCCCCCAAATTCTGTTTGTGGTGCTGAAATGTAAAGCATTCACCAGAATGTACAGCACAGAGTATTACTTTTGGAAATCACTGGCTTGTCACAAATCAATTGGCCTGAAATGTCCAATTTGTTTGAAGATTTTAGATTTGTACACCCAAATTACTAACACTGACTTAAAACTAATCCTACCCAGTGAACTTGATGAAGGTATCAAGAAAAATCCAGCTCTCAGGATAATATAGAAGCCTCAAATGGAAAATGATCCCAGCAATGTCATCATCACACGCATTTTCAGAGAAAACGCACTCAGTGCTATATTCTGCTCTCAAAACAGAATCCCCATTAAAGGTATCAGACACTTAGAGCTTTTCTCCAAGTCCATGATTTACCTTAGACTGCAGGGTAGAAGATGAACAGCCCAGTCCCGCACTAAAGACATACTTGAAAAGCCTACTCAGAAAGTGATCTTACCCTTCAAGATGAAGACATTTCAAAGCAGTGAACCCTTCATAAGTTCCTGAATGCCAAAACAAAAATACTGTAAGTATCAGATAATCTGTAAATAATAGCCTGACCAGGTAATGAGTCACAAAAGAAGAAGGATCAATAACCCTATAGGCAGACCTGCCAAACCCTCCTTAGAGAGCCAAGAAAAGTTGGGATTCTATTTATTTCCTAGCACTAAATGCTTCACTCACCATCAGTTTGTAACAGCAAGAACTAACTTAGCTTACATAATCTTCACCAAATGAAGGTTTTTAATTGAAAATTTTGTATTATTCCTTACTACAATATAAATAGAAAATATATTGATTATCTAAAACCCTAACCTGGTAAAAGAGAATATAAAACATCTTTGTTACTTGTTCCCAATGGTAACCAAGCACTTTTACATCTTCTAGAACACAGGAAGCCTGCTTCAGTCAAACAAGAATGACACTTGTGGAACCAAAGTAGCGGCTGAAAAGATCTTAACTTTCAGAGACTTTTCATTTCTATGTATCCTGTGGTTCTGAAGACTACAGTAAAACCTATTTTTAACCTGGTTTACTCCTTCTTCTGGTTAAAAGCTCATTGTTACCACTATTCCACAACTGTCTGGAAAATCAGTCATTTCAAAGAAAATTACCGAAAGTCAGTCTAGAATATAACAAGGGCAAATATATTCTACTGCTCCAAATATAAGTGGCATTACTTTCAGTCAACTGTTTTTAAAGAGGTCACTGATTCTTCCTCCATATACCAAACTTTAACCACATTAACTGAAGGAATTTCCTGCAGAACAGAAGACTTTATGTAGGGCAAAGTATTTCCTTTTCTTCTCCATGGAGGTATTATCTGCAGCAATAAACTCTAATCATAGAATCACAGAATAGTTAGGGTTGGAAAGGACCTTAAGCTCATCTAGTTCCAAACCCGCTGCCATGGGAAGGGACGCTTCACACTAGATCCTGACCCCCAAGGCTCTGTCCAGTCTGGCCTTGAACACTGCCAGCGATGGAGCATTTACCACTTCTCTGGGCAGCCTGTTCCAGTGCCTCACCTCCATTTTCCCCTTCTTGAAAATGGGGGTTATATTTCCCTTTTTCCAGTCATCAGGAACTTCACCTGACTGCCATGATTTTTCATATATGATGGACAGTGGCTTAGCAACTTCATTCGTCAGCTCCTTCGGGACCCACTGATGGATTTCATCAGGTCCCATGTACTTGTGCGCATTCAGGTCCCTAAGATGACCTCAAACCTGATCCTCTCCTACAGTGGGCTTAAGGTCTTCATTCTCCCAGTCCCTGCATTTGTCTTCCAAGACTTGCATGGCACACACAGACCACTTGCCAGTGAAGACTGAAGCAAAGAAGTCATTAAGAACCTCGGCCTTCTGCAAATCCAAGGTAGCCAGTTCTCCTGTTTCATTCTGGAGAGGGATCACATTATCCCTAGTCTGTCTTTTATTGGCAACATACCTATAGAAGCCCTTTCTGTTATCCTTGACATCCTTGGCTAGACTCAATTCTAACTGGACCTCAGCTTTCCTGACCTGATTAAAAGCTACGTAAGTTTTAAGTTTGTATAACCTTTTATTTCATCAGAAAGCTTTTCTACTACCCAGATGTAAAACACACATGAAGCAGTAATCAAATTGTAAGCATAATATATGACCACTGAAGTCATTAAAATATAACAGTAATCTTATTTTTTTCAATAAATTTATGCTGAGTACAGCCTTTACAGTAAATAATTTCTTTGATTTGCCAGAACACACATATGATTAAAGTAAAACAAATGAGCTTTATAGAAACACTCAAAACTTCCAATAACCTACCGTCAGAAATAACACTAAAATAAACCGTTTTGATTTTAAATTACTGACACGCAACATGTGCTTTCTTTTTAAGTTCAAATACCTTACTGGACATTTGGAAATGACTTTCCTAAAATCTTATGATTGACGTTTTCTGACAGACAAGTATTACCTAAGTCAAATAAAAATGGAAATGGTACTGTAAAATTAGATTCAAAGGAAGCAAATCAAAAAGTGTTCTGCTCAAACAGCTGTTACCAAATGCTTGTGGAAATACACACACTGAAGAGTGATATTAATAGTAGCTGCAGATGGTTTTTAAATCCATCCATCCATTACAGTTAAATGGGCTATGCAAAAGCGACACTATGAACAAACAACAAAAGGACAGTGATAGTCACAGAAGCCTATGTGAAATATCAGAAGACCCTCAGACAGTAAAGCTCCATGTAGTTGATGGAAGCAAAGGGAACTACAGTTCACTGGCATGAGCCTGAGTATTTGACCATAATTTGTTGGCATGTACCCTTCAGCACCTAAGGAGTTCAACTATATTTCAGAGTAGCAAAATAATTTATGAATTTGGCTGGTATGGAAAACTTGTGCAACTTCCACTTCATGACCCCATCTTTAGTACTTATAAATTAAGCATTATGAGGGTAGCTGGTGTAGCTGCAAATTTCCATTTTGTACTCAGTGGAGCTACTTGTTATTATGCTTTACATAACGTACACAGCATAACATTTATGCTGTAAGTTATTCCATGTCCTAAAAGGATTTAAAATGATTCATTTTTCCCCACTAAAAAGAGTCCTAAAGTTTGGTTCGGGGTTTATTTGTTTTCTGGGAGCTCTGTGGGGGGTTGCTTGGTTTGGTGGAGTTTTGTTTGTTTGCTGGTGGTTTGGGTTGTTTTTTCTTCGGAGGGGAGGGGGTGTTGGGTTTTGGTTGGGGTTTTTTTCTGGTTTTTTTTGGTATTTTTTTACAAATGAGTAAGAAAATCCTCAAACTAAAATTCACAGAAAAATAAGCTTCAGCAGGCATGCAAGTATCCTCACAAACCACTCCTGTGTCAAAGTTTGGGGGAAAAAACATAGCTGTATACCCCATTTTTAATCCTAGAAGTATATCCATGTAAGCATAATTCTCTGCAGAATTTGCCTTCTTCTCAGACCTGCTACCATCAAAGTTTACATTGTATTACAAGCCACAGAATTAGAAATTACTATCAGAGGGAACTTATTAAAGGATAAAAATATTTTCTAAAAGAAATATTACAATTAAATATATATATTTCATTCCAGTCAGAGAGCTGGGCATAAAGAGATGTACCACAGGTTTTGATGAAAATCTGGAGACCAGTAAGTGAGACCTGTCAGCTTTGGACTGTAAATATCAGAATAAAGGTGAGCCAAAACTGGAACATAAATCAGGTACTTTTCATTCTAGTTCTAGTTGCCAGAAACTCCCTCCAAGATTTTGGACAAGTCAGGAAACTTCTATGTCTCATACTCCACACCTACATTTGGGTTGGATACAAGTGTTATTACACTACCGAATTTCTCCATCATTATTACAGGTAATCAACACAGGTAATTATATCTTACAGATAAAATCTCCATCCTGAATTGTTGGTCTGAACATTTTCAAACACTCTTTAGTGCTAACTGTGTAGTCCAAGGCAAAGGAATCCAGCACATTTTACAACATCCAGTGAAAAATGAACTGGATTTAGACCCTACCATGGGAGAGACTCTTAAGGCTATACAGCAGGTGAAAACTGGCAAGGCAGCTGGGGTTGACAGAATCCCACCTGAAATCTGGAAGCACAGAGGCCAAGCACTTCATGCTAAATTTCACCAGCTAGTTGTGTGCTGTTGGAACAAGGTAAATTACCATCAGATTTTCGTGATGCAATCATCATCACTCTGTATAAGAAAAAAGGTGTAAAGTCAGACTGCTCAAGCTACCAAGGTATAACTCTGCTCTCCATTGCTGAAAAAATTCTTGCAAGATTACTACTGAATAGACTAGTACCCACTATCACAGAAGAACTTCTACCTGAAAGTCAGTGTGGTTTCAGAGCTAATAAAAGTACCACAGACATGGTATTTGTTCTCAGACAACTGCAAGAAAAGCGTAGAGAACAGAGTAAGGGGCTCTATGTACCTTTCATTGACCTCACCAAAGCTTTTGACACTGTGAGCAGAAAAGGCCTGTGGCTGATCTTGGAACGATTAAGTTGTCCCCCAGAGTTCCTCAAAATGATTATTCTGTTACCTGAGGATCAGCAAGGCCAAGTCAGATATGGCGATGCACACTCTGAGCCCTTCCCAATAACCAATGGTGTGAAACAAGGTTGTGTTCTCGCACCAACTCTATTCACAATCTTCTTCAGCATGATGCTCCAAAGGGCTCCAAAGGTAGACCTCGACGAAAAAAACAGCATTTATATTCGATACCGTACTGATGGTAGCCTATTCAGTCTAAGGCAAGTGAGGGCCCACAATAAGACCCTAAATCATCTTGGCCGTGAACTGCTTTTTGCTGATGATGCCACCCTTGCTGCCCACACAGAAGCAGATTTGCAGCGTTTAACATCTTGCTTTGCAGAGGCAGCTGAGCCTTTTGGGCTGGAAGTCAGCTTGAAGAAGACAGTAGTTCTCTACCAACCTGCACCACAAGAAGATTACCATCATGCCCACGTTACCATTGACGAGTCAGAGCTTAAGTCAATTCAGAAGTTCAGCTATCTGGGAAGCATTATTTCCTCGGATGCCACGATCGACAAAGAGATAGACAACAGAATAGCAAGGGCATATAGAGCCTTCGGAAAACTCCATAGAAGAGTCTGGTGCAATAAACACCTGAAGAAAAGTACAAAGATTAGTGTCTATAGAGCCATTGTACTGTCTGCTCTTTTATATGGGTCTGAATCATGGGTCATCCACCGCCATCACCTGTGACTCCTTGAACGCTTTCATCAGCGCTGCCTCCATACAATTCTGAAAATCCACTGGACTGATTATGTGCCAAATGTTACTGTCCTCGAACAGGCAGGGGTCACCAGTATTGAGGCCATATTGCTGAAATTGCAGCTGCGCTGGGCAGAGCACATCTCTAGGATGAAGGATCACCGCCTCCCTAAGAGTGTGTTTTCTGGTGAACTTGCCACCGCTAGCCACAAGAGAAGTGCCCCAAAGAAGAGATACAAGGACTCTCTGAAGCAATACCTAAGCCTTGGCCATATTGACTACCATCAGTGGTCCACCCTGGCCTCCAATCGGGAGACTTGGAGACACACCATACATAATGCCACTGACTCGTTTTCAGACAACGTAGAAGGAATCATGCCCCACCTATACCACCCAAGGAGACCTTTCGCTGTGCTTTTTGCAGCCGGATTTGCCTATCTCACATTGGCCTTTTTAGTCATCAGCGCGCTTGTAGTAAGCGTGGGTAAAGCCCTTCCCAAATCTTCATTCGCAAAGTTAAGCCGTGAATGAAAGCCCTGAATTACAGGTAGGTGAAAATGCCTGCTAGACTATTAGATAATTTGCCAGATGAGAACCTGATGTAAACTAATTCATACAGCAGCATACTGAGTACCAGCAATCCCCTCTGCTATAGCAATTTCCCATGAAAGTGGATGAATAAACAGCTCATAAGCAAACAACTTAAAATGTATGCAAGTTTGTAAGTGATTCCACTGTAATCAGTGGTATATTAGGAATGTCAAGACAGCCATAAATTCCCAGTAATTAACCACCAAGACAGGCTTCATTTAAAATGCAGTTATTAAATGTTGGGAAAATTAATTAATCTCAAATGCCAGATCTCTAAGTGACAAACAGAAACTTGCATTTCAATCTATGAGCTTTCCAATAAGAGAAACAGAAGTCAGTTTCTGAGGTTTCAAATTCTGAAGAGCATGGCTTTATCTTGTTTCCTTAAATTTACTTTGCAAAACTAAAAGATAAAGGAAGGGTTGTAACATCCAGGGTCCTAAGAAACGAAGAACAAATTCAGTAAGTTGAACAGGAGAATTCTCTTGGCTCTGGTCCACATGATCATGATCATTAAATGTGCCATCAGTCAGCATAAACCTCTACGGCTTGCAAGTTAAACGGTGTTTCAAACAAATTTCTTTTACAGACAATTTCTTTTTATTTCTAGAGTCAACTCTGCTAGGAAGCATACACATTCATCAGCAATGTGCAGCAATCTACAGCAAACAAGAACTTGGTGTGACCAAACAACTCACTGGTTTTGAAAAGAAGTCATTGACCACTAATCTATTAAAGAACAGATTTCCAGTTTTAAAAGCTCCCACTTCAAAGCAATCCAATGTTTAAGTTCTTTTTTTCCACCTTGAATATTTTTTTTTTTTTAATTTATTTTAGCTAGGAATCTGGAGTGCAAGGATAGGTTGTTGCACGCAGGCCAAATTAACAGCTTCTTGTTTAAATAAACTAACAAGTGCAGTGATCTTAGATAATACTTTCCTGGTCAAAGAAATATTGTGCATTCTCTTATATGTGTTTGCTTAACATGGTAAGAAAACAGACAACACTGTATAAATTTACTGAATCAGAGACACGTTTAGAACTGTTGGCCAGGGCTTTGATCCCTTAAGGAGGAAAAATAGATACATACATAAAAAGCAAGTTTCAGGCTTATTGCTATTCTCTTCCTAGCACCAGAGGGTTTTAAGTAAATTTTGTCAGGCAATTATTTATTAAATAGCTGGACAGCACTTAATTAGATCAAGTATGATCTGTTCTTTAGGCTATGCACATCAGTAATTTATGAACTTAAACCTCAAACTGGTACTAGTCCAATTTCCTGGACTACTTTCCTCCTTTCCAATTCCTTTTTCATGTCACCATGAGAGGTCAAGATGCTGGTGTAAGTCCATCACTTCCCCTTGAAGTATTCCTTGGCCCAAGCTTAACCAGCATCTCACAAAATTGGACCTGAATTTTCTTCCTAATAAGCATCTATCCAGACATTTACATCTGTGTTGGACTTTTCCAGCACCAGAAAAGAGAGGCTAATTGAATTTCTCAAGAGTTTAATAAGCATCACGCTATAATTAGCCCATTTATTTTTATTTGTAGTACTAGCACTGCATGAGACCATGACATGCGATTTCGAAAGAAATACAAAAATCTATCTTCTACTGAACAGCTCATCATCACTCTATATGCTCCCTAGCAAGAATATTTTCAAAGGTAAAATCTCAAGCATATTTACCAGAAAATAATGAACAGTGTTCCAAGTCTTTATACTTTTCAGTGCTGCCCCACAGCATGATGAGGAGCAACAGCCATAAACTAAACCACAGGAAGTTTCACCTCAACATGAGGAAGAACATTTTTACACTGAGGGTGGCAGAGTCCTGGAACAGGCTGCCCAGGGGGGTTGTGGAGTCTCCCTCTCTGGAGACATTCAACACCCACCTGGACACGTTCCTGTGTAACCTGCTCTGGGTGGCCCTGCTTTGGAAGGGGGTTGGACTGGATGATCTCCAGAGGTCCCTTCCAACCCTAATGATCCTGCAATTCTGATTCTGTGAAAGTCTTGAAGAATGGAGAAAGAGAACAGTTATAATGGAGAATGATGCTAGAGAGAAAAATAGGATGGAAAAAAAACAAAAACAACAGAAGAATATGAATAAACTCCTGTTTAAGGGCAGGGGAGTTTGAACTAGATAATCTTAAGGTCCTTTCCAACAACTATTCTACGATTTATGCTTTACATGATTCTATGATTTATATTCATTGGCAATAGCGCACATATTTTTGGATACAATTTAAGATAGTTGTCAAATTCAGGTTATTTTACACAGGCTGGAAGTACAGAACTAAAAGCATCCTCTGCACAGTTTCTTTCAGTTTCCTCCACTTGCCTTCCCTAAGTACACTCTTAATGAAACTGAAACAAATTCTTTGATGCACAGCAGAGAAAATGACAGAAGTTCAAGATACAGCTTCTTTGTAACTACATAAAGAACACTGCATTTTCTTTCACAGCATAAAATTAATTTGATATGAAGTTTCTATTACAAAAAAAGTGGGCCATTTTGTATATTAGCTACAAAGAATTTACTAAGTAATGGGAAAGCATGCTACTGTGAGTTGCTGTGTATTTACAGGACAAGAGGTTATGACCATTTACATCTAAGAATCTGGTCTATAGTTCCTGAAAGGAACAAGAAAAAAGTGCTAAAAGCTTTTGTTTCAGGGGCATTGGGTGTGAAGATATGTTTCAAACCCTTTCAAATACCCAGTTCTGCCAATAGATCCAACTACGTCCCATTATATAAGCCTGAAAACCTGATACTCCGGTGTTCTCCTAAAAAGCCAGAATGAACCCTTTATTGGGTATCCTTCCTCCCCTTCCCTCGCCCTCAAATAATTGTTTTCTTTAATGCCCTCTTCACCAAGAATAAATAGAGACTCAGTTTAAGCTGAAATGGAAGCCAAATATGACTGAGCTTGAATCTATTTTTCCTTTCAGCTCATCCATAGTTCCTGTGGTAAAGCCCATTACGAGTGCATGAAAGCAGATAGCTCAAAGCCCACATAGTTATTCCTGGATTTAAATACATATTGGAAATGAATGTCCTGTGGATAAATGCCTGTGAAAAACCCAGCGGAGAATAAGTGCTTGGGAGATTAAGAAATTTACTGTAACCTCTGTGAAAGCTGAACATTCAAAGGGCAGGAATTCTTCATCTTTCAGTCAGCAAATTTAAAGGGGCAGAGATTTATACACTGAGCAACTAATTAAAACCCTCTGTATGTGTATGCACACATGTATATGTATTTTTATAAATCAACAAATGTATATTACTAATATAGGATGTAACTATTCTGGTCAGCAAAACTGACATAAATGTTAGATTTAATAATTATTTTTTTTTATATAGACCTCAGCTAGTTCATAGAATCTTTTAGCTTGGAAGCCCTTTGAAAGCAAGTCCAACAGTTTTCTGCATTGCTTGAGATCTCTTACTGAATGGAGGGCAAATAGGTCCTCTTTCTTACTGGAAAAATACATCCTTAGTGAAAGAAACTTCACATAATTGATTCTGTAACTCCTCTTTTTCTGCTTGCTTCATCATTTTTACTACCTAACACTCACGGGAAATGTCAACCTAGACATGCTGCCGAACTGCTATGACAAACTTGCCAGATTTTACTTACCACCTTCTTGCCCAGCACTTCCCTTTAAAGCAGGAGGACTGCGAGAACACAGAAGTATTCATGCACACAAATGGCAAACATCTGTATCACACCAAAGGCCAAATATAACAGTCGGATGACTGAAGATCTTGCTCTTCAAATAAGCCCACGCTATAGGCTTATTTGAAGTACAGATAACAACATATACTGAGTGCATCTATTGCATGACCAATTGCACTAATACTTTGTCACTTACAAAATCATGAACATTCAGACACTGTAATACACAAGCAAATCTTTGAAGTGGAAATGTGACTGCAGATTTTTGCACATTCACTTAATTTGCTTGAGTGCTAGGTATCAGAAAGGGACTCCAGATCTAGGAGACTCTACCCATTCTCTTTGATCAGTCCCCAGTTTGCACACCCTGCCCTACATTGCTCCCTTTCAAACAGTAGCCAAGAGCAATTTTCTCATAAATATCTTTAACACGGCAAATCCCTAAGGATTCTACCAGCAGGATTCATGTAAAAAATAAACACAGTCACATTCTTACACATCTGATCTCACCTCCCAAAGGCATTTTAAGAACTACAGATCAAATATTTACTCAGGACAAATGCTTCCAGAGTTTGGCAGTAGCAGCTTCAGACACCAGTGAATAGCCAGATAAATGAAACATCCACCAGCATTATTCTTCTTTCTAATTGTAAAAAGCCAAGGGGTTTAGGATCTAATATACCTGTGGGAGTATTAGGTTTTAGATGCTATCAACTGTTGAACAATAAAAACTTATTTTGGACTCCACAAAAGAAAATGAATTAAAAAAAAAAAAAAAGCTGTAAAATTCTCAGCAATTTTGTAAACACCATGAAAATTTGGTGGCTGCTGACACTTCAGTATTACTAGGGGAGTTAAAAATAAGGCTGAAAGGGAGCTTCTGATGGAATTATTTAACTGAATTTGTTAGAAAATAATGTCTGAGTGGCAAGGGAGACAGGAAGGAGGAATAAAAATGGTAGCATACTACAAAGAATTTGTATTGTTTTATTCCTTCATAATATTGTTATTGTATACACCATGCTCTTGTTATTGTACACACTGAAGTTAACAATGCTGCTGTTTGTTTATGGAAGAACAACTTGGAATATAAAGAGGTTATAGAATCATAGAATAGTTAGGGTTAGAAAAGACCTTAAGATCATTGAGTTCCAACCCCCCTGCCATGGGCAGGGACAGCTCACACTAAACCATGGCACCCAAGGCTCTGTCCAACCTGGCCTTGAACACTGCCAGGGAGGGAGCATTCACAGCCTCCCTGGGCAACCCATTCCAGTGCCTCACCACCTTTACAGCAAAGAATTTCCTCCTTATATCCAATCTAAATTTCCCCTGTTTTAAGTTTTAACCCATTACCCTTGTCCTACCACTGCAGTCCCTAATGAAGAGTCCCTCCCCAGCATCCCTATAGGCCCCCTTCAGATACTGGAAGGCTGCTATGAGGTCTCCACGCAGCCTTCTCTTCTCCAGACTGAACAGCCCCAACTTTCTCAGCCTGTCTTCATACGGGAGGTGCTCCAGTCCCCTGATCATCCTCGTGGCCCTCCTCTGGACTTGTTCCAACAGTTCCATGTCCTTTTTATGTTGAGGACACCAGAACTGCACACAATTCTCCAGGTGAGGTCTCACAAGAGCAGAGTAGAGGGGCAGGATCACCTCCTTCAACCTGCTGGTCACGCTCCTTTTGATGCAGCCCAGGATACAGTTGGCTTTCTGGGCTGCGAGCACACACTGAAGCCGGCTCATGTTCATTTTCTCATTAACCAACACCCCCAAGTCCTTCTTCGCAGGGCTGCTCTGAATTTCTTCTCCACCCACCTTGTTGCTGTGCCTGGGATTGCTCCAACCCAGGTGTAGGACCTTGCACTTCGCATGGTTAAACTTCGTAAGGTTGTACTTTCACTTGCAGCATGTGCTTTGTACAGGCAAAATGGAATGTCTGATACATTTATTCATTCCAGGGCAACCACTTAATATTTGGATTTAAAATAGTAAGATGATTTAGAGATGCGGGTTAAAACCCCCAAAAGACGTAAGAGAACTTTGCAGTTCAATTAGTGGTTTTAGAAGAGAAAACCATCCACCAAGAACCTGCATCATCTACGTGGGTTTTGAACACCTCCAAAGATGGTGATTCCACCACTTTCCTGGGAAGCCTGTTCAAATACCTGGCCACCCTCTCTGCTGGGTAATTTACACCAACCTGCTGGCACCTGCCACAAGAAGCCCACCATCTGAGTAGAAAATAAATGCATCAGGCATTTAAATGAAAGTGGAATATAAATTCTATGGAAGTTAATGGCAATTTCTATAATTACTTCAAGATGGTCAGGAAGAAAAAATATTTCATGTTTTGCCAGATTTTCAATTACTTTGATATACAAGACAAACACTTCCCTCCCCTATCCTGTAGTCTTCCCCACAGTTGTTCATTTATCCATTCTAATAAATTTTCTCTATTTGTATTTACCTCTGCAAGTTAATCCCATTCTATAAAAATTAATTTTTGTGCCTCATTTTCCTAACGAATCGTGAAAGAGCACTGACCTAGCCCCATCTGAATCTGACTATCCCTTCATTAGTCTCATGCCACGGTACTGATCCTCTTTTATCCTACATAAAAGTTCATTATGGGGTTCACGACACTGTTCACAAGGCCTTTTACCACCAGAGAGAGCACTTCTCTATGGGAATCAAGCCCTTCTAAAGTTTTCCATGAGATTAAACAGTATGAATCTGACCTCACATATTGTTACAGCAAAATGGGCTAGTAGGAAGCTGCTGTTGGCCTGATTACTGCCCTCTGTATGGATAATACCCTGCTTTTCCCGTAGGGCTTCTTTGGATCACAATGGGTGGTTTTCGACCTTACACAATGTCAAGAGAAAAGAAGCCTTAGGCACCTCACTTTGTACACAAAACAACCTGAGCACATTTCAAAAATCCATGCTGAGCTTTGTGTACATATTCCTGTCTGCTTTGGTCTCAAGAATGTTGTGAAATGCTTTATTATCAAAGGAATATAGAGGATGAAGCAGATATCATTTGACACCCCCCCACCTTGTCTTCAGAAACTGCACTATAAACTCACCAGTCCTGACATTCTGTGTTTGCACCTGCTCCATCAGTCACCGCATTTTAATGGCATAACATCTATAGCAGATGAACTGCAGAACATGGGAAACTCCGTCAGAACACATTAACCAGAAATCTTTGTGGTATCCACAGACAGTAATTCATGGTGACAACTCTCTTTCCAGGTAACTTTGGGGACCAGCTAAGCTTGATTACTCAAGCTTTTTATGACGACACTTACCAAAATACACACAGTTAGTTGGCAAAAGAAGAAAGCCATATTATGAAGACCATTCTTCAAAGAAATTAAAAAGAATAGCTACAGCAAGGGATATGGTTTTTACCAAAATATAACAGGGATATCTTAATAGCACTGAACAGTAACTACCCTACTTCATATTCCCAGTGAGGGAAAAAAAAAATCTTGCATAAATATACGATGTTTCAGTAATCCTAGCAACAAATAACATACTCCTAGATATCTGTCAAAAGTAGTAAAACCTATTCTTGTTAAGTACCGGTTTACATCAGTCATAACATAATATGAATACTAAAAGTGTAAGAGGCTTTACTGAGTGCATTCAATGGAAAAAAAAAAATAAAGACTTAGGAAAAAACTTTAGTCATATTGTATAAAAGCAGGTTCCCTGGTCTATAATTGCAGCATCAGTGAATAAAACTGAATTAGAGGAAATGCAACTCCGGTTTCCAGAGCCATTAAGGACTGCGAGGCTTTATTCCTACTGATGTTCACTTGAAAACATCATCGATATGGCTTCTGATTTAACAAAATAAAGACACACTGTTCGGAAAATTTCTTTTACAAAGAAAAGAAATAACTGAAGCTCTTCAGCAAAAAAATCATTCACTACGTTTTTCAAAGCTTAAAAACTAACTAACTGGTGACTACCATATAGGACTGACTGTCCTAACATGGAGATGGCACAGATGAGTAGAGCGAAGCACTAAAATTTTCTTCCAAACTAGCCCAAGAGCGAGCATATTTGTATTCAGACTAAGAAAATATTGTGCCATAATTTGTGTGTGCGCATATATGTGCGTATGAATATATAATCGCTGTACTCAGAAGCACGCATATTCAAATTTAACCTCTCTAGTACTCAACGCAGCCAATGGATTTTGTAGATGGCCTATGTATAGTATCAAAGGAAACACAAAAGAAACAAATTATTTAATAATTTCCTCCCCCTCGCCCCACAAAGGGATTTACGGGTATATGAGTTTAATCATCAGTCTAAATTTTCAGCCTGTACCAAAACACACAGAATAATTTATAACTATTTACACATACATCCAATCTCACAAAGAGTAAATTCATTGAAATAAAATCTTTTTCCTTGTAAAGAATAAAGTGTCGGAAAAATTAAAATGTTTCCTTATTGAGTAGTACTAAAACTTCTATGCCAGCTATAAACTTATTTAATTGTTAAGGTTTTTAGCTAAAGCGTTGTTTGTTTGTTTCCAGAACATCCAAAACATTGTTTGTTTCCAGAATCTTTTAATTTGGAGCGCTCTAAGACCAGAGAGGCTTGCCACTGTTCTTGAAAGACTTTATTTCACAGTAGTAAGTCTTTAAATGCCAATGCTGCAATTCTGAATAATATACATTTTTCAAAGCTTGACAGTTCTGGGATCTTCTCTTTGGCTTTCTCACGCGTATTTCATCTGTTTGTGACAAGGGTCACTGACATCCAAAGACTCAGTGTTGAAATCAAATAAAATATAGTGAATTATTACAGCAATGTTTTTTCCTTAAACATTTCAAGATTTTAAAACATTGGGAATATGCCGTTACTGATGTGTGGTAGTTTTGATACTAATTACAATGACAATTCTCAAGAGACATGTACCTGTTTCCCCCCACATAAAAAAAAAAAAATACTTTTTAATTAATCATAACAATTTCATGATGAGATGTGATCTGAGAGAACAAATTAGCACACACACAAAACCCAGAAAACACAAACTCAATATTAATTGCTGGAAATTTTTTTAATGAGCTGTTTGATCATTACATTGTTTTTTTGGCAGGGTCTACTGTTGACATCTTCAACGGTTTACATGAAAAGCTAATGCATTTTTAAGAGAAATAAGTCTGAATGGCTATTAATACTGGCCTGCCACGAAGATCAAATCTGTCTTAATACATCATTGAACAACACAGTATCTGTTGTTACTGACTGCATTCTTTAGCCTCTTCCTTCTCTCACCACTAGCGACAGAAAAAAGGTCTAAAAAGCAAGGTCTATGTATACTAGTAGCTTTGTTCCTAGATTTCGCCTTTTAGAGGACAAGAATTTTGTAACCTCTAACTAGACAGACTGCAACATGCATCAACAGCAGTTCTGACTGCTACAGGCAATTTGATGGAAAAATAAAAATACTAAAAAAGGCTTCAAGAGTTTGTTTTACATGTCAAAGCCCTCCTAAGAATACAGATTTTACTTTGTTTTGTTTCTGCCACATAACATCAGCAAGTTGACATTCAGAGTGGAGCTTTGTCTTTTATTTTTAAACACACAGCTATGAAGAAAAATCCAAGCCTTTGGCTGTATATATCTTGCTCCTGCCAGATGAGAATTAAGCAAGTAGACCCCTGAAACTTTAAAACAGATTTTTTCCAAGTGTATTTCCTACAGAACCTTAGAATAATTCAGGTGGAAAGGGATCTCTGGAATTCATTTTACCCAACCTCCTACTCAAAACAGAACTGACTTCCAAGGCTGAGTTCTTAAAATTTCCAGAGCCTCTCTGGGTAACTTATTCCAGTGCTTATCCATTTTTACAGTGAGATTCTGAATGCTCTTTTCCATGTATCTAACCAGAATTTCCCTTGCTTTAACTTGTGACTATACCCTCCTGCTCCTTCACTGCTCACATCCATATCTTCTCTCTAAAATCCCTTCAAGAATTTGAAGACTGCAACAGGATCCCCCATGAGCACTTATTTTCTTCACAGTAAATAAAACCAGATTGTCAGCTTATCTTCATGGGTCATGCGCTCAGCTACCTGGACTGCCTCAGCGATGCTCTTTTAGATACACTCCCTTTTGTTGTCTCTCTTGCACTTTGGACCCAAAACTGTGCCCAGTACTCCACATATGATCACAAAAGCGCAGAGCACATGGTAATCACTTCCCTCAAACTGCTATTCACCCTTTTGCAAATGCAGCCCAGTGTGCAGTTAAGCTTTCATCTCCACAAAAGCTCATGTATCATGTTCAACTTGTTGCCCACAGGGACACCGAGGTCCTTTTTCACAAAGCTACTCTCCACCCAGTCAGTGCCCAGCCTGTACTTGCAGGACTTGTTTCAGATGCAGGACCTCATGACTTTGCATCTGTTGAACTTCATGAGGTTACTGCTGGGGCACTCTTGCAGCTTACTGAGCTTCCTATGAATTTTTTTCAAGCTTCGTACACTATCATACTACTGATTTTACCATACTTAGTGTTATCTGCAGAACTGGTAAGCATTCAATGCATCTTATCACCAAGGTCACTCAGGAAGATGTTAAACAGCACTGGCCTCACTATCAGTTCTTGGGGAGTGCCATAACCAATCATCTGTCTATATGACTGTGAAAGATTGATCGTTGACAGTTTGAACTTGATAGTTGGTGATTTTCTAATCTACTTTGTACTCCGCTCATCCAACCCCTATCTCACCAATGTGGCTATAACAATCCTATGTTTGCCCATGTCCATCATGATGGACCATGATGAAAACTTTAAGTCCAAAAATATTCACACTTCACCATAGAAAGTAATGAGGTTGGTCTTACAAAGTCTGCATGTAAATCTGTGCTGGCTATTCCAAATCACTTTCCTCTACTTCATGTACCCTCAAATGGCTTTTATAAAGACTTGCTCCATATACTTCTCAGCCATTGATAATTGACTGGCTAGCTTCTAGTTCTTGCCTTTTGTGAAGACATGAGTGATATTTACCTCTTTGCAGGCATCCTTATTTTATATTCTTCCCATATAGCTCCATTGAAAATGTAACATTATGCTTGCCACTGAAAAATTTCCCAGTATATGATTCCACAAGAAAAACTCCAACAGGCTTTACTGTAATGTCCTATGGGTGTAAGGTCAGAGAACATGCCAAAAATGTGAGCTACTTCTTTTAAAGAAATCTAATTTTTATTACACCACATAAAAATAATACTTCAGAGTATCACATATTAGTACTTACTTGAGGACATCCTTGGTGGTATTTTGATTTGAAATCAACTGCATTTCTCTACAGTCCTTAACTGCCTTTGGTAAGAAGAATGCTGTCATTTTATCAGTAGAGTTTTGCTACCTCTTTCAGGGAAGGAAAAAAACAAAACCCAAACAAAAAAACATTAAAGGTACTATTTTTGCAAAAGCAAAAAGAGAAAGAGGCAGCATTGAAATTGGAATTTTACTGAGAATAAGCAGCTATGCATACGCATCCATCTGTGTTTTACTATACATCAGTGGTTTTATGATACCAAAGCTTTATGACTAGTAACAACTCAATCAAAAGTGAGAAAAAAGGAGCTAAGCGCAGCCAGAACTATGACCATGGAATGATTGTTTGTTCTTCCATTTGATTATCAAATAAAAACACAGAAAGAGAAAAAACAAAAACAAAAAACAAAAACAAAAAAAAACACCCACACCATCTATGACATATTATCAAAATAGTCAAATCAGAGGACCAAGAAAAAGACAAATTCTGTCTTTCCCCAGGGGGAAAACATCTATTCACAATATAAGCTCTAAAGATTCAAAACTCTACCAAATTTGAGGACAGGAATGGAAGTGGAAGGAGGAATTTTTTATGCACTTCTTAACAGTATTGTTAGTTCTATTGTGATGGAATGAGAATTTCTCAAAGGTAGGAATGGGGCTCTCTTGGCAAAAAAAGTGGACAGGTAAGTTAAAAGTTCCCAAGAATAATTATAAATAGAAAAGATTCAACAGAAGAAAAATAATACTACTTCATTTCTGAATAATCTTTCACAAAATTGCTAATCAACTGCACTCAGAGATATCAAAGTGAGTAATTTTGACATTTCCAGTTTTCCTTTCACTGTACTTAGCTACGAATGAAATTGCTTAAAGCTCTTAAAATGTTTGATCAGAAAATTATTTTTCATTAACTTTCTCATTTTTTTCTACAACATCACGGGATCCAGCACAGAGGGAGATTATGTCATGGTTTTGGTTCTAGTCTAGAAGTCATTACTATGCTAAAGCCTCAGTATTACTTTTATAGTGAAAAAGTCACACATTCATGTTATGCTCCATATAATAATTTTTACACTATCCCCACTAGGAAGGCTTACATTTAAAGACATATTACCCTGACATAAAGTGTCTAGAGAAGAATTTTAAGAAATTAATTTTGATTACAGGACACAGAATTAGTTGAGTAAAGGGAGCTGCTTTGCTTATAATTAGTGTATCATTCCAGCTCTCTAATTTCATATATATGGAAAACTGAGAGGAATTCTTGATGATGTCTACATATCTACAATGCTGTCTGCACGGGGACTCATGCCAGGATAACGTATAAGCATTAATGTGAGAAACAAAGGAAAGACATTATACAAATTAACTCACTCCCACAGTAGTAGTGTGAACTGTAGATTAGAACTGATGCTTCCTCGATGATGTAAACTGAACTGGCATAAATGTGTGCTAACATTAATTCATCAATTAATTCCTCAAAAGAGTGTGGAACGTGCCTCCCTCTCTTAAAAGCAACAGGAGTTTATAATTAATTTCATTGGAGATGGTCTTAAAACACTAATCTTGAGATAGTTCTTCCTATGGTGAAACATGTCAGAGGATAAAAAAATTAACTAAAGCTTTCAGTGAGGTGACCACAAGGAAAACAGTGTATTTTCAAACAAAGGAGTAAAAAATCAGAAATAAGAAAAAGCATTACCAAAATGTGTGTCACTAGTACTTTATTTTTCTTCTACTCAAATATACTTTAAAAAATTCTCCTTACATTATGTAATATCCTAAAAATTAAACAAAATCATATCATATGAGGGATACAAAATTTTCCTTTTGCAGCCTCACTGAGGAATAAGGAAAATAACTGAATATTGGAAAAGCCAGCTGTCAGGAAATTAATACCGGGAATTGTTGATAAACTTAGTCTGTTGTCATGACTCATAGATGATTTGTTGCCTACCAGATGCCAGGGCAGAAGAAAAAAGAAATCCCATCATATTAAAAGATGACAAGTTACTGAGAAGGTCTGGAAGAAAGCCATGGTCATCATAATCTATATTGGACCTCATGATATAATCAGAACTGAATGGAGATCCTGCAAAAAAGGTTTCAACAGTTTATTAGCTGTACACGTAAGCAGAGATCAAATGCTAACTCTTAGAAATGAGACTGGTGCCACGCTCAGGGAGAAGCAAAGAATGGCAGACCAACATCTCAGCAGAGTTCAGAAGTACCACAGATGGACACAGATTGCTCCCAGAGTAACTGAACCTTACACAGCTCATTTAGTATTGATTATCGATATTCATGCTACAGCAGAAAACATTAAGACAAAACACCTAAAACAGTATTAACTTTAAAATGGAGGGACAAATCAATTCAGACACATAGATCTAGCCTGAAGCCCTAAGAAGAGACTATGTTGGTATTAGGCAGAAGTGCAAAGAGAGCAAGATGACATTATTTCTTGGTTTTTGCAAGCATATCTTAAGCACAGACTTGAGGACTAAAAGGGCATTCATTTTTCAACACAGAAGAAAGTGTTGTACATCTAGAAGAAACATAAAGGCCTGAAGACATGCAGACATAAATGTCTAAAAAGTACAAGTGAACTATGAACGAATAACATTTGGAACACATAGAATAAGAACTGGAAGCATGAAAGAAGATAAAATGTAGATAGCAAGCAGGCACACAGTGGGTGAAGATTTTCACCCTTTAACCTGCATATAACAGCAACCTTTGTGTGCTGTTGAAGGAACCTTTAAGTACCTCAGCCCCTATTGTCTTAGCATAGCAATTACAAACCTTTGCTAGAAGGCAGTAAGGACCCAGATCTGAATTTCTTCCAGTTGTATGATACAGTTGTGAAATCTTTCATGAACAAACATTCATGTCCTTTTGATGAAGACAACTTGCTAAACATCTTGCTTTGGGATGGTATCCAAAAGATAAACTGCTGGGGATATAAAAAGTGAACCTGTGCAGTCTTACATTCAGGAAGAAAAACAGAAAAAAAAACAATTCTCTTTAACTTTTTCGACCTACTGTTAAGAGGCTTGTTTAGACCCTAGGCAGATGTTCTTGGTGGTTAAGACTCTTCATATAATTGAAATGGTTTCATAATTAACTGCCACAGCAGGTTTTATTCAGATGTCACCTAAAATGATGGAAAGGAAAGGAATTTGCCAGTTGAGACGAAAAACACACTTCAACAAAGGACATAAGCATACTCTTAAGTGCCCTTGATGAACAATAAGGAACTTCAATACTGTCTTAAGCATATTTAGCCATAAATTTCCACTTATCCCCCAGCTTCTGAAGAACTAATCATAATTAAACACATTTTTCTAGGTTCTTATATTATAATTATTTTTCATTGCCATGTTATTCAGTAGACCAGATACACTACATGAAAAATTGTTTAAACACAATGAATTTCTCCTCCAGAAATCCAAAATAATGGATTTATATATAATAATGTTTTGAGGATTGCTAAAATATAAATGAACTTAGTGACTTCATGGCATTACAGAAGTTATTCCAGGTGTACTCATCAAACTTTCTCCCCAGCCTCCCCACAACTTGCTACAGTGCTAGGGTTTACCTATGATTAGTCTGTATTAAACTTTAGTAACATCCCTTTGTATTTATTTGCAACAGATAGCAGCCAGCTAACTACAGTAAGTCTGCAATGGATATATGCACACGTGTAAAGAGTTTGTCTACAATTACCACCCATCATTTTTGTGTCTTCACAAAGCCAGGTGGATCCTAGTGCACTTATCAGGGGAAATAGGAACATCATGCGTGTGGTTGGTGTGAGCTGGCTCTTTCTTGAACTTCATTCATTTAATGATACCCATGTTACCACATGATAAAACTTAGTGATTAGCTATAATGCCAGATTGTGGGTATTATATTTCCGAATATAATAAAAAAATGATTCTGCAAACACAAGTAGTGCTTTAAGAGCATATTTTGCTTGTAAAAGTGCTCTTAAAAGCAGAAACTATGTTCAATAAATGGAATAGGAACATGATGAAAACAAACAAGTGCTTTGGAATGAGAAGAAAGATTTACATCTGAGAGCAGTGGAAGTGACAACACATTGCCCTCAGCAAGTCCTACTTGTCCAGGGATCTCCAGCTTGGGTATCTGGGAAGTATTACAGAATGCCCTGAAGGAACCTGCTCTGCTTCTTTACAAAATACTGGTATCTATAACCCACAAACTAGGGGCTTACAACCAGAAGATAACACATATTGGAGTTACTGTTAACTGGCCATGAGGCTCTGCATCAGAAAATTAAAAAAAAAAAAAAACAACTTTGCAAGAGACATGATTTCCAGAGACATCTCAAGTTGATGTGACAAAGCCTGTTTCCCAGGAAACAAACACAGAATCCCCTCTTCTGATGGAAAAAACACTTTGTCTGATGATTTCCTCCATCACTGAATGCCTTATCCAATCCTCTGTCTTTGAAAGGAGGACTAATGCAATGAAAAGAGCAGGTGACACCATTTCCTGAAAGCTGTAGCTCTGTAGTTTACCACCTTAAAGTAAGATTCTATCTGCTCCAAAGCTGCCAGTTTTCATGACCAAAAACCTTGACAGCAGAAGTGTAAAGTGTAGCAACAGAACTAGAAAAGAACCAGCAATAAAAAAGTGCAAGGAGGAGGCTCTGCAAGTGGTTTAGGTGAGTATTCTGGATATCCTACCTGCAGGACAGTAAAAAGTCAGGATTTACACACACACACACACAAAAAAAACATCATAAAAGATTAAATATTTTCAATGATCAGTGTGCAAAAAAAATTACAGCATTGATACTATGAAATTCTTATCTCAAGAGTTGTAGAAAACTACATTCAACCACCAAATGCAGTTGAAAAAAAAAGAGTATGTGTGAAACAAATTTTGTTCATATTGTAGGGTACCTGTCAGTATAATTGTAGCAAATTACTCTTCATTCTTAAATAATATCTCCTGCTGAATTAACAGGTTTGCTTTTTGAAGTTAGCAAGGAGGAAATAAAAAGGATTATTTAATTCTGATCTTTTTCCTTTCTTTCATGCATTCACTGTCCTTGCTCACAACACAATGAGATTTTTCTAAGATGAAATTTCAATGAAAAAAAAGTTCTAGGCAGGTTTAGTTTAAAAGAAAGAAAATGAAACTTGCTAAACTGGATAGTCTTTGGGCTATGAATTCAAAGAGCTACGTAAAGAAACTATTGCCAAATGCCTCTCTGGCTCCTATGTTTTAAAAGCATAATGTTTCAGAAACCAATTTTTAAAGTGAAAGGACTTCTATTAATTTTGTGCCATTTCTCATCTCCATTAGTTTTCCACCTGTTATCTAATGTATTGTAAGAAGTATTGCAGAGGTAAGCAGTTTTAGGTTTTGCCCTAACCATGCCTCATTCACTCATAGTGATTCAGCAGTCCATTGCAAATTATTTTGGAACTAAACATGGGCTGTTGCCCCATACAAATCAGTCCTGCATTTCTGTTAGCCCTTCCGATACGAAACACACAAACCTGTCCTGCTTTGTGGGAATAATTCAGAGATAAAGCAAAACAATAAGTCAAAATTCCAGTATTTTTCCCAACCTTTCCACATATGTAAGTTCCAAGCAAGCATGCAATTTTTCAAAGGCATATACAACCCGTAGTACAGTCCATGAATTGCTTCATTTGGAAACGGGGTTTTCTTGTGCATAGTGCAAACACTTCTCTCATTCAACATGAAATATAATGAAAAACTACTGATGACGAAGCCTTGGAAGATAATCTCATAAAGCAGAGCCTTTACTTAATTTTAATTTACAGCAAAATTTAATCTCAAGAATTATCAGACCACTAACCTGGACATTGAACATAACAGCTGTCTTCTGTGATGATCATACTTCTAAACAAGAAATACCATTCTCATAAATGACATATGTACACCAATGATGGTACATTGAATAAACTGTATCATACATGTTTAACAGTTACTTCAGTGACCTTCAAAAAGCATCATTTGTGTGCACACAATAAACTGAAAGGGTCAAGTCATAATTTTTTTTAATCATGGTCATGTGTCGCTCGGGCTTCCTGGGGTCTCATCAACAAAAAGTTCATTTGACCGAAAAACACTGCCCGTATTTCATAAATATCAGTTTTGAGAAACCTTACTGTGGAGCTCTGTCAAGTTCTGATTTCTACTTGACTTACAAAAGGGATCTCTAACAAGGTCTCTGCTCAAAGTGCGGAGAGGGGTGGTTACTCAGACATTCAGCTGTAATACAGGTCTGACCTAGCAAGAAACATTTAATACCGGTGTCTATTTTAGTTAATGTTCAGTTTAAAAAAACTGAAATATCAAAGTCTAGTAACATGGGAATATCATTCCCTTATTCTCTTCCCTACGTAGCTCTCTCAGTTGAGTGCTACTTCTGATTATACTCAAAGATCTGCCAGATTTGAAAAGACTCAAGTTTCAGGCAACCCCAAAAATAACTGAACCTTGAACAAAGAGCTAGATAGTCAATCTGCTATTTTCTGTCTACAAATGCATGCAGGTACACATGATGCAGGGATACTTTTAAGAAGGAAAAAAAAAAACCCTGCCAGAATTCAAGCGTTGAAGCATGACTGAAGCCCTCTGACACTAATATCAGCATTGATTAATTACTAATTCTTTCATTACCATGGATAAAAGCAGAAAAATGAACTGGAGAAAAACACACTCTACCATTAGAAAATTATTGTGCTAAAAATAATGATAAAATTTTACCTTAAATGAAGATAGCAATAACATTAGACTTTTTGTTTATTTGATTAGAACAAATTCATTTGTGGATAACCATATTGCACCTTTAATAAATTAGGAAATCAATCTCTATGCATTTTCACAGCTCCTACTAATAGCAGTGGTATTCCTCATAAGCCTGAACTATGAACAGTGGCACATGTTAGAATCCTGCCACGTAAGCAGAAAATGATTTGTGCTGCTCAGTGGGTTTTTGTTTGTTTTATTGTTTTATTTTAAGGAAATGAGCAACACACCTCTTACACAGAAAAGCACTCACATCCAATACGCTTCAGTAACATACCTACATTATTCCTCACAGATTATTAAAATACCTGTATAAGGACTCATGTTCTGCATATCCCTCTGCAGACAAGAAGCAACTCATGGCACAGAATATTAAGCAAAGCGTGAGGTCTGAAGAAAGAGTCTGAAAGTCCTAAGTACATCATATTAAAACCATTATTTATGTGACATGGTACATAGAAGCAGGGTGCAATACAGTACAACTCTACCCATAGAGCAGCAAAGTTGACTATACCTGTTATGACATTGAGGAAATTATAACCCAATAATGTTTTTTCCTGTCAGAGACCATCATTTGCCTCTATTATCTACTTTTGTATATGCAGCCACAAACATTTTTCTTTGAGGCATACAACTCACTCTGATAGGAAAGTATGCAACCTACTATAAAATGCTTTTCCCAAAGCTGCCAAGAAAATCAATTAAAACCAAAATAACCTTTGTTCCATCTCTGTTTGACTTCAGTTATGATCTTTAAACAGACATATGCTTGCTATGGGTTGAACCTGAATTAGCAGACTAAAGCGAAATGAGTTTGGGAATATATTTGTTCTGTGTAACGTATTTGTTTCAATTTATTTTGCAACCACCTTACATTCATCAAAAGCAACCATACCCCCAGCAAGTATAACCTTTCTAGTCGACCGTGAAATATGGAATATCACTGATTATGCTGAAAACCATCAAAATGCAAATGGAATGAGAAAGAATCTGAATCAACATCATCACATAAGCAAAGCATAAAATGAAAATACTTCTAACAACACAGATGATATACCTTTAGCTATTTGCCAGATGCTCACGCTAGGGATGACACCAAGCACTCTGAGGTCACCAGAAGCCTTTGTCTTAAATTCAAAAAATTTGTTGTCTGAATTTAAGAAATGTTTTGACTCACATATATAGACTCTACTGCACATTGCTGCAATTCTCTCAACAAAAAATGGCAAAAAGGTACACATATTTTAACGCTTACCATTATCACCTTTGAGATTGCCATTGCTGAGCTGTTTTAACCTCTTCTGATGGGACTTGCCATTGTAGTGGATTTGTGCCTGAGCAGCAGAGTTCAGCTGAATGTTACAAACATTACACAAAGTGAAATTTGTGTGTTTCTTTTCTCTCTCCTTCTTTTCTTCAGTGACATCAGGTGCTAACTGTTTCTCACCCTCTCTGTCTGGGACGGCTGTGAAATCTAAGTTGTACGATTGGTTATCACCTGGTAAATCAGGGCTCCAGGGCTTCTTCATATTTTCTGTGGGGAAAAGACATAAGAGGGATAAGCGATGAGCAATATGAAACAATACACACAAGATTTCTACATCTGCAAACAAAAACGTGAGAGAAACAGCCTTGTAGCCAGTGGAAAAGAAGGGGAAGGAGGTTCTCCAGGCACTGGAGCAGAGACTGCTCTCCAGCTCACGGTGAAGGCTGTGATGATACAGGTTGTCTCCCTGCAGCACACGGAATACCTCAATGAGCAGACAGCCAACCTGCAGCACAAGGAAAACCCCACACCAGAGCAGGCAGACATGCCATAAAGGAAGCTGCAGCTCATGGAAAACCCATGCTTTGAGGGGAAACAAAACAAAACAAAACAAAAAAAGCCCCCCAAAAAAGGGAGGAGGGGGAGTGAGGGGGAGGAAAGTTAGTCAGGGTTTCCTGTGTTTACATATTCTGGTCTGCTGCAATTACGAGAAGAAAAAATAACCCCCTTATATTTTATTCTGCAAAACATAAATGCATAGTCCCCACTCCCAAGTTTATTAATTAGGTATTTAGCAACCCCTAGTCACCCCCTCTCCAATTCCCATGAATGCTTTCAAGCCCATCTAACCATTCCATAACTTGTCTCATTCAAAATAGTTCAAAGACAAACAATAAACATGTTCTATTAGTTTCTTATCTTAACCTCCCAGGATTATAATTCGAGGGTAGTTAGTTTATATTCAGCTAATACCAAACTGTAACAACTACAAGAAATGAGAAGATAATCTCATCTGCAAAACTTCAAGTGAAGCCAATGTAAACATGAGTTTCTGTGATTAAAGGTGAGCAGAAATGGAACAGGTGAAGTACTCTGTGCATTGCAAGCCTAATTTGCTATTCACGGAGTGCAAAATCTTATACCAACTTAGCATCTTAATGAGACCTTTAAATAGCATATGAAAGTTTAAATTGCTTGTTCTCCTAGACTTAGTGAATAAATGAAGGTCTAGCCAAAGAATCTAATCGGTACATTGAATGACAAAATTACTGCAGACTTAAAGATGATGATACTATTTGATCTCTATCTGAGAAATCAGTCAACCTAGAGACAAAAATGATGATTGCAGCAACACAAGAAAATGGCTACAGACTCATTTGATCCCCGATCCAGACAAGGTTCGGTATCTAAAAATAAATCTAAACAGGCCTTCAGATTTAGGTCTGATTACACCAAAATACTGCAAATCACTTGAGAGAGCTTCAAATATTGTGAATTTCGTCAGCGAAATGTTTTGCCAGTCCTCCCAAGGATTTAAACACATTTACTACTTTCCAATCAAATCGTAAAGATCAATTTATCTAAAGATGCAAATCTAACACCTGCCAATATCCAAAATGGTCCCAATCTCAGTTTTCAGATTTGCCTGCTATCTAACTAGCATTGTGTTGTTTTATGGTAACAAATCTTATTTCTTTTAAGCAAGCAGAGACCCAGTTCTGAAAAAGCTCCAACTTGCTGTACATTAAAACCTCACTCAACCAGTTCAGTTGGTATTACTATTTCATTTTTTGCATGTAGTCAATTCTTACCTAGGATTTTAACTGCCCACAGCAAGAGATGAGAAAGCAGGCTAAAGAATTCATTCCAAAGCAAAATTAGAGAAGGGAAAAAAAAAAAAAAAAGGAAAAAAAAAGCAGCATCATAAAAGCAGTTATTTAATAAAATCAAACCTATTACACCAACAGATGATAGGAACTTTTATAGACAAATTGCAACTCTCCCATAAGACATTATGGGACTGGAAGCTTAGGGGAAAACTTGAGGGTTTTCTATAGTAGATCTGTAGCATATTTCTAACAGAAGGAGGAGGTTTCTCCTGAGGAAGCAGCACAGTTTGCTGAAGATATTGTTCATTCCAAAGAGGTATATTCATCTGTCTGAAATATTTTTAAGTTTAGATGTTAAGTCTTTAATCAAAGCATTACAAGGATGACTTTCTAACATGATAGCACTAGTTTTACTGAATTGCTCTGGATGACAGTAACTTTTCAGAAATCCCAGCTTATAGACATCTGTACATTAATACATATATACTTCTGCACTGAAAGTATTCTCCACTAGAGAGCAGTATAAATTTAAAATTACAAGTAAAACATACCTCTAGACATACAGTGCTAGCCATATAGACACGAGATTACTATAATATAAGGTGTCTTCTAACCAAGGTATAAAACTTTGTAAGCAAATGTAATGCAGTAAATTAAACGAATCTTATACACTATGTGTACACATATATAATTCCTTTCGAAACATTTAAACAAATAAGCTGGCAGCCTAATAAAGTACACTAGCATGTTACTGCATCCCTCCAGTATGCAAGTTAACACAGACTAATAATATATGAGATTCTTATTTTTGGCATACAGAACACTTCTGTCTTGCATCTTTTTCCAGAAAAAGCAATTATAAAATGCACAGTCAACACAGACACAGAAAAGTAATAAGGGAAATTCCACCTTGGAAACAAAAAAAATGAGCATCTATGATTCGATTTCTCTTTCATTAGAAAGCTGTGATGGCATCAGAGCTGCAATATATTTTTGCCTTCTGACATGTCTCTCAAATCAGAGAAAGGGGATAATTCTTCACTAAGGGCAAATAACACCTGATCAATTTGGTGGCCTTTCTATGACGGGGCTACAGAACTGATGGATGGGGCAAAGCAGCTGATGTCATCTACCTGTACTTGTGCAAAGCGTTCAACACTGTCCCACATGACATCCTTGTCTCTAAATTGGAGAGACATCAATTTGATGGATGGACCACTCAGTGGATAAAGAACTGGCTGGATGGCCACACACAAAGAGTTGTGGTCAATGGCTCAATGTCCGGCTGTGTAAGGAGTGGTGTCCCTCAGGGATTGGTGTTGGGACCGGTCTTGTTCAACATCTTTGTCGCTGACATGGACACTGGGATTGAGTGCGCCCTCAGAAAGTTTGCCCATGACACCAAGCTGTGTGGTTCGGTTGATACCCTGGAGGGAAGGAATGCCATCCAGAGGGACCTTGACACGCTTTTGAGGTGGGCTGATGCCAACCTCATGAAGTTTAAGCATGCCAAGTGCAAGGTCCTACACCTGGGTTGGAGCAATCCCAGGCACAGCTACAGGTTGGGCAGAGAAGAGATTCAGAGCAGCCCTGTGGAGGAGGACTTGGGGTTATTGATGGGTGAGAAAATGAACATGAGCTGGCTTCAGTGTGCACTCACAGAACAGAAAGCCAACCGTATCCTGGGCTGCATCAAAAGGAGCGTGACCAGCAGGTCGAAGGAGATGATCCTGCCCCTCTGTTCTGCTCTCATGAGACCTCACCTGGAGTATTGTGTGCAGTTCTGGTGTCCTCAACATAAAAAGGACATGGAACTTTTGGAACAAGTCCAGAGGAGGGCCACGAGGATGATCAGGGGACTGGAACACCTCCCCTATGAAGCCAGGATGAGAAAGTTGGGGCTGTTCAGCCTGAAGAAGAGAAGGCTGCATGGAGACCTCATAGCAGCCTTCCAGTATCTGAAGGGGGCTGACAAGGATGCTGGGGAGGAACTCTCCATTAGGGACTGCAGTGACAGGACAAGGGGTAATGAGTTAAAACTTAAGTAGGGAACGATGAGGAAGAAGTTCTTTCCTGTAAAGGTGGTGAGGCACTGGAATGGGTTGCTCAAAGTGGTAAATGCTCCCTCCCTGGCAGTGTTCAAGGCCAGGCTGGACAGAGCCTTGGGTGACATGATCTAGTCTGAGGTATTCCTGCCCAGGGCAGGGGGAGTGGAACTTAATGATCTTAAGATCCTTTCCAACCCAAACTATCTTATGATTTTATGATAACTGCAGACCAGGTATCAATTAGGAAAACAAAAGTTTCAGGAAGATGTTATTATATTACAGTCTGCTACCATTTCCTTTACAGATACAAAGGGATTTCTGAATATATAATGGTATTACTAAAGGACTAAGGTGAAATAGTACAGACCTGTACAAAACACTTGATCTGATGCTGTAAAACAGCATTACACAGCAGTACTCAGTATGTAGATTGGATACAAATGGTTTGAGAGGAAAAAAAAAAAAAAAATCCCAAACATGAAGACAAAAAAATTTGAAAAAAAGTAGCAGTTTAAAACATTGAGTACTTCCTACCTGATATTCCTTAAAGGACAAGGAAATAAAGACAGCAAAGGATAAAGGGGAAGACATCCTACCGAGTGTAACTTGCTGGTATATTTTTAGAATACAATTTGCAACTCCAACTAGTATTTTAAAAGAAGAAAAACATCAAGTTTGTGAAATCTTTTAAAGATCCACCAGTGTTTAAATTAATGCACCTCCAGATTAACTCTTGCAAAGCAGCAGACTTTCAGTTTCTGCCTGCATTACTGCATACTTTATTTTTTTCGACTGAAATGTTCAGACAGCAATTTTGATTGGTGGGAGTTAAGGAAAAGAATGCTTAGTTTATTCTATTGGAAAATTCCATGGAAAATGGTTAGAAGAAAACATAATAATCTTAATTTAAAATGCAATTTTAAATTGCTATCAATATCTTACCAGTCTGATCGATAGGCATTAAATGAAAACCCCCTTTCCCTGCTGCCCCATTACAGAGTTAATCTTGACTATAATGGTTACATATCTTAGCCATCAGTTTTGCAGGTAACTTTTCCCTCTCTTCTCTCTTCCCCTTCCACCCCCCCACCCCCCCCAGGAAAAAAAAACAAAAAACCTAACTTCTCGACCTTTAGGAACCCTGATGAAGACTGCAAAATTTCAAGCCAACTGAAATAGCACTGTGGATAAATGCTTACATTTATTTTCCCTGCAGTTCTGAACTCAATTTTGGCTCAATGATGCTTACAGATAAAATGAACTTTGCATGACATTATAGCTTTGTGAGGTAGCAAACTGTCCCCTGTGGAAAAGCAGCACAACTACGAATTATGGTGTTTGCTGGCATAGCTAACGTAGAGGCTGCTGGGGATTTCTCTTCTGATATGTGCTTGAATGTAAGGGATTAGAAATTAAATTCTTCCCATGAAACAATCATTACCTTCTTAAATGCAAGACAATATCATGCTTTCTATTCAAGGATATTGAAAGGAAACTTTGCTCATTTGTATTACAACTGTTCTGTTTCCAGATTGTCTTGTAAGCACAGAACTGCCCCAGTCACTGTGACTTTGACCCAGCTCATGTAATATTCAAGTATGTTGGGTACATTTAAGAGACCAACAGAGACTTATGAATCCTATAGTAAGAGACCACTATGTAGGTAAGCCAGCTGTACTCAATGCAGACCACCTTCCACTGACGAATGATACAGTACATCTTAGGGAATATCTCCCTGTGTGCTTCCCAACAGGTTGCTACAACAAATACACTCCTGTAATAGCTGAAGGATAGAAAAATACAGACAAGGCATTAAAGGAGAAAAGCCCCCTAATCACAATATTCAGGGATTTCTAATATTTCATTCCAAAACTGTGAAAGACATTTAAGTGGGAATCAAAGGTGCAGATGCTTGCTTCTCAGTCACCCCTTGACTCTGCAGTCACTGTAAATCTCACCTATAGGGCCTATGGAAAGAGCCATCTCCCTGTGAAATAGACTAAAATTATAAACATAGGTGTTTTTTTTTTTTCCTAGAAACATATATTCCTCTTCCTTTGCAGAGGCCTGTAGATCTCAAGTTAGATGGGCTGAATCTCACTCTGCCTGCCATAATAGCCTCTGAAAAAGTTAAAAGGACTGAACTTTTGCAGGTAATAATAAACCACAATTTTCAGATATCAACAGATACCAGCTGCTTTCAAAGAAACTGTTGCTAGCACAATGTTTCAGAAAAAAAAAAAAGGGGAAAATTAAAAAAAAAAAAAAAAGATCGATGACTTATCAAGATCTTCTCTTTAATTATCACCTTGTCAGTTCTCACATCCTGGGGGAATGTTACAGGCACGCCACACAAACACCCTTCTGGCAATAACTAGAAACTTCCAATCTCTTCAAACTGCATAAATATGTTGCTATATCTGTCAAGTGATAGAATGTTACTGGTTGGTGACAACCATGGCAGTAGGGTGACCTTCGTATTAGCCTTTAAAGAATATCTTCCATACTGTGAGCCCATATATGACAGGAACCTTCCCAAAACTGGTGTCTGTATGCTAAGTACGCCCTATTTGCCTTTTATGCTTCGCAAAAATCCCTGCTGCCTTGGGTACTTGTGGCACCTTTAACAAGAAATCAGTAACAACTAACTTGCTTCTATAACCTCTAGATTGACCTCACTGAATTAAAAAAAAGTAGGCTCTCAACACCTGTACCTGGGAGAAGCTTAAAAATGAACATATTGCCATCTATTTTATACATGGATGGAGGGGGCAGGACAGCCCAGGGGAAGGATCATGAACACAAAAATAAAATAGCTTTTGCCTCTTCCACCCCCATTATCACTGGATGACGTGGTGGTGACACTGCAGCCTTACGGCTCTGAGGACGGTTGCACCTGCTCCTGGTTTTGAGCCCAGAGTAATTTAGGTCATGAAAGCTCTATTTTACACATTGCTGCTGTGGCAGTTACAAGCACATAATGAGAAGGACACACAATGTGGAAACAGTGAAAGGGCACTCGCAGTGAAAAGCACTGCATCTCTGAAGTGCAGCTCCCCCCCAAATGACCTGAGTAACCTTCAGGATACGCTGCAGGCCTCATCTGTTTTCTCTGGATGGATGGATGAATGAACATCATTTCAGCAGAAGAGCTACGGGGGAATGGGAACCTACTGGGACTGGAAAGGGTTTATTTTTTAAATAATTGATTTTTCAGGACCTCCTTTGTTCTGAGTTTTTCAGATTTTGCTGTCCTTCAGATGAAAAATAAATACAAAACAGTATACAATACAATGAAAGCTGTTGACAAAAACCTGGAAAATATATGCATTAAATAATTTTACAGTGTCTGTGGCTTTTCTAGTAAGAACTTTAGGACTGTAAGAATAACCATCACTTGCTTCTAAACAGTAGAGTTTGTCAGATCATACACCCAAGAGCTAAATTACTAGTCGGGGACAAAACTGCAGACAGAAGTCAGTATTTCTTGTTGCCGTCTCACAGCACACGTCACGCTTGAAGCCACTATTTACAAAATTTTCTCATCAAAAAATCTACAAAAGATACAGTAGAAGAGGTAGCTTATGAGAAAGGGAAAAAAAAAAGGTAAGTCAGAGAGAGAAACACCTTATTTTCCTGTTTATCGTTTTTCTGTATTCTTCCAGCTCCTCCCAGTCTGATCTCTGCTGTTAGCTATTATACCAGTTCAATCATCTATGTGAATAATAAGAAAATCGTAATTATCATCATCTCTGGTAATTTTTGTGAAGTTTGAGAGGAAAATAATCTCTTGAGCAAAAACTGCATCATGTGAAAGAAATAAAGACAGGTTTTCCCCACGTTTATTGCTGAGGGAAGGGAAAGGAGGGAGAAGGATGAGGGGGGAGGAGACTGAGGTTATTTGGGGTTGAAAGGCTTTTTAACTTAATGTCTGTGTCCTGGGATTCCTCCCAAGAAATGCATCTCTACAAACTGAACCCTGTAAGAGTAGATTTTTATCCATTTGAAACAGGCTCACTGTATATTTGCATACCTTGAGCAATAGCAGAGGAAACAAAAAAGCCTGGGCTTTTGTTCTGTTTTGCCAGGAGAGCACATAAATCTTTCAGGAAAGGCTGCATTTCAATACTGCTGCAAATGAACAGACTCCAGCCTATCTCCCATCACAGTCATGTGCACCACGAGTTCCTAAAGGAACTTATAGATGAACTAAACAGAAGAAGTTCATCATTTCTTGGTTCAGCAGTTCCCTCATGCCAGAAGCAACCAACAGACATCTCATAGTCTCAAAATACACTGCAGTCATTTTTTTAATTGAGTTCTATAAAGAGCTAAGCACTAATCAACACCATATGTTATTCAATTAGCTAGTAATACATATCTATTTCTCAAGCCTGTACTAACATAATGGAGCACTTTGGGTGGTTTGGAACTATTTAAAGGCCAAGCAATTAATTTGCAAACATCAGCTTCTAAAATCTGAGAAGCACTGTTGTGGTGACTTACAGCCAAAGCCAAGCCATGAAAAAACTCGCTCATTTGCTTGTTACTCAATCTGCTTTCAGAGACAGTCCTTGTGAAGACAAAGATTTCTGCCTAAAATAGGCCCAAATAAAGATGTGTATTCAGCTATGTGTCTGGTATCCAGGTCCTTAGGGATGCTTTTTCCGCGCAGGTAAAGCAAGCTGCTTGCGTTGCTTCACCCTCCTCTCCAACAGGGGTATCTTGTGGTACAGAGGGTGTATAGAAGGCAGTAGTTAAAATGACAAAAGGCATAGCTAGCAAAGCTATGAAGGTTCTGCCTACTAAGAAATTTTGGTGTTGCTACGCACCTTGAAGTATATTACTTTTTTCCATATCCTTGCCTTCCATATTTGGGAATTCCACTCAGCCTCAAAATTCCAGTCAACAGCACTGAGTTGGCTTGGCTCAAAAGGAAGGCACAGAAGTGATTGTTTGCAATTCAGAATGCCTCTACTAAACAAAATCTTGGGTTAAGCATTATGTTTGAGAAGGCAGAAAGTAAGCACAGATATTAAAGGAAAAAAAATCCAGATTTTTCAAGTTAACTCTGAGGTATGTACAAGTAAGACCATTTAGTAGGGTCCAAAGGAAAAAGGATGTGCAAAGGAAAAAGATGACAATCAACCTGTACAAAACTACAGAACTGTTGTAGGTATTGCAATTAGGTTGGAAAAGACCTTTAAGATCATCAAGTCCAAACATTAACCTACCATTGTGAAGTCTACCACTAAACCATGACCCAGCCACATCTACATATCTTTTAAATACCTCCACGAATGGTGACTCAGCCACTTCCTTGGGCAGCCCATTCCAACCCTAAATGTTTCCTAAAGCCAGTCTAAACCTATGCTGGTGCAACTTGCGGCTATTTCTTCTTATCCTATCAGTTGTTCCTTTGGGAAAAAAGACTAACACCCACCTTGCTACATCCTCCTTTCAGGTAGTTGTAGAGAGCAGTAAGGACCTTCCCTTTCTCCAGGCTAAACAACCCCAGTTCCCTCAGCCACTCCTCGCAAGACTTGCCTGACCAGTGTGGAGTATAGGGGGACCATCACTTCTCTAGTCCTGTGGCCACAATATTTCTGATAGAAGAATATTACTTTTGACTTCATAGGTAAAAATCACCTCTTTCAGCCTCTCTGGATCAACTCCCTAATGTGAAATCAGCCTACAACCAGTCATCCAGATATCCTCTAAGTGCCATGTACCACCTTAAAAGATCTTTCATTTTCTTAGCAACTAAACATCCAGCCAAATCTTTACATCTCAGCAGAAAGCAAAAGCATGACCAGGTTTTTGGGCATAAGGAGCAACTCATTTTTGCAGACAACTGAGCTCTGTTCTTAACACTCCAATACATACACTAGCAATCACTGTATTCGAGTAGCTAATTTTCTGAATTACCTTTCAGTGTTTGTCTCTATTTTATTGACAGGTTCTCTCTTAAGAAATACAAATCACTTTTTTATTCTTCTCTGGCAAAGTATTTAAGCAACATGCTGATGAAAACACATCTACAAAATGAATTAGAAAAAGAATTAAAAGGCAAGTCACATGAACAAGCTCTCTGGGAATTCTGCTTAAAGAAAAAAAATCTCCCCCAAAAAACATTGCAGAATAGAGAATGGTAATTTTGAGACAGATAGTTCATCCCCTACAATCTTTGTTATGCATACCAAATGCAGACTTCAGACACTGAATAAAATAAACTGGCAATAAATGTAGTCATGGTGGAAAAAAGGAAATTAAAGGTCACAAGCAAGGGATTTCCAAAACTCAGAATTTCTTTTCTTTTCCCTTCAAGACAAATGTCAAAAGTTTGTGTTTGCACTTTTTTTTCTATATAAACAATTTCGGTAGTTATTATTTTCCTGTAGTTTACAAGATAACTTTTCAAGATTGCCAGAGTTTATGATTTGAATTCTCAAACCCTCTCAGGCCCTAGAAAACAGCAATGTTTACCACATATAAAACCAGCTAAAAGTTAGAAGTCAATATCCCCTTTGTTTTTTAATACTTTTGTTATACGGAATTGTTATGTGGATGTTTTTTAAACAAAAGACATTTAAAGCAGAAGAACCTAGAAAAGCAAAAGAACTCTTTCTAGTCCATTTTAGTTCAATTTCAGCTCAATTAGAAGAGATTTCCAGATCAAACAAAACATTGTACATTTTGTTTCCTTGTAAATGCACTTTTGCAAACACCTTTGATGAAAAAAGCTTGATGAATTAGGGCTTGTATTTGAATGTTATCATTCATACTTTCACAAAAGTTTTGGGTTTTTTTTTTCCAGTTTATCTGCCCATTATAACTACTCAGTTAGCTTTGGCAGCATTTACAACTGAAAGCATTTTGTATTATTTTATTATTTTCTTGGTTCATTACACACACTGGGCCGCTAATGTTGAATTTAATGGAGAGCAGATCATCTTCCTAGCAATGCAAACACATCAATGTAAGAGCCTGTTGTGTTTGGAAAGGTTAGCAGCTGTTTTTGCAAGAGCAGGTGAAAGTTTCTGTCGTTTATCTTGGTTTTGCACCTTTAAATTGCATTCTCTTCCACAAAGAGGATGCATTAAGTTCTGCATTCATGGCAAAAAAAAAACATAATTTCTGGTAGCTTTCAGCCTGGTTTTTTTGGGTGGTAGACAGCGCACTTTTAGTTGAGAAGCATAAACATACTGCATGTAACTAAAAAGCATATTCTCTGTCATGCCTTGACAGCCAATGCCTTTGTTATTGTATGAGAGGCTGATATTAGAATCATAGAATAGTTAGGGTTGGAAAGGACCTGAAGATCATCTAGTTCCAACCCCACCTACCATGGGCAGGGACACCTCACACTAAACCATGGCACCCAGGGCTCTGTACAACCTGGCCTTGAACACCATCAGGGATGGAGCACTCACAGCCTCCCTGGGCAACCCATTCCAGTGCCTCACCACCCTCACAGTAAAAAACTTCCTCCTTATATCCAACCTAAACTTCCCCTGTTTAAATTACCCCTTGTCCTATCACTACAGTCCCTAATGAAGAGTCCCTCCCCAGCATCCTTGTCAGGCCCCCTTCAGATACTGGAAGGCTGCTATGAGGTCTCCACGCAGCCTTCTCTTCTCCAGCCTGAACAGCCCCAACTTCCTCAGCCTATCTTCATACGGGAGGTGCTTCAGTCCCCTGAACTGGCCCTCCTCTGGACTTGTTCCAACAGTTCCATGTCCTTTTTATGTTGAGGACACCAGAACTGCACACAATACTCCAGGTGAGGTCTCACAAGAGCAGAACAGAGGGGCAGGATCACCTCCTTCAACCTGCTGGTCACGCTCCTTTTGATGCAGCCCAGGATACGGTTGGCTTTCTGTTCTGCGAGTGCACACTGAAGCCTGCTCATGTTCATTTTCTCATCAACCAACACCCCCAAGTCCTTCTCCACAGGGCTGCTCTGAATCTCTTCTCTGCCCCACCTGTAGCTGTGCCTGGGATTGCTCCGACCCAGGTGTAGGACCTTGCACTTGTCATGCTTAAACTTCATGAGGTTGGCATCAGCCCACCTCACAAGCGTGTCAAGGTCCCTCTGGATGGCATCCCTTCCCTCCAGGGTATCAACTGAACCACACAGCTTGGTGTCATCGGCAGAGTTGCTGAGGGCGCACTCAATCCCACTGTCCATGTCAGCGACAAAGATGTTGAACAAGACCGGTCCCAACACCGATCCCTGAGGGACACCACTCGTTACTGGTCTCCAGCTGGACATTGAGCCATTGACCACAACTCTTTGTGTGCGGCCATCCAGCCAGTTCTTTATCCACCGAGTGGTCCATCCATCAAATTGATGTCTCTCCAATTTAGAGACAAGGATGTCGTGTGGGACAGTGTCGAATGCTTTGCACAAGTCCAGGTAGATGGCATCAACTGCTCTACCCCTGTCTATCAGTTCTGTAGCCCCATCACAGAAGGCCACCAAATTGGTCAGGCAGGATTTCCCCTTAGTGAAGCCATGCTGGCTGTCACCAAGCACCTTGTTGTTTTTTATGTGCCTTAGCATGCCTTCCAGGAGAATCTGCTCCAAGATTTTGCCAGGCACAGAGGTGAGACTGACTGGTCTGTAATTCCCCGGGTCATCCATTTTCCCCTTCTTGAAAATGGGGGTTATATTTCCCTTTTTCCAGTCATCAGGAACTTCATCTGACTGCCATCGTTTCTCAAATATGATGGTTAATGGCTTAGCAACTTCATTTGCCAGCTCCTTCAGGACCCACAGATGGATTTCCTCAGGTCCCATGGACTTGTGTACGTTCAGGTTCTTAAGATGGTCTCAAACCAGATCCCCTCCTACAGTGGGCACAAGGTCTTCATTCTCACAGTCCCTGTGTCTGCCTTCCAAGACTTGGGTGGTGTGGTCAGAGCCTTTGCCAGTGAAGACTGAGGCAAAGAACTCATTCAGAACCTCAGCCTTCTCCAAATCCTGTGTAGCCAGTTCTCCTGATAGCTTCCAGAGAGGGTCCACGTTGTTGCTAGTCTGTCTTTTGTTAGCAATGTAACTACAGAATCCCTTCCTGTTATCCTTAACATCCCTAGTCAAGTTTAATTCTAACTGGGCCTTAGCTTTCCTAACCTGGTCCCTAGCTTCCTGGACAACATCCCTGTATTCTTCCCAGGCCACCTGTCCTTGCTTCCACCTTTTATAAGCCTCTTTTTTTCCCCTCAAATTTTCCTCAGCAGCTCCTTATCCATCCAAGGAGGTCTCCTGGCCCTCCTGCTGCACTTCCTTCTGGTTGGGATGCAGCACTCCTGAGCTTGTAGCAGGTGATCCTTGAATATCAACCAAGAGTCTTGGGCCCCCCTGCCCTCTAGGGCTATATCCTACGGAACCTTCCTAAGCAGGTTCCTGAAGAGGCCAAAGTATGTTCTCTTGAAGTCCAGGGCAGTGAGCTTGCTGCACGCTCTTCTCACTGTCCTGAGGATCTCCAATTCAACCATCTCATGATTGCTGCAACCAAGGCTGCCCTGGAGCATCACATTTCCAATGAGGCCGTCCCTGTTGGTGAGCATGATTTCAAGCATGGCACCTCTCCTGGCTGGCTCCTCTATTACTTATACTACTATAATATTCTTTCATGTCAACTACTTCAATCTGTTCATCAGTATTAGGGATACAGAGACAAATGTCTAGCAAACTAGACTGTCTTTGACATATATCAGTAAAACTCTGAAAGACAAATTGGGATACCTGTTCCTTTTCATGTTCCCCTAGGATGACATAGTATCCTACAGCAGCAACTAAATTCTTTTGTTACATTCACACATGGCCAACATAGGGCTTCACTTTCGCAGCTGGAGAATTATTTTAACACAAAAGCTATCTGTCTGTGTCACATCTCTAATAACCTTTTCATCACAGCATCCAGATGTAATGCATTTATAGAAATGCTTATGCATCAAAAATAAAAATGTGCAAAAGGGATCTAATTACTGAAAAGAGAAACTGGAATGATTTATTTTTTTATTGGGATAAATTCAGGTGATTCATTAATAGTGAATGCAAATGTATTTTCAATATATGATTGCCATCATCCTACAGGGTGAGAGTACATCCAAGAAAATGTATCACAGACTATCACGACCTAAGAGGACCTACTGAGCAATGAGGTATTTATTGCAGTAACTTTTTCCTTGCATTACTGCCCCACAAGTGTAATTCATCCCTCTATTAAATTCATGTATGGAAAATTAGGGTAGGGAACACCAGGGACAATTTGCTTATATTTTTTATAAGTCACACACATTAAGACAGCTTTTAGGGTAAAGTATAAGGGGAGGGCTTGAAATTATGTCTGTCAGTTTTTATCAAACCACGATCACTTAAATGTTACCTATTTACAATTTCATCATATGCAGCTCAATAATGAAAATATGGAAACAGAGGAAAACATGGGCAAACTAGAAACTTCAAGCCCATAGCTCTGCTATAGAGAAGGCACTGCTGCTTTACTTTGCTTGTAAAAATAGCCCTGTTTGAAATTGCTGATTTTTCAATATATCCCAGCAATATCTTCCAAAATCTAGAACATTACCAGACAGGCCCAGGAGATTTCTGAACACATTAGTCAATGATGGTGTCTTACCATTGCTGAAATACAAAATGGGCTTCCAAACTAAGAAAGATTTTTCAGTTTTACAGAAAAAATATGTATGTATATTTATATATCCTTTCTGTGCAAAGTTTTCTTGGCCCACCACCTTAAGAATTCTACCACCATATTATTTTTATTAGGCTTTACACACCATGGGCTGCTAATAATTAAAAGGCATCAGTGCTTACTTCTGAAACATCCTCACATGACTGGAAGTCATTTCTGTCCTAAAAAAAAACCAAACAAACAAAAATATATATATATATATATACTTGTGAAAAAGAACCACAGAAAGTTTGGGAATAACACCACAAAACACATAGAAAGCATGTTCTCGCCATCTTTCTCTGGGAGACCTTTGCAGCAGTACAGCACTTTGCGGCAAACACTCGTAGCACAGACCCAGAACTGCTGCTCCTGGGAAGCCTGAGCACTTTGCTCAGACACTGTGATCTGCAAAAAGTACTGCTGCTGAGTCTGTAAAATATTTCCAGCTCCACCAGCCATCTGCAGTCTCTCCTGACTTGTCAGGGTAGGCTAAAGCTGTTGAAAACCTCCGAGAAGTCACGCATGGTAGGATTTAAGCTCTGTGTAAGACCTATGAAGTTTCTTCCTTCAGGCTTGCTGATTCAGATGAAAAAGCTTTTGAACTCTATTAGACACAGGATAAGTTTATCAAATCCCTGGGACTTACCTGCCCACTTTTCAGAATAACAGCTTTATTTGGCATTAAATACCCGTTAGCACTGAAGGTCATTTAAGGCTACTGAATAAAATATATATGAAATTTTCAGGATTAACTCATTTTGAAACATGATTTTAGGACAAGAGGTTTGACAGAATACTGAATGGCCTGGTATTTCAAGACTTTTCTCAAAAATACCTTCTCTGATTAACCTCATTGTCTAAAACATTGCACCTCACTGGACATAAACAAGACCTCAATCTAAATCATCTTTTCAGACAAGTTAGAGAAGTGTTAAAGACAAGGATAGTAGTGACCCCCAACTACTGACAGAGTTTTACACAACATGGGGCTCCTTCTATTAAAAAACAGACATCTACGTGAATACATTTTCATAAAATGGCAAGGTAAACATACTTCTATCGAGGTGCAAGTCAGGATGAGAGTCACTGAAGTCAGTGGCACACTGGAATACAAATGGTGCAAGAAAAGCAATCAGATCCCTATTTTCCTTTTGCCTCAAAATTCATGCTGTGATTTCAGCATCTCAGTAGTCACCATTATTTCTGCTGTTCTTGCCATGCATTATAGAAACTGTCACTTTCCAAATTTATGCTATCTTTTACAGCTTGGGTTAAAGAACACTTAAAGCACTTTTAGTGTTTGATATACCTCTACTCTAGAACAGAAATGAGACTCCTTTATTAATTTAAACCCAGCCTACCAGGCTATTCACACTAGCACTCTCAGTGAATTTTAATGGGATCACCTGAATGACTAAGAACTTCTTACATGACAAAAGCTTTGCAGAACTGCAAAGCTTTTCTAATCAGAAAAGGGAAACATTTAATGATGAAAAAGTGCAAAGGATACAATAGCTAAAACTTCATTGTTGACTGTATGACTCAAAAGGCTACAATACATTCATTATTAATTTCATGAATCAGCTGGTTTTAGTTTCCTGAGAAGATCTGTAAGGTAACAGAAGTAAATATTATGCCAAATTACTTCTATCGTAAACCTTTATACTGTCAGGTTTGTTTCTTTCCTGAAAAAAAATTCTTCTTTTATAGAAGGAAAAATTGTTGTGCTATGGACAACAGAAAAGCCACACCTTTCAATATCCATTCATTTACTTTTGTTTCATTTTGATGGAAATCCATTTGAAATCTTTGTCACATTTTCATTTTGTCACAGTCATATGAAGAGTACACTGCAAGTAAGTAAAGCCATCAAAAACACAGCTTAAAACCAAACAACTGAACAAGTGACCTTCCCCTAAGACACTGCACAGAAGAGACTATTCCATCCAACCTCTCATTTCTCTAGATTAGACAAAATCATCATTCTTTTACTTAGCATTATTTAAATCTGGCCTATTGATGTCATTTGCAGTCAACACTGCAAATCGAGAGAGAGGTCGAGAGAGGTCCTCCTTCCCCTCTACTCTGCCCTGGTGAGACCCCATCTGGAATATTGTGTCCAGTTCTGGGCCCCTCAGTTCAAGAAGGACAGGGAGCTGCTGGAGAGAGTCCAGCGAAGGGCAACAAAGATGATTAAGGGAGTGGAGCATCTCCCTTATGAGGAAAGACTGAGGGAGCTGGGTCTCTATAGTTTGGAGAAGAGGAGACTGAGGAGTGACCTTATTAGTGTATCTAAATATATAAAGGGGGAGTGTCACGAGGATGGAGCCAGGCTCTACTCAGTGGCAAACAATGATAGGACAAGGGGTAATGGGTACAAACTGGAACACAAGAGGTTCCACTTAAACTTGAGAAGAAACTTCTTCTCGGTGAGGGTGACGGAACACTGGAACAGGCTGCCCAGGGAGGTTGTGGAGTCTCCTTCCCTGGAGACATTCAAAACCCACCTGGACACATTCCTGTGTAACATTATCTAGGTGTTCCTGCTCCGGCAGGGGGATTGGACTAGATGATCTTTTGAGGTCCCTTCCAATCTCTAGCATACTGTGATACTGTGATACTGTGTAACACCCACCGGTAGAAAGCAAACAGGCATGGCTTATCTCACAGTATAGCAGTGTTTTCCACTTCAGCATGCTTTGCTCCTACAGTACATACACATCTGGAACCAACACACTCACCGTCACCAACTGCTTTCCACAAATCCCTTGATTATTAATCAGTGCACTTACTGCTCTTCATTCACTAAACATCATTCCACGTACTGCTCAGAGTTCAACAAACTCAGACTTTCAGTGCAAGAATTCACATACAAACCAATGCAGTGATACCTTACACTGGACACTTCTTACTATATCAAGACTTTTTGCAGTGATCCGTGTTTATTTAAGAAAAAAAAAACAAACAATTTGTCCATTAGAGTTGTAAAGTATTTACCCAGAAGTGAGCAGAAGGAGCAGCTGGTTTTCCCCTTGTAATGCACTATGACTTCTATCTTTACTATTTCGTTACAGACGCAATTTTTCAGTATTGAAGAATTCAAAAATCTATAACACACAAATAACTAACCACGTGGCATTAGGAAGTTAACCATTCTGAATGGCCACCAACCACTTAGGAGTCTACATGGACTTTTCTGAAACATCATCTGCCACAGAGCATACTTATTTCTGCCTTAGCAACTAGCTTCAACCCTTGTTGGATATTTATTCTTTGTGGAATAAATAACTTCAAAAAGGACAGGAAACTGTCATTTATTGCATGTACTTATGTATACAAAAATAAAATATATATATAAATATAAATCCAGATTTAGCTACTGAAGGCTTTTGAAAGAGCTATCAACAGGGCCATTTGAGCTAATCATCTAGGGTCAAAAACACTGGAAATTTTCTCTTTAAGAGCTTGGCCAAAGTCAGTATTTTTCACACAAAAAAAAAAGATGACAACAGTTTTTCAACTTTCCTTGAACAAACTTAAATTTTAATGAGAAAGGAGAGCAAAAGCCTCTGGGTTTTCTGGCTTAAGCATCATTAAAATCACTTTTTTGCTCTGTACAAGAATGTGCTCATATAACAGCCAATTGGTACAGCACCTACTAACACATGTTCAACACTTATGAGTTTAAAGCGAGAGAGAAAGCAGCTACTACTCTTCGTGCTGTCACCATTTCAACCAGTGAAAGAGGTATCAGAAGGAAGGTGGATCTTCTCTGAGAACAAACCTACTAGAAAAAACAAGTGCCCAAGTGTCAAAGTATGAAATGAAAGCAAGCAGCCAACAGAAGTTTCACAATGGCACAATATTTTATCACACCTGTGAATGCAGCATAGGCTGTTCTTCACTCAAGAGAGCATTTTGTCAGCAAAGGGATTAGCACTGACAAATGATGACACAAGATCCTTTTATTTCTGCCTGCAGGAGTCTCTTGCTCACCATAAGACATGAAAACCACCAACCCTGACAAAATGTACAATCAAACATGGTATATTCTGGCATAAAAGAGTATAACAAAACAAAGTTATTCAGTCCCTGAGCTCTCCTCTCACACTGATTTTGCCAAATTCACCCTCTGATGAACTTTTGGGCTCCACTGATTTGCAGGAGTAATCAGAGGATCCTCGAGGTAACCACTTGATAACGTTAACCACCTTCATAACCCGTCATATTTCTCAGCATGCATGCAAGGACTTTCTGTTTTCACTATATGAAACAAGAACCCTCTCTACTAATGGTTCACCAGTGAAGGCAAAGGAAAAAAATTATACATATATTTATATACATATATATAAAAGGAAATGCAATTAGAGGAAATCCACTTTGCCACTGCAGATGTTAGCTTGGTATGGTTTGGTGTCCATTTTAGTAACAGTAACTCTGTAAATTCTGGGACGTTCAGACCTCAGAACCGCACTTCAGGATTATGCCAAGGAACAAAGAAAAAGGAGAGCACCATAAGGCTGACCTTTCAGAAACTCATGAAGTCAAAACTCATTTTCTTCACAGTCCCATAGGCTGTCTCCCTGCAGTTACTCAATTTGATTCTGATTTCTCCTTTATGAGCAACTCTGAATTAAATGTGGCCAGAACATGTACACTCCATGTCTTTAACAAACGTTTTGTCCTTGGTTATGCAACACACCAAACCTCATTAGTTTCTCATCCTTGTTTCCACACCCACTTTCACATTTGTTCCTCTACTTCTACATCACTTTCACTAAGCTCACTTGTTTGTCCCAACAGAATGTTGCTAATCACTCACATAAGATTCCCCCAAAAATACCGCAAACATAGCTTTATTCCTAGAGCACTTATATTTCATGCTTCCTCCCAGTTCCTTATATCAAACAGCTGCATCTGGAACTGACCGATTACTAGGGCTGCAGAACAGTCCTGTCCCACCACCTACCGAATTACTCATACAGCCCCAGCTGCTTCCATACTGCAAGGTACAACCCCCTTTCTCAAAGCAGACTCGTTACACTGAACTCTTCATCACAGAAATACTTCATCACACAGAACAAATAATTCCTTTTAAAAGGAACAGTTTTATTAAGATGTATTCATAACTATTTAAATCCTTTATCGGCAAGAAAGACACAGAAAAGAACATGCAATGTAGAACCGCATTATTGTGAAGCCCAAAGATCTCTCATTCCCATCACAAAAAGTATTATTTTCTCAAAGTATATTAAAGGAAATATGGACCATCTAAAAAAAAAATTTAAAGTACCTACAGACATACAACAGAGACAAATCACTTTCTGAACTCTCAAAATATAGCAGAAGTGTCTTTAAATTAAATGCATTATTAGAATAAAAGACCATTATGAAGTACTGTCATATTTTAGCACTGGAAAAAGCAGTGAACTTGGGAAGATTAGATGAAAGCACTATTTTATTTTCTTCATTACCTGTAGGAGCTTGAGGAAAATACCGTACAGAATACCACTTAACACCTTACATAACAACACTCGGTCCTGCCAGCAGTGACTCTCTTGAAAACCTTTTACCGTTATCTGTAAACCTTGTACAATTCCTGTATGTATCCAGACAAAAACACTTTAGTCAACCATGCAGTTGCCAAGTGAAGTAAGTAGGAGATGAAACTTGAATTCATGCTTTCTGAGCTCCTAACCTAGCACAGATTCTAATACTAATGGATAATTTCCCTCCTTTCCTTGAATCCCCGCTCTGCTCTGCTGCTCTTCCCAACTTTATTATTGTGCTTTTAAGGAAAACTGACAAAAAGATTTTTTATATTTGAACATCAGAGTATTTTTCGTTAGCATGATACTATGCCTAGCATGGAGAGAAGGTCAGCAGTATACTTTATAGCCTCCTGCTCCCTTCTGTTTGCTATTTAAAGGAAAATTACACTAGAAGATTATTCAATATCTTGCTATTTGGGAATTCAGTTGGAAAAAAATACCACAAATACCCTATATAAAGAGCAGTTAAGTTCATGATCATTTTAATCTAGTGCTTCCTGGATAGGAAGCACAACAAATCCTAGATACACCCTAAACACAAAAGGCTGAAGTGAAATTTTTAGACCATTAACAAATCTTTGACATGATGGTTTATTTTTTGTACCATCTCTTCTTAAGGAATAACAACCTCAAAATCATGCCCAAACTGAGCCTAAAACCAAATCAAACCAAAAAAACTGCAATTAGCATGCTCTAACTTTAGTCTGATTTGCATGGATATTTCTCCAATTTCTTAAAAAGCAATCACTAAGTAATGATTAAAAAATAGTTAATCATAAGAACATCATTACATAAGGGAAACATACAAATACTTCTCAGTAGTCATACAGACTTCAAAAGAAGTTACATTTGGTTTTGCCCATTCTGTGGCATAAAATTTTGAGTCAGATAAAGACAGACAACAGTATAGTGCATCCTCTAAATCTGCTAAAGCGATTTGGAATCCATTTATTGGTACTGTAATGCGTGCTAAGCACATTCTTCTGCATTGCTGGAAGAATACTTTGTTCTTTAATTTAATCAAATAATTTGCTAATACATGTTGAGCGCTTTGAACACTTAACATTCTCCAAAACAGCTGAATGCTGTTAACAAAGCAGTGCGGGTCAGACTTTTTTAAACTGTAGGTAAATGTATCTTTTCAGATATTTAAGGATTATACTGCATAAAGGGCACCTTTTACAAAGGCATGTAGTCATAGGACAACGGGCGATGGCTTTAAACTGACAGAGGGTAGATTTAGATTAGATACTAGGAAGAAGTTCTTTACTGCAAGGATGGTGAGGCACTGGAACAGCTGTGGCTACCCCATCCCTGTCAGTGTCCAAGGCCAGGTTGGATGGGGCTTTGGGTAACTTGTCTAGTGGAAGATGTCCCCGCCCATGGCAGGGGAGCTGGAACTAGATGAGCTTCAAGATCCCTTCCAACCCCAACCATTCTATCAACCTAGCCAACAAGCGAGAAGTTAGTTTGAGTAATAGAGAGAGTATAAGTACTTGACAGGAAATATTTTCCTAAGACAATTATGGAACAAAATTAGAAAGCTAATAGAAAATGTTTATAAAAATCACCTATTTGTTTCTCAACCGAGGGACAAATGCATCCTGCTTGTGCAAGTACAGAAAATGTAGAAAACCCAAGTGGCCTTTACAGGGATGAGAGTGAAGATCAGGATTTTGTAGGCTCAGGCAGCCCTACAAAGGAAAAAAAAACATTCCTAATATTTGAAAACTAAAACAACTGCACATAGGGACTAACCAAAACCGCTGCTGGAACAAAGAGGTGATTAGCCACACAAAAGGACTCACAATCTACTGTGCCCATATATTTCACTCTTTACCGAATGTGCAACATGTTGCTCTGGGGCAGGCAGCTAAGAGTGGACAGGTTGGCAGATTAATCATTCCCCAGAGTCCTCTCAGTCATTTCCACTGTACACCAAACTCTGCTCACAATGTTGTCAATTCTATCAAAGACCAACACACATTCAAACAGATACACAGAGCAAACAACTACCCCCTCTCCACCCAGTAATAGCACCACAATCAGGAGTTTCCCCCAATCTGAATTACTCTAGGTGTTCAACAGAAATAAAACTATTACTATAAATGATTCTTCATTGTTTCTACTCTAGTGAAGAATGTGAATTAGGGTCATCTTAATTTTATTTGTATGCAGTATTTCCAGAGTGCTTTATCTGAACTCTGCATAAATCAATACCACTGCTGCACTTAATATCATCTTCTACAGAAAGAGCAACTCTGCTTCTAGAGAGGCTGTTTCAAACGCAGTTACTTGACAGACAAGGATGACATGTAGGTTTCACAACACAGGCATAAAGTCAAAACCTCATGGGGAAGGGTGAGAAGACAGACACATGAATTTACATCAGCAGCGAATAATATGACATGCCAGCTTCCTGACTCCTGCTTTTTCATAACAGAAATACAGGTCAGAGACAACAACTGAGGCACAAGGGCACTCTCCAAAAGTTTATTTGATTTTCCACCTAGAATTCAGTTATCAAATTCTAGTGGTATGTGAAAACCTCCAAAACATTGGTGAAAATCCAAGAACTGCTGAACATCAATCCTCTTCAGAAACTGAAACTCAGGAGTTTGAGGTTCAGCATACATTTATCTTTAATTTCTATGGGTTCACAACTTCAAGTGTTTATTTGATTTACAAATTCTTTCCAAATAAAAAGAAAATAAAAAAAAAGGAAATAAAAAAGAGTTAAGGACAATATATTAAATTCAGTCCAGGGTTCACAAATCTTGGTTAGCTCAGACTTGCCTTGTTTCGTGTTGAAACACAACTCACTTGCTCTAACATTTCATTATAAAAGTCTTTAATGAGTCTGCTCTGAATCCAGGAATTTGATTTAAAACACATTAAATCGACACTAGAGGCTGACAAAAAGGATCAAGAGAAATTTAGATCATGCTGTTCAAATTTTAGAGACATCCAATATATCCCAGTAAACATCACCTCTTCAATGCCAGCATTTAACAGCAACCATAACACTTGTTTTATGTATCTTACTGAACACAAAGAGTATTCTAGCAGGAAGTTCCAAGGACAGGCATTTTGTCCTCTGCCTTGGCATTATAGATTTAAAGATCCAAAAGAGCAAGAGGCCCTTATCTTCCTTTTTAGAAGACACCTCCACTTACTATTTACCAATGAATCAAGACAAGAACCAAGAATAGTTCTTCCCTAAAATCATAAATCTGGATGAAATTATATTAAATCTGTGACAAAAGCAAGCCACAGAAAAAAGAAAGTTACTAAACTTCAAGAATATTTAACTGTATGTTGCAATACAATCCTGCTGAGCTCTCCTGCAAACAAGAGTTTGTTTGGTTGTTTCCTTTCTCGAGCTCCCTATTATTCTACTGAAACCAATACAGTCACTTGAGCCGTATTCTGAGTTGCACTGGTCCTTCTTCTGGCAATTATTTACCCCTCTTACTCTTTTTGAGAGGATCTGAAGTGATATTAAAGTGGGAATAGCAACCCAGAGAGTACAATATTAGCCATGTTCCCTTAAAATACATTCACATAAGGAATATAATATTTGTACTAGCACAATACCTTCTGAAGTGTGTTGCACTTCACACCTTTTGGGGAAAACTGGTGATTGCATGTAACATTTAATCAAAGGTCCACTCTACTGTAAAATAGCAATTTCTCTTCAATTTTCCACTTAGTAATTCAAAAACTCTTCTGAATGTCAACTGCTGGCAACTTTTGTGCTGCCTACAGCTTGGTCAGCATAATTAAAAGAAAAAATCATTACCATGTTAATAACTTAGTGCCTCCAAGGGGTAGTTAGATAGTCCTACATCAGAAAAAGAAGCTTCTTTTTCAGCCCTATTCTTAACTGTAAAGTGATTGTAATTTACTACAATTTCCTAGTTTCTTTCATTTTGATTTGTGGAGAATGATTTCTTAACAAGCAGAGTGCAGTATGTTCATAATTCTACTGAAAGCAGCTCACTGAGAAATTTTCATATCCATTATTAAGATGGAGAAAAGAAAGCTAAGCGGGCAGTCTCTAAACAAAACTGCAAGAGGAAGTTATGGGGGCAAAATGCAGTTGCCTGTATTAAAATATAGGGAGGTGTCTGGGAGTAGCTTTCTACACTTTATAATATATTCTAATAAAATAGGCTTATACCTTAAGATTACATGCAGTATCTTAATTCTTTTTTAACCACTGCAGAGTAAATGGTTTGAGGTACAAAAAGAAAGGAAGGTCATGTCCCAGTCCCTGGGAATGCTCAAGGTTCAGGTTAGATGATGCTTTGAGTAACCTGGTCCAGTGGAAGTTGTCCCTGCCCATGGCAAGAGGGTGAGAACTAGATGATCTCTAAGGTCCCTTCCAACCCAAATCATCCTGTGATTTTACGATCTTTACACAAAACAGTTATTGTTCATATATGCATTCTTATGCATGCCACTTGTAAACACAGAAATTAAAGGCACATTCATAATAAAGGTTTTGTTATTACTGAGGACTGTTAGTTTGTGCTATCAAGAAACAGGTAACAGATTTTAATGCAGTTGTTTTTTTATTTGGTTTCTTTTTTTCTTTATATCAGAAAAAAGGAGCTTTTAGTAATCTACACTTACATGCATTCATGAATTTTTTTTTTTTTTTGATAGAAGCAAGGTATTAAAAGGAAACTTTAAATAGCATAGGCATCATTCAACCTGTCACAATATACAGGAAGCAGTACAGTGCACCTGTTTCATCACAGTATTAAACCATGGCCTTATGCAGTGGTATGTTCCTGGATTCACACAGAATGTGCAGTTTATCTAATAAATCACATCAGTCATGGAGTTTTGACTCACCTTAGTAGCTCACCTTTACCTTACAAGAAACTGAATTGCTTCCTGTGAACTTGCTGGGCAAGGAAAAATTTAAATACTAAGCATAAACTTAAACTGTCTTTTGTGGAACCTAATAAAAACAGTTTTGAAAAAGTTAAACACCAGAAATAAAGCAAAGAATTATGGTACCGCACACTGAATGAATCTCCCTAGTTAAAGAAACACTCTGCCCATTTGCTTTAATAACTGACCTAGTTCACATGGAAAAATTAACAACTGGAAAGAAAGGAATAACCTAACATACTTTGCAACCTGAATTTCAAGTGTCCTTTCCACAGTGGGACATTCTAATGAGGACTTTGGAAACAGCAGAGCTTGTCCCCAGAGCATATAGTCAGCAGTCTACAAAGCCTATGATGAGACAGGGTTTTGTGAAACAAGCTCTTGTCTGAAGCAAGGAATCACTTCCAGCTAAGAAAACCAGTGTGGGTGCAGCAAAAACTTGCAGGTATGCAAAGCAGAGGTGCTGAGCGCAGTTTACATACTGATACTAGTCTCTTTATAACACCTACATCTCTTGCTCTGAGCCCTTAACACTCAGAAAGGACTGTGGAGCTGAGCCAAACCAATACTTCACCCTGAGGGTCTTCAGCTCATTACCTGCACCAGCAGGTAGGCTTGAAAGAAAATAAACAGACCTGTGAGGAGTCCTCCATAGTGATTTGCATTGCCATGACATAGGAAGCACAAATAAGCTTTAGTCAGCCTCAGTCCATATGGAGAGAATATTTATACAGTGAAAATATAGTTAGTAATGTTTATAACACTACAATAATCTAGTGTCTGTGCCTTGATTTGAGAACTCCTTATTAGCAAGACACAAAATGCTCCTTCACTCACTGAGCAATGATGAACGAATTGTTAGAGGCTGAGCTCTCCAGTAAACAAACTTGCCCATATTCAATTAACTCTATTTATCACCACTGCTAGTCCCTTCAACAATTACAAGGAAATAAATGTCTGCCGTTTCATTTCAATTCTTCATTATTATGCCCATTAATAATAGCAGGAGGGGAAAATGAGGAATCATGGTAATTCAACTGATACACAACAATATTAGGGTAGAAATGTCAGAAGACTGTTGTCTATTGACCTGGAATTGTTAAACAAAACAAAACAAAACAAAAACAAACCACAAACAAAACAAACAAACAAAAAAACACACACACACACACAAAAAGGCAAAACACCAAAACCCGACCCCCCCCACACACAGTCTGAGTTGTTAATTTTGAGAATTCAAAGAAGACGAAGTGCAAGATACCTAGAAAAAGGCAAATACAAAGTCTGCCTCTAAAAACTAGGGAGAAGGAAAAGATGAAAAACTAAGGAGATACAATCTAGTTTAATTTCAACTTGCAGAAAAACACAGAATAATCAAACTTGGTACTAAAAAGTATCAAAAAGCTGAATAACAGCCAACATGAAAGTGTCAAAACCAATCATGTAAAAACACATCTTCAGGCAGTAAGTGGCCTTACAGAGAGAGGAAAAACAGACACTAACACTTATCTTGAAGCTGCTTGATACCATTTTTCCATTCTTTTTCCCATTTTGAAAAAAAATGGTCTAAATGAAACTTCTACGAGATCAATGCTAAAGTTATGAGAAAACAGTGACCAAGTTGTAACTGTCATTTCTCCAAATGAGAAATATGTGTTAACAGGTTCTGCTGGGATGTTCTCTGCCCAATATTATTCATTAGTTTCATTAACATCTGGATGATAGAATGCACTATATACTTATTAAACTGACAGATTACATCAAGCACAAAGGAATGGAAGGCACATCAGAGGCAAAGATTAAATTCAAAACTAAACTGACAAGGTGGAGAAAAGCCCCGTAAAGAAGATCCCATAAGAAAGGGATGGAAATATCACCCACACAAATATAACATGGGTAAAAACTGGTTAGGTTGAAGCTTTATAGAATATGAATGTTAGAATAAATCAAGCTAAATATATAATTAGCACGATAAATGAATGGTACTATCTGAAAGACTATCATTCTGAGATGAAAGGCTAAACCATAGTCAAGAAACATCTTTTCTGGCATCTGCTAAGAAAGACTATTTTGCTCTTCTCTGGGGCCAGAGTAATTTATTGGAATTCCTCATATAACAGTGTAAGAGTTTTTTTTCTTCTATTTCTGCTCCTGCTCAGGGTCACTCGAGTGTCATTTCTTCATACTTCCATCAGAGATCACTAGAACTAGGCTGTATTATGGGCTATATATTGAATACATATGGTTTTATAAATGCTTCCTGCCATACCACTAGTATACTGCATTCATTCTTCAGATTTGCATAACAGATTTACCTCCCTTTTGTCTTGGCATTCAGTCACACTCACTAATATTCATAATCTGTTTAAAAATCCTTAATATTTCCTTGTTATGTTTTTGTGAAAAATGAGCTTAGCACTGCACTAAACATGGACAGAATTTGGGAAACAAGAACTCATTCACAGGGTGGAGGGAAGCAGAATCTCTCCCAGTACTCTCATTCAAATTAGGACTGTGACACTGGAAGAGATTCCTGAAGGAAGATAAAGTTGATGGTGAAGGTCAAACACAATGCCCCCCCCCAAAACCCAAATAAGCAAGCAAAAACCACAATCACACCCCCCCCCCCCAAAAAAAAAAGAAAAAAAAAAAGTTTTTAACAACTGCAAAAATGTATTTTTTTTTCTGTACAAAGTTTCTGGTTTTTTCAAGGGTTTGCCTCAGCAAGGAAGCCTCAGCTTTCTTCTGCATCTTAATAGTACATGCTTTCACCACAGCTGGGTACAAAAACTATACACAGGCATTCAGCAGTGATAAAGGTATTGGACAGCATAAAAACTCAGCATGACAACTCCAGCAACAGGATGGGATGAAAAAAGAGGAGAAAAGAACAAATGAAAAAAATCAATGAAAAACATGAGAGTGACAGGCCCTGTGGGGCTGCTGCACGCCAGCCATGGAGAATTCCCTTTTCTCCACTGTCCATCACAGTACTCTGTGAGAGAAGCACCATGTTTGAACTATCTCAAAAGACATGAAAAGTGAGAACCGGGGATTATGGTTAAATTTGACAGCTGAGTTATTAGTCTATTTTTTAAATGTAACACTTTTCTTTTGTACATACCTGTAGACTTTCTGGGCCATATCACTGTTTGGTGACTGTATATTTGCCCGGAAGTTTTAATGTTCTAAATATAGTTAGCATGCAAAATAAAAAACATGGAAACTGAAGTTGGTTTGGGTTTTGGTTTACCCAATACCAGAATTCTATGAAAAAAAAAGCTGAGCTTATAAAACACTATTTCACATTCTGAATCGGAGAAGGAAAGCTATGCAAAAACAAATGAAACATTTTTGCAGAACCTGATCAGTAAGAGTCTGGCATACAATACATACACATGCTGGATTATATATATGCTGTAATGAATAACCTATGTAGCACCTATGCTGTAAATTGTATTAACTGAAGTTGCATTGAACTTAATATGCACATGTTGCACAGTAGAACAGTGAGCTCCTCTGACAGAGGAACTTATTGCAGCACATGAATAAACCAGCTACTCATCATCAAACCAGCTACTCCTCATCAAGGTATTGAATCCTGTCTGAGTGGGACTCAACTGAGATGACACATAAAGCCAGCTCTAACAGGTCTGATCTTGAGTTTCTCTAGACAGCAACAACTACTACGAGCTGCATGAGCACAAGTATTCCTGGACAAAGGGTTAACTTATGAAGTGAAATTTTATTTGCAAAATAAAAAATACACAATACTGAAAAAATTGTTCTTGTTGTTGAGTATGCATATCTTATCAACTTATGTAAGGAAGCAGTACTGAAGAAGTGCATGAAGTTAAAATACAAGCTATTTTATATTTTGCTTTATCTAGAGATTCAGAATGTACTTGCTATAATATGCAGTTGTAATTACAATTTTGGTTGCTGACAGATTCTGTAAGGCAACAACTACATTCATACATTTCTGCTTGACGAATTAGAATGTCTGCAAAAAAGGCTGGAGTCATCTTGGTTGAGCACAATCAAGGTTAAAGTCTCTTCCAATGAAGCTCAAATGAATCTAAAGCAGAAGCAAGAATAATAACTCTCGGACACTACAGAATTCATACTCGTCAGATTTTGCTATTCATTTTTTAACAACATATGTACCATGCCCTTTCTTCTTCCACTCTCACTCTCTAACATTTGCCAGTACTTTTAAAGATGGGACCTTGAAACTACTCCTGATGCTCTTGGTAAGGCAGGCAGATACACATCCTTTGCGTGCAAGAAAAAAAAAATCCCCTTTTGTTATTGCTTATGCTTTCTATACAAATGAGTTCCAAGTTTGGTAGAACAGGCTTCTGATGAAGAAGCTGTACAAACCTGAACTGAATTTGATCATCTCAAATAACTGGTAGCTGATCTTTCTCTTTGCCATTTTTTTCACTTCAACACTTTTTAACTTACTTAGAGAGTGATCTAATGAGCCTCGGAGGGAAGTAGGCAGGGCTACCACTGATCTGGTAATTTAAAAGGAACCCATCATATGGCTCATTCAGCATCACATCATTCCTGTAAATACAACAGAAACAGTCTTCTGGAAGTGATTTCAGGATTAAAGTTCAATCTCTGACAGCCAGACAGTTCCTTTAAGCTTTGGGCTTTTTTTTTTTCAATTAGAACAATTTTATTATTTTTACCCAATGTCACTATTTATCCATTGTCGCTATTCATCAATTTATGCTTAAAGCAACCTGAACATGTTGTTACCTGTCAATTCAGGATTTAGCTTTACATAATATATCCCATGAGAGAGTTTCCAAAAATAACCCTTCAGATCTCCACATACCACTATAAAGCACCAAAACTTAAGTGTATGAAAAGTGCCCACAGATGAACAATAGGGGAACACAAAATAAACCTAGAAGAGAAAGCTTGGGGCGGGGGGGGGGGGGGGATCTTGTCAATTTGTATAAATACCCAATTGTAGGGGGAGCCTTCCAACCTCAGACATTCTCTGATTCTCTGAACTGGAGAACACTTTGTAGGTATATAGCAGTTTGTTTGATTATCAGGACTTACATCAATATAACCCCATCCAGTGTTCCAAAATTATGTGATTCTGCTCCTAATCTGTTTTTATGAGGGACTTACCACAGAGAAATGACTCTGAAGATAACTAGGAAATAAGATATTTTGGAAATGGAATAAAATGTACTTTTAAACCTGCTTTTAGACACTGGTACATTTCAATAAATCACATTACTCTGCAGAAGACACATGGAGTACATAAAGCATTTATATTAAAGCTAGATACAGTAATTACAGGTATCCTAGCTGTTAAGAAGAATCCATTTGCAGTGACATTTTCACAGACAAGTACAGCAGATTTAAGGCAGATGTTCTACAATGAGGATGATAAACAACCATGGAATAGAATTCCTGTCAAAAAAGTTTCTCTGAGCAGCTACATCAGTTTAAATTAAAACGCCCAAAATATTAATTCTCTCCAGATTTAATGAGCAAAGAAGCATTCATTGAAAATATTTAATTTACCTTACTTTACATTTGCACTTCAGACTTGTTTTCTTAAAGAAAAGCTAATACTGATCAGTGCTTCTAAAATTTCTTTGGTTATGAACCTATCTGTCCTTTCTTAGATTCTCAGTTTGCAAATGTTACATCAGAATATGCTCAATATTGCCACTTTTGTCATTAGCAGAATATTAATGACTGCTGTCACCCTCCATTTCTATGCAAACTAGAATCATAGAATTGTAGACTATCTCAAGTTAGAAAGGACCCATAGGGATCATCAAGTCCAACTCTCTGCTCTCCACAGGACTACTTAAAACTAAACCATATGACTATGGGCATTGTCCAGACACTTCTTGAACTCTGACAGGCTTGGTGCCATGACTACTTCCCTGGGGAGCCTGTTCCAGTGATCGACCATTTTCTCAGTGAAGAACCTTTTCCTAATGTCCCATTTAAACTTCCACTGACAGAGTTTGACTGAGTTTCCTCATGTCCTGTCACTGGTCACCAGAGAGGACATCAGCACCTTGCCCTTCACTGCCACCATGAGGAAGTTTAGATGGCAACGAGGTCATCTCTTCTCCAAGCTGAACAAGCCAAGTAACGTCAGTCTGAACAGTTGACTTATGAGGTCTGTTGCAGGAGATAAGCATCAAAATCTATTCCAAGTATCTTCACGTTATATAAAGAAGTGAATACAGATTTAAAAGAGCCAAATAACCCTCTAGGATGACCAAAAGAATTGGGTTTAGAAAACATCTCCATAATAACAGAAGAGCTGGGAAAAAACAGTTACTGTGTCTTCACAGATTTATGACAAAAACCGATTTAGTATCCATGGTATCATCCTCGTGTACTATCCTTCAATTGAAACAAATAAAGAAAAAAGGCAAAAATATTTATGAATTCCTCGAGATCTACAAGTCTAAGTAGTACACATAAAGAGATATGAAAAATCCATGTGTTTGGAGTTTGGTTGGGTTGGGGGGTTCTGGTTTGGGTTTTTTTTTTTCTTTTCAAAAAAGAAAATTCTTTGCAAAAGACTTGGCCAATAAATAGCATGTTCACAGTACACTGCTCTACTATTATGTTCAAACCAATTACATTCTAACAAGGTACCATTAATATATCCAAGAATTGGACCCAGTCTTTGAAGGATTAAACTTTGTAATTAGTTCTGTACATTTCTTCACGGCTTGGGGGAGGGAAGGAGGGGAGAAGTACTGCAAGATGGTCACATGCTTGCACAAATAGCATGTGTTAAGCATTACTCTTTCTCTGGCCAACAACTCAGACTTTCTGTCTTATAAAATATCATTACTCCAGATATCATGACTGAGAAGATTTTCAAACCTCACACATTGACAAGTCAGGAGAGCAATTGGGAAGATTATCTTTCTTATGTTGAGAACACCAAGACAGATTTTTGTGATAAACTGCTTTAGTTGCAGAATGCAAACAATGGGAACATCTAAACATAAGTCTAGTAAGTCAGACTGAATCACATCAAACCTTTAAACAGCTTGGCAAAAAACTCACAAAAGTTTTGTTTCACAATAAAGTCTCAAAAACCTGTTCTTCCTAGAGGCACATATAAACTGAGCAGGTTCCCAGTACATTGTTTCGCTGCAAAAATCTGCATACTCAGAAATAAAGAATACCTGAAAGTAAGCTTATAATGCTAAAGAGAATGATACAATATAGAATAAAATTAATTCCTTTTCATTTATTTATTGTTAATGAAAAATATATAGTTGCATTTGAAAGGGCATCCTTGCTAAATCAATTACACGCCTCTTCACTCACACACCATTTGAGTGACACAGATAGGTAAAGCACATCTCCAAGTATAATACTGCCTTACTTAGCAAACAAACTGAAGAGCCAATATTATCTCACAACTGTAAGCATTCCAGACCAACTGAATGCAGTCTCTTTATCCTAAAAGATAACGGGGGAAAGAAGAGGGAGAAGACAGATAAGAACCAGTTCAATAAAGCAGCTTCACTACTACCTGTCTGACCAATACAATCACTTAGTCAATTTGGTTGAATTTTCAAGGCAATTTTGAAATCCCTTTTTTGCCTAAGCAGAAGGCTGCATCCTGTTTGACACATGAAACTGCCAAGTGTGGTCATGCAATGGCTGCAAATTACTGATCTGAGGGGAAAGCAATGCCACCAGAAAAGAACAGAAAGAGGTAAATACGTTTCATGTATCTTAAGAACAGAGCTACAGAAAACGATGCAGTTCTGAATTTGACCCTTCTCTTCCTCTTCCTAATCCTATTTCAAATAATCATGATTTCAAAGATTCAGAATGACTATGGCATCCTTCTGTGGTCAGCAACCCCAAAGCTGGCACAAAGAGGAACAGGCATAGATGTAAAATGCAGCTGATTCAAAGGCACCTCCTTGGATCACTCTCCTCTAAAACACGTCTAGATGTAGGTCTTCATCACCATTTGCAAATAAAGAAGGCCAACACTTACAAAGGAATACTTGCTTCCTTCATATACATTCATTAAAAATAAAAGGGGAAAAAAAAACAAACAAAAAACAAACCAAACAAACAAACAATCCCACACACACCAGAACAGCTCCACAGCACTGTATTAAAATTTGTAATACAGGGATTGTGCAGGGGATAAGAGGGGAAGGAAAGGAAAACAAGAGTGAGAGTGTATACATGAAAATTTAAGTTTTAGCCATTATGAATTTTAACCAGTAAATGTTTCTCTGTGCCTGAATTTCCTTTGTCTAAACTATGTACTGCCCATTACAAAGAAGATTTTCTACAAAAGAAGATTTTCTAAGGTAGCTGGTACTGCAATACAGAAAAGATGGAATATTTAACTCTCATTTAAATGAAATTAATATTTGGAAATTCACTGTGCAAATATCTATAAATTAACGCATTAAAAAATCCTCTCATTTTTTTCCAAATATTCACTGAAAAAGATACAGTTATTATAAGTTTTAGTCAGCAGAAGATTCAGGTCTACAATATGGACTGGAGGACAAGTCAGCACAGAAATATGAAGAACCTTCATGAATGCCATGGATCTGGTTTGTCAATTTTTACTAAGCAAATCTATCAAAATTATAAATTCTTGATAAAAGGTTTTATACCCTCTGAAGTCTCCCCACCACCCTATCAACTTCCTGTCTACTGCTTCCTGATTATTGCTCAGAAACACATAAAGAGCTTCAAATCTAAGAATAAGATTGTTACTTCTGAAACTTTCTGCAGAACAGTTTCAACCTTTCCTTCTATCAAAACTGGCAAAGCTCATTCATGTTTAAACATATAAATGGAAAATATGAAAATGGTAAAACCAAAATTTGCTAATATCCAATATTCAGGTGACAGTAGTGTAAAAACCTGAGTGACCTTTCTGCTACTAACTCCCATGGAATCCTCAGAGTAAACTAAAAAAAAAAAAAACAACCTTAAGAGCTACTGACAGTACAAATCACAAAATGTACAGAGAAGAGATTAAAAAAAAAGACAGAATTAATGCAAACTTTAATACTATGTAAAATTAAAGAACTCTGCATTTTCCAATAAGAACAGTGGAAAAATTAAATAGCTTTATTTTTTATCTTCGGATGATAAGCAAAATCTTAATCATGTATCTGTAGAGTTGCCAATGCAGTTATCATGAATTTACAGAAGCCAAACAGGAATCTGAAAAATGGCAAAACCAAGAAACTGGAAAAATGAAGACAAGGAAATGCTGTGTTTATCTGTAAAACCCCAAAACATTATTAAAAAGGCTTCCCTGAAGAAGGTCAGTATGCATAGGATATGGGTGGTTACCTTTCCTAATTCTAAACCCTGCACATCAGAACTTGCATTTGTGAAAGGACAAAACACACACTGAGGTCCCAGAAAAGCCAGAAAATAGGAAATTCCAGGAGGAGGAAGTAGCCAGCAATGCTTTTCCAGCAATCCCCCTCTATACACCATGGGACTGGATATGCACACAATGCAAATCAACATGCCAGATATCTAGCAGTTATACGCTAAAGAAACCTTTTCCAACATGCCCTTCCAATGACCAGCTTTCCAAGATTAAAAGCAGGAAAACTCATGAATTATCCAAATTATGTGTGAGATAAACCATATCAAGCTATACAAAACCATCAATTTATCTAACTAAACAAGAACTGGCAGGTAAGACTGTTGATGAAGTTAATGCAGGCAGAAACATGATTATGAGATGGTCAATTTTCCAGATTCTAAATTGATGGTAACTGCTCATAAAAAAAATGTGAAGAGAAACACCTGGAAATTAGAATTCACACTCTGTGCTAAGTCCAAAAATTTAGCACAACTTCCATGCATTATTTTCAAATGAGATTCTTCTTTTCATTAACTACTTAATCACAAAGTAACTAATTTTACAGATGTATACAGAGGACAAAATATTATTTTTTATTTGCTTCCAAGCTGAAGGTACCTTCCTGCACTCATATCAAACTAGTAAACCCATTTTCTACTTGTGTATTAAAATAGTAAAATATTATTTAGAGCCCAGTGAAATACATTATCTTTTCAGAAAGGAAATTCAAATTCAGTGCAGTGTTGAAGCCTAGTCTTTCAGGGCAAACCATACACATGATCTAGTGGAAGAGCTTACAGCAAAAAGAGGCAAAGGTGGCAAAAAGCAGTAGTCAGACCTGTTGTTTGCTAAAAATCCAAGCACAATGTACTTGGAGCATGGCACAGGAGCTCATCACTGCTGTGATTATATTTTCAAAAATGAAACGTACTTCTCATTTCAGTATGACAAATTCAAAATAACTTACTATTTGCTACAATCAGTGCTTCTGTTTATAGCCAAAAAACAGATGAATATCCAAGTCATTACGTTTTTGACACACTTAAAATTTCATTATCTGAGAATGCCTATTTATACTCAAATAAGCTTGCCTCACACAACAGTTCTGACACAGCTGATAGCCTACCTTAAAAACAGAAGGTGAAAATGGTATTTAACATTTAGCTGCTTAGTGCTACTGCATTAGATGGACATTTTGCAGAGCTACTCTGAGGGATTTTGTTCCAGCTTGTAAAAGGGGATTACCAAACTGTTCTTTCCAATTTATATGAAAAAACACTCAGTTTCACCATAATATCCATCAGCATGATAAACTGACTCCAACACATATAAGGTCAATTCATGATTGAAACTGACACAGGGAACTACTTTAATCAACTAATAAATACTCAAAATTACCTCCAGGAAAATCCCTGTAGATTCAGTATTTAGACTAAGTGTCAACGCTCAGTCTGAACTTCTTAAAAAGAAGGCAGCTTCTCTTACAACAAATCTCTGTTAAGTTGACAAGAGTTAATGCACCTGGCAGCTCCTCAGCAGATGGCAGGTTTAGGCACAGAATGCTGATGACGCTGGAGCTTTGTTCCACCAACAGAAGTCATTAAGGTGAAAGAACTTTCAAATAAGTCACTTCCATATAAGTCACTGCCATAAATCATTAAAAGATAAATCACTCGTAGGGTAAAATGTCTTAGCTCAAGAATTAATTCACTTTTTAGTTCCTTTTGTGTGCTTTCGACATACGTGAAACACATTAAAGAGCATCATTCACCAGGCACTCAGGTATTTTTTACAAATACATGTACACAAAGCACCAGGACAATTAGATTTGAATAGACATCTGATTAACTGAGCAAACTGACTTCAAGTGCATACACAAAAACCTACAGTATTCATAGACATTAAAACTAAAAAACGGCAAAAAGCAGAACAATGAAGAATGCCTAGTTTCAGATAGGAAACCAAAACATTTCTTTGCCAGGTGTCCTGCAGAAAAGCCTGTTGAGATGACACCTTGAACAGCCTAAATACTGCAGGGTGTAGGGCTAATCTATACAATGATGCCAGATTTCTAGGTATCCACTGTAACAATTCACCTGCAGACACTTGCTGACTGCCTGACAACCCTGCCCTCTGTTCCTAGCTACAAGACTTGCTAATAATAGCTTTAAAGGATTTTTTGTCTTGTAGAGCCTGCCCTTAAAATGACATTCTTGTTACAGAGCAACACTGTTCTTTGCCAATTAAAAGGATGTTTATTTCTGAAAAAGCCTTATAAGAGTGCAAATATACCATGTTTCGTACATTTAATGCATTTTTTTTACTTACTTTAGCCAAGTAAGGAAAAACACATATTATACTTAAGCATAAAGAAACTGCTGTTCCTGCAGTCACCCACTTTGTGCTGACTGTATCCTATTTCCAAAGAGTTCCCACTGTTCTAAGAAAAAGTTCTGAGTATGTCGATACCTCTTTTCCCAAACCTGCAGTTTCCTCATAAGCAAGCTATGTATACACTTAAACTGCTATTTCAAAGATTTGGTAGTAATGCTGGCTGAAAAGATTTCTGATACAGTTTTTCTCAGGAAAAGATTCATATCCTCCTGCCAATATAGATAATCTGGCGTAACTGCTCATTTAGATTTGATTAAATTAACTCCAGAGCATTTGCATGTTTTGTTAATTGATCTCACCTAAGAAAATAATGTCACTGCGCCAACTGAAAACCCAGTACTGGAATATGCTGCAACAATCTAACAGAACAGTTATAGTAGAGATATTCTATGCTTACATAAAGGTGAACTATGCCTAGTCAAAACATGCCCTGGGGTTAAAAAATATACCAAAACCTAATAAACCAAACAAAAGCAAAATTATTTCATTCTGCTTAGTCTGCACTGAAGGTCTGATGAGCGATTCTCCCTTATCCCAGGACTCCTGCACAATTTCCCTCCCTGACACTGTCCCATTCAGGTTAAAATAATCTCTGAGAAAAGAGAGGTTTCAGACTGAAGGGCATTGGATTCTCATTGCATTTATTTCACTGACATTAAACTACTGCTGAGGAAATTATAACCCACAATTATCACCTTAGCAAAATCCAAAGCTGCATATGGGAAAGGTGTGGTCCAACCACAGAAACAACGTTCAGTGTTTAACATGACACAAATGCTTACAGAGGGTAACAGAAACATAGTACATCTCACGTAAGAAATGAGTCAAGTTATGATACTTGTGGGAATCATTATTCTGAAATTCCTGACTTTATGTGTGTAAATTCCAGTAATAATGTCACACTAATGTAGTTATTTGCATTTAACACACTTATGTTTATTTAAAAAAATGTCACCACAATGACAAACCATTGTCTGAGATACACTCTGGGTAAGTAAATGTCAAGTAGCAAGAGAAATTTAAGTTACACAATATCACAGATGTGTATTATAAGGGATTTTTTTTTGTTTTGCTTTCTACCATGCAAAAGCCTCTTGGGAAGGAACTGGTCCTTTTTATAGCAAAAATGATTTCTATGTGCATAGCTCAAGACAGTGGGAATCTATAAATAACTGAAGCGCACAAGCAGGACTCAGTGACAAATTTTCATCTTAAAATATAATGAGATAGTGTTCTTTTTTTAAAATTTGCAATGATGATTTCGATACAACTGTTTCAATAAATCATGCAGAATCCTAACGCTTTTCACAGTACACAATGTACAAAGTACAATGCATTCATGATCTTTTATTATCACTATCTCCCAGAAGGGGACTGGGAGACCGTGTTGGCTTCACAACCTGCTGGGCTGACTACCTGATAAATGGTCTTTGCACTGAAGTTCTGCAAAGTGGCCAGTTTCAAGTGCATCCTGAATTGTGTTGCTCACACCTGCACATTTCCAGCACCACCAAAATGGTTTTCTGAGCACTGCATTTAAGAAAACAACTGTAAGATCTTCAGGGTTTCCTTTCTACATGCCTGTATGATGCTGCTAGTGCAATCTGAAAGATAAGGCCTTCTTGTCTTCCAGACAAGAAAGATAAGTGCTAGTCTAGTGACAGAGCGTGCCACAAAAAGAAGAAAATAAAAAATTCTACTATTAAGCTCTTCCAGAAAGTGTTACTTAAAAGCAGGGGTTATACAAATGGTATAGGTGGAACCTAGTCTTTGAAATATATCATATTTCAAAGTGGATATAATCTTTGAAATATATCATCAAATATCTAGGTTTTACTTCAAATTATAATTCTACAAAATTAAATCATAAAGCCTTAAAACAAATGCCACAAAGCCCCAAATAGATTTCTGCATATTTTCATTTGAGTATAAAGAATTTTATCACTGTTACAAGTGCAGAATTTGGGAAACCAAATTCCTATCCTGGTATATAACTTTAAACTAAAGTGCGTGGAGTAACACTTGGTTTTGATGGGCATATATTTAGGTATCTTTGGATATGTATATACACAAACACTCCACAAAGTATTATTTTAAAATAAAACCTATGGAAAAACAATTTTCTTCTATATGCTAATCTGCTGTAGATCACACAAGTATAAGAGAGAATACAAGTCCATCTAGCATGTCTGAAACAACAGAAGTTGACTGACGTATAGAAGAGTTTCAGAAAAGAGCAAGTACCTAGCACACACACCTTGAATATCCTCTTAGTTTCCAACAGTCTGTGGATTTCCAAAGTTAAAATTGTGGGGGTTTGTTTGGAGGGTGCTCTTTGTTTGCTTCATTGTTTTTGTGCGGGCTTTATTTTGTTTTAAAAGAGTACTTCATGGATTTCTTTTCTTTGAAACTCTCCAGTCGTACCTTAAGCCCATGTCAAATGTTACTATCTACAGCTTTGTGCAGCAAGGAGCTTATGCACTGAACTGTAGTTCTTTTTTGCTTGCTTTAAGCCAGCTCTTGCTTAGTTTCATTTATTCCCTCTTGTTCTTTTCTTAGACATGACAGTGAACGTTTCTTTCTCTCCTATTCATTTCCTCCATGCCACTTATAATTTTACAATGTTCTAAAATAAGCTCCATCTTTTGGGGGATAAAGAGTCCAAGCCAATTCAGCCTCTCCTTGCACAGAAGTCATTGCATACCCTTCATCATACTTGCTCGCCTTTTTAGAATCTACCCCATTTCTACTGCATTTGTTTTGAGAGACAGAGACCAGAACTGACCCTAATACTGAACAGACAGGCACACCATGGAATCATTCAGTGTCGTAATGATGTTCTGGTTTATTTTCTACTTCTTCCTAGTAATTCCTGACATTGCTTGGCTTTTTTAAACACCAGTATTGGATATTTAGCTCTAAAAGGATAAGATACTACACAGCTTTAGACAACACCACAAGAACACACCATGGTTCCGGAAGAAGACACTAATATTTGAGAGCTGGCTGATTTTCACTTACTTATGGAGTAACGCAGGTCAAATACTCTCTTTTCTTGTTCATATGATTAATCTTGATTAATTTTATGATGATACTCATGACTGAGACATGCAGAATTTCTTCTTACTGGCAGAGTTTCATGGAATAATAGAGGAAAGACCACTAATGAACAAGTTATAGGAGATACTTTGTACAAGGATAATACAAGAATACCGCAAAGATACTTTCCTGGAAAGTGTAATAGTTAATGATATAACAAATAATGAATAAATTTTTCTGTAAGAATAAAGGAAGGGGGGGCATATGAAGACAGACTCAAAAAATACATGCAGTATAAATATAGAGGGACAATGCACTGCATCATAAAATATCTCTGATTCACATACCGATAACACCACCTAAACGCACAATATGCAGACAGCATGAACATAAAAAGACTGAAGGAATGTTGCTGTGTAGGCGTCAATAAGGGAGTTCCACGCAGTACTTATGTCAGTGATATGTAAATAATATCTTACCAAAGTACTAAAAATATTGCAATGTAGCTTATTCTTAACAGTCAAATTAGCACTATACAGAGTGATGTTTTCAGCAAAAGGGTGAAGAACAGAAAAATGGGGTAAAGATGATAGCAGAGCAAGGTTTTAATACAAGGATAGTACTTAAAAACAATAGGCAGACAACCAAGGGACTCCAGTACGGTACCAGGCTGTGTAGAAATCTGGAAGTGACAAGTTTCTATAATCAATATAGGTTCAGTTCTGTGTTAGGGATAGTAAAACCCATTTCCTAAACCAAATTGATCTCTAGACTGCTGTTCTCACCACTGCTATCCTTCTCCAAACTCCCGGCACCATTCTCAATTCCAGAGCTATTCACGGAATTAAAATATTTATATTTAATAAATAAATACAAATACAAAAATACTGTCTCACCTTTTATCTGATTTAATATCTAGCATTTTTCCTGAATACAGCACTCAAAAAAGATAAGAAAAATGTATTTAATAGGGGCAGTCAAGGAGAAAGCAGGCCATATTATAATACAGGGGAAAAGCACAAAAACATTTTGTTTGCTGCCGAAACAAAATGCATGTCTATTTTATTTGGACAGCAAGACAAAAAGGCCCAAATAGTAACATTTCTCTGATATTTTATATGCTATCAAAAGTAATTATAAGTCCACCTTGTTGCCCAGGTATAAATTTCTTAATTTTATATATATTGTTCCTAAATTTTGTATATATATTATAAATATATATAATTTCAGGAGTTGGTAGATTACATATATACAAACACGTTTTACATGTAGATACGTATATAAAAAGATAAGAAAACTCTGGAATTCTTCTCAGAATGTACTAATGATTTTATACACAGGCCAAGGCTTTGAAAAGAGTCTGTCTTTAGAAGCTACTATTTATATAAATATGGATAAACCAGCTGAGAAACAAAGCAGAAATCCCCAAGTAAAAGAAAGTTATTTCACCTTTGGGAAACTTTAAAAGTCTTATATGGACACTTGGAAGAATTTAGTTTTACAAAACACAGGAAGGTCTGGAATCTTCCAATAGGACTGAAATAATTAAGAGGGAGACAATTCTCAGGACAAGATCACAAGAATATCTATAAGGTTAAGGACATTTTGCTCAGATGGAAATTTAAATCTTAGTCTCCTATTATATGGTTGGAGCTATATTCGCCACAATGAGCTAAGGGTCAGAGGCAGTTTTAAAATTAGAATTTTTTTTCCTCCCGTTTCTCCCTATTCATTGTGAAGATGGCCTTTTTCCTCAAAGATTAGGTATGAAAAACAGAAAACCAAAAGGCACACTTATTGCTTCCCATAAATGTGTATTAGCTGTATTTTTTACTACAAGTTGAAGTTTCAGAAAACTTGCATTTGTTTTTCCCTCAATTCTGTTCCCTAAAATTCAATATAAATTAATGGATATTTCCCCAAATACACTACAAAATAAACAAAAAATGTATGCATTTCCCATCCTGATGCTCAAAAGCACTCCAGGCTGTACTACACGCAACTTTTTGCCAGAGAAATAAAATCCATACCTACCATCAAACAGCCATTAAAACTGCCCACATAATCAGCCTGCCTGAAGCATGCTAACTTTTTCTTAATCTAATTAGTAATGGTTTCTCACTTTCACCACGGCTGCTCTGTAGATTTGGGATTTGCTGAGAACATGGGAGTTCAAAAATGTCAGGCACATAAAACTTTCATTTTCTTAACCTTAGCCATTAATAACTGTAAATCCATCATTTAAATTATCTGTCTAAAAGCCCCAAATCAGAATAGAAGGCAAAATTGTATAAAATGCTGTTCATGAGCAACACTAAAGATTAGACCCCTTCTAGAGAGCTGATTATGCAAATCCATACATCCACTTTAAAAACAATTCAGTTTTATGAAATTAACCTTTTAAAACAGCTATATTCCAGATACCTGAGAAAACTTTCAGAGAATTTTAAGTACAGAAACATAATGGAGCTAAAAAGGAAAACACAGTTCTAGGTACACATACTCAAATAGAGGAGAAATACCGGCATGTCTGGTCATAAAACTTAATACAAACTTAAAAACAAAAAAAAAACCACAAACAAAACAACCAAACCTGAACATTTTCAAATGCCATAAGCAGCTTTTTCTACTCAAATATCAAGTCAAAGGCCATTTAAGTCAATCCAAATAAAACTTGGGCATAACTAACAGCAGAGTTACTTAATGAAATTACCAGGAAATCTCAGGAAGCATCCCAAAGGAATCTTGGTGAAATGTATTTAAAAATGACTGAAATCTCAGCTGCTCAGAGATGGTGCTGGAACAGAAAACAGCTGAAATAGAGTAAATTTTTACCTATAATCCTGCTTCAAGCCATAGTTCCAAAACTCTCCCAGCCTTCATTTTTTAGGGTGCCCTTGAGCATATGAGAGGCAACACATTATTTGAGTAACACTTTCCCATTCCCAAGCAACAACTAGAGTGGGCTGTCGTGTCTCTTCTTCAGTCTCCAGTTTCCATCTTAAATTTACCTCCTGCAACAAGGTATTGCAGTGGAACACAGCCAGCAGCAAGGCAGATATGGAAGGGTGAGTACTAGCTGAATGGTTGTGAAAGTGGGCAGCAGTTCCAGCAGCATCCAGCTCCCTCAACCTCTCTCCATGTTGATATGAGTTTTCAGAGGGGACACTGCAGAGCCCAGCAAGACAGAAGAGCCATTCAGTCCCCCTACATAGACATAACTGGACAGGTCTGTTGCTGTATTTCCAACCTCTTACCTCAACTGAAAAATGAAGCCACGCTGTCTGACCAAGGCTGAAGGAGCCTAACGAAGGAGTTACACTGCGTTGGCAAGGTCATGTTGTGGGTTACTCTGGACACCAGTGAATCCTTTGGCACAAGCAAGATGTATGGCCACAAAATGCCATTCTACAGAGAGAAAGCCCTGTAGCAGGCCTATGCATTCATTTTTTCCAGTTAGAACTAGATAAACAACAAAATCTGCCATTTAACCATGATCAGATTTTCCCATAGGCACAAGCAACAAAATAGAGCAAACATCTGGATGCGCCAGTATTTTCCAATGCAAACACTCTGAAATATGTCACAAATACACCTACCACATTTAACAGTGACACAAATCCATACAGATATACTCAATTACTTTGACATCACCTGAAACAAAGCTCTGGACCTAGAATTTTGAAGGATTGTTCTTCTTGTGGTGGGATGGGAGATTTGATGCACACATTAAGAATGCTGTCTTGACCTGATTCCAGTTGCACTATCTCAAAACACAATAGATAAAACTTTATGTAGGTTTGGGAGAGGGGGAAAAATGTTCAAGGAAAAAAATAGCCTAAGAAATAATTTCATTCCCCTCCACTTTTAGCACCAGCCTTCAAATGACAACAGAAAAAAACTGCAGAATACTGGAAGCTTACACACAAGGCATAAAACACTAATATTTCAATTTCTACAGGCTTCTACTGTTTGGCAGTATATACATAAAAAAGCAAGGGTATTTATAATAACAACTCCTTTTTTGCCATTTATCTCAATTCCAGCGCTTCAATTCTTTTCCTAGTAGTCAAGCACCTGAAAAATCAATACACATGCATGCAGCTTGATGATTCCAGCTCCATGCAGTAGGCCATGCAGAGACATTTAAGAGATTACATCCTCCAGCTAGAGAAGGCAACTGGTCACCACTTCATTCACTATAGCCATTACCCATTGTACAGCCTGTGATAAATGGTGCCATCTTTCTGTACCTCGAGAGGAAGGTGTTGGCTGCTGAGGGCTTCCACAGTTAGTCTCCACTTCAGCCTAGCTGCAGAAAGCTTGTCAGACCTACTGAAAGAAGTAACTTGAAAGCATGCCACTATACAGTATTCTTTTTGATAGCTCATTGGCTTTTAGCAGCATATCATGGATAAAATTCGTATTATATTAATCTATTTTCAGAATTCAGTTTCTCAAGTTATTAGATATCACTCAATATGGTTAATTTACCTACTTGTTCCACTTAGAGGATTTAACGCCTTTGGTGTAAGTTATCATTAATCCTGCAGCACTATTTACTACTTGTTGAAATCTAATGTATTTTTATTTGCTGTAATTATGAAGTCATTACTTGCATGCGGAAAGGCATGCAATCAATTAGAAACAATACACTTCTGCATAAATCATGACCTTGAGAAGCATGCCTTAGATGGTAACCCAGTAACATGCCATTTAAAAAAAAGTTCATTAGTCTGTGAATTAAAGCCTAACTCAGAAAAAACACAGATTCAAGGTGTTAAATGGTTACAAGTCAAGAAGTCAAAATATCTAAAGCAGTAAGCCTTAGGTATTCTGTGCAACGTATAATTTAGCCATGATAAGGAACAACCATTTTCAGATCTTCCTGGCCTTTGGTAAAGATCAGACTGAGAAGGCCAATGTATTTCAACCCTGTGACTGCACGCCATCAGCAAGCCCACACTTCCAAGTCAGCAGTAACATGCAGCCTCACTACAGAGGACCAAACCCAAGTGAACTGTTTCTCATCTTTACGGAGTAGGAAGATTAAGTTGTCTGGGGTTTTAGTGGACAAAGATAATTACTTCACCTCACACCTAGCAAGTACTGCAGCTGGCTAGTGAAGCAACAGTAAAACAGTCCTCAGACTGTCCCAGTTTTTCCCTGTATGTCTGACTTGTCCCTATGAAGTGGAGAACAGCACTTGGTGTTCAACTCTATGCTGAGGGCCACTACCTGAGGACAACCTAGCTCTGTTACTCTCCAAATGTGACTCTCTTGAAAAGCAAGTCAATCCCAAGGCAAGCCAATTAAAAGAAAGAATCAACTGCCACAATCATACAGGTGCCTGAACCATGCTGTGCTTCCCTTTTCTTCAGTGTTACAATAAAATGCCACATCTTTTCAGAAACCTCCGGGAGCGTTCTGAGGTCTGCCTGCTTGCTAATGGGCCATCTTAAGAATGAATGCAGCTAAATATATGTATTTTAGTAGCGAATGTTAATAATCTAATTACTGTGAATTATAGTTCAGGGCTAGATTCAAACTGGTTGAATCTACCATCTCCCCCATACAGACTCACCTCAGAATAAGCCACTCCAAATCAATATTTAAAAACAAAACCTTCAGCTGGGCAGCCTTTACAACCTGATTTACCCTCACTTGTCACTGTAAACAGCCTATTTTAATGCTGCAATTCAGTTTGTAGAAAATTAGCAAAGGCACATTAAAAAGCTCTTCTCACCAATATAAAATTTCCAATGAAAACTCAACTTTAAAAGTCTTAACACAAAGTCACAGAAACATTATTCTGTGTGTAAATTTTAAGCATCAGCAATAAAAATAATGGGTATCAAAGGAAGCATTTATAATTGCTGTTATTCTTCTCATCTGCTTTACATTAGATTGCCTCAGAAAGATAAAAGCATCCTCATCACCTCTCCTAAGGGAAAACAGAGCAATCATAGCTGCATACTAAGGCACCCAAGAACAAAAAAGGTCTCTATAAAGACAGGCTCATTTACACTAGAACTAAGCAATATACAAAACATTCATGTAAGCCTTCCTTCAAATTGAAGAGCTATCCACTCAGTCGTAACAGACAGCAGGCTGCAGGTGAAGAAGGAGATGGTGGGACCGACAGCCTACACCTTGACTGGGTGTAATTAGTCTCCCCGTTTATCTACAGTCAATGTGCCAAGGAAGAGCTGGAGGCAACTGTAGCTTCAGCAGCTCTCAGATCTGGCAAGTGTGTATTCCCACTCTGAGGCCCCTGTGCATCTTCTCCAGTACCAGTCAGCGACTGCTGAGTATGCCTAGATCAGACAAACTAGGCCATGAGCTCATTTGGAACCCCTGGATTTAACTTCTTCCCCACTCTCAGAGGACTAAGATCTACAGCTCCAGCTAACCCAAAGGACTACGCTTCTCTTTCAATCCATCTGTTTAAACAAGGCCTGCCAGGTTTGTTTTAATGCTGCCTTTTTTAATTCCCCTCTTTTTTGCCTGGAAGTCAAACACAACTGAAAAACAACTATAAAGCCAAAGCTGTAACACACCAGATCAAGCATTTGACAGAATCACAGAATGGCTGAGGCTGGAAGGGACCTCTGGAGATCATCTGGTCCAATCCCCCTGCTGAAGCAGGGCCACCTACAGTCAGCTGCCCAGGACCATGTCCAGAAGCTTTTGAATACCTTCAAGGATAAAAGATTCCACAACCTTCCTAGGAAACCCGTGCAGTGTTTGGTCACCCTTACAGAAAAAAAAAAAATAAAATATGATTCCTGATGTTCAGATGTGGAGCCTCCTGTGCCTGTTGCCTCTAGTCCTATCACTGGGCATCGCTGAAAAGAACCTGGCTCCATCTTCTTTACACACTTCTTTAAGTATGTATACATATCGATAAGGTCCCCCTCAAGCCTTCTCTTTTCAAGGCTGAACAGCTCTATTTAGCTCTGAGGCCTCCAGTGCAAGAAGGATGTGGACTTTTTGGAGCGAGTCCAGAGGAGGGCCACAAAGATGTTCCAAGGGCTGGAGCACCTGGGCCTATGAGTCAGGCTTGTTCAGCCTGAAGAAGGCGGCTCTGGGGAGACCTTCCAGTACCCAAGGGGGACCTTCAAGAAAGCTGGAGAGGGACTTTATAGTCGCCCCTTGTAGTGACAAGACAAGGGGGGAATGGCTTTAAACTGACAGAGGGTAGATTTAGGTTAGATATAAGGAAAAACTTTTCACTATGAGGGTGGTGAGACACTAGAACAGGTTGCCCAGAGAAGTTGTGGCTGCCTCATCCCTGAAGTAAGGCCAGACTGGATGGGTCTTTGAGTAATGGGGTCTAGTGAAAGGTGTCCCTGCCAGTGGCAGGGGGGTTGAAACTAGATGATCCTTAAGGACCCTTTCAACCCACACCATTCCATGATTCTACGAACAGTCCCTGCTCTCCTAGCCTTTCCTCATAAGAAATGCTTAGCCAGTGAAACACCACGTGTGAGAAGGGTCAGAGAAAAGTGATGTTGTGCTATCCTGTTTAATACATACTGTGGCATCAACATTTGACAATGAGGCACTGCAATACTGGGACAAGAGTAGAAACTTACAATACTGGCATAACCAGTGCCAGCTTGGAGGAACCAAACCACAAGGATGCAAAAATAAAATAAAATAAAAGAAGAGGAATACAGCATAAAAAAATCAGAAACAGCACTTTCCACTGAAGGAGTCTGTTAAAGATAAATGCTATTTACTCATCCGTACAGTTGTTTCCAGGATTTTCCAGAGTCACACTGAATACAGGTCTCCAGCATGCTAACTCTGGAAACGGTGGCTGGAGTACTCACAATAGCACAGAGCAGGGCTCACATCACCTGCAAACAAACCTTCGCTGCATTTTGCCTTCAGTTCAACACAACCAGTGCTGCATTTTAAAGTTATATAAAAATTGATTCACAAAGATTAGTAAGTAATTTTCTTTTTTTTTTCAATTTACTGAATGAGGAGGAATTTCACACAGCCTTCAATGCATATGTTCAATTACTTGAATATTAATGAAAGCCATCACAGGAGTTCTGTACCCAAGGACCTAGGAAAGTGGTTTTGTCTTCATACATTCACATGAAAAGGTAGTATCTTTGATGGAATATTGTTAAATATTGAATGCAGGAGTCCTTAATGTTTAAAACTTGTAACTTATTTAGATTTCATTTTTATTTAAAGGCTTATGATAATGTTAACAGTTCAAATAATGCAAACAGACCATCGTCTTGGGAGTTATTTTCCCTTCTGTTTTCCCATATACCCTTTAAGAAAGATACTCAAAAACAGACAAGTCATATGTAAATTTATTTTTCACTTTGGGATTGTACTAAATAATTACTAACAAAAATGTATTATTTAGCTCCAGGCTATCTCGCTGCATTAGAATTAAATGGCAACTATTTTGCTCTTTCAGTCGTGGCAAGAACCACTGGGCTGATGTCTGCATCATTTTGAATGCCATTACCGCAGTCTCTGGCTCTTCAGAAGGAGCAGGCAGATTTATTAACAACTTAATGAAAGTCTCACATTTCTTTGAGCCTAACACCACAGGAAATATATTTTTCATTCTACATAATAGTAATATACTCCTGGTTACCTAAAGCTATCCCTTTATTAAGAAGGCTGCGATGACACTGCCATTTCTCTGGGAAAATTCACTATCACATGCCATTTGAACACCAGTAGGCAACTGCATATTTACTGTGAAAGAAACGCCACAAAGCAGAATACTCTTTTGAGTGTTTGCCAGAAAGTCATGTGATGTGCCCAGATCTGGTTTTAAGGGCTGTGGAGTTTTTAATTCTGGTGGTGTTTGTTTTTTTTTTTTTCTGTAGAAATACCATGGAAAGAGTAACAACAGACAGCACAAGTCTGATTCCCAGCTGTTACGCTCTTTGGAAATATCAGAATCATCAGCACCCTGCAGCCCTACTGACAGGCAGAACAGGCTGAAGAAATACAAGGTCTGAACCAGAGAACTGTTTGTTTTTCATGGTTAGTAATACTGCAGTTAAAAGGAATGGGACTTGCCACACTGCAGGCACTACCAAATCACACTGGGAATATCCTCTCCTCGTTTTTCCTTCCAATGAGAAAGTCCCTGCACCCTCAGCCATTTGGGCAGAATCTTTCCACAATATCCTGCTCCATCTGTGAGTATTAGTGCCACAATCTGGCCATAAATTAGTAGTTTCTAAGGCTAATTGAGCATACATAAAGACACACACTCCCCTGCCTTATTATGCCATCCTCTTCTTTTTTATTAATGGCAGTACTTAAAATGGAAACATGTCAACAATGCATTCAAAACACATTGCAAACTAAATATTCATGAAGTCAAATAAATATTCCCAGAGGAATATCATCTTATGTATTCATAGCAAAGGGGGAGGGGGTTCACGTTCGGTGCTTGGCAATATACTTTTTCTGCAAGCAAAACACTGCTCAGCCAGCCCTTGAAGCAGCCTTGGCTCAGCCATAGTCTCTCTTTCTCTAGATTTGTCTTGACACACTGATCCCAAAAACCCCTTTGGCCTGTCATAAAACCAAAGCATCCAAACTTTGCTCTAACTTAAGAATGTAATCCCTCATGGATATTGTGCCAGAAAATAACCAAAGGTCATGAACATCATCTTAGCAAAGTCTTCTGCAGTTACAGAGCAGAACAAGATCAGGTTCCTTCTGGAAATGTCATTAGACTTTTGTGGAGGTAAAGTCAAGGAGCTCTTGACTAGGAAAACTGATGCTTTTCTATGTCTGCCCTATTCAACTTAGGAGGGTCATCTGACTAAAATAGAGACTGAAATACAAACACTCTCAGACTTTATGAATCTCAGTTCAAGGTAAAATTTGCACTCACCCTTCTATCTAGACATACTATCAAAAGGTGGGGAAAAAAATGAGGGTTGTTCAATGATCATCAAATATTAAAATGTACCCTTGTATTCTGCATGCCCACTCCCTAGAGAAGGCCTGCAAATAACATTTAACTTGAACTACTTCAAGCAGAGGCAGCTGAAGACTACCATTACTTCAGAATTCATGTTCCTACATTTTAAGATTACTTTTTCCCATCATCCACAGGCCAAATTCATATTGCCTTTTAGAAGGTGACATACAAAAAACAATATTTATCATTCAGTTCCCAGGCTTTTTACTATTTTGATAAACACATGGCCACCATGTGTTGGCTTTAAGTCAAACACTGTTTTAAAGAAAATTTTTGCTACTGCTGATATTAAATCTACTTGAAGCAGATGGGGATGCATCAATTCCCCTACTCATTATAGAAAGATGAACAAAGGGAACACATTCACAGATACTGTTGCCATCCTTATTACACCTTCAGCCTCCAACTACAAATGCCTTATTCTTATTTGAACCAACATTCAGCCAATTACCACTGCAAACATGGCCAGGCAATGGACAAGTGAACAGATAAGCCATCTAAGAGCTGAAGGCACAAAATTTTTTAAGTGGAAATTAAATATCGATTAAATAATAATTAAAATGCTGGTTTATGTTTTTAAAGTTGAACCAAAAAGCAATTAATGCAATAAAGTCCATTACATTCTTATTTTAACAAGTCTGACAGAGGTATGCAGTTTGGTCTGTCTTCAGTAGATGGCTCATCTGACTTTGGTTTCATTAATTTACACAACAACATAAATGGGAAGCATATGGACTTAATAGCTTAATTTCTAGTTTACTTCCCTGTCTGGATTTAAATACAGCCTTTGTGCCATAGCAGAGATATCCCTACAGATTTGTAACAGCAGAAAGCATTATTTATAAATAAAGCTGCATATCTGCAGCTAAATCTGACTTTTATTATTATTATGTTTACAAGGGCTCAAGTACATCTCCTCTTGCCATTCATTTTAATAGAGTCCAGGCTCCGTAACGCACTTTGAGCATCAGTAAATGAGCAAACATAGTGAAAATCTATGCATAACAAAAGCAGTGGCCAAGCATTGTCCAATTCTCACCAAGTGAAGAGAAAAAACAAGAGAGGAAGCAAGTTTTAATTTGATTAGGAGAGAGCATTTTACCATTAACAGAAAAAGGAAACACAGGATGGCCAGCAAAGGCTTCTCCTATGAAGAGAAACAGCCCCATTTCTCCAAGTATCAGTACCTGTCAACAGTGTGAAGAAAAAGCCCAACACCACTGGTGACAGTATTTCACATGTTGCCACCTTCTCAGTGACACCTGTCATGAAACAAAATTAAATACTAAAATTAAGATTCTCCACAGTCAGGATATGTAAAAACAACAACAACAAAAACAAAAACCCAACAACAAAAAAAAACCAGAAAAACAAACATCACACCTACAAAATGGAAATCCCACTGAATTCCCAAGAGTGAGAACAGAATTAATCAGCTGAGCAAGGGGGATATTGCTTTCCCACTTTCACTCTTGACTAGGTAAATGAGCTCTTGACTAGGAAAAGCAGCAGGCACAAGGGACACAAGTTCAAGTGCAGCCTGTAACAGCAAGTCCTGCAGCATCTGCTTCTGAGCTTTCTCTCTTCTCTCTGGTACTCTTGGAAAGGCTGCAGCTGCCACAGACTTAATGCTGCATCAAACTGGTAGTAGTAAGCAGATCCTCCCACCTCTCCACCTTAAAGATGGTTGTAACTTTGTCAAAAACCTTAAACATATTTCACATTGATTTTAAGTGATTAGTATATTCCTAATCAAATTGAGAAGCAAATTAGCCAATTGAATAACTGATTAGCTCCTTCTATGATGCAGAGTTAGATATTAATCAAACCTCATAGAAGATAAGCACCACCATCCTCACACTCAAACCAAGCACCTGCATGCCACAAGAGGAAAAGAAAATATTATAAAACCAATGAATTGTAGCTCTTTGATTAGTTCCAGGCACTTTTTTTTCTTATCTAATCAAGGTAATTATACAATAAATCCTTGAAAATATACGCTGTATTTAACAAAGGAGGCCTGACATTTGTGCTCAATAAAGACCCTTCCCTCACTGTTCCCCCAACTAGCTAACACCCTCTCTTCATTAAGATGACCTACTACTACAGAACTGCATTCCAAGAGCTGCCAACTGTTTTACTGGTATGACTGGCAGAGTCATACCAACTGAGTGTCTTCAACAGATGACAGAAGATGGTTCATAAGGTTTTTGCTGGCTTAAAACACACACTGAAAAAAATAGAAAAGAAAAAAAGCATCTGATGGTGTCAAGACAAATTCTTGGTAGAAATCAGCAAGAGGACAGCTTTCAGCTGATTAGCTATGCTCTCATAATTAAAGAGTCATCACAGCCACTGGGAATTACCTGAAGCTGGTTTACGAGCTAGATACATCAATAACAAACTTAAAATACACTGTACCCAGAGTGATCCCATTACAAGGCTAGACTGTGTACGCTCAAGCGTTTTGGGGGTTGTTGGCTTGTTTTTTGGTTTGTTTTTTTAAAATTTAAACTTGAGAAATCAGTATCTGTCTACATTAAACCTTTGTATTTCTGCAGTACAGTTAGAAAACTGTAAGAGAAGAATTTGACATTTTGGTTCGTAAATGCTTCCAAGTGAGCATACTTTAATAGTTTCCTGCTTGTCATATGATTTTTCAAACAAACTGTAGTTAACTTTAGCCATGCTATAAATTCCAAGGTATAAGTTCTCAGATAAGAATTAAAATTTGTAATTAATTCTTCTCTGCCTACAACCAGCAAATATATTTCAACCAACTTTATCATCCCCTGCATCAGCTATTGGATAAAACACATTCACTCATTAGCCATTAGCAACTGTTGTATCTCTCCTGCCAAAGAGATCCAAAGGAGTCCATTTAGGTCCAACTTAATGAGCAGAGCTACTCAAGAAAACAAATGCTTCCTCAAACTTGCCCTTCAGTTACCACCAATATCACAATCTATGCCATTACACCATTTTCTTTTCCAATTTCTCTATTCTTTCCTCTTTATGCTAGGAAAGCCCACACCCATTAAAATGTGATCACCCATCAATTTTCCCATACCGTCATATGCACATTTGTTTCTGAAGGGCTCAAAGCATTACTGTGAGACTCTTTATAAAATGCATCTTAACTAGACTCTATTAAATTGGGTGGTACATTCCTTTCCATCTTGGGGAGGAGGGAGAGAAGAAAGGCAGGGGAAGCAGGAAGTGTTCACCTAGTACCATAACAAAAAATCACCACATTTGTATTCAGTTGTTACAATAACATCCATAATTGATCACAAATCTGTTGTCCTGCAAATGATATAATATGCAGGGTTCCAAATTATGCTTCATATAGAATTTTATGCATAAGTGATATGAAAAATTTCAGTCAAAATCACCATCAAATTATCAGAACACTAAACTTCTACATTGTCTTGTGTGTTTTTCTAGGCACCAAATTATTACATTTTGCTTTTGAAAGAGAAACATGCATTTGGAAGCTGAGAGATAGAAAAAAGCCAGTGCCATCTAAATGGTGTTTTATCAGTTTTTAAACATATGCTAGCTATACAGCCTCAGTGGTGACTCAAGGAAAAGAATCCACAATTTTCAGTATCAAAATACAGAAGTCTTTATTACTAGGACAGAATAAATAGATCATCTTTAGTGAAGAACAAGAATGCATACTTGTAATTAATAGATTTGTCACAGAAAATACACTACTAGATTGGAATACAAATCTGGAACTCTTCAAACACAGTTGTCAGAACTATTGCTGTGGTATATAATGAGGCTGTAACAGTTTTTGCATTATGAAATTTGCCTGGGTTTTATTAGTTTTAGTTTCATTCCTAAAGCAAATTGCTGTGGAAGTGCTGAACATAACAATTCTGAAGCAAGCTGGAACAGTTGGTGAGATATTGAAACTCAGATTGACTGGAGGCCTTAAAAAAGTTCACGGGAAGCAACAAATGCAAGATTTCTCCACTGTCTTTGTGCTATTACACAACACTCAAATAGAATTTCAGTATCTGCACTCATAAAACACAAGGACATCTCCAGTTAGCGCTGCAGAGTGGAAAATATGTTGCACTCTCTAAAAGGGTCCACAGCAGGTTACACACTTACTGATACTTCCCCAAACACTTAAGTACTTGGCCGGGCTTTGATGCAGTACCTCCCAGATGTCATGTTAAGAACTGTGAACTTCAGCATCCTTAAAACAGCTGCCCTGCTGTGTAAAGCAGCCCAAATGTGGTTCCCATTCAAAACTGTGTCTTTTTCTGCATTTGAACAGGCTTCAGTGTATTATATAGCCTGCACTGTGTAGAGATGAAGGATGCACAAGGAACGCATGATAACTGGTGTCTCACTGGGGCTCTCAAGAAAACAAGTTTCCCACCTCAGGAGGCTACTCCTTAGAGAAGATCTTAAATAAATACGCCTCAAAATTATTTCACAGCTGTGTAAATACCTTAACTCTATGAACAAATGGAAAGACCAGAGCAGACATACAAGAGTAAAGCCTTGGTATCCAACTGTGCTATAAAAAGAAGGCTTTTGCTGTAATCTCCCCCTAGTTTTTGGAGTTCAAACAATTACTACTACGCATTTAAAAGTCTTTCAGGAGCCTTGCTCAATGTTATTTTAAGCTACTGTGAGAACATTTCAACAGGAGAATAGAAGACAATTAGCGTGCCTCCGGATAGCAATTTTAACTTTTTAGAGCTTCTGTCTAGCAATCTTGAACACCACATTTAAGGTACAATTTTCCCCCCACTCCCTCTATGCCAGTGGATAAAGCAGCACACCTGTGGGGAGGAGATGCTGCTTCCTACCGCTTCATTTTTCAACTCTAATAAACAAAAATTGTTAAACTTACAGCAGTTCCGACAGCCAGTCTGGAAACCTGCTGAAGCTTACAAGAAGCAACCCTAAGAGCACCAGGGTATATTTAGTCATCCACACAACCTCAGATCATCTTCCAAAATACTTAACAAAGAGTTGCAGGTGACACTAGGGAAAAAAACCAAAACTCATTAAAACATCATTAACTCTTTGCACAAGAGGAACAACGGGAACCACATTTTCCTGCCTTCCGAAATCCCCTTCATTCAAAGAAACACAAGAAGGTGTCATTCCCATAACCATTCTCTTGTTACTCTGCGACCTGGATTTTGCTTTGCTACACCATCCTCACTACTCTGCTGCCTTTTTATTCATTAATTTCTTTATTTCCTAGAAAAACAGAGCTAGGCTTCTAACCCCTATGCTTGGACGTAAAACCAGTGCAATGCGGGGTAACTCAGTCTTCAGAGTATTGGGACAGCCTGCAATATGGTATTGATTGGTTGGCTTCACGAGCGAAGATTTGGGAAGGGCTTTAACCACACTTACTACAAGCACGATGACGAAGGGCACATGGGATATGCAAATCTGGTTGGAAAAGGGTGCTCAGGCATCAGGGAGTGTCCGACCAGGACTGTCATCTCCTGGGTATTCTCGTGCTACCCATGCGCTGGTCCACCTGCGTGCAAGGCTGGATCTGCAGCTTCCCATGCACCTTGCCACCTACCATTTCAACCCTCACCTGTCCATTCAGACAAATGAGAGTAAGCCCTTCCAGCCTGCGCAGTGGATTTTTAGGTGAGGCAACACGGTATAAACTGCTTCAGGCATTACAGTACCTTATGAAGTCTAACACCTACAGAAAACAATGTAAATCTCAGCACTATTGACTTTTAAGTATTGATCATTTCTGCAGAAACATCCAGCTAATAGACTTACCCTAACACAATCTGTTTCCAAAACTTCCTGTGTGCCAGAAACTCCCACTGTTTTCTACCAAAAGCTCCAAGTTTACTCCTGTTAGTATCTAGGATGCATTCGGGTATTACCAACAGAAAAACCGTCAACAACTCGAAGCCTGAAAATGAGCAGCGAACCTGAAATAGGATTCAATATCAAAATAGGTAACGGTATAAATGCCTAGCTTTATTCTCATTTTGCTTGTTTAATTAAAAGTCTACAATTTAAAACAAATAAACTTCTGCAACAGAATTTCCACTCTGCAAACATCATGCTGCACACCCACATTTTATCGTATACCTTGGATCCACATCACTCACTCACCTTCACAAAATTTCAGGTACACCAAGACAACTGAAATACCAAATTACCAAAACATTTCATTTTTAATATAATTTAACAAGAAAATTAATAGCTGGATAGAAGAGAAAGATCCACTTGGAGACTCTACTGAGTCAAAGGTTGCATACTCACCTCAACGACTATCTGCTCTTACTGGTGTGACTGCCAGCATACCAAGTGCATCTGCACAGGCAGTAACTGCCCTGAACAGCCTCACCCGGAATCTCCACCTACCCCCATCCCAGACACACCTTCGCCAGCATGAAGAGAAGCCTGGCAAGTGAGATTCTCAAATACAAAAGAACATCTGAGAACAAACATAAATCCTTCCACAGTTTCTGCAGCCACGATGTTTTTTTTTCCGCCCTTAATTATCTGCGCAAGCAGAGTTTCCAAGGAAAAATATTTCTTCTAAAGCATACTACTTGCGAGTGCAAGATATAGAATTAATCATATTCAGATATTAGCACTTTATTTACATGCACCTACAACATATCTTTTCCTCTAGGTACAGATACACGTGTTTAGGTGCATCAGGATTCCAAAATGCAGACCCTAGGTAATACTGAAGAATATGGATACATCAGGATCACTGTACTGGGAAAAGTCTAGTTAATTTCAAACTCATATATTTACTGTCAGAATATCACAAAAACCTCTAATGCAAGTGACATTTTATATTAGGAAAAATACATAATAGGGTAGGTGTCCAGTATTTGAAAGAGGTTTTCTAAATAGCTCTTGCTCGTTTTTCATCCCACCTAGACCAATAACATGCCTACGTGCTGAGACAGAAAGAAAAGTCAATGGGTAAGGGAATGCTCCTAATTGCTGTTTTATTCCCTACCAGAAGGACTAAGTATTGATTCATAAATGTTTCCAGAAAAAAAAAAAATTAAAAGCTTGAAGGCCATATGTTATCACAGCTACACTACGGAACAGAAGTATGGCTGTATTTGTGTGTTTACAGGAGTAACAAGCAGACTCCACACCTAATTAAGGTTTTACTGGTATTTTCTCATACTATATAATCTGTCTAAGGATACACCACCTACGCCTCCCAACAGAAGTTATAATAGAACTTCTCTTGTCCATATATCCTTGTTTATCACCAGCATAATCATACATATATGCATCTACCAGTTTCTGGCACTGAAAAAACTTCAAATTCTGTCTTAAGTGTCACTCAGCTTGAAACTACAATGTTCATGACAGAGAAAGCTCAAGTAGTCTCTCCATGTGATAAGCTGTCATCCCAAAGCCCAGTGGGCTGAGAGAAAAGACAGTGAGGCAAAGGAAAGGCCCAACTGACTTCAGCTGGAGAATAAACTCTAACTCCTGTCCAACTACCAGCTTCATTTCAGGTTTGAATCTGATCATTTATCAATGGGCTTCAATAATGCTAAAAGGAAAACATAACTGGCACACAATAAAATTAATTGTATCTACTTAAAAATAAATCATAAAGAATCCTCAGTCCTTTTTATTGTATTAAACGGAAAAAAAACAAAAATCAAACAAAAAACCCCCACAAACAACCAAAACAGAACAAAAAATAGATGACACTGAAAGACAGAGTTGGCATCAGTCTGTCCATTCAGTGGAAATGGAACTGCTGTGAATTATGAAAATTCTGACTCCATCACAAGTTCTGCAATATTTAATATTAACTTAAAGTATGATTTTCATCATGTTTTCTGAAGATCACTGGAATCTGCAGCTTTTGGGTAACTTAAAGATTCTCAGGTTACCTCGTTATGATTACAGGGGTAGTCTTGTTCACAAAGCCTGAAGTTTGAATTGAACAGCAAAGCTCTCACTTCATATTAACCAAGAAAACGGCTAGGTTTTATAGTTTATCTGCTTCACAACATGTTACTGAAATTTGGTTATTTTCAAGTTAATGAGTGCAATAAAGTTTATTAAGATGTTATTAACTGTAAAAAGCATTTGAGAATGAAAGACATTACTACTTTCTTCTTCCCCAGGTAATTGTCATGCCCAAGTTTCACGGATGCATTCACTCAACCTGACAAGTGACAGTACTGCCAAAACCTTCTGGCAGAGTAAGCCCCAAAACACTAACACATACTGAGTAGCAGAGGACGTCCGTGTGCCCACTGGCAGAAATGCACACAGGGCATCTCATCCAGAAGCAAAAGCCTGCAGGCCACAGCAGCAGAAACAGCTATGTGACAGCCTCAGAGGGCTGCAACTTCCCAATGGTTTCAGCAAGCATCTGCCTGGAAACCCACAGTGCAGCCTCACTATACTGCTGCAGGCCGCCAGTAAAACCGGTCTGAGACAAGAAAGACATGACGAGAACAAAACACAGAAGAGAATGTAGAAAGTGCTCTGAACTCTTCGTATTAAAAAAAAAATAAAGTTGGGAAAAACATTCACTGTTCCAAGAGAAAATGAGAAGATGAAATAATCAGTTATGATAAACGAAACAGCATGAGGCAAAACGTCTTTATGCGTTTGAAATATCATGGGATGTGGTGAGATCAGAGTAGTACTGTGGGAAGAGAAAATAAGCAGTGACCTTCATGCCTCACACTTTCAGCGGGCCACATGTCACAGAGAAGTAACGCCCTGTGTACCTGTATGTGAGTATCTGGCTCTCAGGTACCTAGAGTCGAAATTTGACTATATGTAGTTTTCTCTGTCCCTGAACATAAAACACATGTTCTTCTCTTCTCTGGTCCACAGTAGTGGCACAGGGACATTAGCAATCTTAATAGTTGTCCATCTTGCACATCATTTCAAAATAACTGTTAAAACTTGCAAGTGTTTTATAAGAAAGTCCCTGATTTAATAACCCAAATAAAACCTGGCTATTAATTCAAAGCCACGTTAAATGAGTAAGTGTAATTAGTCTAAGCTGTGACAATGGACCTGAGTGCTTTTTTAAATGTTTCCATTTTTATGCTTTCCTCAAATGCTAACAAAATGCAAATAGGGAATAAGAGTACAACAGAACATTACACAACAATGGAACTGTGAGCAGCACAAGTTGCCCCGATAGCTGACTTGGAAAATATTTCAAGAGAGGTGAGCAAGTACTGCATTACTTTCAGCTTTTTCTCTTTAGCACTCATTTAAAGCCCATTATACAATGGGAATTTTTATTTTGACTTCAGTGATCTGATCTGTTCGCTTTTCACTGTTCAGTCACATGCAGTTAAAAGGCTACAGAGATCATCTAACTTGACTTGAGTGCCAACAAGTCATCTTTGCTTAATTTTCTGTGATCAATCAATCAATCAATCAATCAAACCGATTTTCTAATCATCTATTAATTCTACTGTCATAGAGCTATTTGGTCTACATTATTTGCTTTACGGTAGTATTTTTTCAGGCCAGCGGTAAACAGTACTAATTTACAAACGTAACAAAGAAAACCTTTGCTCACAAAGAGGTAATGAAAGCACCAATTTCTGAGGCACGAAAAATGACTTGGCCTTTAATTGTAAGTTCCATGGGCCTTGAAGTTGTCCCAACGGACTAGGTTATCTTCACTTTGTTAACCAACTGCCAAGGAATACACATGGAAAATCTTCCTGTGGGTGTTTGAGTGCATCCTTAGTCACTGCAGAACTAACTGAATTTCAAAACAAATCCATGTCCAAATGTCCAGTTTCCATGAAATGCTTTTATGAAGGATGTGGAATTTTAATAAATTTAAATCCAGCTATGTTGAACAGAGAGGCACTGTCACTGAACTAACCCTTTTCCAGTGCATTTACTGACTCAAATATAGTTGAGTTGCTTGACCTTGCTGGGGAAGGTGAATAAATAACAAATATAAATGGAAGGACAGTTGTAAAGAATGACATGCTATGCTGTCTATGGACACTCTATCTCAAGCATGATTATTTTCTAGTTCATTTAATCTAAATGTGATGACTAGCAACAGACCATCAAAACTATCTACCTTTTATTGCAATGAAAAAGTGAATATGAGGCCATAAGATTTAAGTCCTTCTCTCTAAATAACAGTAATTCAAACTGTACCACCTATTAGACTGGCATGTAGGAAAAGTGGATAAACAAATACTTTTATGAAAAGGTTTTCCCATCTCCCAAATCAGATATGAAGCAAAAACCAACAGTTTTCCATATAAGAAAAATAGCAAGCACAAAATAATATGTCATTGTAAAGCAGAGGAAAAAAATAATATGCTGAACAAAGACAGCATTAATAACCCTATATTAAATTGCAAAGTCACTGGAAATAGATTTTTTGGTCTTGCATTCTATCCAAATACAATAGCTCTGGCAGATTAAATCACAGAATCATAGAATCATAGAAGTTTCCAAACTTAGTTATCAGCTAAAAGCAGATACACAAATTTATCACTTAAATCGTTTCTACTTCTTACCAAGGATGCAAGAAAATTTGCAACTTTCCATCTAAATTACACATATTTCTGTTTGAGACTAAATTTGCTGATCAACTTACACCATTAATCAGATCTGTATTATGCACAAATTGCACAGTGTATATGCATATAGGATGTGTGTTTGCAGGCCAAAACATTTAATTTCTATACCTGAAAAGTGTATGAACTTAAAGGTATTCAAAACTATTTCTGAATTATTTGTAGCTCAAACATAATGTTTTAAAAAAAGGTATAATTAGTTTTATGGCTCTCTTAGAACTTCTAATATTTATTTGCTAAAAATACTTGTAATTGCTACTGCCGCTTACAATCTACTCTATGGATGAACTTGCATTACTAGGAAAGCAAGCCTAGACATTTAAGAATTTGAACTAAAACCTCTCAAATCTCTGCAGCATTTCCAAAAGTACATCATATTTGCCTGTCTCTTTCTCCTTCTGTGATGGTAGTTACCTACTACATCTTTAGTTTTTGCTTTGGTAGTACAAGAAAATACATTCTAACCATAACCATGAAAACAGGAGCTTTTTTTTTTTTCCCAAAAAACCTATACACAGCTTAAATGCACAGCACTTGAAAACAAATATTAATACACAATATAGAAAGTTCAGCAACCTTTAGTGAATCTTCACAGACATATTTTAGTATATTCTCTCTTTCCCTTTGAAAATTAACTTGCCCAAATTTTAATCTCCACAAGTGTCTTCTTGAGGCTTCAGGTAAAAACATCATATGCAGAGAGGAATGAATAGGTCTGTCTTTGAAATCTATTAAAACAGAGCTGTAGTTCATTTAATTGAGTTTAGAAATTGGAGACACCCTGGAGTATTGGTTTTGAAAAAAACCCCACTGTCTACCACAATAACTATAAAATATATTCCAAGTCATGTATAAGTTCTTTGATCTTCATTTTAGTATAATGATAATTAGTAATGTTAGCATAAAACTTTTGGGTTTGGTTTTTTTTTCAAGGCAGAGAAAAAAACCTGCCACATTGAAATGTCAGATGAGGAAGAGGTTACTTAAAACACTTTATCACAGAATTCAAATGTAATTCAGTTTTGGAAAGCATACAGAAGTCTCAAAGATTAATAATAGGAGGTTAAGTGCAGCATTTTTCACCCAAAATTACATGTCAGCCACTACAGCAAACAATATTGGTACATAAAGTCCACTGTAATAGAGCATTAAACAGTCAGATACAAAATTCAACTAATGCAGACATTAAAATTATTATTTTAATGACATTTTGTTCTGCATGCAGACTAACAAATATCAGCACCCTATTCCTAAATCCCTAAGAGTAATTAGTTCTCTAGTCACTGCTTTCCTATACTTTAATGCACTCACTTGAATGGTATCACAGAAATCAGTGGGCCTTTCCTCCATCTTGGTTTTGGTAAGCCATCAGGTCCAGAGTGTATCCTGGAGATCTGGGCAGAAACACTGCTCCAGAATCAGTCATTTTTGAAGTGAAAAGTAGAAACATGAATTATCTGGACCTTTTCAAGGTTAAAACTTTGTTTTTTCTCCCACATTTAATAAAAGAACAAAAATATCTTTTGCTTATGCCTGTTTCTCTCTACTGCAGAGGAAGCCTAGTTGATTAGTTTGACCCCCATGATGAAGTTTCAAGTGCCTCAAGGGTGAATGAAATTAATCTCTCCCCAGCTCATCTGTCTTTACAACCTTCAAAAACCTTTACAACCACCAACTACTGACCAGGTGAGACAAGGACAAGCAAGAAGAGTGCGTTAAGAACAGCTGAAGTAGCATTTGCAGAGATGATACTACCTTTCTCTTACATCAGCAGAAACAGAGATATTGAAGGAAACAAAAGCCTTTTGACCAGACTTGAAAAACAGCGGAACATCAAGGTAAGTAAAACTCTGGAAACACTTGGCTTATATAATTAGCTGGGTTCCAGAGCAATTAGGCAAACATTAGAAAATGGGAGCTAGACTCTTACTGAGCAGGAAAAAACTTTTAGCAGAGCTAGAAGCAATTAACTCGTAATACATTACCCAAGCATGAGAAATAAATACTTCGCACCTAGAGAACAGCTGGGAGTTAGGAAGCGTTACTTGGGAAAAACGAGAATCTGCCATAACACCAGTGTCGCTGTTACACTTCGTACCTAATGAAATTTTACTTTTAGCACTGATGTTCATTTTTAATGGTGGTTCGGTTTTTGGTTTTGGTTTTTTTTGCAGTTTATCTTGAAGATCAAGACAATGACATCAGGATTTTTTTTTTTTTTTTTTTGAGAAAATGTTGATTTTCTTAGTTATTTTGTCCACTACTTATAGCCTGTGCAAGTTTATTCTGGTATAGTGCTAGCTCTATTTGATTTTGCCCACTCCAACAGCACTCCATGTACTGGATAAAACATACCAGCTGCTGAAATTTGCACATATCTAATTGTCAAAAAACAATCAGTCCATGCCAGACTGCAGATACAAAGATATATTATGGCTGTTAGTCCAAAGAGAGTCTTCATCTTATGATGAGTTTGTACATGTTAGGGAACAGGACACTGACTGAAGACTGATGGAAATAAAAGTGAGGGAAAGTAAAGAAAGGAAGTTGGGAAACTTCTCAGAAGAAACCATCTGTCTTTGTAGAAGTCAAAGATGCCTATGATATATTGTACATGCAATACAGAATGTAACAATAGCTAGGGAAAAACAAACAAACAAAAAAACCCACTACAACAACAAACCCACACCAAAAAACAACTACTCATACTTGGTTGCTTCTTTCTTGTAACCAAAGTACATACACTGGTCAAGTTACTCTTTTGAAGGAAGAGTCTTTGTTGGCTGAGGACCACCCTTAGACTGACAAGTGTTATTCCTCCTCAGATCACATACATATAAATCTGAGAGCCTTCGCTTTCTAATGGCTTGAATACATGTACTAAAATAAATCAGAAAATGCAGCTGATATAAAAGCCCTCAAAGCTAAATCCAAAAGCTACCACCATATTCTGTGGAAATTGTGCTGCATGCAGCCAGAACAAGTTTGATAGCATGTCACATAAAACAGGATGGGTAAGTGACAATTGCCATCTATTTATATATATCAAAAATACTGGATGTCAAGCATCCATCACAGACAACAAAAATATTCGGAGCTTGGCTTTTTTCACTCTCTCTAAATAGCAATTGCAATTTCAGTACCATTTCATTCAGAAAGAAAGCAATTTAGAAATAGTAGTAAAACAGAAAAAGAGAACTATTGTACATTAATACTATTATTTAGATTTTGGGAATTTTCAATTAGCACTATAAAGGCCTCCAGGTCAATTAGTGTAGAAAATATTACAAATATGAAAGAGATTTCTCTTTTTAAAGTATCACCTCTGGATATATACTACTCCAGTAATAGATACGAGTGTTTTGGCATTATTTATAATTATTTTCATGAAGATGACCCTAGTGTTTCATTGATGAAAAACTCGGGGTAAAACACGCAGTTAACCTCCTAACCTCAATAAAGCAGATGTCTTGCCAAGTCACAGATTCTCCAAAACATTTAAGTACTATGCAATGTCCAATATCACACATACACATCACATCTGAAACCAAACTCAACAACACTACAGATGAGTTACAAGGCAGAAAAAATTGTATCATCTAAGCTCTTCACAGAATTCAGAACAAGTAGCACACTCACCACCACTCCCCACACACACAAGAATCTTACCTCAGAAATTCATTGCTTCAGCATTTCTGACTAAACTGTTCTCATATTTATCAAATCAAGACGTGTGGTGGTATTTATTGCATGGAAGATACAAGACAGGCTGTGCACCTACAGTCTTTCTGGACAGTTTCATGTCTAATGGCCTCTTCTTGTGACTGACAGCTCTGATAGGCTCAGCTGAAGGGTGATTTTAATGAAACCCCATTTTCCAAAGGGAGACTATTATGCTAGAATTATTTTTGTCCTAATCATAACTTTCGGCACAAAATGATCTCTCCTTTTCCCCTCCATCCTCAATGTAATTCTAAATTGAAATACCAAACTCTTTTTTACACAATTTGGTCTACTGACTTGCAGTCAGCTTTGCAAAAGGATACTTTCTTCAGCTTATGTAAAGCCTGAATGCTATCTCATTTTGAGTAAAACAGGTCTTGGACAATTTATATAATAAACTGCTCTGTTCAGATGAATAGGATATGTCTGCTAGAAAAGCTGCAGTCTAGAAGCATTCAACTCAATATGTGGGATCCAAAAAAGACATTCAAATCCCAGTAAATCCCAGTTTTTCTCCTTAAAGTGAAGATAAATTTTAGAATACAACCACTTAGAAAACAAACTCAAAGAGCTTTTTAAGCATGCGGGAAGTGTTAACCAAGGCTCCACTTCTCAGCCTTCAGACCCCAACTTGAACCAACACTACTGGGCTCACACAAGATGAACTATAAATCCCAGCATCAGTCAGTTGAGTCCTGAGCTCTTTAGAAGACACAGCTGGAATACATCTGTCAAGATTTAGGTGGGACACTAAGGAAGACCTGTGTGTCTTGACTCAGCAAACCGGACATGTACCCTTGCTGAAATGCCAGATCACAGAGACCAGGAGATGACCATCAGCTGCTGGAGGTATGAGCATACAGGTAAGACAGTGCCTGCTCCCAGGCACTGAGGCTTTCTGTTGCTTCCGCTCACTGAAAAATCATTCCATCCAAATGAGCTAAATGACTATTTCAGCAGCATGGCAAACAACATATTAAAAGGCAGCAAATGAGGAATAAGGGCATGAAGCATTCTGCAGCTTAAGGTAAATGAGTATGCTGCTTACCTCTAAAAAGTAATCTTGAAGGAGTCCATGAGGAAATACAGCTGTCTTTTCTTAGTTAAGGTGAAAGATGACTCTGATGTTAATGAAACATAAGGACTAAGACAGAAAACCAAGAATTAAGAAATGATTCTTTACAAAGTCTTGTTTCTTTATGTGCTATTCATTGAACAGTCCTTCCTTGAAGGTAACCGTTTCTTCCAAAAGCTAACCTAATTCAGTACTGCAGGTTCAAGTCTGTCTGCACTGGTTTTTGTAGAGTAAAACTTGAAAACAAGATTAGGAAAATCTGCACTACGGCTGTGTACCGGGCACCCGGGGCAGGGTTTGGTAACAGGGGGCTGCAGCAGTGCTCTGTGTGGAGGGTAGCTCTGAGCTGGTGACATCCAGTTCCAGACAGCTCCGAAACCAGCATAAACAGCCCGTTGTGCCCAAAACGCTATGCAGATTTATGAGAGGTTTAAGAGAACCAGTAGAAGCCACGAGGGATGAGAGACATGGCACTGTAAATGCAAGTGGAGATTTGGCCTGGGCAGGAGATACTCCATGCCAAAGGGAGATTCCCTGAGGAACTGCAGTTGTGGCGAAGCCATGTCAGGGCAGGGACACACCAAGCGGGACTTCGGCTTGTGCATGCCCCTCTAGAGCAAGGACATTAAAAAAGAGAATGGCAGAGAAAAAAGTAAAACAGAGAAGGGCAGAAATATACCATTATGGTATGTGACCCTACCTCCCACACTTCATCTCACCAAAAGATCTAGGGAATACTGAACCTAACCTGCAGTGAAAATAAGGGAAGCTGAGACTAGGAAGGGTTAAGGATACGTGTCTGGATTAAGCTGAGCCAGGGGAATGGGAAGGAAAGGAGCTGATTTGTTTAACTGTTTGTTTCTTTTTATTCCCCCTTCAACACCCAAATCCATGATCAGAAGTTTATGTTAACTGGAACAAAAATAAATTTAACAAAGATTCCCAAGAAAGTCTAGGTCTTAACATACTGCAATACCAAGGTGAAAGTGATTTAGGCTTCATACTATGCAGAAAAACAGTAGGTATTGGCCTTTTTGTCTCAGTACTTGTACAGACCATCATCGGTATAATTATAGCAATGGTGTATTCAATAGCTTGGGGAAATACAAACAGATTGCAGTAACATCCCGTTAGGTTATCTTTCAGCATATGTCTGAGCTAAACAGACTTGAAAGTTCATCAAAATAGATTTCTCCAGACTGACCAGATTTAGGTCCATATCGTTACCCTACTTAGGAAGCACTGACACTGTAATTACTTCAGGCACCCATCTGGCACAAATCACAACATTAGTTCATTTCAGATGTTCTCAAGTATTAACTTTGTTTTCCTCTCAGTTAGGCTGTGTCACGAACATGCAAATCACGTCATGAACAACAGGAAAGCAAAACGCAGTGATTTCTACCTCGTGATCCTGAAAAACAATGGCAGTTGCTAATGTTCAATTTATTTTAGGGTTCACATTTTAAATGACAACAAAATGAATCTGTAATTCTTTGGTTTCTCTTCAGTGAGCTCACTGTAGCTCATAGGTGTTTCATATTTACTGGTAATAACTGATGCACTCCTTGGTAGATGCCAAATACTGACAGAATAAAGTCCAGAAGATCAAAGTTCTTAGTTTCCTAAATAGACCACACAATCTAAAATAGGGTAGTGCATTTACCTTTTTTTTTTCTCCCGAAGGAGATTATTGTATTCTTTAATTATTAGTTCGAAATATTAAGGAAAAAGAAAACAATTCTTTCATTATGGACTCTGCAAGGAAAAAAAAACTTTCTTGAATTCGAAATTCCAGTCACACTGGTCTTGATCAGACATACAAATCATCTTCATTCATTACCTGAAGGATTATAACTAATGAAGTCAGCTATAATGCACAAAAATGCAAGGTTAAAATTTCAAATTATTTTTCTCTGAATTTTATCTGATTTTTATTCAAAGGTGCCAATTTTCTGACAACTCCTGACCATAAAACCATGCACTTTTCTCTAAAAAGCAGACAGTTGCACATGTTCATGTAAAATTTAGAAGGATAATTTTACTGAAAAGTTACATACATACATATACATATCTCATATATTACAAAAAATGCAAAAGGAGTGTAAGTAAATTGTGTTAAGCATTCGGTGAAACAGGTTATACATCAGGTATTTGTAAAATTTTCCTTACAAGATAGATTTCTTCAAAATCTGCAGACTACTGTTTACCAGCTTACCAAAGTACATCCCAATATTCACCACTATTAAGCAGTCAATTAATTTATGTTCATCACTGTTATGCAGTTGCATTGTGTTTCATAAGCTAGGAAATGATTATGAGAATAGCAATGAAAAGTTTTCCTAGACCAACTTCATCAGTCACCAACACTTTGAGGCTTGGTCAGCTAGAAAGGGTTCGTTGGTTAAATTAACATTCTCCATCTGTGACTGTGGTAACACAAAACAAAATCTCATTGGGAAAATGCCTTCATTTGAAACTATTTTCAGTGCTATACCATTAACAAGAGAGTTGTTTCTTAACTTTGTGGTCATTACCATCTGGAAATTCACCACTTCAGTTCCTATTGATATGCAGCCAACTAGTTTTGTTCTGATACATCAATTCACATAGCTGATCTCATGGAAACAACCACCAACTGCTTGAGATTTTCAGTTTTGTTTGAGCACTAACAGCATTTGTTAGCCTTCTCCATGAATTTCTGAGGCTAACGAGAGAAATGAGGTCTTAGTCTTCCCCAGGGCACTCCATAGCCTGGCTAAATACCATGTATTAACATGGAGGAAGGCAGCAGTGAGATTATTTAGCCAGGCTCTTGGGAAACTCAGCTACGCTTACTCCAGTGAAAGAGAACTAGGTACTTGTAAAACTGAAAGTAAACTGGGGGTGACAAGGCTGGATGCTTGGAAGCAACAGCTGTTTGTGTCATGTATGTCTGCTGTGTTTTGCTGCAATCTGTGCAATTATATCTGAGATCCCCTTTAACAGATCGGGGGGGCGGGGAGGGGAGGGCAAAGCTAAAGAGCTTTTATAGATGCTACTAACAATGAAGAAGGGTGTTTCTAAAAGGTAGTGCAGATGGTAAGTGAATCTGGGTCAGAGTTGCATCATCCGTTCCCAGTTGGAGTCTAGAGGGTAGATGGCAGGAAAAATGATTCCTTACTGTACAAAAGAAAATTCATGTTTTGTCTTTACATAAACACGTTATTAGGAATTCATGTCACTAGGAGGAATCTGCATTTCAGAAATTATTTCACCATGTTTTTCACCATAAAAAATAAGTTTATTAACTGGATATAAACAACAAAATATAAAACTGCAATACAGCTGTAACAGAACATGCCTGGAGTTCTGACTGCTCATAAGTTAGGGTCAATAGGTTATAAATCATGAAGGCAAAGTCTACCTTTCCTATGTGGTAAAATGCTGCAAAACAGATGTGATCATTCCATGGTCTCTAATTGGCCTCCTGTTCTCATCATAGTACATAGTGCTTGGTTGTCTTGGGATGTTCATCATCAACAATACAGTCTATTGAAGAGCTGTTTATTTCCACCTTTGCCCAGATGCCCTTCTTCTTTGACCCTGCCTTTTCCAGGTACTGCCCTCAGTTAATCTGCTTTCTTGGCCTTCTGCTGGCATTTACTCTAGAGATCAGACACACGTCTCCTCTGCCCTCTTTCACTCCTTACAGAGATCTCTCAGATCCTCAGCAGCTATTTTAGACTTTTCTCCATAAGGTTCACACTACCCTGAGCTGTTTAAAGACAGCTTTAAAGATACTCTATACAAAACTATTATTCCAGTACAAGTCTCCCTCTATATCAGCATCAATAAACGGTGCATGTATTCTCCCTCCCTTTTGATATCTGATGACATTCCTATCATACCTTACTAGCACTTTGATGATCAGAAAGCCTTTTTGTACGGAGGCTTTGTAAAATAACTGACATGTTCTGGATCGGAAGAGTGGGTATTAGCATCAGCAATACCCACTCCAATGTACAGCTCCACAGATTATCAGCACGTTACCTTGAGGCATGACTCCAAGAGACTTAAATTGTAAAGGAGCAAAAACAAGTGATCTAGTGGCAGGGGAAAGAAAACATGGCATAAACACTGCCTAGTGCTATTGCCCTGTTTGCAGCTACAGGAGAGTGATTTGTTGCCAAATGTTGCATACCTGAAGCAGTCCAAGTGAATCTAGATGCGGCTGCCAGTCCTTCATCTTCTCCCCAGCCATACACTCCCATTCCCTTTCTGGCATGTATCTGACCATTGCATGAACCATTTCATCCTGCTAGACCAACAGAAAAACAGGACACTTCCTAAGAAAGCATCTTCAGCTGCAATTTCAGCTATTCTACACTCAGCCTTTGTGAGAGACCTCCAATGCACGGGTGGTCACAGTGAAGGCCAAGCTCACATTGGTGCCTGTTTTCATTTTTGCTCCCACCCACTCCAAACTTAGCCAATTATCCCAGCCCAGGCTATTGTTCCATTTATCCCTGGAAAACTTCAGTCTGCTTTTCAATGCAAGTGCAGGGAACAAAATAACAGGGAACAAATTCTAAGCTTGTTCTTCTCCATGCCTGGGGACAAAGGATGCCCACTCTCTCCACCATCTTTATGGGAATGCCTTTAACAGTGCCAGAGGCTAAGCATAACTGACATGACTGAGCTCCCTGCTTGGCACATTTAGCACCAGGCAACAGAAAGAGAAGATGCTCAACTTAAATCTGCCTTTAGGACACAATGAACTTGCTGCAACCGAGACACAAATGTTTCAGGGCAATGCAGCACCATGGCACATTCATCACATCAGCCCACTTTTAGCCCTGTACTTCATCAAACGATATAGGCACTGAGACGGCTTTTATTCCTACGGTCCTCCCAAGACACTTTCTTAGCTTGCTCCCTTCTTGTTTGTTTCTTTTGAAGCAGGCCTGGTTCTTTTCTGCATTTCTCTATTCAAGCTTCCAAATATGCCAACAATTTTGCATTTCAGTGTTCACATAGCCAGGACACTGTTTCTCACTCTGAAGAGAGTCTAGGAGCCCTGGACTACTGTAGTTGTGAACAAGGCATGGCGATTTGAAAATTGTGTGATTCCAGCTGCATTAACTTCACATGAATTAAAATACAAGGGGCCAAAACTGGCTGAATATCAGCACTGAAATGGTGAATGACATAAAAGAAAGAAAGGGCATGCAGATCAGCTGATTCTGGTGTAAAGATTTTTCAGTCTGAAAGAACAAGGCTGCCTGAAGTGGAACAGTTATTCTGGAAACAAACTTCCCACTGAAAATAGGAACTATTTCTAGAAGACAGTTATTCTATGACCAGGAAGGATTAGTTTGAAATAAAAATGTAACAACATATATATATATATATATATATGTATTTCAAGTTCAATTGTGTATGACACTGAAATACCTTATCCACTAAAATAAAAACTTATTCAGGGGAAACCGTTTTCTAAAAATGCCTTAAGAAAATGTAGTTTATTCAATTAAAGACAGAGGTCCAATAAGAACATAAAATATGGCTTCCTCAATTCAATGATGAATTTCTCTGCAATTGAATTTACTCAGTGTCAAAAAGGAAATTCAATGCATGTTCGTGTGTTGTATCTGAATTCTCTTTTCAAATTGCACAATGTGGTAATTTAACTTTTAACTTTTTAGTACTGCACAATAGCTACACAAATCCCACCAAGCACTATCAAACACACAATACTTTAAAGACAAAAAAGAATGCATTTTTTCCCTTAATCAAAGTATCCTTAACTGCCACATCTAAGAACATTAAGAAACAACATCAGACAGAAGTGTATTTTTAATTTCCATCTATTTTCATCAGTCCCTCTCTTTCAAATGCTTCCTATCACTCTGAGGTATGAGCGCTGGGCATAATTTGTTCCTTCAAACTTTTGACAATGTTTTTTCATGTCAATATATGTCAAAAGTTGTCATTACAGGAAGAACTGATAGCACTGCACATTAACACTGCCATCATTTGCTATCAGGAAGACCCCATCTTCCATTGCTTAGAGCTTTGCCAAACTTTAATTGCAATGCTATCTTTTATAGTTCAATGTCTGTCCTAGCTGGAATTTTTTGGGGAACATGGCTAAAGACTTTTGGGAAAATTAGGCTAGGGAAACATATTGTTTGCTCATAAATCCAGAAAAGATTACTGGATGTGAATGTCTTAGAAGACAGAAAAAGGGCTAGGAAAATACAGGGGGGAATCAAGAGTGTTAGGGAGCCTCAGACTGCCTGGAGAAAGAAATCTGGACTAGGAACCAGGAAAAGCAGAATTAGTAGGCTGAGGCATCGGCATAGAAGATTGGCATGAATTACTTCCACATGTCACCATTTGCATGGTAGTGGCATGGACTGCAAAAGGCTGCTGCAGGCAATAAAAGGATCCACTTCCTCTAACTTACTGGAGTCCCTGTGCTGTACTACTGTCTCAAGTAATGTGAACAGTCACGTAGTCTCAGCTAGGGATCTGCCATTTTAACCTTGACTATCAGTCTCTTAGGTAGCTCCACTAGCAATTTTACTGTGCTGTAGTTTCTTGTGTCTCTAAAGACTCTGCTAGCAACCACCACTGTGGGCAGTCTTTCCAGCAGTAGCACAGTGCAGCTAACATTGCTGTTTCCACACAGTTTTAGAACCATGGACACCCCTAGGATTTCCTTTGATCTTTTCAGTTTCCCACAAGAGGTACCTCTTCCCTTTCATCCTTTGATTTAGACATGAGCATTGCCTGCCATGCCCCAAAGAGTTATTACTGTCCAATATCACAGTATTCTACTGCCTCTTGCTTGAATTTTCCTTTCCTCGCAACTAGAACATTACCAGCAACAATTTCAACATCCAACAGTGCCCCTAGTGCCTGCTTCGATTTCTATTGAAACATCCGAAACACCAGACTAACTCCAAAGACCCTCAGTGATACCTACTCACAGACAAGAAGAAGTTGCAGGTGCAGACCAACTATCTGTATTTCTGGACTCACATGGGAAAATGAGAAAAGGAAAAAAAATTAAAAAAGGAAAGAAACCCCCCAATACACACATACCCCTTTCAGCCTAAACTGATCAGTTGCTTGATGAGAACTGGGAGACACTATTCATTCACTACTCGCTCTATGTTAACTTTCTCATTGAAAGATGCACGTCTAAGATTTTCTGACCTCTTAGATAAAACATTACTAAATGAAGTACCTCATTGTTAATCCAGTAGCTAATCTAAAGATTTGATCTTTATATAGGAAAGCTGCCCTCACTTTTCTCATCCACAAATCAGGTCAGTTCGACAAACATACAAACCTGCAACTTTTTCACTGTATGAATTACATATCTCAAAAATAATTGTATTTCTACTTGGAGAAATGTAAGTTTCCATAGGGAAAGAACAGATACCAGAAGACTTTCAGTTCAGTATTCTCCTTTGCTTCCTGGCTTCAGAGTCAGGATTAAAAAGATTAAAAAAGCCTCTCTCTGCTGTTTATTCTGCCTGTCATTAGTACACTTGTCAAATACCTTTTTCAGCTGCTAAACTGGAATGATGATTACTGCTGACCACCATATATTACATTCCTTTTTGCTTTCTTTAACCAGTTAAATATATCATCTTCTCCACATCTCTTTTTAAACCTACTATACTAACCTTTGTGCAAGCTCAGTTGTACCATGTCCTTTATCTAGAATTAAAACCTTCTGTGGGACTTCTGTTGTTTTGCTTCTACTGTTTTGTCTCATGTTTTGTCTCATCATACCCCTTGCTACTGCTCTCCTTATCACTGCTATAATATTTCATATTTCATCATTCAAAACTATTCCACTTTTAAAATTAAACTGTTTACTCAAGAAGCTACTGATCAGCAACTTCAAAAAGTGCCAACAACACACAACCCCTATGCATGCAGACTTGGACAGATGCTACCTTTCCCCAGCACATTCATCTTTCTCTACAGTCAAAAACCTACTAATTTGCCTCAGTAAATTCCTTGGATACCTGCTCCCATTTCTAAAATGCAAATAGCCACTGTGCGGACATTGCCTGTATGCCCCTATATGTTTAAGTCGTTAAAACCATCTCCTCACTCACTGCCAGAAAACAACCTGTAACTGTTTGAAAGAGTCAGGCAATGCCGTGTCCCTTCTCATACAGAGCTTTGCGTATTCTTTTCCACAACAAGCACCCTAGTCCTATACCTTAATATATAATTTATAAATTGATATATATTAAATATACATTCTATATAATATAGAATTCGTATTTTCATTGGGATTGTATTGTTCTCAGTAATAAACCTCCAAAACCCTAGGCAATTCACTTTCAATTGATGCAGTCTTTACCACCTTTCACCTAAAGTTGCAAAATGTATAATTCTAATTAAAGGTCAATTCACATGCTGGCACAAACAGCAATAGTTTTCAGTTTAGCCATACACACTGCAATTCCCTCACACTTCAGAGTTCACTTCTGCCTCATGGTCAGTTGGACACTATTGAATGCTGGTAGACCCAGCTCAATCCAAGTATTCACCTTCAGTGATTGCCGTATGTGGAGTTTTACTCCTACTTCAACTAACTTGGCTGTCAAGACATACAAAATTAATTCTAATTGCAGGAGAAGAAATATACTCTCTGAAGTTGAAAAGCTTGCCAAAGGGAAAAGTAGCTTAATAAGGAAATGTAATGCTCATTTACTGCATGCAACTTTTCAGTATCTCTCTCAAAGTTCTGTAATAGCATATCCAGTGAATACCCAAAAGACAGGTGGATGAAACAGAAACACTGATCCAGCAAAAAAGGATTTCTACCATTTGCCAGTGAAGAGCACTAATATAGACTCTCACTACCATGCAAGTGTGGGCACCTCCCAGATCAGATTCTCACTTTGCATCAGCTATTTCCACAGAGTTCTGCAAGTCATGTGTACTCAAAACATCAAAGACATTATCTCACAGCCACATCAGTGAAAACAGCAGTTTCCAATGAGGACAATCATCACTAGCACTTGTGTGAATGTAAAAGATGGAGACCTCACAGTAGCCTTCCAGTACCTGAAGGGGGCCTATAGGGATGCTGGGGAGGGACTCTTCATTAGGGACTGTAGTGATAGGACAAGGGGTAATGGGTTAAAACTTAAACAGGGGAAGTTTAGACTGGATATAAGGAGGAAGTGCTTTACTGTGAGGGAATGGGTTGCCCTAGGAAGTTGTGAATGCTCCATCCCTGACCATCAAGGCCAGGTCAGACAGAGCCTTGAGTGGCATGGTTTAGTGTGAGGTGTCCCTGCCCATGGGAGTGGTGTTGGAACTGGATGATCTTAAGGTCCTTTCCAACCCTAACTATTCTATGATTCTATGTACATCTGTAGATCTTGTGATTTCAGTTTGGTTTTAATGTGTATAGTTAGGAGCATGGTTCACTCAGAAAAATTCTTCTATCTGTAAAATTACACCTAGAAAGTTTGCTGTTTGGTCTTCCTGGAATTAGTGGCACAGAACAAACATAAAACAGAGAAAACATAAATGAAAGTGACAGTACTATGACCTAGGGAAGCATATGGAGCTATGGAATTTGGGGCTTACCAGGCTCCAAAGTCCAGACAATTTGGACTCTTATTACAATTGTTAAGAAAAATCCTGAAGAATTTCACACCCATGGAAAACCCCACAAATTACTTTAAGAAAATCAAATTACGGGCTATATCTCAACAGCAAATAATTCATATTGATCTAACAGAAGACTCTGTAGCACACCAGATGGAAATTCAAACAGGCAGGTTGCAGGAACACAAAATCCTAAAAATGAAAGGCAAGAGGTTAAGCAGGAAAGGAAATCACATTTAAATCCCTGCTTTTGACAGTGACACTTGGATTTAACTGAGGTTATGGGGACTAAAAAGGGGAAACAATTTCTGGAGCAGCGAAGACATGGAAATTAGCATATCATGAAAAGGAGAGTGAGACAAAGAGAGAATATATGGTAGTGTATTCAGAGTCTTTTTCCTCCCAAGACTGTAACAGGAAGAATGGTGGCAGACAGGCTACCATGGGATAATGCCAGAATTATAAATAAGAATATAAAAAGCATAGGGGAGACACAACCAAGTAAAAATATTAAAGAAGAAAACCCTCTTTGTTGAAATTAAAAATGAGTGCTACCATTTTATAGACTGGACAAAACTGTTTTATTCCATAGGCCCAGGTTACGCTTAACATAACCGGGGTATACATTTCACTTTTCATATACCCCTAACCTTCTATACTTTGAATATTCTTACTAAACTGATTTGTGGCAAAACTTGAGATTTAAGATTATGCAGAGGATGACTTGAAAAGCAAAAAGGGTGCTTCCATTTTGATGGGAAGCAAAATAGATGCAGAAGTTTTGCAGCTAACATATGTATACAAAACACTTGAAAAAAAAAAAAGCCCAAACATGAACAGGCTTTGCTTAATACAGCTATTAATCATATTTTCATTCATAAACTTAAGGTTATTAAAAACCTTAACTGCAAGGTTTTTATCAACAGCATTAAAGCCATTCAGGAATGGCTTTATTCAGGAACCAAAATGATTATGCACACATCAAATATCTATTATTTCAGGTCTTACTTGAAATCAGCATGTTATCAACCCATGGGAAAACAGAATAATTAATCAACTTGACATAAAATTGCTTTCCAAAATATTATCAAGCAAGTCAACAAATAACCCTTTTTCTTGCCTTTTCCAGAGGGAAAAAAAAAAGGCTTACTTGTAAACAGATGGACCTGAAAATGGCCTGAAACTTGGCAGGTTTAAGCTTCAGTTATCCACACTTCACAAATAAAATTTCACCTCACCACAGGAGCAAGGAGAAGAAACGACAGCACTATCTTGTTACAGACTTTCACATCATGATATTTACCACCATCCTATCACTGTCAAATCTGATTATAAACCAGGGATCAGTAAGCAGGAGATTAAAGGCTCATCTGAGAAGATGGAACAAATTAAATTGATGAAAACTGCCCATACTGTGTCAGTTTTACAGAAACAGCCATCCACACAGAGGAACTATAGGAATTACAGATAGGCCTGCTCTGAGTCGTTCCCTGGCTTTGAAATGTAAATGAAAACTGCCAGAATTGTCAAATATAAAGAGCTAACTTTATATACATATATATACATATATAGTGGGAGTCTCCTCACGTTAACAAGCTTTATGGAGCACAGGATCAGTATTATATTAAAACAGAGATCCTTGTTGATCCTTGGGCTTTCTCTGATGTTATTGAAGAACTTTTTCTCCATAGGCATGACATGCATTCAGTTTCTAATCTGTAAGAAAAGTACTTACTGCTGTGCAATCTTTTTGGCATGTAGTTAAGGCGCTACATAAGCACGTAAGGTCATTTGAGCATTTATCCACCTGAAGCTGCTACAGAGAAGCCACAGCCCAAAAGAAAGAAGTGGATGGCTGTAAAAGCAGCACAAAAACCTAGAAATAGAGGTTTATGTACATAATCTCTATTGGATGGGTGGTTGAAGAGCGAGATTTTATTACTCAAGAAGAAGTGTGGGGGATAAGCTGCCTTTCCCACTGCCACCCAAGTAAACAAATAAGTAACAGTCTGCTCTTTCAGTTGCCACAATGGGAATCTGCATTTGCCAGTTCCTTTTTACTGATCTTACAGTTTGTCGTGGTTTAAACCCCGTCAGGTAACTCGTTCACTCACTCCCCCTCTTCTTTCCATCCCCCTACTCCCGGAGGGATGGAGAGGAGAATCAAAAGAATGCAACTCCCACAGGCTGAGATAGGAACAGTTTAGTAACTAAGGTATAACACAAATCACTACTGCTACCACCAATAATAATAATGATAAAGGAAATAACAAGGGAAGAGAATACAACACCTCAGCACCAGCCAACCGATACCTCACCCCCCCAGCCCAACCAAGCACCAACCAATACCTCCTCCAACCCTGCAGTCCCAGCCCTTCTGGGTAACTCCCAGTTACCTCCTGGGCATGACGTGCTGTGGTATGGAATACCTCTTTGGCTAGCTTGGGTCAGGTGTCCTGTCTCTGCTTCCTCCCAGCTTCCCCTCTCCCTGACAGAGCACAAAGTCCTTGGCCAAACCAAAACATCATTGTTATCAGCTCTGTTCCCAAGCCGAAAGTCAAAACCACAGCACTGCACCAGCTACCAAGAAGGAGAAAAATGACTGCTACTGCTGAACCCAGGACACAGTTTAGCAACTATATTCTGAACATGAGACGATGCAAGTTGAAAATGGGTATCCCTCAATTGCCCAATGCTCCACAGACCCTTGACCTTTCTGAGCATGCACAAATATGTTACAGAATGGCAAGTCATCTCAACCTCTATAAGCAAATCGACATGTTTGAAGTCTCCCTTTCCAAAAGCGACACCTCAGAGAGGAGGCAGACACACACATGCACTCCACACAGTACCTAATTCTAATCTGAGAGCTACGTGGGCCCGAATCTATTCCTGCTTCTTCATGCACAAGAGCAGGTGCAAGCACATTCAGGGCACTGTCTCCTATAGCACGCAGGAGCCTCTCCTAGGAATGTGCTGGGTGTAGGAGTAGCGGATCATCAGGACAGAGCAAGTTTAATTTCGTCCTCTGAACAGCAAATGCAATTTCTCTTGCCACATCCCAGGAAAAGTACAGCAGCAAAACTATCCTCCCACGGTGGATTTACTAAACTGATTTTTTTTTTAAATGAATGGAAAGAGAGAAAAAGAAACCCTATGCAGAATAAGACCCCACTGCTTACATAGTTTTTCAATTATACTGCCTGAAATGAAAGTTCCACTGTGACATTTTAAAAGAATTTATTTTCTCTCAACTATCAATAAAGATAAAAAAAGTTGGTGGGGGGAGGATGGGAATCACTACTCAGAAAGTCAGAATAATCACTTTCCCTGTGCTCCTCATCGTCCCACATTTTCCTTTATGGGTTTTTCTGCTTTTACTGCCTACATTCTTCACCTGAAGTCAAACCCTCTGTTTATGGCATCACAGTGGTTGCTGTGGAGGTTATTACAATGCTCAAAGCCAGAAATGATGAGTTTAAATTTGGAATGAGCAGCAGTATCTCACAAAATGTGTCTACAGTAGTATGAAGTAAAAAAGAAAAAAAAAACAGGGAAGTAAAAAGAGTGTATATATTGAAAACAAGTAAATTAACTTCTTAAATGACTGTTTGCCATCGACTTTCATTATGACAACTGTTTTCAGATATGTTACCAATGGCTGGTTGTAGAAAGTAGGTGCTAAACTATACATATGGAAACAAGCACACAACATGAACAGACAGCGTTAACACAGATGGCAGCAGAGTTCCTAGCCACGCTCCTCAGTAGTGCCTGCTGTTACCGCTATCTTCTTCTATAGCAAAAACATACAAACAAAACAAGGTAACACAGACATGCACCGTGAGGTGCTGTTCTGGCAATGAAAATACTTCATGTCACCCTTCACGCAGCGCATTTCCAATGCACATGTCACCCTTCACACGCAGCGCATTTCCAATGCACCGGATTCAAGGCTCAGTAAGTTACGGCCAGAGAACACAGATTTCTGAAAAAGCTATTAGTTCATGGTAATTCCTTCTGCTACACAGATTGGTTTCATACACACCTACTTGCACATAGACACATTTAAAAATACAACTGGTTTAGCACAGGTGTTAATTCTCAAGAAACATGTTAAAGATTAGGAATAGGAGAAGCCTGCCTTGCCATTATCATCAGCCACTGCCAAATTTTCACATCTTTGATAGCAGATACAGTCCTTAATTTTTCCCTACATTAGGAAAATCATAAAGGACTTAACTGAATTAATTTCTAAACCAGTTGTTGCCCCCAACTTTGACACCTGAAGTATTACTAGGAATGTAAGGTCCTAGGAAAACCACTGAATAAAGATTTCTGAATCAGACCTGTACTGACAGAAACACTTACCCATGTACTTCTTAAAAATAAATCCTTCAAAGAGCAGAGGGACAAACATAAAATCAGATATCAGGTTAAAATAATAATAATAGCAACAAACAATTGGGGAGAACACAAGCAGGAAAAAAATTTCAAACTGAGTCTTTAATGGTCACAGAACTCAATGAATGATATTATTAAAATACTAAGCAAAGAAAATGCTTTTACCTTCAGTGTATTGACAGTGTCCATGGTCCAAGGTATCCTATTACATGACTGAACAAGCATTAATAAATTAAATATAACAAATAGGTGAATTTATTAGGATATGTAAGACAATGGCTGTTAATATCAAAAATTATAAAGTGCTTCCTTGGAGGATACCAGGACATAAAGACAAAATGTAAATGCAGCTTCTTTCACAGATTCCTCAAGACAGACACGGAAGTGCCAGAGAAACCCACCCACCATGATGCAGAGTGGTACATGGAGCCTCCGAGCAGGCAGCCATGTTACTACCCCATGGTGGGACCCAGAGAGGGCTGGGAGCCCACATCCAACTGGAACATCAGGGTTCTAGACTCTTTGCCAAAGAAGCCAGAGACAGGCTTCAGAGTTAAAGAATTAGAGTCCACTGACATGCAGAATGTCTGGTTCATGGCCACTGAGGCACACAAGTTTTCTGCTAACAGAACCTAGTGAAATGGCCTCTGCTACAGAGCACCATCATAATGACCAGAGATCTCTGGTATAACTACAGTGGAATATTTCAATTACTCAAGTTGCCAAGGCCCTTCTTGTCAGAAAATCTTATCCACACTTCGATTTTTGCAACAGATAGCTTCAGGGCCAGACAGCTGGCATACACTTCGTATCTCTTAAAAAGTGACTATTCTTCTAGGTGAATTCTGATTAGCGACTGCAAGCCTAGTAATAGTTACCACTTCATTCAAGAACCATATAAGCAAACTGTTAGCTTTCCATGGTATTCTTTCTGGAACATCCTAAAATGTGGCATTTTGCACTGTGTTTTGCAAGTGATACTTCAGATTATCACTGGAATCATTTTGGCACCACTTACTCTTGGCTAGATTTCTACGAAGATGGGGCCATTGTCTAGAACTCCCATTTTTCCAGTTTGCAGACTCGATTTTGAATCTTGACTTGTGAAAAAGCAGCCAGTTGCCAGATTTTGTAGATTATCCTTTCCTGGATGGTTTTAGGACTGGACTGAAGAAAGCCCTGGGCAGACTGATCTGATCTCACAGTTGACACAGAGCAGGAGAATGGACTAAAGATGTTCCTTAGGACCCTTCCAACATCAATTATTCTATTCATTCCTCAGGTTTCTATTAAATATGCTGAATATGATCAGAATTCACTAAAACTAAAGATTTAATCTTGACTAAAACAACCAAAAAAAAAAGTCATATATTATTGTCGCTCATATAAAGAACGCAATACAGAATTTGGCAACTTTCCTCTTTTTACACTTAGAAATAGTAGAGTTTCAGTTTGCAGAATACAAAAACCATTGGGTAAAAATGTCTCTCTATCATAAATTGCCATCATGGTGCTACAGGAATAAGATGGGGAAAATAAAGCTAGCCATGATGCACGATACATCTCCAGATCTACTGTCCCTGCAATGTAACAACGCTATTAAGAACTCTGAAAAACTCTCAGGTATCACTTAGTTATCACTCTGCGAGATCATTTGTCTGTTTCAGTCCCCATAACAAGTGGCAAACAGTAGAATTCAAAAAACCTAGAAAATAAGCTTACCAACTGATATAGTGCACCCAGCAAGTAGCTCGATCGCACAGAATCAAGTCATTCCAAGATCGGAAGCTCACTCAAGTCACTACAGTTTCTGAAAGGTGATCTTTTTCCCATCTTTACATTTACAGTAAAGTCCTCTCCCTAAAAGTAAAGTAACTGAGAGCTGGGACTAGCTCCTCATCCTGGACATTCAGGAAACAAAGACTATACACATACAAAAATAAATAAAAAATAAAATTGCTGCTGGACTGATTAGACCATTACCACTTCTCAGTAAAAAATAACAAGACATCCTCCTGTTGCACAAAGAATAAAACCAGCAATAAGGTCATTTTTGCTTCATTAGAACTTGCCTTGGTAGGTCAAAGGCTTGAAGCAATTTAGGCTGCACCCAACTGCACCATTAACACAAACAACTGACCATCCCTCAGGCTACTTAAATGTTAACTGAAATCAATACCTGGATGGGAGCAGCCTGCCATAGAGAATCTATAGAAGTCCAATGTCATCCAGACTGGAAAAGACCGTGTTTCCCTAAAGCATTTTGTGTGTTCTAAAAACCACGTTCCCCCAGTTTTTAAATGGATTTGAGACCCGAATCTCTCTTGAAATTCCAAACAGCTACACAGCAAAAAAATCACACCTCTGGTTTCAACAAAAATTTAAGATTCCCATTCCCTTGAACACAGGCTGGAACATTATAAGCTGCATACTAATGATGTCAAGATTTGATTATTGGGATATCTTGTATTAAAAAGTGATGCAAAAGCCCAGAGACATTCTGCCCACCACCGAACACAGCATCTCATCCATTTTGCAATCCTGGATGATGCAAATGCGTCGCAAGGGTACCTTGATCTTTCTATATACAGCTTCCTATTACAGAACCTCCTCTCACCCCCTAAAAGACTTTACTCACACCCACTTCCTTTCTAGGAGCAACCATGACCTCCCACATGAAACCACAGTGACTATCAGCCAAAAAGATGGCATTGGTAGGACACCTGGTTATATTACGCAAATTTACTCAATCCAGCTTCTGGAGAAAGAGTATCTTTTCTCAACCTCCCATTCCTCCCCCTCACTACAAATGCCAGCAGTTTAGACAGCTCTGCAGTTTCAGAGCTTCAGAGTGATAAGTATTGAACAAAAAACTGGAATGGTTTGTACAGCAAAGCTCAATGCAGTCATTGACAATAACAAGTCTTTTTTCTCACTTCCCTCCACAGGATCCTGGGTTTGTTATCACAAACTAACAGTTCTACTTTAATCTGCCTTCAGGAGAAAGTTCTACCCACTAATTCCTACTCCTCATTTCTATTTTTTGGTATTTTCCACACAAATGCAGCATCAACAGCTCTTAATGACGATTGTTCATAGAGAGCACACAAAAATATTCTTAGACATCACAGTACACAAGACCACAAAGCCATCTTAAAAAGAACAGTATGTTTCACACAACATTTCAGTTTTATTTATTTAGCAGTTCCTTCAGTATTTACCTTCCAAATGCAACAAAGTTGGGGTTTTTTTAATGGAAATAAAATCATTTTAATGATACTACCACAAAATACAGCTTAGTGCTGTTAAATGAGTCAAGGTACAGTCAGTGTAATAACTTGTTAATAAAAGGACATTTATTTTCAAAACACTGTAACTAGCAACCAGAGCACTATTTGCAAGCCCACTCACATGGCAAGAGGTGGGACTCTGCAGCCTCCCTGAGACATGGCCCCTTCATTTGCACTATGACACTTGTTCACTGTATTAACATTATTAATCAAAGAATGCCACTATAGGTTTGCTTTACTTTTCATTTAATGCTTCAATATTTTAATTAGCACTGATTTAAAATCCATCAACAGAACACAACAAAGCAAACCTACAACAATATTCCTGGTTTAACTGTTATACGTGTATGTGTATTGCAATTCTGCCATGATTTTGTATGATTGGAGATACTACAGCCTCTCTCTGATCTCATATACACAAAGAAAATATGCAAATACTACCCTAAAGTTTCATGAGAAAGAGAGGTTGAATCCTAAAAGGATAAAGACATTCCAGGTTTTGGGATGGCTTATCCTTCTGCTGCTCAGAACAGCACTGGGTGAAGTCCAGCCCAAATACATATGGGAAAGCAGTCAGAGTTGCCACAGCTCCAATCAATTATTATGGTGACGTGATGAAACAAATTCAGTACATAAACAGACATTCCAACTTTAGTTAATGGACAAGATGATTCATTGTTGTATCATGGCAAGGCTAAATGGAAAGACAAAGGCAGAGACACTAAACTGAATACTAACACTGGAAACTTCCAGATGTGAGTATAAAATGCCCCTGAGCCAGGGCTACTCAAAATATGAAATACTTCAGAATGTACTAAAATGAGATAGTTTCTATAGCTCTGTCAGAGTAATCATTTCACCCAGCTTCACAGTTTTAAAAAGCATGAACCAAATAATCAGGAAAGTGATCTCCCCACCCCCAGCTTTTAAAGCACACCTTGCATTTCCCAGCAAAGTGATTTATGACCTCTGTGTGATTAAAATTCTCCAAATCTTCTGTTAAAAAAAAAAGTCAGAAAAATAAATCTGGTTATGGAGGGGAAGTCTTTGGTTTCTTAACTACTTTTCTGTGCCGAAATTAGATTTAAATTAATATCGTAAAACTGTATTTGGAGATGATCTACATGGTGGGTTTCCCATTCTATGGTAAAATCAAATTTAAAATAAACCATGGATCAGTAGCTCTGATTACTTCTAATTGTGCAAGTTACAATGCTAGGTTTTATCAGTATCATAAATAACCTCTCCAGTGACCTAGGGGAGAAAAGGCACATGCAGGCATGTAAGAGGTATCTACTGGTTTTATTGCACCCATTACTGGCCACGAAGGGTATTACCTTTTTTTAGAGTAACACAATTATGAACTAATTTTAAAAACAAAACAAAACAAACAAACAAAAAAAAAAAACATACACAGAATGGAACTTAAGTCCTAAAATTTTACAAGTTCTTTAAGAGGTTGTACCTCTTACATATATAGTCTGATTAAGAGGTATCAGCTGGCACTTGCATAAAGAAAAGGCTAAGCAAGTTAAAATACATTTGGTAAACTAACTCTTTTATCCCTTTATCTTAACCCATTATTTGTTCTGAAAGCCATGCCTTCACAGCAAGATCTGCATTACACACGGCAAACACACACTCACTGACTAGTGAGAGCCTAAAGTGGCTGAGGCATCAAAGTGTTAGTAGATCTAAGCAGAAATAGCATCAATGTTTGCATTTTCTGAACATACAGGCTATAAAAATGCTTTAAGATTTAAAGTCTACCTGCAGATTATTCCAGCTGACCACAGAAAAGAGGTTTATTTGCTTCAAGAAGACAACTTCTATTTTTAGATTTATATATATAGATATATAAAAAATGCCTACATGAATTTCAGACATTTACTTTTACAAATACTACAACAAGCCAAGTGTAAAAAGTGAAGCATTGAAAACTATGCCTCAAACAAAACAGAAGATTTAGTTATGACTACCTCAGTATAACCAAGAACATTATTTCCCAGGAGACACAGAAGGGAAAAGAAAGGAACAAGCTGACAGAAAATACTGAAGCACATTCTGGAATGCTTCAAGAAGAAATGTGAGAAGATGATAATATCCGAAAGTGGAAAAACTCAAGCACAACTTTATTTCCCTGCCATCAAGTGTGGATTTAGTCTAGTCCAGCAGCAACCAGAAGTCATTACCATATATGTATATATCTAAGTTTGTACAAGAGGAAAACAATGTGCAGGTCTGCATGTAGCTCTTCCACCAGTTCAACACAGTCAGAGGAGTCCACTTCTCTAGAGAGATAATATGCTAACTTCTGTCCTTACCACATCACAGCCTTTCCATTACACTCAAGTGGAATAAGCACCAAACAGAAATCAAGACAACATTTTTTTGTCCTGTTCTGTGACAGCTCTAGACAGGTGAAGACTAAAATTGGTCAGCAGGCCCAGGTGAAAAACAGAGCTGTGCTGCTACAACTGACTTTCATTTATCCAGGCTACCTGGGCATGATCCAATGTACAGACCCAATACCAACTGATTTTGTTGTGCTGGCTGAAGCACAGAGGACTGCTCCTCCCCAGCCTAAATTTGTGACATTTTGTTTTAAAAAATAAAAAATAAAATAAATTAAGAAGAAATCATTTTCTGTCTAAAATATCACCTCTGTGTGCACACACTCCCACGTGTTCATCCAGCACTATTTACTTGCTCTGTTTTCCACTGGTGATTGTTTTATTGCTAACTTTCACATAGCTTTAAAAAGCTTTCTCTCCGTTGTTTTCAATTATTTGACACCACTGAAAATACCTTTGTGTTTCATAAACTCTAGTCACAAACTTTCTATATCTACTCCTCAAGGGAGGAGATTTTTTCATACAAGTATTTTTAAGTTTTCTTAAGTAGCACAGTAAAATACTACTTGATTTACACTGTTGTTTCCATGATGCTACTCATTAACATGTTCCACTTAGAGAATTCTGGCTGTAGCCTTCCACCTAGGTTTTGAAGCTCTTAGGAGACTTTACAAGTAAGGTGTCAATGCCAACCCAACATTAAATCATTTAAAAATAGGCTTTTTACAAGACCATTATTATTCATCATCTTAACAGGATCTTGACTTTTTGCTTGCATCCTGACAGACTTTGTTTTCTGCCTAGACCACAATGGATAGAAATGCTTGTACTTTACAAACTTTTAAAAGTGTAAACCAAGAACTTCAGAACATGAGATCACAGGGAAAATTTCATATTGTGTATGTAAAAGATTTGAAAAGTATAGAATAGTCTCCATAATTGCTCATATAAAAGGTGAGAAGAACATCAAAGCTGGCAAATATTTGTAACTTCACTCAGTTAAATGTCAGATTTGCTCAGGTGTTCCCAACTCAGTATGCACACTGCCAATTTAGATCCTGAAGTGATGCCCAAATAAATGTATCTGAAGCCAAACATACGCAGAAGTACTGTGCCTGGTCTTTAGCTGGTGTCAATCATAACAGTGCCATTCAGACACGCAGGGCTATGCCACATTTTACCAACACAGGCTGGTGGTGCATTGAAATGGTTTTGCAGCAAAGAGAGAATAGGAAAGAACAACATTACTTCCCCAAAAGTCTTCCACGCTTTCAATAACTCCCAGTTCTCTTGTGAACAGTTCTCACTTCACTTTGATGATTGCATGCATGGATGAGTCAAACCTGTAAGTCTGCTTGCCAGTTAAACATTGCTGACAGCTCACACAGCACATTTGTACTTTTAAGTTTATCTTACCTATAAACTCTCTAATGCTACAGCTTTAACATTTTATGTAAATTTCCCATTTCTGCATGAAATCATCAATACTGTCTAAAAAAGCTGAAATTCATCTGATTTCGGGTAAATCCTGAATCCACTCTTGGAAAACAGAGGGTTTCCATAACTTTGAAAATTTAAGAAGCATGTTAAAGTAATACTACACTTTTTTTTCTTTCTCCCCAAAAATCTCCCTGTAGAACACAATCAGTATTAGGGATGTACAAATTAGGTCTAATTTTGGTTTTGCCTTACATTTGGAGCTCCTAAAGGATAGTAAATGACCAGATAAATAATGACAGTGTACCTTGTAAAGACAGCACAGCAGAAAGAATGATTATCCTTAAAGTACAGTTGAAAACTAATTGGGATGCAAACTGTATGTGCTGCTGCATTTAAATTTAGTGTTCCATGTTGTTACAGCAATTACTTAAATGAGAATTTAGTGACATATGACACTTTACAAAACATTTGGAAGAAGTAACTCTGAGAGACTGAAGCACACCACACCTTTTTTGTTAAGCTAAATTAGAACTCAGTTCTAATTATCTCCCTAAATTAACTAATTTATGGTAGAGCTCCTTTGATGATATTCTGACCACAGCGGCATATCGCAGTAGTACAAACTTTGCCACAATTGCATAGCTGTATCAGGGAAAGGCTTTCAGCTTGGCCGGACACCTTACACCACGCAGTCTGTGGGTTCAATCACGGCTCTTCTCAGGTCAGTGGCAAAATTCCCACCCACTTCCCTGCATCCAGGATTTTGGTCTATGTTCCTAGCTACTGCATAACATCCACAAATAACAGGGATAGAACCTAGAGGGATCCCAGCAACTCTTTTGTTCATCTGTTATTCCCCACTACCAGCATCACACTTAGAATTCATAGGATAAATATTTACAAGTATTAATGAGCCACTTCTATTCTCTAACTGGCTGACACTTCCTTTTCGGCACTCACTTCTTTAGAGGTTTTCTGACATCCACCAACAAAACCTTCGCTCAGACTTTTAGTCTGTTTCCTCTTTGACTTGTGAAAGATGCACAAACAAGCAAAATAGAAGAGGAGGTGTGGCTGCAAAAGCACTCTAGCTCAGAAATACCCAGGTGACAGTCGGTTGGAGAAGTGACTTCTAGTTTTCTCTCATTTCAGACAGGCACTCAGGGTTATTATTTTCATAGCAAGCACCTTTTTCAGAACACTGTCACCTAAAACGCCAGGCTCCCCATCATCCCAACATCTTTGTCGTCAAGATTGCTGCATGCACTAGAGCACTCTTCGTACTTCTGAGGAGGGCAAACTACTCCTTCAGCCAAATTATTTTCTCTGGAAAAGGCAGAAAGTTACTCTGGAAACTAACATATCCAACGACAAACAAGCACAGATTCAAGCAGAACTCAAACACAACTTAAACTGTTACTTTATCCTTGAGGAGCTAGGTGAGAGACTTCTGCAAACCCACTTACTCACCCAAACACTTCCCCTATTTGTTCCCTACAGTGTTCCCAATAGGGAACACTCAGAACAAATTCTAGTGAGATTTCCAGACACTGCGACCGGATCCACCAGCAGTTGGGTTTGCTCATCAAAGCAGACTACAGTGACAGCCAAGTGGCACAGTAAAGAAACCATACATGACAGGTTTAGCTCTGGGTAACCGCATTCACCGATCTGCACACAACGAAGAGGTCACGAACCTCAACACTTGTTTTCAAGTTCACGCAAGACCGTTCCCTTCTGTTTCCAAAGTCAGGATCTGATTTTGAAAGAACTGTTTGTGCACAGCATAGCCTTGGAAGACAGCATCTGTCTCCCCGAACAAGTGAAGTGGGGACAAGAGCAGTGTTTTTAACGGTGTTTCCCAAGCATTCAGACCAGACAGATGCAAGCCAAAAAAGATTTCGAGGACTCTTCCCAGATTCACTGGCGTTTGCCAGGCTGCAAATGCTTTCTGCAACAATCAAAAAAGCCGCTATCAAAGCAAATGCCAAAATGCACGCGAAGCCTTTTCCTCTCCCCTAGCCCCGGTACGCGGTAAATAAAACCCATGAGGGGCAGCTCGGCGGAATTTGGAGGCAGGGAGCTCCCCTCCCTTCCAACCGGCTGAATGGGAAAGGAAACGAGGATCCCCCTGCCCCAACAGAGCGCAGCGGCTAAGACAAGTCACAAGCAAGTTAGCCTCAGGGGTGCCCCGCTCGGACCTCGGTGCTCCCCGTCCCATCTTCGCTGTGAGCCCCGCCAAGCCCCGCCGCGGCCGCCCCCTTACCGTGCCGGGGCTGGGGCTTGCCGCCCGGCGGCTTCTCTTTCCTGCCTCCCGCCGCGCTCCGCATCCGCCAGCAAGCCGCCCCCCTGCCCAGCGAGCCAGCCATACCGCGGCGGACCCGACCCGACCCGACCCGACCCGGCCCGGCCCCGCGCCAAGCCGAGCCCGGCGGTGGAGCGCGGGACCCGCTGCCCGCAGGCGGCGGCGGCGGCGGGCGGGAGCGACGCGGTCCCGGCGAGCCCGCCTCCGCCCGGCCCGGTGTCAATCAGCGAGGGCGGGCAGCGCGGAGCCCCGGGCAGCACCGCCCCGCGCCCCCCGCGGCCGTGGACGGGGAATCGTAGGGCTGCGCTTGGCCCCCTGCCTGGTCCGGTCCGGTCCGGTCCGGTCCGGTCCGAGCGCCGCCGCCTGCCGGGGAGGGGTAGAGCGGCGGCGGCGGCAGCCCCCAGTTCATACCGTGCAGAGGGAGACCATCAGCAACAGCGGCGGTGTTGGTGGGCTCCCGGGACCAGAAGGCTTGGACACTTGGGAGATGACAGTCCTCGGTATGAGCCTCCTCCTGCCCGCCGGCAAGTCCTCCCACAGCACCTTCCCTGAAAAACATGTGTACGTTACCTCCTGCCATCAAAATCATTGGTTCTGCACACTCCTGACTCCAAAACGATGAGTAACTCAACCTGAGATTCCCACTTCCCACAAGCCCATGTGTGGTGAGATAGCAGCCTCCCGCCCTCACCTCCGCCGAGCCCCTTCTTCCTCACTAGAGTCCCAGGGACTCCCCCGCCATTGCCTTCCACCCCTTGCTTTGGCATGGGGCCTCCACAGTTTCTGTAAAAACATCGTTGCATGTAAGAACCATCACATTCTCTGAAATTTGTTGCCTTCCTAAAATTAGGGTTTGTGATTAAAAAGTTATAGGCACAGAGAGGGGATATTGGCAATTTTCAGGCAAGAAAAAATAGTTTGAAGTGCAGCTGTATTCCCAGGGATCTGCCAAAGCAGTATATTTCCTAAGGACAAATAATGCGCATAGCTTTTGTTTGTAATCTTGGTAATAAATCCACCTGTATCTCAAATCACAGCCATCACTGCCACAGCCCTGGAAAGGTATTCCACAGTTGATTTTTAATTTTTCATCCACATATGTATCTATATGTATCAGCACTTCGACCAGGCATATTCTTCTTTTTATCTGGACACTCTGAAATACGGGGAAAATGTATGCAGAATTTGACCTGACTGAATTAAGAAGAGGGGGGAAATAAAAAAGGAAAATAAAACCTCCTTCCTGTGCCACTATATTCCATCTCTGTTTCCCTGACTTCAAGAAGCTTGTGAAGAAAGATAATCAGGATTCATTGTTATCATAACTTCATAACTTACTCTTTGGAAACTGACTCAGAACCAAGTTGCCTTTTTTTGAGAGAGAGAGAGACAGAGACTCTGGCTTTGAAACTCGAACAGCCAAGGTGGGAAGGAGACATAGCTTATGATGCAACAGCACTGTTGTTCTCCAGTTAAAAGTTTTCCACCTGATTTTCAGTGCTGATCTCCTCCAACAGGCTCTGCTAATCTGTTCTCCATCCTAAACCCTGAATCCCCCCAGCCGTTCTGCCTCACCTGTGAATTCTGGCTTGCAGAAGTGAGTTAGTCTGATTTTGTCACCCAATGAAGCTGTTGGTGTTTGAGCACACTGCATCAGGGATGGTTTTCATTAGCACTGAGAATGATTCATGTGAACAGGGATTACTGCCCTTGACCTGACATGTACAGATACACCCCGTGGTGATGAATGTAATAGAATAAACAGTTAGATATGACTGCTTATTCCCTCTTGTAGTGTCGCTCTTGCCCAACTCTATTGCACTGTAATACAAATAATGACTCATTTGCTTACCCACATAATATCACATTTAGAAACCTGCTATTCATCTTCACTTGAAGAATCTCAAATAAATACACAAATGGCTGATTTAAATCACATATTTATTTCTTTCACTTCATCCTGCTTCTGTTGTCATTAATAAAGACTACACAAGTGGGTTTGTGGTGTATCATGTCACTGCTATTCTGCATGGGGATGTTTTTTATAGCAAATAGTCTTTTGGCAAACGTACTTTTAGAATAGTATTTACACGGGGAGGAAGAAGAAAGAAAAACAAAGAAAATACTTCTGGAGATATCTCTCCTTTTGCAAAGAATATGAAACTCCTACAGCAATTAGTTGGAATGCAAATTAACAACAGGGTATAAAAAGTTTTGTACAGAGCAATATTTACAAATTATATAAAAAATATAACATCTAAAACAAGGAATTAGTGAGGAGAAGGAAAAGTCTGTAATAGTTGTATGTAGGATTAATATTCCAGAATGAGTTTAATAAATAGGAAAAATCAAGAGACTTATACTGACCTTACAGTCTTAAATTTGTCTTTGCACAAAGAGGTATTTCTTCAGAAGCTTCCACAGCTGAAAAAACATATTTGCAAACGCTTCTTGAAGAAATGATTTTACCATTTCATAATTTATATTTTTTAAGCAGTGAAAAACATAAGAATTTTCTTAGATATCATTACAGTGAGTAGTACCTGTGATTTAATGGACCATCACACTTACTCATAACATGCCAACAGAAGGTGTTATAGAGAGTATGAGCAGCTTCTGCTGAAAAGGTACAGATATCATAAAGTGATGATACTGAAATGTTACATGATACCTCTGTGTATCTTACTGTTATTCCCTTAGGGTAGCATTATAAGTTGCAGGCTAATTTTTGTTTATTCTTGTTTATGTTTCCTGCTCATCTAATGTTAAAGATGTACAACTGTTTTCATTTATTAACCTGGGGCTGTTTTTCCACTGGCAAAGGAGTATTTGGATGTCATATCTCTCTGTTTAACATGTTCTTTGCATAGACACATTAAACAGACTGGTAATTTGAATACGTGTTCTAAATTTTGCTTATAATGAACTGACTTATTCAGACCTTCACAAATAGGAGCATTGCCATACTTGCTTTTTTGGTTAGGCATCTGTTGTTTTACCTAAGAATAATATGGAAGAATTTTGAGTAGTAACATTTCTCAGAGCTGAAATTATTACACTTGCTTCCTTTGGAAAGGGGAATACACAGTACCTTCTGCCTTGTCAGTCTGAGGACACGACCTCAATTTTGTAAGGCTTGAGCTCAGTCCAGCATAACAATCCAGCTCAAATCTAGAAGTCCCAAGGCAGTTCTGTCCCTTCTTGCCTTCCAGTACAAAACTCGCTAGCATAATTTACCTCATAATTTACCATTGACAAGAATTTTCTCTTAGTGCCTTTTGGTACTGATGATATCTACGTTCTAACCTGGTCAAACAGGGGAAAGCTAGATGGGGTAGAAAAGCAGTTCACAAAATGACACTGGTTCCTTGCAGAGCATCATTTCACGTTCCACATGGGAACCTGTGCCCATCCAGAAGATACCTCCAGGTTATAAAGTGTTATGTAAATATGCAAGTGATTTTGTACCAACCAGACAGAAGCAGACGAGCATCTTTTTCTGGACTAACACTACCTGCCTGCAGCTGCCCTCCTCTGCTTTGCACAGGTGCAAAGCTGTGATAAAGCAGCTAAGCCAGCACCTCTGCCCCAGCTTGCGCCTTCACGGCAACCTCAGCTGTATTCATGCATTGCTTTGGGTTGTCCTATGTACATTCCTCTTACACTTCCCAGTGCTGAAGTAATTGGAAAAACAATGAGGTGGCTTTGGTACCAGCTACAAGAGAAGGCACAGAGCAGGTTTTAGACTGTGGTGGCTCTTGCCTTGGTAATAGCAGCTTCCATCCCCACTACAACTTTGTAGACCTCAGTATAATCTTTCTGAGTTTTCCTTCTTTTATGTGTTAGGAGCAGCTATGCACACACTGGCATCAAGTTCAGCAAAGATATGGCACCTGCATGCTGAGCAGCAGGAACGCTCACCAGCTCAAAAACATGAGAGTACTGCTGGCTGGGGCTGTTTGAGGAAAACTTCAAGGCAAAACCTTAATCAAGTCATATTCTTTGCTTCTTGGTCTTTAATTCATTCACGGAGCTGGGGGTCAGTTTAGAAGCATAGACGTGCATCATAAAAAGGAATGTGCAATGGAGTCAGATCTCAGTACTGAAATTTTGACAAAAAAAGACATCCACTACTATTTTCTGTTGAATAAAGCAGAAATAGTGACTTATCTTTGTATCTGCAAAATTTGTCAGGTTACATAGTCCCAGAATTCAATGCATACTTCACTTCCCAGAATCTTTCTTCTGAGTATAATATTATTCTACTCCTGCAAACTAGGGAAAAGAGTAGGTAACTGTGAAACAATGTCACGCTGAAAAGCACCATTTCTGTTCTTTATGCCCTTGCCTGTGGTTCTTTCAATGTACCTCTGTTCTTTCAGTTATTGTGCCTAACAGCAGAAAAGTCATTTTCCAGCAAGTGGAAATGAAGGATACATTTCCAACTTATAGGACAGATGATACAGTTCATAAACTGTACCTACCTTTTTCGTGACACACAGAGTTTGATCCAGCTGACTGTAAAAAGCAATTGAGGGTCTGCCCAAAGAGTAGATGGCTCTAGGTAGATGCACCAGGGGCGATAAACATGGAAAGCTCTAAGCGTTGACCTTAAAGAATCTCAGTTACTATTCTGGAAGCCTAAATTTTAAATGATCCTATTAGATATTGAATGTCCTGCCAAAAGTACATTCTGCTGAAACTTTTACTCAAATTTAATCAGAGGGATCCAAATTTAATGCTTTGGATCACAATTCTGCCTCCGAGATGTTGTTGTGAGACGCAGTTATCTGCACATTTTTGTCTTTTCATCCAATATGCTGAAAAACTACAAGGTTTATTATCTCAGGTTGATTTATCCTAGTATTAATGTTTAGCGTATTCCAATATTTCACTACATAATTTAGAGCAGGCTGAGGAAACTGCACATACAAATACTTCACTAACCCAATGGGCAAACATTCAGAGGGATATAAGTATGCATTTCCAGGTAGCACCATTTAGTAGCTCACAAATAAAATGGGAGGTGCCTGAAGAAAATAATAATGGTAAAAGTAAGTATGAAGAAAAACTGAATAGTTACTGCTTTTTTAGGTCTGTCAAGTTTTGCTGACTGAAAAACAATGTAAAAGAGATTTCTGTTTCCAAAGCTATGGAATTATCGCATGGATGCCTCCTGGCCCCTCATAATATCATCTAATGAAATGGAAATGCTACTCAAGAGCTGGATCAGAAGCCAGATAATCTTTAAGATATGCAAGAGACAGGACCCCAGGAGGGCTCACTGCTTTCAGGTATTTGCTAGCACTTCTGCTCTGGGTACCCTGAGGAATTGTATTTTAAATAAATATAGAGAAAAAGTATGCCCAGGGATTCTTGAGAGAAGATTAGAATGCCAGTCATAAAGGGCTAAATTCAGTTTATAATTACCCCAGCCACAGAATTTGATAAAGAAATAGCTATGATAAAAAGTTTAGAGATCTTTATTTCTACTTCTTCCAAAATGAAATAAATTGTCCCTGATTTTTTCCAAATTCCTTATCAAATAAATTTAGCAGTTTGAGAGAAAATTCCCATACCTTCCTTTTTGACATACGTTATATGTGATCTGCAAAACCTGTTTTTTCGGTGTTCCCTGTTATAAATATGTTTCCCTGTCACTGTGTCAGATACATATTTGCTGTGCTTTACTTTACAAAGTAGTAGTTATATAAATTTAAGTCAGTTTTACATGATGTAACTGGTGATAGAATCTGGTCTAGGAAAATATCTGTAGGAAACTGCAGAAAACCTATTTCCAGGGGCTGCAAGAGGAAGGTACTGAATGAAACATTACCTCTCCTGGCTCTGCCTCAACCTGCCAACAGCCACAACATCTGTAGCATCCCTCTGGCATATGGTAGGTTGCAGGATTTTGCAGAAAACCTCACACAGGTTTTATGATACTAGCAACTGCAAATGGTTTGTTTGTTCTTTGTTTCTGTTACCATAATTCAGGGTTTTACTTTCTGTTCCACTGGAGTTATGCTTGAACATGATGTCTGGGATTGGACCCTAACGGCGGTGTTAAAAGCACATCAAACACAGGCTGTGCTACCTCTTTTCTGAGTAGCATGTTAATGTAACTGAACTCATACAGTTATGGAAGTGTAATCACCTATTAAATCTACAACTATAATATATGGCTTTTCCCCTGGCTTTTACTCAAAAACTGTTGCTTTAGGTAGATTTTGGAAATGAGAATGTGCTAGTGTGAAGCCACATGGAATAAGAGAGATTTGCAATTTTAAACACAAAATTACATCATTTGGCCTGCGTTTTCCCCTACTTTAATAGCGACCTAATTATTGAAAGAACTGCTACATTAATATTTAAAATAAGTATAAGTAGGTATCTAACAGTCACTCCAATATAACCTTAGGAAAACATTTTTTTGTGCTTCTATGTAACATCAATGAAGAATATGGAACCAAAATAAGGAAATTCCTTTGGAGTTAGGTGTATGGGAGATCCCTGATCACTAGCATTATTTCTTTTTCCTTTGGCTGGTTCCTCACTAGTCATCACATAGCAACATTCCTTCAAATTTCCGTTGCCTTCATCCTTCTTCAAGTTTCTTTGTTACTTTCATTGGCCCCTAATGGAACCATTTCTTTTCAGGGTTTATTCTCTATTCCTTTTAATCTTGGACCCATGCAGTGTTCAGGGATCATTCAGAGTCAAGGGGATGGCCACAGCTCTGTCTCATTCAGTATCTGAATTCCAGTACATTGACACTGATGACCTGACCATCTAGCAGAACATGCTGATGGATTCCTAGGTTATTACAACATTACTGTGTCACACCTTCATCTCATTGCTTCCTCCTTCTTTGATGTGCTACTGTGCTAAAACCAGCACAGCCACAAAGACAACTATCACAAATACAATGGCACACACTACTTAACCCTCTTTGAAACCTGTTTGCCCTGAATAATAGAATTTTTGCAATTCTGCTCTTTTGGCCTGTGGAGGAAAGGGTTCAGAGGTATAAGGGAGACATTTAGACCATCAGCAGGAGGCTAACCAAGGTATCCCCTTTCCATGTGAGAAGTTTTTTCTTCATACACACCAGAAAAAATAATCTCATCCTGGAGTGAGAAGCAGATGCTGGTAATGTTCACAATTATGATGCATGTCAGGTCATGTGCTGCCTAGTTGATTGGCACATCTTACAGCTGGCATAGACCAGATCTGTATGCAATGTGAAATGGGGGCTGTTCTCAGCACTTCTTCACAGCTGTATCTGCAGCAACGGGGGCTTTATCACCAGGCAGATGGATTTTGGCCTTTACCTATGAAATCTTTCGGCCTTGGTCAAAATAAACATTTCCACAGTACTGCATGAATAGAGAAAAAGAAAACATTTGCATCCTGAACAGGAAATGGGGACAGGAGGAAAGAAGCAGCTACTATTTTACCCAGTGCACAGCTGAGCTGTACAACACATTGCTCCTAGAAGCCAGTGCCACATTGCTGACCAGAAAAAAGCAGCATTCCACCCTAGGGTTGCTTCAGCTTGTCAACAACCAGACTCTGCCTTTCCTATAGACTAGAGATAAAAATACAATTCAATTTTTGACACCTCCTGAGTTCCCAATACATTTTTTCAAGTTAAGATTTAACAGCCAGGGACTAAGGGATATGGAAATAGATGCCATATATCAGATACGTACTATGGAACTACCTGACTTTTAAAGACTGACAAACCACAAATAGAGTTGTTAATAATGATGCATGCCTTTCTACATTTCCTGTCTAGCTACAGTAAAACTGAAAAGCACCACACACATAGGAGTGCTTCAGATCTGCCTTCTTCTGTTTCTATTTCCATCTCATATTTTTCAATATAAATACATTGATCCTCTCAGGATTTCATAATCCTGTGCCTCTCAAAGGCATTCTTTATATAGATACAGAGTTACATACATCATGTGTAACTTACTTGTTTCTTAAATAGTTGGTGGTTCTCATCCATTTCAGTCATTCATTGGCTCATGCTAATATAAAAAAAAAAACCCAAAGATTCCTATCAGTAGTTAGAGAGTTAAAACGTGTAAGACAGTTGGTTTTACCCTATGGGACCCCCATGACATGAGTTTCATTTAATGGCACAAAAGATCATTCTAGGGCACTCCAGTCTTCAAAACACAGCACAAGAATAAAAAGCTAGGCTTGACAAAACCAAAGATGTAAAGCACATACACTAGAATTTATTTCTAACTACGAGCCTATGCATTTGTTTTCAGAAGCCAAACTCAATACGAATTTCAGCACAGCTGCACACAGAAAAGGAAAGAAATACTGGTAATTCAAGTCTACATACCTAGAGTCCCTCTTCACTTCTAGAAGCACTCTGCACAGCACTGGTTTAGGAGACTAGAGATAAAAAGCCTGAATATTAAAAGCTTCAGCAGTTCTTCAGAACAATGCAGCACCCTCTTAGACTTAGGTGCATCTGGCACTACAGTCAGTTCTTCCACTCTTACTTAAGCAGCGGTGTTAAGTATTCATTCACACAGAAGGAAATGTTTTATAAAAGTTGTCATATTCTGCTCTATAATTTCCTGATTTGCAACAGAAAAAAATACGATTATGTGAACCTCTGCACCTGATAAAGTCAATTGACTTAAAAGGGCTTGGAACTTTACCCAGAATTCTCAAAAATATTTTGGACAATATAATACTAAGGTTAGGCCAACATTAGATTAAAGTCCAAAAATACTGGTCTGATTCTGTAAAATTTTCATTTTCAATGATAATACTGATTTTAATAAATCTTCCTCTTTGAACTGCAGGATCAAACATACGCACGTGTTGAATAATGCAAGTGTTATTTGTTCTAATAAGATGGAAGTTCACCAAATTGATCTGCAAACACTGGAATCACACTTAATGATGTTTCAGAGGATAGAACTTTCCTACTTTTTTACAGTATAATCACATTTTCTAAACCACACATAGTTGAAATTTTCTGTACAAAAAAATGTAGAGACCCTAGAGGGAATATGATGAACCCAAGGCAAATGAATCATTAGGTAGTGTTCCCATGCTTTGGGGTGTGTTAATATTTTCTATATCCAAGTATCAAAGGAAGAAAAGCTCAGTTTTGATTAAAGCTCAGCTTACCTTAATTTCTATTTGAGTCCATTAACTTACCACAGTAAAGACAAAGGGTGCAATCTAATACATAGCAGATATCTGACACATAGCACAATCACTCAAAATTAGAAAATACCATGTCTAAATTATAAATATTTCACTCCTAAAAGAGAATAATTTGTGCTGTGTGTCTGTGGGAAGACCTGCTTTAGAGGTGAATTCAGCTCTACAGAGTTAGAAAACAGGCAGGTCACAAAACTCTTTAGAGACTGCTAAAAGTAAAATACAGAAATACTCCAGGGAGCAAAAGAATAAATGCCCACCGGTTTTCCTAAATAAGTGATGCTAACTTGTTTTTCTTCTATGGCGTAAATATGTCAATTATTCTTGATACAAGAATTTATGTATCTTATAATAATTATGACCCACAATCAGCTGAAACACTGAAAACATGCTGCTTCCTTGGAAAATCTTCAGGAAAGATGGCCAATGTTCACTCCTAAAATAGATACGGATTTAATTCTGAAATGGCAGAAAAGGTATTTGAACCAGAATTTGTCACTTTCTAGAGAAGTATTTCAACCACTAGGTTGTCAGCTATAAGGGAGATTTCTTTTTTCAGCCATATTTTAATTTGCAATTAGGTTTCAAACAGTGGCCTAAGCTACATCTGTGGGGCAGACACCTCTTTATTACTCATTAGGCATGCTTTTAAGAGTTCCTGCTGAATTGTTTTTCTCAGGGGTTTTTAAGCAGACATACCGACTGGATCTGGATCCTGTCTGGGCTCAGGTAAAAGCTAAGTGCCAAGCTGGATGCTTGCACTCTAAGTCCCTGATTTTGCTTGGCTACCAGTGAAAACTCAGAAGGAACCTCAGTTTTTTTCAGCTCAGCCCTGTAAGTACTTATTCTTGCAAGCAAGGGATCTGTGGGAACAGTCCCTTAATTTTTCATGTTCCAAGTTTCACATGCCAGAAAAATTTAATAGACCATCCTGTGGTTTTGAAATCACGCTGAATACAGACTTGGTGCCAGCAGATTTTAAATAATTTCCTTCACTATTAGACATAACAGTGCAGTGGAAGTTTGAACTAAAACTTGTTTCCTTGATTAAATATTATCCCCTTGCCATTCTGACCTACAACCTATAAAGAAAGCTCTAGAGTATACGCTTAAGCATGCACATAGTCCCATTAACTTCAGCAAGCATAATGAGAAAACCAGATGAGAGGTTATGTTGAAGTTACTATTTTAACATTGTTCAGAAGGACTGAATAATTCAATGTTTCTTTGGACAAATACATTGACAACATTGTGCTCAATCACGTTTTTTTTTCAGCAGGGAATTCTGTTTGCTCAGTGGTAATTCTGGATTTTCACAGATATTGGAATTGCTGATATGCCATGGATTTATAAGAAGCTGTGGAGGGTCTGAAAAAGTTTAAATTAAAAAAAAAAAATCACTATTTAACATATAAACAACTTTACATTTGTATTTTTACTATTAAAAATACTCTTTGTTATTTGAGAGAATTTGAGAGAATCAGAACAACTGAGATGATGAATAAAAATGCTTGTAGTCTTAAAATTTAAATATATTCAGCAACTGATACTCAATAACTATTCTTTAAATCCTTAAAAGGATTATTTTTCACCTTAGGGGGAAAAAAATCATTTATCCATTTGCAAAGGCATATGGCACCATATGATCGATCCTTTACCACATCCCAGAAACACTTTCATAGCCAAAGTCCTTCATTTAATTACTTAGAGATACCACATATGCCTTCCAAAGGTAATGAGATGTACACCAGTCAGATAATAGAAGGAAAAACATTACAATTTTAGGTTTTAATGCATAACATTTTACCAGCTTGTAACTTGTAAAATTATTTTGTACAGAATTGCATTCAGGCTTGACCACACTCTAGTGACACAGCTGTCAAAAATCTAGGATTAAATTCATCTTGTTCAACATTTGATCTTTCATTATTTGAAAAGATCATATGAGCACAAGTTGAAAATTCATGCAGTTATTCTTAGTCAGAAATAATAAAAGATACAGTTGCTGCCAATTTTCATTTAGCTTAGTAAATTTTTGCTTTAAAGAAAAAAATCAAGCTAATCATTTGCACTACACGTTATATTTAATAACAAAATTGCCCTAGAGTTATGAAACCAGCTGTAGATAAAACTCTATTTCTTATTATATACTCTAAAAATATCTCCAATCAAAACATTTTTGTGTCCAAGTGGCAAACCTACATGTATAGGTTGCAACTAGACATATAATGCCTCATTAGTTCAACTGAAAGACAAATTTCTTTGAACTATTGGTACCGACAAAATAGCTGCTCAGCAGTAGAAAAAATGCATCTTAGAAAATATTTCAACACAAAACGGTTGTCGTATTTAAATAGGATTCTTCTCACCAGCTCATTTGAGCTTGGGAATCTTGGGCTGTTCATGCCAACTTTTCTTCAGTGACTCATTCTAACTAAGCTTTTGGATTTTGGTGCTTGTGCTGGGTTTATATTCCATGGTACTGCGCCATTTTGAGAGCACAGATTGTATTTTTATTAGTAAAATAGGATGTATAGAGTCATTCAGTCACATAGAATTACTCAATGCACCTCTGGTCTTATCCAAAATCTAAAATGAAATGGTAAAAAACTAGAGGTGGATCAGGAATGCAGTTAAATTGGGTTAATTGACATGATTCTGGATTTAAAAGGGTTCACTTGGCTCCAACTCCTACATTTAATGAAGTATTTGCACAATCCACACTGCTTGAGGAAAAAAACACCAAGTATAAACAAAGCTTCTAATAGATTCATTAACAAATAGATAAGTTGACATTTGTCTTTGATATATCAGCCACACATGAATCTCATTACCACATTAACACATTTCCCCCTAAATTTCTCTTGAATACATAATGCTTTTTTATTGCTTTTGTTGTCATAGACCCAACCTGTCATTAACTGTACACTTTCCAGCTAGGGAAATAGCCCTTCGTACAGCTTCCTGTAAGAAAAAGAAAATTTTCCCTCATCCTTTCATGTCCACTGATAGGATACCTAATGTCGTTGAAAAAACTGATAGCCTTGGTCATCCCTATGGAAGGAACAAACTCCTTTCTTAGCCAAAGAAATGAATACTTCATCTTTTGAGTTGTGTGGTACAATTATACTCTGCTTCTGCATTCTGCCTTGTCCATTCACAGTCCAGACCTATACAAGTGTCCTTGCAATATATACATTTATGCAGAATATGCAAAAGTCATCCAGGAGTTCATATTCTCTGCACTGTCACAGTACCTCATGACTACAGATTTTACTAGCCATTTCAATTCCCAAAATCTTTCTCTACTTTGCATCCTGCGTCTCTTGGGATTCCTGCAGTGGTGTCCTCAGAGAGCTGGAGACTCTAGATAAGATTAATAAATAATTTATAAATTCCTCTCTACAGTTTCAGAAATCATGTCCTCTTTTATTCCACTGAAGCACACACATGCGTTGCAAAGTGGAACTGAAGCTACATTCACATCGCACTTCTCACATAAGCTTTTGTTTGCAAAGCTGACTTGTGCACCTTTTGCCTTCAGGTGGTTAGTCCAAACATAAGTTTCAATATTAGTTATTCTTCCTGGGGATAATGCCCCAGAAGTGGGGATTTTGCCAACTTCTTGGTTCATGATGTGTGTCAAGAAAATCTTTAAAACTCCTGCACAGTGATGTTATCTGTTGCAATACCTCTATCCTTTTCCTGATGCTAGCCTTTTATCTTACCTTGTACAGTTTTCCACAGTTTGTAGAGCTTAATGCACTGTTCCATGACCCGAACTGGAGCTCTGCATGCCTTTTGCATAGTAATTGGGATTTCCTTTTGCATAAGAGTACTGTTCACTTTTCCCAATCTAAGCATGGCCTGGGTTACTTCCCTTACTTCACAAATTCCAGGCATTTTTGCATTGGCTTAGTACTGAATCACCCAGAAGTGGGTTTTGTCCAAGATCCCAGGAAGGCCTTTTATTTATCAGGCACTCAAAAAACTCACGTATGTAAGTTTTAAGAAAATCCTCAGTGGGCACTCTGTCAAAAACTTTTGTGTTGCAGAGCAGCAAGTACAAACACAGCCATCCAAACAACAACTCTTTTGGAATATTCCTAAAAGGGGTAACCAGCCTTGGCTTATATAAGGCTATGCATTAATCTACTTAAAGCATGTTTTTCAGCAAAGAGAAACCTTCTCTAAGATACACTGGTAGAGACAGAGAAACTTTTAATAAATACATTTAGAGGAATCTCTCTGATTTAAGGTATTTATAGGTTTATGTAAGGCCTGTATGTCATGAAATATGTTTTTAAATATACTATAGCTCACAATGAAGTTAGTACAGGTGTTCTGCAAAGATAATTTTGCTACAGAATATGGAAGATAGATATTGGAGATGGCTTTCTTCAACAGAAAACAAGATTTTTATATGGTTTTGGTAGCTTCCTATCTATCTTTTACATAGATTCTGTGTAGGTAGATGAGCTATAGCTGAGCTGAGCTGGCTTCACATATACTACACCCAGTGGCAGTAAGGAATGTGAGACCCAGCCTAGCAGCACATGAAGCTGGATCAAGGCTGAAAGTGGTACAGTAGTACTCTGCAAACAGCTTTTGTGCCAGTAAGTATACTGCTAAAATGCTGCACTGTATATCTTTATCTATTCAAATCCACATCTACTCCAGGAGATGTGCACCAAGCTCCAGTGCTCAGAGTTGGCATATCCTTACAGAACACAGAGATAATTTAATCTCTTCTCCCACTGCTTGTAAAATAAAAGTGAAAGCAGTCATATACTTGCAATACAAAAGATAGGACTAAAGCAAAATGTGTTGAGCACAGAGAAAAATGAAAATTAGACCTGCTAATGGGGAACAACCTACAAGCAATGACTGATTAATTAAAATAAATAACCTAATCAAGCTATGTAAATGCAATAAGCAATTTTTTAAAGTTTTTGTGTGAAAATCCAGGTCTAGTCTCTTTCCCAGTGGGTCTTTGTTTGCAAGTTAGATGTTTACTGTTCCCTGGGGTTTGTTTTTCCCCATAATTATCATAATGAACTAAATATTATCCTCTTAATGTACAGTGCCAAGCACACCACTTAAGTACTTGATAATGCATACTATGTATCTTCAAACAACATGGCAATGACAATTATTGCACTGAAAGTAAAACAAAAATACTAAAACGCTACCTATTTCTGTAAAGAATGCTCAACTTGCAACTACACAAACGAATATGCATAGAATTTCCGTTACTTAAACTTATGCTGTTGGACGTCACAGGGTCTGTGTGTACACATACACACGCACAGAAGAATAACAATTAGAAATGCTGACATTTTTCTTACATTCCAACATTTTAGTACTTTTCTACTGATGCTTTGTGAAAAAAAAGAACATAATTTGTAAGAATCTCAGTGGGAAGTTCTCCTAGGGCTTTTAAAATGAAGTATGATGCATATCCTTTAGGCTATATTTTCCTTTGAAAAGAGTTCTATTGCATCCAAGTTTTTGCATCTAAACAAGACTGAAATGCTCATAGAAATTTCACATTATTACAAGATTATCACTAGCTTCTAGCATTTTTATTTCAATATTTAAGACAACAAACAAGATGCTCAACTTTGTTAACACCAATTTTGGCTACAGATTACTAATCTGCATTAGTTAAACTATTTCAAAGCAAGATTGAAAAGTGGCATCAAACAAATGTTCCTTTTTATTTTTTAATTTACAAAATCCTGGGTTTATTCTGATATAGAAAAAAGGGGCCAGATTTATTTCTACTTTTGTTTCACTGAGAGCAATGGAAACTTCATCATAGCTGAACTGAGCTCAGATAGATTGAATCTGTAACACAGCATAACATCTATGCACACCTTAATGCGTACACTGAAAACTGATTGTTCCACTTCTGTGCTAGATTATGGATCTGAATCTGATATAGTCATAACAAAATAATAAATAAAGGCTACAAGACACAAAATCCACTGCAGGACTAGGTTTGGAGTATGTGACCTAATTTGAAGCAGAAATCTCATTGATTTCAGACTCAAGGCCCAAAGGCAAAAGGCCTAGCACTGTTGCCAGTGAAGTCAGTGGCAAAACTGTTAACTGAATGCAATATCAGTTTGTTCATTTTCATATGAGGCTTGCTTCAGAAAAACATTGAGCAAAATGTTGGCCCTATCAGTGTCAATAGGATTTTTGCCACTTGCCAAGTGAAGACCAAGGTTGCATTTCTTACATCGACAAAACTAAAGCCAAGTAAATACTGTCCCTCTTTCTGGATGGATATTGCTAGCACTGACTGCAACTTTTTTTTCTTACTCTTCAAAATTTTGCTATCTGAGAGTGTTACTACAACCCATTTTTACCTATTTTTTCTCTATTTTCCTCTTTAAACCTTTTCTGGTCTCTTTTATAACACAGCTTCTTTTTTCACTCCAAACAGTATGATTTTGGAGTCACACAGGGCTCACAGATAGGTTTATAGTTCAGGGATTTAAGAAACTGAATGAATTTGGGAAAAACTCTGTATTTCACTGTCAGAGGATAAAAGCAAATTGGGATATTATTTAAATATCTCTTCCTTGGTTCATGTTGGCATTTTTTAAGAAGAATGGAAATGAAAAATATTATGGTTTACAATGATTTTAAAACCTTTTCTTAAAGGTTATAATTCACATAGAAATTTCTGGTTTTCTGAAGACCGAAAACAAAGTCTGAAAGATGCCACAATAGCCTCTCAGTTCTGGCACTATGATGAGATTATAGTTTTCTGGAATAAGTAAAGTTTTATTGTAACCACAATTTTACAATTTTCAGATAATGTGAAAACAGTATTTAAGCTGTAAGGGTATGCTTTACCTTTATGTCATCACCTCATACCTCAGATATCCATTTAAAGCAGCAGAGCACAGGATAGAATACAATCTGGGTAGGAGAAAGAGGAATTAGACATGTGCAATAAAGTAGTAACAGCAAAAGAAAATTTTGAATTACTTGGGATCCACCAATATTGAACACCTTCTTGTTTCATATCTAAGAAAAGTGAAAGCAGAAGGAGCCCACAGGAGAGCCTTTTTAGATGGAGAAAAAGTGTGTGTCAGCACACCAAGCCCAGTCGTCAACCTGGCACTACAAGTTACCTGTTCTCACCTAACCTTACATAAGCAGCTCCTATGCGGTATATTTCTACAAGTATAAAGAAAACATCGCTTCTTTAACTATCTGAGGTAATCTACGCTTCCCTGGCGTACCAAGTAGATAGGACTAGAACCTTTGTTTACTTCGGGATAAACTCCTGCTTTGCAATTTATGATTCAACTGAACAGATATTTGATTGCCTGCAGTTGGTATTTTATGTAGAATAGTGCATGTATTAGAGGTTTAAATTTTCTATTCATGTAAAAGAGGATCAAAATGTTTGCAGGTGAATGATGCCTTTAAAAAGCTGTTGAGGTAGGAAAATGATCAAATACCAGGAACTATACCTAGTGAATGTTTTATATCAGTGGTTTTATTACTTCTGCAAAGGAATAAAGCTGGAAATAGAGTGAAATAATTCTTGAGCAGACTAGAAAAAAAAGCAATTTTATACTAGATCCCAGGCCAACACCTAATGTCAGTAAAAGCTACGCAGTTTGAACATTATGCCTAGTCCTGAGTGAAAGCAGACAGTTAAAGTCACCCTTAATGTAAGTGCTGAAATCCCTGGGAGTGTGCCTGCCTACTTCAGGTCGAATTTTTGACAAAACTTTACTCTTTGCTTTAATGTTTCTGCAGTTTTAGTTAAACAGTCTTTATAAACTGTTGAAAGAGGAAAATAGCAGAAGAGTAAAATCACAAGAACAGTTTGCGAGATGAAAGTGTTCTTACAAAGGACTTGATTTTAAAGGCAGTCAGAGTGCTATCAAGAAGAGTGGTAATAGAAGCAGCAGCAAGTCAAGCATATGCATACCAGTTAATGTCTGCCTGGGTAACCCACAGTCCTCCACTCACTGAATTAGTGTTGGGTTTTTTTTTTGCTTTGACAGCTATCTTTCAGTGTTTGTGGAAAGCTGCCCCTGCACGGACACGTTTTCAGTCATCTTCATCCTTGCAGATGAAAAAGCACGATTTCCTATAAGCTGTAATGTGTTGGGAAGACATTTGTAAACAATCTCATTTTAAAACGACAAATAATGAACCTGAATGCCAACATTTGTTAAAGCAGTTATTTGATAAGCATGAAGTGAGATTCAGAGGGACAGAAGAAAGGACACAGTCACTGGAAGGATGTAATTTAGTGCTTAAAAAGGAACTTAGAGGCAGATCACAGTTATCATTCAAGCTAATGTTTCATTTCATTTTAAAAGGGAGTCATTAGAAAATGCTTTGAAGGATAAGAATGTCTGCCCATTGGGCTTCCTGACTGGTCTAGGAAGGGAAGATCTCAAACAGTTTAATAGAAAGTTATGTAAAGATTCAGACTTCAGGATAAAAATAGGCAATGTACTATGCAGAAAATTATCATCATTTCAGGTGCCCTTGGGTTTTGCCCTGCAAGTGCTTACTCACTTAAAGAAAAAAAGAATCCTAATGTCTCCAAACCCCACTTACTTTCCAATTAGAGTATTATTGCTTACATGAGTAAGCATTTGCTGGATAAGTGCTTTTGCCAGCAGTCTGAGAAAGGCCAGCAAGTGAATGAGCACTGGAATGGAATGATCCATTTAGCTACCCAGGAAGCTGGGTATACCTGGGTCCTGCCCTGCAGGCAGTAAATTACCTTTCTGTGAGTAAGCAGGACTTGTAATCAGCAATGGCCCTTACATAAAAGCTATGTTTGTGTGCGCAATTACTGTAAACCTAAATAAACAGGAAGCCTCAGGTGTCTGACAGCACTCTGGGGATCAGAAGGTCTCAGATAGTTAAACATAAATAAAGTTGGGGATTTGACTGCAGTTTGGATTTGGGAGCTGCAAAGAAGTCCCCACACACAGGCTAAGGTGTTTGCATCAAGTGGCAACCCAAGAGCAGGAAGGCTCCAGCCTCTTCACCTTCCAGTAAATCCAAATCTGCCTCAAAAAGTCCTATGTCTTTGTCATGCTCAAAACTAATTTGGATGAAAAGTAGCACAAGAAGAATATATCCTCCTGGACTGATTATCAAGAGTATAAAGAAAGCTATTTGAAAGTCCAGAATTTACTACCACATAGGTAGGTGTACATGCCCTAAGAAACCAGAGGGTAACAGGTGTTCCAGCTGGCATGTAATAAAAATATAATAAAATAAATAAATAAAAAAAGCCAAACAAAACCAAAATAGACAAATAAAACAATATGAACAAGAAAGTTGCCTGGTGGCTTAGTCTTGATCTCAGGTAGTTCAAATGCATATATTCTGTAGGTGGTTTCTTATACAGAGCTGAAGTATCATCAGAAAAACTCTATACATTGGAAAAGAATGTCAACATTTATCTGCAGAGAAACCAACAGACACAGAACAAGCCAAATAAAATTATAAAATGCAGTTTATCTTAGTTCATGAAAGAGCAAATTATTTCATCACGATGTTGGCATAATGAAGTAGTTCCTTACTCCACATGGGCACTCTAGCTATACCATTTATTATCACACCATGGCATAACTCCACAGAGCACGTAGTAGTGTGCCTTAGATGGAACCTCTCATACAATATTAACATATATTAAAAAAAAAAAAAATCAGCTCAAATTAACTTATAATTCCCTGTTGAAGCCAGAGAACAATGATAGCCACATTAAGACAGAGTTACTGAACTCATTATGATGATTATACTTAAAAATATGCATGAAAACACTAAAAGCGCGTTGCACTGAGTACCAAAGTTTACATATAAAATGAGGCATTTCAGAATCCAGATGCAGAAACAGTGCCACTTTGAAGATGTCAGTATATTGGATACTGAAGTGACTTCTCTAGAATAAATGGAAAAATGAAAATAAAGTTGCCAATATATAAAGGTGCTCACTAAATGGTTTCCAGGTATAGCATTCTTCAATGTTGTATAACTAGCCTATTTTGTTAATCTTTCTCACCAGAGTTAGCTTGCTGCTCAACTATTACCATTGTAAAAGAACTAAATCACTATAAATACAGGACATGCTACAGCTTCAGCAAAGAAAACTGATATATTAAGGAGGCTTTTTTTCAGATGACTTTCAACAGGCCTTGGGGGCTGCTAAGTCTGGCAAAAACGAACATGTCAGGTTTCATTGAAAATCACTGCCTGGCTAAAATGGGATTTTGAAAGATAAGCCACCTGCTTTATTAACAACAACAGCAGCAGATTTTTTTTGTTTGTTTGCTTTATAGACACAAAGCTGTGTTCCACAGATCATTTTAAAAAGTGAACAAAGGTTGGAAACCAACTGAAGTAATTTTTTAAGGATCTCACCCCTCCCTGTCATCATAAGCCTCATAAATATAAGACTTTTACAGCAAAGATTTCTCCTTCCTTCTGTTTTGGCCCCGGGGAATATCTACAGAAAAATAAAACTAAATCTACTATATGAGAGAATCAAAACTGTAAAATGTGAGCAGCATTACTGGAGAGACCGCTGAAAGATTAGGCACAAATCTCACTGGGGCAAGATGACAGGTACATTAACTTGTCTGCAGACCATTTTAAAACCCAGAAAAAGAACAGGGGGCAGGTGGCAGAGGTCCATGGGCTAAAAGGTCACCATTTTCATGTACATGACATCTGGTAACCTGCACTCCAGTCCTCCAGTCCATCAGAGACCACTGAGGGTCAATGGCAGGGTACAGTTAATTGCAGGGAGGTTCGCGCTATTGCAATACAGCACATAGCATTTCTTGTCTTTTTTGAGACTTCTGTCCCAAACCCACTAGCCACAGGACAATCAAACTTGGTATAGCAAACCCTGTACCCACAATTCAAAGCAGTTGCCTCTCAGCTGGACAGAGACAGTGATAACTTGAGACTGGGAAAAGGAGGAATGTGTCTTACACTCAACTGAGCTGCAGGTAACACAGGCAGGTGTCAAAGAGATAACACTGAATGGATGGGAGGGGTCAGGAATCTCAAAGTGAATGTTCTCATTCCTACATTTTGCTTTCTAAAACCTGCTGAAATAGTATTTAAGATCTGTGTGAATGGCTGTGACACATGCATAGGATGGAGCAGAAGAGTCTTGAGGAAAACATGATAGCCAGCCATGCTTCTCCGGCTGCCATTTGGATCAATTAATTTTTGTGACTCACAGCAGTTTTCTTCACCCATTCATGAAATTAAAAAGACATTTCTTTTACTTCTACTTAAAACATGTAAACCCCAGCAAAACAGTACATTTAGCTACTGCTTTCTATGAACTATGTTGTGTACTTTTCCCGATCACTTTTTATTTTTCAGTTTCTAAATCATCAAAAAACCTAATTATAAGAACTTTCTTTGTAACTGACACATGTACATATATATATATAAAGTCACTGAAGTCAGTATTGAAGAAAATAATCTGACTGTAAAAGAGAATGTTACAACTCACAAAAGAAATAAGGGAAAAAACAATGCAATACAAGATTTTCCATATTAGTTTGCTTTACCAACATAGAAGTAAGGTATGCCCCCAGAATAACATTCATTCATCCATTTGCCCTTGAGAATACAAGTATTAGATAACAAGATCTTTAATCTGTTTGTCCAAAACAGTAATGTCAGCCTCTAGAGCACATACCATACTGTGAGTGAGACACAGGGCAATCATCTCTCAGAACTGTGCTTCATAAAGATCATTGGGTTTCAGTTGTGACAGTAGTACCATCCAAATTGATCAAACTGCACTCAGATAAATGTTCACGTCTAGCAGAAGACAAATAATCCCATCATCTTTAGAATGCTCTCCAACAATGCATTACAGTAGTTTGGGTTTTCCCAGTACTGGCTGCCAGCAGTGGCACTAGTGAATTTAAGTCCAGCAGCATTTTGACTGATATCAACTTTATCCTAGTAGAAACTGCATGGAGATAGAATTGCTTTTAAATTTGTGGTTTGAGGGCGTGAGAGGGCTGCTTATTCTTGTTTGGAAATGGCTATTTGTCAAAATTGCTTTACAAAGACAGAAAGATTTCTCTGAAGCTTGTTTAGAGATGAGGTAAATTTCAAACCCCTCCTATTTGCCCCTCTTCAATCCTGCTCATTTTCTTTTAGGCACATCAGAGTACCCTGAATTTGTCAAAACTAAGGGTCTCCAGCTGTCTGCTTTCTAGATAGCATATTCTGCAGCTAGAGCTCCTGCCTCTTTCATGGAAAAAAAAAGAATTATCAAAATTTTAATGAAAATGAACCTCATAAAAATGCTCTGTGGAGAGAGTTTTGCTTCTGCTTATTGATGTTACAAGATACTGTAAAATTGCAGCCATTCACCCTTTCAATTACTGTTAAGCTTAAGCCTGCGTTAGTTCAGGGGTAGAACAAACTAGGTGATGACTCAGCATGAGTAAGCAACAGATGAGATTGAAGCTTGGATGAAGGCCCTTTTCTCTGTAATTCCCACTTCATACAACAGTGCTGAGACCTGACAACAAGCATCTTGGCAACACAGCCCACTCAAACCGTCTGTGATCTTTGCCTCTATCTCCCTTTGTCATTCCTGTCTTAATTTCTTGTCTTCCTTTGCTTGAAAAACCTGTACCTATCCTGGACTTGTCTCCCATCTCCCCAGCCTTGAGCCCTGGTATCTGGACCTCTCATATTTGCCTGTTGATTCTTAGTTCCAGCTTCTTCTTCAGGCAGCTCTGTCCTTGACTATGATTTCCCACTGCGCTATTACCCTGCCCCACTTCTTTTCCCCATACACAACAGTAAGAAGGTTGTGTTGTCCACTGTCAGCAATTAACATGTCTTAAACCTTATGCTACTATCTTATGTAACTCAGCAACTGACATCCTGATCATGTGGTGTAGTGGTTTAATTCACAGACCACTAGCCTGGTCTGGCAAACCCACTTTGGGAGTTTTTGGTGTTGATGCTTAACCAAGTTTACCAGCAATCACAAAAACAGGAAAGCCTTCCTTTAAACATCTGTAGTTGACTGATCCCCAAGGTACAGACTGCTTTTGGAACTGCATGCTTTCCCACAAATTATCATTCCATGACCAGTGCCAGTACATCATAGGTACTGACATTACTCATGAAAAAAACAGGTCAGTCCATAAACAGACAATATAACAGATGTTTTGGCTTCTTCATTTCAAAGGTCCCTGAAATAGACAAAAACAACCAACCAAATACACAGAACAAGACACAGGTCTCTCTTTTTTGGCTGGCACATACCTAGTCTTGTTATGACAGCTGAACTCCTGGATACCTCCCAAGTTCAGTTCCACTTGCTAATCCGTTTTTTCCTTTACTTCCTCTTTGGCATTAATGTTACACTTTCTTCTGATTTGACAGAGAAGGGGGTAAAACAAGATTTTCCTACTGGAAGTATCCGTTTTATTATGTTTCTCTGACACTTTTTAACAGTTCACATATTCAAATGTCGCTGATACCGCTATTCTTATTTATTAGTGGTCCACCAAGTACAGGAAAAAAACCACAAAAACACCAAAAAACAAACAAATAAGACATATTTTGCAAATGTAACAGTTTTTTATCACTTTATAATTTCAGCCATAGCTCTGTACCATACAACATACTGAGCTGAAAGTTAGGTCAGAAGATTATAACATTCATCACCATGAAATTGAAAAGAACTTACATGGTTGTAGGGAAAAATATTTTGAATAGTCATAGACTATGACAAGGAAAAAAGGTGCAACCAAATGTCATGAATTAAACATAGCATTTACTTAAAGGACTGTAATCTTATTTTTTGATTTGATGTGAATACCATCCTCAAATCAAATCCTTTCATTGTGCATGTGTTTGGCATTTTAATTGATGACACATTCCATTGAATTCTCTCTTCCGTATTTTTCTTTAATACCTCTCATGAGAAAATCTGTCTTGGCTATTCAGAATGCGCTATAACCAAGATTGATGATTAAAAGATGACACAGCGTGTTTGGATCTCAGAAAGCTTCTGACAAAAGTCTGATATGACAAGTCCCTCTCATCCGAAAAGTGCTGCATTTCCCTATAGCCGACAATATATACAGGACCAATTACAATACAGTCACACTGACATTGTTCATAAGTAAATCTGCCTATGGAAAAATGACCAAAAATGGATAGGAGGAGAGCCAGATGATTCCTTATACATGTCTTCATGTTTTGATGCCTTGCCCTTCCTTCCCTTTGCTTTTGTATATGGATCTTTTTAAACCAGATCTCAAAGAGCACTTATTGCCTCTTGTCATCAAGAGTAATTAACAATGAGGGATCTTTTTTCTGAATAGAAATCCAGTTTGTTAAGCTTCTTGGGAAAAGTCAGAAGAAATGAGGCACTAGTAACCATCTAATCAAAGTAGACAGTAGTAGAACAAGAACCAATAAATACAGGTTTCACCAGGAATGCAATTATTGAAGATCTAGATCTATTTTGCAGTAAAACAACACAGAGTACTAGTATATACATGATAAAAATTAAACAAAAGGAATATAATTAAAGGTAGGAGAATTTCACGTGAAAAATAGTAGCAGTAAAAAGGAAGTTAATTAAATATTCTAGCATGAATGATTTGAATTAAATTTGTTTTGTTTTTACCTTCAACATAGATCTTCCTATTACATTTAAAGGCTCCTAAACAAATTTGGTTCATCTTTAACTATTTAAATGAACTTTATGATGCTAATTAAAGTGATGGGTGGTGCTATCTAACAACCTACAGGCAAAAAGAACTGTATACAGAGTAATTAAAGCATCTGGTTACTTAAAAAATATCAATACAATGAGAGCAATCTGTTCTCAAAATGTTAATTAGTTTCCACATGAGAAAAATTACTCATGATAGATTTACTGACATGTGATGTGGCAGAGAGGGGAGTAGATAGACACATCATCCAGCTGTGGAAAATATGAAACTAACTCAGATACTCTGCATCCTCCTTTGAAGATGACCAGTGCAATAATCTGTGCATGTGCATAAACTGAGGAGCTTCAAATAGATAGCAATACATTGAGGGGAAAAAAGTCCCACCAAAAACCAATAGCTGTATCACATACCCATATAAAGAAAGACCTCAGCTCCTGTGCTGAAAACATGCCATTGTATTAGTGGAGAAAAGTTGCAGTTGTGGCAGCACACTGGATGCTCATCTAATTCAGACATCATGGTAAAGCTAAGGCAAATGTGGTATCAAAGCTTGGCATGCAACAATCGAGGCTATTTTGTGGGAGTATGGGAACTACAGCAACCACTGAAACGTATCCCAGTTAGACAATCTAAAAATGATAATGAAGGCTGATGTGATGGGATTGCCTCATACAAGTGTATTGTTTTGTGCAAGTCCCATTCCCTGAATAAACATGTTCAAGGAGACCTACAAATTGAGAATTTCAATCAACCAGCATTACAGTGACAAAGAAATTGTGAAAAACACACACTTGGAGAATACAAGGATAAATGAAGGCAGACACCAGGGAGATTCTTTTTAGCAGGAAATAAAAGCTTATCTGAATTATCCCATTCTTGTGTACTCCTTGTCACAAAAATCTTTCAGATATTTTGCCATTTCTTATGCAATGATCATTTTGCTTTTCTACTTAGATATATCCTGACTGCTTTGCTTAGTCTGACATGCATCCTATTACTACTGTGACTGCTTCTTCATTAACTTTGGAATTAGTATCAGGAAGGTTTGATTACTCATTCAAACTTACCCACATGCTGCTGTTGATGACAAACTATATGAAGGATTCCTTCAGCAGTACTTAAAAGATGTAAGAGGTGTGTGATGGGCTTGATTCTTAATTGCTATGTATTAATACAGCTGCATCAAATTCTGTGATGTTACATAAAACTGTGATTGAAATTTGTATCATTATGAATACCTGTGCAATGAGGATGAAGCTTAATAACTGCACGCTGCAGCAGTATGCATCCTTGCATAGAAGGATGAAAAAAGCCCTATGCTATCTCTGAGGTTGCTCATAAGGCTCTGTAGCTGGCAGGTTTTTGAAGAAATTAATTAGGTACTAAACTTTTTTCCCTAATTTCAATGCCAATTAAATGTAAAAGCCTTAAGAATCTGAGTTTTCTAAGGATAAAGTATTTCTGAAGAATAGACCACATTTTGGCAAAGTTGATGTGAGAAAAATATTTTGCTTCAGCTGCCCCCAACCAAATGATTTATGAAAGATTTTCTGACAAAAATCAATTTTTTGTTTTAAACTTCTATTCAGAACTGCCTCTGCTTGGCAGTTGCTAGTCTTGGCGTTTCTCCAGCTGTCAAATATCACTAAACCTGAAACTTTTGGCTTAGTTTTTTGCTCCTTATATTTAATAAATGGCTTAAGAAGTAATCAAACTTGCACTGAACCTGGAAGAAGGCATTAGTTGCAAATAAAAAAGAACATTAAAAGTCAGGGATTTTCATTACATTATTGGCCTATTGGGGAAGAAGTAGAGTTTGATTAACAAATAAGAGCTCCATAAGGGTTATGCCTCAAGGCACAGCTGCCTAGCATAGGCTACCTATGGCACCTCATCCTTCAGACTAGTGCAGTCCAAGGATCTCACCTTCCATTGCAGCCCTTTTATTGGACCTCTTCTGTACATTTTATATACTGCATGACTTGATCCTCAGGGACTCCTGAGAGAATCAAAAAGCAACACAAGTTATTTAAACTGCTCTAGTATTTATTGGCTTTCCAAAGGGCTCACCAACCTTTCTCTCTGCATCATGCCCAGACTTCTCCATAATACAGCTGCAGAATCTGGGCATCTCCAACATAGGTGCTTATCCACCCATGTAACTGAAAGAGTAATGTATGTTGAAACACAATATGGAGGCTGTATGCCAGTCATGGGATAGAGGGCCACTGCAGCTCCATGATGGGCACAGTTTTTGTTATCTCTCAGAGGAAAGCTGAAGATGTATGTCTCTTGGGTACCTACTTAAAAGACCTGGCATCTGTCTGCTTGAAAGGTCAGATACTCCTGCATTGCAGGATGCAAGTAGAAATTTGCAGATGGAGTGAAAGAAGGTAGGCATTTCCTTCCACTCTATTTTTTTTGCCAGCTAAATCCTGCTCCTTGCTGTTAGGACCTTGGAGGAATTAGCATTTAATCTGCAGTATATGCACAATCATTAATAACAACACAGTTTATGTTAAACCACTGAAATCATTGGAGTTAGGGTGGGTTTATACTACTCAGTTTGCAAACAGAATCTGGTCCTTACATTGCTTACTATACTATTTTTATACTGTGACCTATATTGGTATTTATCTTTGGACAGAAAGGTTTAAGTAAAGATCACGGTAAAAAAAAAAAAAGGGTGCATCATTTACATACATTACATGCTATTTCATTTAGTAAACAGCCAAATATATGTATGTGTGCTTAACCAAATTAGTATTGCAAAAATTAATGAGAATATTGTCTAAAAATATTTAAGTACTTAAGTTTAACAAAAAAATTATTCAGTTATAGCCTTGGCTTTCAGAAAGGGTTAGGAGATTTTCTACTGTATTCAGATTCAAACTTGCTTTATTTACATGACTGCCCTCTAACTTAATCCCTTCTTTCTATTTGACTTGCAAGGTAAGAGATTTCAGGTAGCTTAGAATATATATATTCATGTAAGACATTACAAAGAACAAAGAACAGTTTATACATATGTCAAAATATGTTGAATAAATTATTTAAACAATTAAAAAGATGAATCTATATAAAAGAATACATGCAGAAAGATCCAGCTTTTTATGTGTAAGTAAACCAGAAGCATTAAAAAATTTGAAACTACAACTAGTATACTACTATAAATATCTTAAAACAAAAAAAAAAAACCTGTTTATTTAACTACTGTGAACAAAGTGAAATAACATTAAATGCAAAAACACTTAAATATTCAAAATGATCTCCATAGCCAAGAGGTTTGGTTGGTCTGAAAATGCAGATTGCCTTCACACTTTTTGTTATGTTACAGGAAAAAAAAAAGTAGGATGCATATTTCAATCTTACTTTAAACGGGATCTGTGAATAATCTCTGGACTCATCCATCCATGTCAGACCTAAATCTTGTGATTTCTTCAAAAAAAGCCTACGCCACACCAGCGAGGCGTCCAGGCCTGTACTTCACATAACTGCTTCAGTCCAGCTGCAACTGCCCTCTCTCAATTCCTTCCACAGCCTGCTAGCAGCCCTGCCCCATAGCACATAGTGCTGATCAAGTTACCTTTTCGGAAAGCAAATACAAATGAAGATGCTTCTGTTTTTATGTCAGTGTTTATCTTCCTCCTCACCATCTAAGCTGTATCTGATTTTGTCACCAGCCCTTTTGTGCCTCACATACACACACACCTCTGGCAGGCTCTTTCCTGTTGTGTCCACCATACTCCAGAAAAACACATTAGCACATAAAAATCTTATTGATACTCATATGCTCATTTTGCACACCACTGCATTCATTTTCTTACTGAGATTAAAATATTTATCAGAATTTGTTAGAGCCAGCTGTATTTGATTGTTTAGAAGCAAGGAGTTTGATCCAGACATCATTCTTCATGGTACATCTGCTAGTACCTCTAAAAGATTTTTAAATATATATCCTTTCCACATTTTAAGCAGCGTTTTCTGCTTATTCTTTCTTCTACCAACATATATAATGACCAAGGGATGTTTACAATGTGCTTACTGGATCTAAAACTCATCTCAGGCTCCTTCATTCTCTGGCTTTGTAAAATGCTCTAAATCTTGTATACAGTTTTCATGAGTTTGAAGGAGAGCTCAGTTTTTAAGCCTTTTACGCAAAATGCCATCTTTTTAATCTGCCTTCTTTCCTCCACTAAAAATTCTCTTTGTTCTTTGCTACGTGGTTTCTGCATTACACTAAGGTATGTAACAGTCAGAGTTTGATTGGGGAATAATAAAATTAATGTTTACAGAATAATGATCTAGTTTCAAGATTTGATTATTTTTAAAAAGAGGAGAAATAAAGATGGCCTGAAAAATACGATTCCAGTGAAGGAAAAAAAAGAAGCAATTAAAAAAATGCATGTACTTCAATTCCAGAAGGGCTCCTTTTTAAAATAACTATTGAAAAATGTATTTCTGCAAGTGGAAAGAAAGGATTATCTTTATGTTATGAACTGACTTAATATTTATTCTAGTCCTTGCTGGAAAGATAAATGCAACTCATAGTCAATAACTCACGGTTCTTTCAGACTGCTCTTGGTTGTTGTTTTTTGAAGAGGGTGGTTGGACAGAGGATTAATTTTTTTTAAGCCACTGAACATGAGTGATTGGACAGATACAATCCAATCATATTTATCTATTTATAATTTCTCTCTGGTTGTTACTATTGAGAAAGCATTGTGGAAAAAATCTCAGTTCTCAAAATACTGCGTTGTGTGTATAGATGGGACCTTTGCCACAGCTCTAGTCATGAAGAAGAGTACAAGAGTCTCAATCCAAACTCAGTCTGATCCCTTTTGTAATGAATACGCTAATATTGTTTAATTATCTGTGAAGATGCAAACAGGCATAAAATCCATAATAATTAGCTTAAGATAACTGGCAGCGGTTGAGGCAAATCATCTGATCAGAATTTCTGGTCACTTTGCACAGTAAAAGGAGAAAATAAGGAGGGATAGTCTGTGAATGCAATGGAAAGGAAAAAGTTTTGTTTATTAAGAATTTGTCTTTCCAGCAAACTTTCTGCCTTTTCCTGTATACTGCAAACAGTATCCATAAGGACATACAAGCCATATTCAGCATCTCCACGTTGAAATTCATATTTGCAGGTTAGATTTGGACAAAAATTTACAAGGGGAAAACAGAGACAACTGAGAAAGACACAAGAACCAAATCCCTCCTGCCTCTGCTTGGTGTGAGTTAGACACCTGCAAAAACATAGAATCGTAGAATCATTAGGGTTGGAAAGGACCTTAAGATCATCTAGCTCCAACCCCTCTGCCATGGCCAGGGACACCTCACACTAGACTATGTCACCCAAGGCTGTCCAAAATCTCACACTTTTTTTTTTTAGGGCAATGAACCACTTAGACTTCGGTCTGTGCTTCACAGGATTCTTCAAATGAAACCACTGCATTTAGCATCGCCAGTTGCTGCTACATTCCAGATGATAAATGGGCTAAAATGGGAACACACTACTGTGTATCCATTCACCTGAAGAGACACCTCTCAGGGTTTAAAATTGCTGCTGGTTTGATCTTAGGAATGAATATCAATCCATTGACTTTGCTGTGTGAAAATAGGTCACAGTGGAAGCATATACTATCTAGAAACTGACACACCACTTTTATATGCAGGGCTTTGACTGAGTCTATAATTAGAAATTTACACTATGAAATAAAACAGTAAGGAGGGAAAAAGAAAAAAAAAAGAACAAACACAAAACCCAACCAAAGCACAAAAAAACCCCCAACAACAACAACAACAACAACAACAAAAAAAAAAACAACAAAAAAAAACACACCAAACCCCAATGAACTTCAGATAAAGCCTAGACAGTATTGGCTTTATTTCTGGTTAACAAAAAAAAGGCTGGACCTTTTTATGCTGTTATATCCCCTCCAACACTTGCCTCCATCAAATGAGCACATATCCAAATGGTATTAAGCAATATACTCTGGAACTTGTGGTTTGTGCAAAAAGATCCTGGAGTGAAAAAAAGGGGGTAGGGGTTGAAACAAATAACAGGTATATTCATGTCTCTCCTTCATGTCATCGTTGTGGATCATACCATTACCTATATGGAGCTGTTGACTTTCCCACAAACATCTTTATTCTGGTCTTGAACATTCCAGCAAACATTTTGCTTGGCTGCAAGGAAAAGCAAATAGATGGAAAGCACGGCAAGTCTTTCAAATAACATTTCTGGAATGTCTGTGTGTGCATGGGTGTTTAGATTTCCACATATATTTTTTTATTTTAACATATCTTTAAAGTTGATCAATTATTAGGGTGGGGTTTTTTTGCAAAACTTTGGTCTTGTAAATACTGACACTAGAAAATGTATTAATTACTTTATTAAAAAAAAAATCAAACAAAAATATGTTTGGCAGTCATTTTTAAAAACTTATTTGATGCCTGGGACTGAGAGTAATTTTTGAATGTCACTCATGTTCTTAAATGAATTCAGAGAAAGAATTAACTTTATCTCAAGCTCTTTAAATTACTGCAGCCAAGTGCATACACATACACTATAACATACTGTAACATTTTGGTTTAAGCAACACAATTGAAAAAGTACTGCTGGTCACGGTACGTATCTGCCTTCTTCACACAGATATATAGATGAAAGTGTGCCTGGGGAAACCACAAAAGTATATTTTAAAATAGTTACATCCTTAACTTTTTGGTGAAGCAACAAACTTTTATTCCATCGTTTTACATCCATTATTTTGCCAGTGCTTGTAAAACTAGTGTCAAAACTGGTTCTATTCTTAATGGTAAAATATTCAATATATTATTAGGGTTGGATTTCGCTCATGACTTAGAATATCCCCTCTTTATCTATTAAATTATGTGTGATTCTTCAAAGGAATAAGATTATACCCAAACAGTGAAATGCCATTCAATTTGTCTCCCTATCATTGGAAGACAAGAACGTACTGACTAAACATTGTGGGTGTGATTTCCAGAAAGATACACAAGAGGGGTTTGCAATGAGCTCTTTGTTCTGCTGAGTTTTCTCTTAAACTAATTTCAAAATCTATGAAACTCACAAAATTCCCATTTCTCTGACCATTCCAAACCACAATTCAATATGCACCAACTGGGCTTCTGTCAATGTAATTGGCTACAGCAGTCAGATTTTCAGAAGAGCTTAGCTTCAGCTTTGCCACCAAACCAAATAAGATTATCAGAACAAGCTCCGCATACAAGATGCTGACTTCTTTGAAAAATCTGTGCACGTGTCATGATTGGAGATGCTTGATGGCCCCTTCTGAATATCTGACCTTCATCTAAGTACTAAAGTGGTGCCAAACCCACTTTAGAAAGACCCATTCCCCCTGTCTTTTCACCCTGTAAAAATCCACTCTATTGCATCTGCAGGATTAGCAGAATAAAATAGGGTATGGAAGGGATGCCATATGTAGCCAAACCATATCACTTTTTATCAGTTGTTACTGCTGCTCACTGCTCCATCCCACAGGAGTATTTATTTTAATTATTAAAGAGTAACCAGAGAAGACCTTTTACACTAACTTGTCTGTTCTTCTGAATTTCTCAAGATGGGCTTAGCCTAAAGAAAGAGCTTCTGGATGCTGACGTAAATTCACATTTTAATGCATTTTGTATTGATTGCCAGTGTTCATATGAAAGCATGTGTATTTGGGCCTGAAGAAAAGATTTTCTAAAAATGGGAATCCAGCTGCCTAGCAGGCAAGAGTGGTGGCACAGAGAATCCTCTTTGGTTGTGGTTTCCCTTTTGTCTTGCTTGCTTATTATATTCAGTGACTTCTACAGGTATTTCATTTTCTGTCCCTGTAAGAACCATATAATTACAGCTATATTAATAAATATATGACATATTTAGATCAAATTAAATATTCCATGGAGAGGTTTAGTTTGTCACTAATTGTGATAGAAATGAACACAAAGCTGAAGGGTTTTCTGTCAGGAACAAAGGAAAATTGGAATTTTATAAGCATCCTTTGTGGCCCCTTAAGAAAGGCAGATCTAAGGGTTTTGCAGAACTATGTGCCCTTTTCATTTACGACCATATCCCAGAGGGAGAAAGAAGGTGGAAAAGAAAAAATACAAGTACTGAACTACAGATAGAATAAGTTTAGAGTTTAATGATAGAAGACTATTCACAAATGCCAAAGACTATCACTATATTTAATATAGTTGTGACCTCCCTGTCTCTCTCTCTAGCCATCAGCAGTTCCAGATAACCGAATGATGAAACAAAACTAAACTTCTGATAAAACTTACTTTCTGTAAACACATGTAAATGAAACTTGCTATTGGGATATTAGACTGTTACACTTCAGTTATACCCAAATGACCACACTCAATGTAAGGTAATTTCCTGGACTTGGCTGGAACAGAGTTAACTTTCTTCATACTAGCTAGTACGGGGCTGTGGTTTTGATTTGTGCTGAAGCAGTACTGATAACACAGGGATGCTTTAGTTACTGATGAGCAGTGCTTGCACAGAGTCAAGGCTTTTCTGCTTCTCACTCCACCCCACCAGTGAGCAGGCTGGGGATGCACAAGAAGTTGGGAGGGTACATAGCTGGGACAGCTGACCCCAGCTGACCCAAGGGATATCCCAGACCATATGACATCATGCTCAGTATATAAGGCTGGAGAATTAAGGACAGGGAACAGCCACCGGGAGTGGTGGTGCTTGTCTTCTCAAGTAACTGTTAGCCCTGCTCTCCTGGAGATGGCTGAACACCTGCCTGCCAATGGGAAGCAGGGAACTAATTCCTTGTTTTACTTTGCTTGTGTGCATAGCCTTTGCTTTACCTGTTACACTGTCTTTATCTCAAATCGCGTGTTTTCTCAAGTTTACTCTTTCGGTTCTCTTCCCCATCCCACTGGGTGTGTAGGCTTAGTTGCCAGCTGAGGTAAAAGTACAACAGGCAAGTAGACTAAATGTAAAAGCTCAGACAAGACTGTCTTAACATGAAGATCTCAAAGTCCTTCTTGAACACATGAAGTACAGTATGGTTGTACTTATACTAGGAAAGAAAAGGGAAGAAATAAGTAAGATATATGGTTGCAAGTCAGTGCACTGATTCTTAGTTTCTTTTTATTTTTTTCCCCCAAGTCTCTTTGTTTAAAGCTAATTATAACTTGGGATGGATGCTAATACATTGTATGGTATAAAATAATAACAACATTTTATGCAAGCAAAAAACCCAGTATGGTAGAGACTTGAAATATCTAATTGCAGCCATTTACTTTACTATGGCTTAAGTTAATTAGATTCTATGAAGTACAAATACACGCTGTGGTTTTCCAGGAAACGTGCTGTAGAAGAGTGAAACAAAACAGAGACCAAGAAGGGAAACAGAATAAGGTAACTAATGGGAATAGACTTTGCAGAGCAAATGTTTTGTCTGAGCCTATGCAGAATACTAAAGACAAGAATTTCACCTCTGTCCATTAAGACTGGATTACATTTGTGGGAAAATGCAATGTCAAGAAAGAGCACTTGGGACTTTGGGTGGAATTTATCACCATCTTTGGGCTAGCAGCAAACACATTTGATGAGCATTTTAATGCTGTACTAATTTCTTAACATATTTTGCTTTAACATCTTACCTATTTAAAAACAGCTAGGTACAACTGAAAATTAAATGTGGTATTTAATTGTGTATTGAAAGGAAAACATCCCACTCAGTCTGAAATCAACATATGCTTTGGGGCTTTGTTTAGCTTTGTGGGAAAGAAAAATAAATATCCATTTTCCTTTGGGTTCTCCCTTAACATTCTTGGTTTTGTTCCTTGGGCAAATTTAAAATAAAAAGGAAAAAGAGCAGCTACAATCATTCTCAGAGCTGTACTCCTGCCGCAAATTGCTAGGCCATTAATGGTCTGTCAGGGAGGGGATGTTGGTTGGAAAATCACTCTTTTTCAAGTGCACTATTAGGAAGCTATTCCTGAACCTTCATTTGTGCTCTTTTCAAATATTACTTTAAAGGTTTTGCCGATGCTGTTGCTCATGACAGCATCATGCAATAAATTAGTGCAATAACATAAAATTGCTAGCTTTTCACAATTATTTATTATGTTATAGCACAGAGGAAAAGATGGAACTTCGTACCTATTAAGGGTAATAGTGACAAAAAGGCAGATAGAAAAAAATAAGCGTAAAATAACTGCAAGTAACTTGCACTCTGCTGAGTGAAATCATGTTGCTCCTGAGCTCAGGGGTGCTTTTGCCAGCTGTGACACCAACTGCAGTGGGCTAAGAAGTGCCCATCTTTACATCCTGAAAGGAATTCCCCAGTCAACCCTAACATAGAGATGATGAGACAAACCATATGTTGTTTAGTGATATAAATCCCAGTTCAGCTCTTACAACTGTCCTAATGCTGTTAGCAAAAGGGTAACTTAATATTGCTGACCCAGTTCAGCAAGGTGGTAAAAGGTAATAAAGGGAAGTATTCATCATGGTCAGGTTAACACACACTTTCAGTAAAACAAAACTGACCCATGTGGAGATAACATGAAGGGACCCCAGAAAGTCTTCCCTTCTGAATAACCTGGAGAAAAAAAGCAGCAGAGACTCACCTCCCCTCTCCCCAGCATTCACTGAGTTGGTAAAGAGCATCTTGAGGATATCTGCACTGTGGATGCTGCACTGCTGAGTGGGGGTAAAAAAAGAGGCTGTTATAACTCTCCATGAAGATGAATCCCTTGAGTAGTTCAACAGTAATATATGTATAAAAATACCTATAAACCTCTAGGAAGGTACAGCAGAAGACAAAAGGCAAGAGAGACAAAAATATACGGAGACAAAAGTATAATGAAGAAAGGACAACTTCAGCCTATCCAAATACTCCTTTACCAGCATGTTTATTAGATGGCTATTCTATTTTGTAAGACATTCATTCCCTCTCTTTTTCCCACTCTCTTCTTTGTTGCGACTGTTCTCATTGTTTGAGGATTGAGAAGAAATTCAGATGAAGGAGTTACATTTTCAATAATACATCAAACATAATCTCAACACATTCAAAAGTGATGGGACCCATAGTAAATTACATGTTGCAAAGCCTCATCAGCTGAAGCGATTACTCCATTTCTTCGAGCCATTTTAAAAGAGCCAAGAAACCGATGCTATTTACATCGTGTATATAAATAACATATATCTCATATTTATATAAAATGTGTGAGATGGGTGAACATTTCTGCAAGCATTCATTTGAATTTTAACTTGAATTCTTATTAGCAGTGATTGCACAATGGAGACAATGATTGTACCCAACCCCTTTTGAATTTTCTCCCCTTAGGATTTCAATGAGTCTCTGCTTTTTGTATGAGCTTCCTCAGAGGCAAGGGCTTGTGATGGCAAATGCAGTATTTACAGAGAATGTTGTTTCCAAAAGTCATTTCAGGAGTGCTGCTAAAGATGCAGCCACATAAAGACAAATTTATTGTATTACAAAGGCCAGGGGGGGCCGAGGAGAGAAGAAGACTGAGAAGGGTTTTTTTCTGCTATCTTGTTTGGAGGTTGCCTTGATTTCATTTAAAATGTGCATATGACCACTGTAAAAACATAAAACCTCCTTCAGTAGATTTCAGTAGTGTTATCAAAGACAAGAAGCATTTGGCAGTAAAGTGTTTCAATCCTGCAGAAGGAGAGATGTATAAGAGCATATTAGTACAACTGGAAAAGGTAAGTATTTTTGCAAGGAACTGCAGTTAATCATATATGTATATAACAGTGTGTTATATAGCACAGTGGGTTTGGTACATGACAGTGCTTCACATTGCTGGTGGGTAACATTTCCGAAGTCCCACGCAGGAGAAAACAATGAGCCACCCACACAAGGCATTGAAGCACCTTGCAGAAATGAAGTTTACTTTGCTAATGAAAGCTTTATAACCAATAAATCTCACCACCTGCCTGGTGTTATTTTACATGGTGTAGAGGACAATTCATCACAGGGTGACCTAATTCCCAGAATTCCTTACCAGAGGCCTTGAGGCCAGTAAAGTTGCACATCAGAGGGTGAATGTGAGTGTGGATTTCATTTGTGAGGACTCTGCAAGTGGAAGAGGAAAAAAAAGTAATAAAAAGCTATGCTCATTCATTCAGAGAGTGAAAATAACATACTCAGGCTCATGCCTGAGGAGTGTGGCTAGAATTCCAAATATTATTTTTAATTTTTTTTATTATTCAGTCTGTAGAATAAATAATAGCACTTGGAATGAAATAGTATGTATGAATAACAAGTGTATTTAAGAAAATTATACACCATCCTGAGAAATTCGAGTATCATAAAGAGGAGTTGAAATTGACCATGTTATTCACCATAGCTATCTAAAGTTCAGTTGTGCAATGCCATGTCATGCCAAGTTAGCATTGCCCACAAGAAATATCACACAATATCTCCCCCAGTTCCCAACCAGATCAGAAAAGCAGCACAAGTTGGCTACTTTTGCACAATTACATTTGCTTCCTGTTTTGGAAGCTCTTTTCAGACACGGTTTTTACTAAAATGTCACGTAAGATTATCTGGGACTCTCACGACTAAAACCCACAGTGGCTGAAGGTCATAAACTTTGTGAAAACTGAGGTGACTTCCCAGAAGACTTTGATGCATCCCTGCAAGCTGGCAGTCACGGGCATTTCCAAACCTACTACAAAATTGAAGACTCATACCCACTTGACACACAGAAGCCTTCTTACTCATGTTAAACTATTAGGAGTCTGAACTCTGAGTCCCGGAAAGTTAAAAGCCTATATTTCAACTGTCACTAATATTTTTGGTGTTGCAATTTGCATTTAATTGGGACTGATATTTCAGAGCTAGAGAGCACTGATGGCCTATGATGGACAGCCAAATAGTAGGCAAATAAATCAGTTTTTGAAAATACTGGCCTTAAAGAACTCCTCTGCAGAAAAAAATAGCATATAATAAAAATACAGTGAGGAAAAGCCTGCAGCTGAGCCCCAGGGCAACCTTTTAGCTAATATACATATGGCAAAACCAGATTTGTAGAATGGCTTTTTATAGTTTGTATGCACAATATAATGGAGATATCTCTGTACTTTAATTCATGTTTGCCCCTGTATGACGCTAGCTGAAATAGCAGTGAGTTTCTGGCATTGTAGATCTGAAGGGAAGGCTGCAATGTAGCAATAGCCCTGGAGCCACCAGTCATCCAGCTCTGGATTTTAAAGGATGTTTTGGGGGAGAACAGAAAAAAAATAACAATAAAAAAAGAAAATCACTAAACTAACTTTGCATATAAGCTGTTCCCCTTATGCATAAAAGCAGAAGAAACTTTATGCTGAGAAAGGAGAAGGAAACAAGACTGAAATGTACTCAACAGCCAGGCCAAACCAGTGGTGATTCCAAGTAAAAGATCAGGTTCTGAGGGCTCTTTGCCAATGAAAATTGGTAACAGTCACTGAGTCACTTTTGTAATGAGTCAGTGCCTAAGTCACTACTAGGCCACTTTTTGTGGAATGTCAGCTCAATTTATTATATAGAGATTAAATTTGATTTTCTACTACCTTGACAAACTATATACAGTCAGACTTGAGAAAACCTCCTTTCCAGTTAACATACATTTGTTCATATTTCTTATAGCTGCAGTTCACCGAAAGCTGAGGGTCATCATAATTGTTGGATTATTATTAATTACTATTACATTTGTAAGATAACGAATACAACATCCCGAAAACATACCTAAGAACTTCATTGGGCAAAAATACCGAAAATACATGCCCTAATGTTTAAAAAACAACTGAAAAAAAAACAACCCAAAGTTGGAGTTTACATTCAGGTCCTATAAAAGCAGTTCAAATACTTAGAATACCCCGACATTAGGAAAGATCTATGTGCTCAGCTAAAATGCAAAGCAGTCAATAGGTCATCAACTTATCTTCTAAAACACTATAAATAAGGCATAAATAAATTAAATGAACTTGCTTAATGGCCAGGGTAACAGCAGAAGCAAAATAGTGACTTTTTAAAATGCCATTTCCTAGGAAAGGAACACATCAGACATTCTCTACAAGTACGCAAGTCAGCAAGTATGCTGACTCTAGCATATTGTGCTGCGTGACATTTTCAACTTGTCAGTGGGCTATCAGCTTTTCTCCTCTCCCTCATCCAAATCTTTAACATTATGAAACTTAAAAAAGACTTTGAAAAGGTTCTGTTTGCACAAGCTTTCTTGTTAGATTTTTCCACTATGACAGTGCTTCTTTTTTGTGCCAACCTCTGCATATTTGTCACCCTCAATAAACGCTGAGCCTGCTGACTGAAATGAATTTGAAAGATCAATATCAGAAAGATAGTGTGGGTCCTACCAAATTCATGAAAAATAGAGAAACCCTTAAAATTCCCATAAGAGAAAGAAACTCCTCATACCTGCTCCCACTAAGGGAAATCTCCAAAGGGAGTTTATACTCCTCAGATGACAAAATCAAATTAAAAAAAAAAACCAAAACCACAGAAAACCAGATTTCACTCATTTTTACAGTTATGGAAACACTGTTAATTAAATGCCTGCATAATGAAAAAGATCTCTACAACATGGAAGTGTCATTTCTCAGGTCCACCCCTACATTAAAGATAGATGCAGCTTCAATCACAGTCTCTTACAGAAAAGTAACTTAGGTATCATGTGGCTCCATATAGTCCTGGCTCATCTGTAGTACATTCACAGTCCTTGCCTCTAGAAAATCAGGATCACATTTAGCATCGGATGAACCAGTACTTAGGAGTAAGCAGGGAGATCATCCACCAGAAAGCTCTAGCCAGATTAAGATTCGCTTTGTGAACTCAATAATGTCTGTAGCTGTACCTCCCTCTGTCCCATAGGGCCACAGAACTGCAAAACCATTGGTATTTCATAGGTATGTGGATAGCCTGGGCAAAATCTTAGGAAATCCCCAAATTAAAAACCACTTGCTTTGCCAGCTGAAAGTGAAAAAGAAACTTTCACAAAAAAAAACACAAGAATATTTCAGGAGTGCTTTCCGGCAGCAAAACAGCTGAACATAAATTCTTCTGTAATGAAGTCTGCAGAAGGAAACAGACATAACATCTACAGAGATGGATAAGATCCTGTATTTAAACTGAAGGTAAATGAATGCAATGAATGCATGAACAGGGGTTCATTCCTTTGTCCTTTTGTACCTTTCTTTTTTGATGTTGCTTTCTGGAGTAGCTTGCCAGCAGAGAATAGGGAAGTCCTCAGGAGTGAAATGAGGATATGCATCTGAACTTCACCAGGGTTGAAAGTGTGCAGGTTTCCTTGAAAAAGCTGAGTGGTGGCTTTATGGATGATTGTACCATGAAGCAAGGCACAGAGTTGTCCCTTTTGTACAAAACAAATCATAAAATGGTGTCCCACAGACACACTGACAAAAAGTGGCTTTTGCTCGAGAAGAGACTCCTAAGGACACTTTCAAAGGCAGTTAAAATAGTAACACTACTATCCTTCATGCAATAAAATTTAGAAATGCAATTGCTGAGTGTGTTTCACAGTATAGCAGTAGAACTGAATATTTTTACCATCTGAAGAGGTTGAAAGCATGCACTTATATTACAAGCAAAAAGTCTGTAATTCCAAAGACAACTGCTTAAGATAAGACTAGAGTACAACCATCTGGCTGCTTACATTGCTTCTTTTAACAGGCAGCATTTTAATGATACTTACTCCCTGCCTTGCTGTTCTCCTAATTTGACAGCGAGACTTAAATGATTATCGTGTTTGGGAGATCTGAGATAGTGTTTGGTGAAAGCACAAGTAGTAAAAGAAATAAGAGAAACAGAACATTAAACCATTCTTTTTGTGTATGTATCTGTAAGATTTTTCCTTATGTCACACATGAATGCTTATAAGCATAGATTCATCATCCTCTCTCCAATATTATAATTCTCGAAATACAGCCTTTGGTTTCACTAAAGTTCAAGTTCTAATTTGAAGTATTAACTGCTGCTTTATTCCCAGGACGGTCACAAGTCTTCTGTAATGCCTACTCCTAAGGGATTTGCTTTTTTCCCAATACTGTTGGAAGAACTGTACTTCTAAAATAAAAACGTGTGTTGAATACATTTTGAACAGCAACTGAAATACAGGAACATACACAGTACACAAATATTTCTCAAAGTAAATGAAAAAAATACATAAGTCAGGGAAAAAAAAAGGCTTTTATTTGCACAGAGAACTTTCTTTTTCACCTTCCATCTTTATCTTTCACTGTCTAGAAGGCTGGATTTTTCTGACGTACATGGACAGCAACTAAAGGAGGCGGATAAGTGCTAATGTCATGCTATAAACATCCTCTTTTGAGCAGAAAATAGAAGACCAGCAGTGGTATTTTCTATTTATTTTGCTTTATTTAGTAGTGTCTGAAGAATTACTGTTGTAAGCAATTCTACCTGACCTGAAAAAATTATTATATTCCCTAACGGCATTAATAACACCATTGCTTTATTTATAACATGGATTTTTTTATTTTTTTTTTTTTATAAACAGCACTTTTTCTCTTTGGAAGACATTAACAAAATAGTGATCTAATTCAAACACCTGAAATAAAAAGCAAGGTCATGTACAAGATATTGCAGTCCCTTAGTCTCCAAAGTCCTGGAGGTAAAGAGCGATTGTGTATTATGAGACAGACACGTCCCTCTTGTATGTGGTTCCTGTGAGAGCTCAAAGTACCCAATGCATTACAGTATGCTCACTTTCTCAACACATGTATTGTAGCTGTTTTCTGGATGTACAGAAGGGCTGATGGTGAGACATCTGGAAAAATATTTGGTTGTCAAAAACACCAGTGCTAAATAATGGAGCTTAGGTGCCCTTATAAAGTATGGGGTCTATGCCCTATCAAATATATGGAGCTTTTTATGAATACTAAGCATTGTCACCAATAGCGTACAATTTATATATAATTTTCAGCTAGATACTTTCCATGGTAAAGGCACTTTAATGGATTAGAAAAAATAAATATCATAAGAATATGGGAAGACTGTCTTAGGTGACAAGCGATATTCAGCCCAATTCCTAGAATTCACATTAGGAGCCTCTAAAACACATTTTCCTTCCTCAGCATTAAGAACACGCTGAATCAGTGTATCAAGAAGAATCAGCTCAACTGCCAGTGTAATTGCCACAGGGAATTGTCTCCATCATTGCAACACAATATATTTGCCTGGGCATATCACACTAACTAGCTATCTCACTACATTTAGCAGAAGAGACTGCCAAATTACTGTTTCATTCAGTGAAGATACAGATCTAAGCAGCCTATTAAGATCTTTGCTTTGACTTATCTCTGTGACAATTCAAAGTGACAATTCAAATCTGCTGTTGTATAACCATAAAATAATGGGATATTAATAATACAGTTTATGCATTTCATGCCAAGCTGAATTTTAAACATATTATTGAGATGCAATGAAATATTTAAAAATTTAAGTGGAATGATAAATGAGGAGGCTGGAGAAAAGTAACTAAAGCATACAAGTTTTAAACTGTCCTTTTCCTGCGTGCATTGTCAAACTCTGTTATGGGTAAATGCAATGGAACAGCCTTTTTCCCCTGTGCTCCCCTCACTCTCCCCACCCCAATATAAGAGTATCCAAGCTATGACAGATCATTTATACATTTTTTTTACTCTATGCATTTGAAATGCAGTGCCAAGCACTGTCTCCTTCCAAGCCTTGAAAGCAGATGCTGTAATGAAGGCAAGAGTATTAAAAAGATTAGTCAAAAATAGGGATGGCACAAGTTCTAAAATCCAAGTGCTCCAGAGCTTAGATCTTCATCAAGCTTCTTATACAGTTGAGAACTGAAAGGCAGTAAATTAATGAGTTTCCACAAAACAGTGAGGAGGCAAAAACATGAGAGAGAAATTAGGGGATGGAAACCATATTAAGATTACCTGTCCCTAGCAACATGCATGCAAGTGTGAATGCGACCAGCTTGCAAACACCACTCAAATCCAAGCCCTGATTAGAAGCTGAAGCCAGAAGAATTCATTGTGTTAGAGCATGCTCATTTTCATTTTTTCCCAAGTCTACTTAGCAATAAAGGAACAATTCCTATGATACCATTGGACAAATAGAGTCACATCTAAAAAATCCACATGCTGGGCTGCCAGTGGAGATTAAACCCAAGAGCATTTATGGGAAGAACAGTCAGTTTGATCAGATAGGACTAGTACTGTCAATAACTATCACCCTTCAAATTTATGTCCTCATGTGTCTCAAATTTACCTTCTTACTGATGAGACACTTGTGCTTCTGAGTGCAGTTCATTCTTTTTCCTTTGAAATGTGTTCAGACAACTGCATCCTCAAAACCAATCCTGTCAAAATTGAAACTTAATGGGAAACTAAGTTTAAGAAATTAGAATCTTCCACCTGTGAAGAAATACAAATCTTCATGCTCAGCAGTAGTCAGATTGTGAGCCTTGAGTCAGCTTAAGTTTTGGTCTTGGTTATGCACCATGTGGGCATACTTTTTATAAAAGAGAGCATCCAGTGCAGATACCCATGACTACTAGCTGACTTCTATTAAAGAAAAATATTTTTTTTCTTTAATAAAAGATTCAAAACGAATCTTTAAAATCTACGCAGATTAAATTGTGAAGTCCTTGTTATACAAAGTAAGCTTCTTTTTTAACACGGCAGTCATGCACTGTGACTACTACAAATGTCAGAGCATGAAAATTCTCTTTACAATGCCCAGATTTGAATACATAAAAATTTTCACCACTTTTACTGAATGAGAACCAATTTGAATAAATCACTGAAATTCACTCTCAAACCTGCTCTGTGCAAAGCATCCAGTCATAGCTATACAAATAGACTTTACATATTCTTGAATCTGCCCTTGTGAGTTTAACAGAGTTTATTTATTATATTATAAAACATTTAGATACAGTTATGTTTGCTAGGCGTTTTTTTTCCATTCTCTAAACTGACAAACTTTGAGGTCAAGGAACTTTCATGACTGATTTTGCAACAGTAAATTATTTCAAACCAAGTAGGGCTTTGGAAATGTATGGTTATGATTAAAAGTGGCAATTCCAACAAACAATATGAAAGACATAATGTGTTAATATCATCCTACAACCCTCTGCTATTTTATTCCATATACCCTTATAAAAACTTTTTATTATTATTAAAAATGTATTAAATGTATTACAGCTAGATGCAATTTTTATCACAAAGTGAAATTTTAAAACAAGGGTGGAAATCCCAATGCAATAGGAATGCATTATTCAGTGCATACATTTTAAAGACTTAGATTTGTTGCCTCTGCCCTCCACCTCCCAGCAGGCTTTCCATGCTTGTATGTCACAGTTATTTTTCATAGAAATCTGGACAGAGTACTGATAGCCTGTCAAGATTCTGACAATAGAGTAAAATCAAATGAAAGAATTATAGAAAAAGATCAGTCTAGACCTCCATATATTTTGAAGCTCCTACTTAACATCAGTACTGAAAATAGCTCCCATATGAAGCCTTTACATACAAATAAATTACTTTAAGCCACCTTATTTCTACCCACTGCACACTATGTAATAATATCCCTTTGCATGTACAACCTTTAGTGAAGTAAGCTTTGTAAAGGGTCTATCTTATACAATGTAGAAAAGCAAGCCAAGCTTTGAAGTTGTAATTGTGTCAGTTAACCAAAATTAAGAAGCAACTTAGAGGCAGAGGTGAGAACAGGATGCAGGTGTTTTGCTTTTAATGCTTTAGCTTATGATGTTCAGTAGAGGTTAAGTCCATGGCAGCTCATGCTGCTCCAAGGGTGCACAGATGAGTAGCCTCTACCTAACAGTCATCTCAAAATTTCCACTCAAAACACAAGTGAAACCCTCTTTAGCTGTGAGGAGTTCAGCAGCTCCCTGTTGACTTCAGTCTTTTAGGAGACCTCCTGGAGTAAGGGTGGCCTGGGATGCCAAGTGCTCAAGTGTATATATATATATATATATATATATCCTTTCTGCTCCCTATTCATGAGGTAGGATTTTGCCTGGGAACACTTTGCACAGCTGCTGCCTGTGCCACCCCACCATGGCACCTGGAAACCATTGTTTATGTCTTGTCAAGTCCCTCTTTTTATCCTCCCTTTCTGATCAGCCGTACCTTCCTTCAATAGAGATTTTCCATTGTCTCTAAGGAACTCTCTTTATTCCAAATTTTACTTCCAAGTATTCTTTTTTTCTGCCCTCATGTTCAGTGCTGATCCTTGTTTGAATCACTATTGGAAAGCAGAAGTGCAGTGTGTTGCAAAGACTCCTTTCACCTTCAATTTGGTCATTTTCACTTATGTGCTCAATTTACAGTTCAGGAACAGGAGGTTCATGTCTGCCATTCACCTTGAAGTTTGGTTAAAAAGGAACCTTGTGCATGATCCAGTCTTCAGAAGTACATCACTGAGGTTTACTTCATTGATATATAGGTGCATTTCCCCCAACAACACAAACATAAAGATTTAACACTGGAATAAAGCAGCCATGGATTTCCCAGGCTGGCGAATTCCATTCTTAGAGATACCTGATCTGGCAGGAATCCCCTGTCTTCCATTTCCTACCTGTTTTAATCTGTCTTTCATACCCCACAGCAATGCAATCTAGACGTCTTCTTGAAGACTTCTGTTTACCACCCTATATAACCTAGAAAATTATATTACTTCTAGCTATTATTGAGGAATTTCCTGGCAGTGAAACTCCTTGTTCTGTTGTCTACTTTGCAGCCACAAAAAAAAATATAGACAATTCCACCAATAAGCTACCTGCTATTACTGTAGAAACAAAGCTATGCAATAGAAAACTGAAATCCAAATAGGCTAAGGCAAGGAAGAAGTCAAAACCTATTACAGAGGTTCTCTAGAGGGAGTGGCATTGGCAGTCTGTAGCTATATAACATTTCTAGCTACCCAGCAAGAGGGAAAAAAGCATTATATTATTTTAAACAGATGCCTGAAAAACATTTTTCCTATTCCTTTTCTAGTGAAAACTAAGACACTGTGAAGTATCCAGAACTATCAAAATTAAAGCATCAGCAAATCCAGAAGTGGAAAATTAAGAAACAAAGCAGAAGTAGTTCTGCCAGATTTCCCTAAAAGTTTCCCTGTTTTTAAGAATACTCCTTTAAATGTGCTGACTAAATCTGAGAAAAACATTTTTGTCAAAAGCTGCTCTGTTCTTTTAGTTAAGAGCACAGACCTATAAACATTTACATTTCAGGAGCAAAAATACGATGCACTAAAACCTTCCTTAAAAAACAGAACAATGTGATGGCCCAGTGAAGGTTAATGGTATCTTGGGCTGAATTAGGAGCACTACTGTGAGGAGATTGAAGGAGGTGATCCTTCCCTCCCAGAAAACATTCGTAAGATAGCTGCAGTGCTGGGTGCAGCTCCAGGCTTCCCAGTTGCAGCTACAACCTTACCTCCTAGGAGTTTTATGTGGAAAATTAAAGTGAAATATTTAGGCACTGAAATGAAGAGCAAGAAGTGCAAAGGCTTATAAGAACAAGAAATATCAGCCCAGGAAATAAACTGATCAAAGGAGCTGCATTCGTTCACTTGTTAATAAAAAACCTCAGAAAAGATGCCTTTACAGATGCTCCCTGTCCTCCACATATAGCACCTTGCTTTGACCTACCGTGCAAAGCTGAACTTGTAAGTACACTCACTGCACAAACAGCACATCCATCTCTCAAGATGTGACTTGTACCACCTTGGCAGAAGGTTAGTGACTTGCCCAGGCTACAGAGGGCTCCACTTCAGACAAATAGCATCACTTCTCCATGCGACTTTACTCTGTTGTTTTGCATATTCACAAAGTAAGGATTTGAACGTGATGATGTGTGGCAGAACCTGGATGATCATGATGCCAGATTCACTCCAGGAAACCTGAGCCACAGGTCCAGACAAATCACACTCATATACTGTGCATTTCAAGATATATGGTTCTGCTATGGATTTCAGAGGAGAACATATAATCATCTCTGCCTGTCATTTGCCTTCCCAAACCTTGCTCTTTATAGCATGCTGGTGGGAAACAGGCATGCAAATGCTTTAGGAACAGGAATGTACATTTTGGTGCTGGGGAAGTTTTTGTTTTCTTGCTTATCATTTCTGGTTTTGCTACGCAGAACTTGGTTCCTCCTTCTTGGTGTGGGGGTTACGATTAGTCAGAGCTCAGGTGGGTCTATGATAGTGTGTTTCTATACACAGTCACTTTGTTTAGGAACAGCTGTCACAAGGGTGTTAAAGAGGCTCATGTTCTGTGTGCCACTTCAAAAAAAAGCAGCATTTAAGCCCATCTCAGGCACACATAAGATAGTTATCAGTCTGCCTCAGTGCCCATTTCTTGGTCAGCTGCGGCAGCAGAGCAGTGAGACTCCTGAAGCCATCCTGTCACAACCAATTGAATTGTCTTTGACATCACAGGGCTTTTATAATAAATATGTGTGTGTGTGTGCCTGGAGTGCCTAAAATTCAGTAGGCCCTTGGGAAAAATCACTTTGCATCCCTGCGAGAAAGCTAATGGGGAGACTGGAAAATCTTCAAGACGAACATTTAGAAAATAGTTGGAGCTCTGGAAGGATATGACAACCAAGCACATAACCAGGCTGGAGAAAAGTGACAGAGCCATCACTGCAATGTGCCAGTCAAACAGCAGGGAAGAACCCATCGGCCCAAACAAACTGAAACCAACAAGAAAACACACGCTAACTGCTGAAAACCTTGTACGCAGAGGAGGCATAGGAATTCCATTGGGAAGGCACTGCGCCAGACTTATTAAATAGTGAGACAGACAATAAGGCAAATAAAATATAACAGAATGCTTAAGAAACTGATAAACGCTCTCCAATGGAAAAGATATTAAATTAAACAAGAGAAACCAGACTTCTGGTGGGAAGAAGAGGGACAAGAAAAGCTCATCCCACTGCTAGCAAAAGACTGAAAATGCAATTTACAGCTGAGATGGAACAGCAAAAACAAGAGAATAATATGGCTGAAGATCTAGGGAAGCCTACACTCCAAGTTGTTCAGTCTGAACTGAAGAACAGGAAAAAAAAAGAAAACCCCCAGTATATTACTAAAAATTCATACAGGGTAAGATGAAATCACTAGCAGTCACTGGAAGAAACCGGAGGGTTGTACAGCAAATATTCCTGCAAATTCAAAGCAGGATTTCACAAAGTAGGCAATTCAGAAGGACCCAGAAAATAAATGTCGTTCAATTGATGAACTTTCTAATATATATTCACTTGCCGCCTTGACTGAGTTTGTTATTCAATTAACTGATTGCTTTTAGCGTATCCCAGGTTAGAGCCATGTGACCTTCCCCAAAATTCTACCTCAATCACCAGGATTCACCAACCTCCCAGACCACCAGCTCTGTGCCGACCTTTACCCCTCCTCATTGCTTTCTTTTTAACACATGGAGTTATTGAAGCCCAGAGAGTGTTAGTGTGATTATGTTATTAATATCAAAAATCTTCTACTTTTACTCCACATAAAAAAGGGTCAGGAAGTACAGACCAAGACAGCCTGCTTCCACGCTCAGAACAAGACAGTGAGGGATACAACAAAACCTGAACAGGAAGAAAGATAAAATTTCAGCTCTCTAATTTGAGCACCTACTCAATTAGGAAAGGGGCAGTGTATGTATAATACCAACCTGACAGAGCTATGATCTCTAGGTGCTACTGTAATGCCATTACAGAAAGACTCAGAAGGGGTAAGCCACTTCTGCATTAATCAGGCTGTAAATGCTGCCTGAATTCCATAAGAAACCTCTTCTGGATGCCTCCTAATCTGAGATCATTCCCAAAAAAAAGAGCTGGATAATTTAAACATTTCTTCAGGCAAAAGGGCTAAGCTGTGGAGAAGTATGTGAAAACTGAAAATGGAGAACACAAACTAAACACAAATATTTCAATCTTCTAAACAGTGTCTGAATTTGGGGCAAATTTTACAGGTTTTACTGGTGGAAGGAGCGTCTTGCCATGCTATGAATCAGGTTTTTATTCCCCCAGCAGATGGTGGGTAGATGCTTAGTTCTCTCTGCAGATGTTAAAATAACATGTCAAAGAACTTTGGACAAGTAGACAAAAGGGAGGGGAAACCCAGAGAGCTGTTGACTTCCTCACCTGAGAAAAAGATTTTAAATTGCCAAGATTGGAAATGACTATGGTGCAGCTTAGTCATTTCCTACAAAATACTCTCTTAAAACGGCCCAACTCCACCTGTGCCTAAATTAGGTTTTTCCTGAAAGGTCTAGTGAGGCCAGTAACCAAGAGCAACAGACATTACCTTGGCAAGGAGTTATTTATTTGCCTTAAGTCTTCTAAGAAAGAAGTTTTATTCTGTAGTAAGGAATATTCCCGCTAGAATGTGGAACACTTGTAAGTCTAGCTTTACTTTTAAAGACCATTCCTGCTGGGCCACTGAAATTGGTGGCAGCAATGTAACAGCTACTTTCTTGGTACCTGCTGCTTCTGCAAATGCATGCAAGAATTCAAGTTTTAGGATCTTGCTTAGAAGGCTGTGAGGCTGTTCTCTCAACAAGAAAACTACATAATAATACAATGCAGAAAGAGTTACTGAAAGGACAGCAGATTGTAAATACAGTAGGTTTTACGCAACACGACTTTAGGCTACTTGAATATGCTTGAATACTAAACTTGAGTTTAGATTTTTGTTCTGCAGACTCCTTATCAACTATAAAGATCATAAAGCTCTGATCTACAAAGAAAGCAAGGAGACATTTCTAGGGCATACCTGATCTATATAAGGTCTTCAGCTGCCTCAAAGCTACTGGAGGATCCCAGCAGAAGCAACATTAGGTGTCACTAAGTGGAAGAAGGCAGACAGGATTATTTCCCATCTATTTTCTGTTGATGTTTTGTCAATTCCAAGTATTTTGTCAATTCCAATCAGATCAGTTCCATGCTTGCTCTGACCCCAAGAAATGCTTATGAAGTATGCTCAACACAGCCCTTTCATTTTCCATATACTAAGGCTGTCATCCCCATTTCCTGGAAAGTCTTTTGGTGTCATATAGGACAAGTTACCCAAAACACCAAACTCTGTGTGACACACAGAACAGTGCTGTAGGTGATTCTGTTTCCACAAAGCAACCAAAAAACCCGCTTAACTGTGTAGTCCTGAAGATGCTTTGATAAAATGTGCTTACACACTCAGCATCATGACTTTTCACAGACCTATATAGTTAGCTCCTGTAGTCCAAACATGAGACATAAAGACATTATTTCTTCACTTTAGTCTCTGTAGGATCTATCTGTTTAAGACAACACACAGCATGCCCAATGTATAAAGACCACCTGCAGTCAAGCAGTAAACATAGCAGTTCAGGAAACTTTCATTAAAATCAGAATTACTTTAGTACTCTCTTTTTACTAGAGTCTTCGCCTGAGAATCAAAAGAGCCAAATCAAAAGTTCCTTTCTCAGCACAGCCTTAACATCACAAAGTCCTTGCTTTTGGCAGGGGGCAGGGAGATAATTTCTTCTGACTTTAAACATCTACCTGACCTTTTTAGTTAATGGTGCTAACAGGAACATCTAAAGCAGATCAGAAACTGTGTGGTAGAACTGACTGTTCCATTCCTTGAAAGTACATGGGGGTCTAGACAGCTAATTGACATTATGATCCCAGCTAGCCATTTATGTTTTAGCTATGTGAGTTCAGACATGATGCCCCCACAGCTTCATCATGCATCTCTGGCCCAGATTGTGATAGAAGATTTTTACATCTCCTTCAGAATGTTTTCTACCAGGTGAGGGTTGTGGCAGCACCTATGATCTTCTATGTGCTATAGCTAGTCTGATGAGGTCTGATGAGCATGTCATTTATACGACACAGCATGCCAGCCTAAATCACAGAGAATATTGTAGATTCTGTTAATGCCCTCCCCCAACTTTTCTCCTAATCTGCTATTGCAACACGTTAAAGGTGAAGGAGATTATACTACTACTAAAGTCACTCCGTAAAGCCCTTTGAGATCTTAAGATGAAAAACCTGATATAAGTGCAGAGAAGCAATGTCATTATGACCCTTTCAAGTATAAATTACAACCACTTCAGAAAAAGTTTCACATCATTTTATATATCTTTTTATCTGTTCCTGATTGTAAATCCTCCTCTTCAACTAAGGCTGCCTTCAGTTATAATACACTGACCTTTCTAAGGCGTCCTTTTAAGTCAGTGAGCCGAGTAAAAAGAAGGAAATGCCTTAAAAGGAAAGGTAAAAATGCAAAGGTAAGAAGAAAGCTGAGCAGTAGAAGACTATCACTTTCTGCCCTCTTAGTATTTGCATCCAAGACCATTTTTCATGCTGGGATTTTCCCCCCCCTCCACCTCTGTGTGTTGTCACTTGGTTGGCTTTTCTGCAAGTGTTTGGGAATTAGAGACAGGCTGCAACTTTGAACGTTTTGCTGAGTAAAAGGCAAACATAACTTTGCTAACCATGTGCTGGGGAGTGAGCTTGAGAGAAAGCAGCAGGGTCAGCAACAATCTTTCAGCAAAGAGCGCTCAAAGAGTGCTGATTTCTCAAGTCAGAAAATTAAGGCTAGCCAAGGTAAACAAAAATACTCTCATAAAATCATTCCACAAATTGATTTTCTGATTATGTTATCATACTATCTGCTATTATCAATCTCTTCCTACCTATAAGAACAGATCCTTCTATATTTCAGTGATTAAATGCCCAAGTGAGTCCAAGCCTAGATCACCTTTTTTTCAAATAAGAATTTTAATTAGATTTATAAGCACTTTTACACTCCCAAGTGAGAGAAGCAATGTGCTTTAGCAAGGAATTAAGTACCAGCATGCTAATTATAATGTGGGTTTAGGGTGTCTGTGTCAGGTTGGATTATTCTAGTCTACAGATTTTCATTATTTACACTGACCTCCTGACACACAGCAGTTCTAAAACAGGCAGGAACAGAAATGTAGTCCTGAGGTTGACGAAGAAGCTATTCCCTGAAAGATATTTCTGAGGTGGATGTCAAGTCTGGTATAGAAGAGGTATCAAATTTCCAGTTCTAAATAAGCTAGCTGTGTTAAATTAAATAAGATAATTGTGCTTAACATTAAGAAAGAAAGGAACGACAGCTTCCTTCTGCAAGTAATAGAGGAGGCGACACGGAGAGGTGCCATGCTTGACCTCGTGTTCACCAGCAGGGAAGGGCTGGTTGGAAAGGTGATGCTCCAGGGCAGCCTTGGTTGAAGCAATCAAGAGATGGTCGAATTTGAAATCCTCAGGACAGTGAGAAGGGCGTGCAGCAAGCTCACTGCCCTGGACTTCAAAAGAGCAGACTTTGGCCTCTTCAGGAACCTGCTTAGTAAGGTTCCATGGGATACAGCCCTAGAGGGCAGAAGGGCCCAAGACTGTTGGTTGATATTCAAGGACCACCTGCTACAAGCTCAGGAGTGTTGCATCCCAACCAGAAGGAAGTGCAGCAGGAGGGCCAGGAGACCTCCTTGGATGGATAAGGAGCTGCTGAGGAAAGTATAATTGAAAAAAAGAGGCTTATGATAAGTGGAAGCAAGGACAGGTGGCATGGGAAGAGTACAGGGATGTTGTCCAGGAAGCTAGGGGCCAGGTTAGGAAAGCTAAGGCCCAGTTAGAATTAAACTTAGCTAGGGATGTAAAGGATAACAGGAAGGGATTCTGTAGTTACATTGCTAACAAAAGACAGACTAGCAACAACGTGGGCCCTCTCTGGAAGCTATCAGGAGAACTGGCTACACAGGATTTGGAGAAGGCTGAGGTTCTGAACGAGTTCTTTGCCTCAGTCTTCACTGGCAAAGGCTCTGACCACACCACCCAAGACTTGGAAGACAGATGCAGGGACTGTGAGAATGAAGACCTTGTGCCCACTGTAGGAGAGGAGCTGGTTCGAGACCATCTTAAGAACCTGAACGTGCACAAGTCCATGGGACCTGAGGAAATCCATTCGCAGGTCCTGAAGGAGCTGGTGAATGAAGTTGCTAAGCCATTAACCATCATACTTGAGAAATCATGGCAGTCAGGTGAAGTTCCTGATGACTGGAGAAAGGGAAATATAACCTCATTTTCAAGAAGGGGAAAATGGATGACCCGGGGAATTACAGACCAGTCAGTCTGACCTCTGTGCCTGGCAAAATCTTGGAGCAGATTCTCCTGGAAGGCATGCTAAGGCACATGAAAAACAACAAGGTGCTTGGTGACAGCCAGCCTGGCTTCACTAAGGGGAAATCCTGCCTGACCAATTTGGTGGCCTTCTATGATGGGGCTACAGAACTGACGGACAGGGGTAGAGCAGTTGATGCCATCTACCTGGACTTGTGTAAAGCGTTCAACACTGTCCCACACAACATCCTTGTCTCTAAATTAGAGAGACATCAATTTGATGGATGGACCACTCGGTGGATAAAGAACTGGCTGGATGGCCACACACAAAGAATTGTGGTCAATGGCTCAATGTCCGGCTGGAGACCAGTAACGAGTGGTGTCCCTCAGGGATCGGTGTTGGGACCGGTCTTGTTCAACATCTTTGTCGCTGACATGGACAGTGGGATTGAGTGTGCCCTCAGCAAGTTTGCCGATGACACCAAGCTGTGTGGTTCGGTTGATACCCTGGAGGGAAGGAATGCCATCCAGAGGGACCTTGACACACTTGTGAGGTGGGCTCATGCCAACCTCATGAAGTTTAACCATGCCAAGTGCAAGGTCCTACACCTGGGTTGGGGCAATCCCAGGCACAGCTACAGGTTGGGCAGAGAAGAGATTCAAAGCAGCCCTGCGGAGAAGGACTTGGGGGTGTTGGTTGATGAGAAAATGAACATGAGCTTCAGTGTGCGCTTGCAGCCCAGAAAGCCAACCGTATCCTGGGCTGCAACAAAAGGAGCGTGACCAGCAGGTCGAAGGAGGTGATCCTGCCCCTCTACTCTGCTCTTGTGAGACCTCACCTGGAGTATTGTGTGCAGTTCTGGTGTCCGCAGCATAAAAAGGACATGGAACTGTTGGAACAAGTCCAAAGGAGGGCCAAGAGGATGATCAGGGGACTGAAGCACGTCTCATATGAAGATAGGCTGAGAAAGTTGGGGCTGTTCAGCCTGGAGAAGAGAAGGCTGCGTGGAGACCTCATAGCAGCCTTCCAGTATCTGAAGGAGGCCTATAGGGATGCTGGAGAGGGACTCTTCATTAGGGACTGTAGTGATAGGACAAGGGGTAACGGGTTAAAACTTAAACAGGGGAAGTTTAGATTGGATATAAGGAGGAAATTCTTTCCTGTAAAGGTGGTGGGGCACTGGAATGGGTTGACCAGGGAGGTTGTGAATGCTCCATCCCTGACTGTGCTCAAGGCCAGGTTGGACAGAGCCTTGGATGACATGGTTTAGTGTGAGGTGTCCCTGCCCATGGCAGGGGGGTTGGAACTTAATGATCTTAAGGTGCTTTCTAAGCCTAACCATTCTATGATTCTGTGATTCTGCGACGCTGACATACTGAATGGTTCCAAACTGCATACGGGTTTTGCTTCTGGTTTGGCCTTTAAATTCAGCTGATGCCAACTAATGAGCTCGTCCCAACCCAAACTGCCATCAGCTGGGCACCATCTTCAAGGCATGGTCCCACAAACAGACACATTCTTCAGAAAGTATCCAAAGTCATATGGCTGCCCAGTACCCAGGATATGCCAGTTTTAATCTTCCATATGTGCAAAGGCAAAGCACCAAAAAAAACACCAAAAACAAAACCAAACCCCCCCCAAACCCCACCAAACACAACATTCTCAGAGGTAGATGGGAATCTGAGCATCTGGGACTGCTGCTTATCTGTTAACTGATTTAATGGCAGGGGAAAGGAGTTCAGTGGACAGGGAATACATTTAATTAATGTATTAATACATTAATACAACAAGTGCATTCAGTACCACAACCATCTTCATCAGAGCTCATGACGAACAGCAACTCTACTAAACCAGATTTGTTTTTCTTTCCATTTCTCCACAGTGTATCCAGCTGCACTATCAAGTTAATGGATATAGGAGAAGAAAAAAATGTCTCAGAATTCTGATAAGTACAGTACATAAAAGTTAGAAGAAAGCATCCATTTCCAAGTGGAATGCTTAATGATTTAAATTTCATAGGATGTGAAATGGTCCTTCAAGAAAGAGCCACTCACCAGTGATTTGAGCTTACCAAGTTAGGATATCTTTCAGCAGTGAAATCAGACAGGATATTGATGTCTTGCACAGCCCAGAAGCCTTCATTATGTTAAAATTCATGTTTAATTGCCCTAATAGCTGTCATTAGGTTGAAGACTTCAAGTTACCTTTTCTTAGGGGTGTGCATATTATATTTGCTCACACTGATAAAATCTACAGTGCTTTCAGCTCTCAAGAGCTCATACCCTTGTTGTGTTGTGAAGTGGTGGTACTTCATGCCACAGATGCAAACACCAACTTTTTCTAAGGCTTTTAACTCTCCTCAGCACAAGTAACACAAACTGCAACTCTGATTTAAGAGTCCCCAGAGACAGAGCAGCTACAACATTTCAGCTCCAGGAACTTTCTTTTGAATGTGCTACATTCTTCATTTGGCATGGATTCTCAAGTGACAAATCAAGGAGGAGGGAAAGAGGCCAAGATAACAGAAAGAAAAAGCATTTACCAAAAAGGACTTCCAGAAACAGTCTCTTGTTTATAAATGTCCTCAGATACTGAAATTACTTACATATGAGTTTTCTGGAATAAAACATCTTCTGGGAGAAACAACCTTTCCAGAGCAGGAGTTCCAGAAGTGCAGCACATGGGCCTGTTTGCAGACCATGAGACATTGCTGTGTAGCCCATGCATAGAACTTCTTCACATAGCTGCTTCTGACAGACACAGAGCTCTAGCAACTAAAAGGTCTTTACATCTAGGTATACATCTAGCCAAAAAGTGATCCATGAGAGAGTCATCCCACAAGAGTCTGGGCTGTGCCCCAGCCATACACCGGATCCTGAACACTCCCCCAGCTATACCTAATACTCTGCTTGGCAGGAAGAAGCTGTTGCATTGACCTGTTCCAGGGGTGTCTGTGTCATCCAGAAAAGAGGGAAATTTCCACTTCTGCAAGGGCAGAAAAAGAAAAATAGACCTTACCTGATATGTGGATATTAAAGGGGATTGCGGAATTCTAATTTTTCCCTAAATGAACTTTTATGGTTTGCTTCTGCCTGATTAAACTTTTTAATTCCTGCCTTAAGTGGTATGTAGGACCTATAAAACTCTCAGTGGAGATCATATTTCTTTTCTGGTAAAAAACAAACAAACAAACAAACAAACAAAAAAAAAAAAAAAAAAAACAAAACAAAACCAAACCAAACCAAAACCCAAATTACTCACAGTGCAGCTGGACTCCACTATCAAGCACTGGCACATATACCCTTTAATGTGCTGACATTAGATCCTTGATCCTTTTGTGTCAATGCTTGTTACTTAAATGCCTCTATGCACTCGCTAGGTTTCCCAAAATACTGTTAACAAGCCTTGTTTGGGATATCTTCCCTGCCTTGCTAGCACTGAACGCTTTGACTGAAAACAAGATACAAAATCCATCTGCAAGGGAAAACTGTGTTGAATCACCACAAGATTTTCTGAGATATTATTGTCTGAAAAATCAGAAGCTTTTTCATTTTTGCAAACTGTATATATTGGGTAAAAATAGCTCATTTCAAATTTATTTTTCAAGTTCAATTGCATAAAATTGGCCCTTGAACAGGTGCACCAACAGCCACTGAGCTTACTCAATGCAAAGCAAACTCTTCAAGCATACAGTTGCTTAGGATTTTCTTGCCCTCCTAAATACTCAATTCATAAGTTCCCTAATTCATATCTATTAATAAAGATACAAATTATTCTTTCAGCTGTGCAACAGTAAGTTTATCCCAGGAGCAGAAACCTTTTGAACCTCCAACAGAGTTCCTGGGGCCTGCCAGAGAGAAGAGTTCAAGGAGATCACATGCACTGCCTGACTGAGGGTGATTCAAGCCAAATCTTTAACTCAGATCGCCCATACTTCCTATATTTTTATTGTGATACTACTTTTGTAAAGGAAAAAAGAAATCTGGAATGCATTCAGTGTTTATTGCATATTACATCACAAAAATTAACTGGAAGTAACACAATTGTACAGTCAACACAATCAAATATCTGGCTACATAAATAGGAGATGAAATCCTAACAAAAAATTAAATAAATACCTATGTTTAAACCAAATATCAACTGTGTGCCAGTTACTTTTCAATGTCATGGATTTTAATTACAAATTAGCAGGATATCTGGAGAAAACAAATCAGATTCTGGGTCATCAGAACTTTGCTAATATATAAAATAAAAGACAGGAAAATTATTATGCTTCCAGCTTTATAAATGTTACAAGCCTTCTCCTTCCTGAAATCTGTCTCCTGCTTTGTTTCAACATATATCCCAATGTATACCTGAGCATGCAGAGTCTGAACTCACTGCTGTCATGCTGTACCACCCTATTAGATTTGTACTGTATTAGATGTGACACCTTGTCTTTGCAAGTTAAAGATATCACTACATATCACTCCCGTAATTATACTGCTGTTTAATATCACTACAGAAAAAAATGAAAGCCATACCCTGCAGAATTATTTGTGACATTTTTCCATAATTATGCACATATATACACTACATGGAGAAACAATCTGTGTTACTACGGCCTGGAAACATGTGTTTTCTCAAGAATAAAAAGCATAAATGTGCTTTTGAGACATCTATTGGCTATCTGGCAAAACATTATCTTTTAACAGAAGTACCTACTGGTAAGAAGGACCTATATAAAGAAACAGTTTACAACTGCATATGTTCCTTTTACAGCATCATATAAAAGTTAAACCAGAAAGAATTTCCTTTTGTCCTATATCCTTTGCAGTAATAAAGCTATGCAAAATCCAACTTTGCCACTATTCTTTTAGCAATTGAATACATTAGATAAGCTGCAATATCTGTACAACAATTAATGATTGTTTCCTGTGCCTTATTGATAAAGACATAATTTATTTTTTTTGTTGTAAAAATTCTTTGTACATAAGGGAACACAAGTGACAAAAACATTTTCTCTTATAAAATAAGGAAAAATAGAACTTCCCAGGAAGAAAATCTGCAGGTGAAAGGTAGGAAAAAAATCATATAAAAAATACAAATATTTGAATTATATACCACTACTTGTGAAATACACTTTGGGCTCAAAGGAGTTCCCACTTCATTGGATGGGACTGTACCTTATTTTCCTACAACAGATCCTTCTGTACCCATGAAAATAAGTGCTACAATGCAACATTTAAAATAATCAGTGCCTTTTTGCTCTAATACAACACAGCTCTATGCACCTGAAGTCAACATAATGTCTAATAGCAGTTGCAATAGGAGAAAGACTAATCAGAGAGACAAATTATAGCAACTACGAATGTACAAAGCAGAACTGCATGCTACAAGCCATCTCCTTGAAAAGAGCAAAGCTATTTGCAAGGTCCTACCCTGCCCCACGCAGGCAAGCTGGCAGAGTGTAGCCGAGGGCTAGATGGTTGTCTCGCAATGAGATTTTTACATTCTTTAAAATCAATAGCAATTCAGCTGCAAGAGTACAAAGCAGTTATATTCTATCATCTTCCCTTATGATTATCATTTTTAAGAGCATCTAAAGCTTGTCAATTTTCTGTCTGACATCTGGCTAAAAGAATAATGAAGAGAGCTGCAGCAGGCAGAAAAAAAATGGGTCCCTCCAGCACTGCTCAGCCTCTGAAATGGAACACACAGAGGCTGCTACTGCCTAGAATATACCTTTGCTTGCACTGAACTGTATTACTTGGCCTGTTGGAAAAGGATAAATAAGGAAGCCATTTTAAAGGAATGTGAGGGATACTAGGAGCATCTTTTCACATTCTGGAATGAATATGGGGTTTTAAAATCATTTCCCAGTTACCAGTACATCATTATTTAGCAGTTATGACATAAATTGGAAGGGGTACCCCAAACAGCAGCACCCACCTCCACCGTGCAGACTACATTTAATATTAAGATTGGATACACAAATAACATACCTTTTATTTTGGGGATCTGAACTGCAAAAGTAAAAAAATACACAGAATGGCAAAATTTTCTTTTGACTGCCATCCAGTCTCACAATCACACTGCTTTGCGTTGCGTGGACACTAATGTACAGCACAAAAGAAATATGAGTTAAAAAACTTCACACCAAACAAAAAACAAATAGAGAAGAAATTATGAAAGCCTGCATTACCTACAGTATCTATGTTTTGTTTGTTTGTTTGATCAATTAAATTGCCTGCGGAACACCCAAAGGGTAACGCTACCACTGTAAGTGAATTCAGAGTACCAAGAATGTCTTGCAGGGAGGATGCTGAATGACAGCTGTGGGATTTTGCTGTGGTTTCAAGAGTGGCTCAATACACTGACTACTGATGTGACTATGCCCTGCATCATGATCCTGACTGGTATCAGCCTAAAGCCACTATCAGCCACCTGCTGGGTAGTTTATTTGAGATGAGTTGGCAATACCTACTCCATACATGAGAGACTGAGCAAGCATAGCAGAAACTCATATGATAATGATTTTTATTTGGCAGCTAATGTGGGTTTTATTCATCTAGCAAAAGTAAATTCTGCTAGAGCTGATGCCTGGAGCCGATTCTTCCACCACAGGATATGAGCAACTTCCTCAGTCGAAGTAGTGGTTATTCTCATGTGCTAGAAATATGATAATAAAGCCCCATGAGACTAAACTTTATATATGTAGATATTCACAGGGATTTGATTTTCCTGAGCAATTGACTGTCCCACCTTGCCTGCCTTCTTTCTTTTCTTCACATCTTTTTCAGCTTTGCCTTATTCTCTTTCTTCCCTCTGGTTTTTGGTTTAGCTCAGCCCCTCCTTACCCCATTCCTCTCACAGCCCCACCAGGTGTGATAAGAACCAAAGAACTCCCTCACCTCTTGCAGCACTGCTTTTCTCCCTTTCTTCATGGGCAATGTCTCCTCTTCAGACCTGCATCCACCTGTGGTGACTCATTCCTCAGATATGCAGAAATTTGTCTCACAAAGTCCAGCCTTTGGTTTATCCTCAGGACCCTCCATATTAAATACAGCCACCAATACCCCCATGCTTTGAACCCCAGCCTCGGCTAAGCATCATGGTTAAAAACCTAGAGGCCTTGTTAAATTTATTGCGATGTCCAGCAATAACAATAAGCATGAAAACTGAACTAATTTCTTCCTTTCAGCAAAGACATAGATGGGGCAAGGATTTCTTTACTCAAGGAGAGGGGTTTTACTGCCTGAGCCATGTAACATCTCTTTGTGAAGTTCACTCAGATTCACATTCTGACAAATCTGAAGGTCTTAAATTCAACAAAACTAAAAAAAAACCCAAATCCATTAAAACCTTGAAAAACTCCTCTTGCACAATAAAAACAAGGAATGTTATTGGACTGTGCTTCCTTTTACAACACCATTGATTTTGCAACAATTAAACATTAAAATTTTATAGACTTCTGATATTTGTAGTATATTTATTTAGAACCATCATTTACCATGAAAAGCATCATTACAAAATCTACCACTGCTTCCCTAATTAGAAGGTACTCTTTTAGATATCTTTCTTCCACTCAAAACCAGCAAACTTAGTACTTCTATTCTTCAGTCCCCTGACTCACTGTATAACTTTGTGATCAGTTTTCGACGGCAGGTGTTGCTCTGGACTGAGCTTCATCACTTCAATCAGGTTAACTTTTTCAGCCACAGAGAGCTAGTGATACTGCCAGCAGTAACAGGTAAAGAAGTAGAATTGAACAAAAAAAAATTCATTCAGCCATTTTTTGTGGTTGTGAATCATCTGCGAATCTAACTTCACATTCTTCATTACTAAAATTATTTCAGCAAATAGTAATTAACATGAAACTGACTTACACATTAAGAAAATGTCCTCTAAGTCAGATGAGTCTTTCATGAAGTCTATTCCGTTGTGAAATCGATGACAAAATTCTCATTAGCTTTGTGGCATTAAAATTCATTATTGTATACTTTGTCTATTTCCTGATTACCTTTAATTAACTTCCACTGAAACTTCCCTTACACGAGTCATACTTTATTGATCATATTCTATAGCTACTGTAAATAACCAAACATGGTTCAACTTGTAAATTTTAAAATCAGATAGGTATGAAATTTTAAATGTTTTCAGCAAATGCTGTAAAATGGAAGATTAATATTTGCATTCCTTGAAGCTTATTTTCTTATCTCCAGGGTACTCCCATTAACAAAATCTGAGCACTTGAATACTCACATGATGAATATGAAAGATCACTGTAATGGTGGGTAGTGGGATTCTGCTGGCCAGCCCATGAAGAGATTACACAGATATCCATCTAAAGCTGCTAAAGCTGTGCTCATTTGTTGCAGCAGGCAGTAATAACCACACAAGATAGATGAAAGGATTATATCTGGTCTTTAGGGAACGGGTAATGGAGATCTACAATAGAGGAGACCTGCAAGAAAATCTTTGAAACAGCCAAGCTCAGGAAAATGAATTAGGTCAAAAAACTCAAATAATATCCAGTCCTAGAGATGAAGGGAAAATTCTGGTTTCTCTAGGATGTGCTCCTGCTCTCCTAACAGTAATTGTTTAAAGATTAGGTATCAGATCTAATTCGAACATCTCTGTGAATCCAATGGAGTAAAAAAGGAGTCTGCAGAATATGATTTTGTTATAAAAAAGGGAATAAAACCAAACCAACAGTAAACCTCTCCCACAGCCAAAAAAAAACAAAAAAACTCAAACCAAATGAAAAACCCACACAACCTTCCCACAAAAAAAAACCCAAACAAACAAAAAAAAATGCTAAATAAAACCAACAACAACAAGCTGTAAGGGAGCAGCAAGAGCAAGTTTGCTCCCTAAAGGAAATTCAGCCAGGAGTAAGTGCCCATAGGGACAAGCAGGACAGGGTGTTGCCATCCACTACCCATCCACCAGCTTGAGTTGGGGAGCAGCACAGATCCTGAGATATGGGCCAGGTCCAACCTGGAGTCCTAGTCACAAGGCAATACCATGGTGATAAGACAGGTCCAAGTTTAATACAAGAAGCCAGCACACAGTGTGAGGTCTGCATCAAGATGATCCTTGACTAGGGAACTCATCACAGTGACTACATGAGAGACAAGCACTCCTCCAATGTAGCTCAGGGCAGGGGCTAAAGACTGTAATGGGAAGAAACCCCAGGTAAGGCTGGTCATTAAAACCTCTTAGTGCCCTCAGGGCTCTGACACATATCCAACCTTCCACAAATTGACAAACATGGCAAAGAACCTTCATTTTAGCCAAAAATACAGTGCAATTCATGAGAATGTTTAAGGAGGTAAGGTATTTATCTCTTACTGATTTCAATGAACCTTTAAGCAAACCTAGTCCAACCATTAAAAATAACCTCAAGATTTCAAAGGAGTCTAATAATAATCTGTTTTGTTCAATCAAGGATTTTGATGGAACTGTTCCATGTTCCTCCTCCCATTTGTGGCTACTCATCTTCAGCTACACATTGAATCAACATGGAGACTTGGCTCCTTTTCTGTCTGTTCAAAGTTTGAGGCAGTGTGGGAAATTGGCTCAGATGTTAATCAAGTTGTTCCATAATAGTTAAAATGAAGACGACTTTATCAATCATATGCCTTCCCTGAGCAATGAACTCCCAACTGAATAACACGAGGAAAAAAAATAAATCGCAATGCTTTCTTGTAATTATTAGTTTCTGGTTTTCTGACCTGACATGAACTTGTTGTTTTAAATCTTTCAGTACAGCCTCAATTCATTCCCATTCGTGAGCTCTAAAAGCAAAGGCTCAAGTATTTCTTTTTTTCTTTTTAGGGAGGACACCTATTTTCCTAACTCAAATAGGAAACAAAACATATCCATATAATCTTCCAAATGTGTTCCGACAGCCAAAATTTTACTACGCACATCATGGTCAGACAAGTTCTTGTGTCATTTTCCCTTCCTTAAACTCTCAGAAGGTCCAGTGGGTTTTCATGTATAAACAGGAGAAAAATTTGCCATAAGTGACATAGTCAAAACCAGTAAGGTTACCCTCAACCAAGGGTAAAATGCACAATTTAGCATCAGGCAAAAATACCCCTACTAACTCTTTTATTATTTGCTTACCACCACTGTCAGCAACAGGCTGTTTTCTTATCAAACACAGAGGTCATGTCATCTTTGTATCTCAAAGAGGTGTTACAAATCCATTAATTGCATAAAGGTTGATCATCTAATCCATTCTTGTTCTGCATAATGTCCTCTTGTAGGTATGATTTAAAACAATAAGATGCTTTATTATTATAATCATTTCTAAGTATATCAGGCCAAGCAAGTGAGAGTCTCGAGAATACTTTTAACACCAGGAACTTCAGATTAACTTCCTTTGGCGAGTGTACACTCAGGTTGAAAAACCAGCACTACCAAGCCACTTTAAATATGTTTTAATGGTTAGGGGAACTGACACTTTACTCAACCAAAACCTTGTTTAAATAAGACACTTACTAACTAAGAAAATTCAGTGACGAATACCTAGAAATTATTAATGTTACTAGTATTTAAAGGAATTTCTGTGCTTTTGATTCAGCAACTCCATAGCAATAATCGATGGAATACAAGAAAAGGCACAGAGTGGAGTTGTCTTCTCAACTTTTTCTTCTCAGCTGTCATCACAAACCCCTCCAACTCTCCTGACCTTTGAACTAAGAAGTCACCAGCAACTACCAGGGTCTTCTCCAAGGCCTGAACAGGCTAAGGAGAATGCAGTGTGGCATCAGGTACTTGAGGATCAGGTAACATCTTACAGAATGATCAAGTTCCCTTCCGTGCCCAGTTTTTAGCTGAGGTGAGAGAACAGCCAGGAGTTTACTCATCTCTTCTGAGGACCTCGTACAAACTCTGCATTTTCCCAGTTGTACAGTTTTGACTAAGGGCCTGATCCTGTAACTGTTGACATCTCAGCATCAGACCGCAGTGCAAAAAAGAGAACAGAACTGGAAGGTTTCCATTCAAAACACAAAAGTTTCATGGTCAAGCTATAAACTCTATATATACCAGTCCTTATTACATGAATGGAATTTACCTAAAGATAAAAGCAGTTTCCACATAGTATTTTCTCTATAAAACCTAAGAAGCTTTCAGAGACTGAAAAAAAGAACCAAAGAAAAGGTTAACATGAAGTTACAACCTTAGGCCTGGTCATGACTCGTATCCTCAGCAGAATCTAATGCTGACACCATCACCGCCAAACCAGTATAGTCAAAATTGCTACCCCGAAGTATGTTTGTCAGTGTTAACGTAAAGACAGATTAGCAATATCTAGAGTGAAATTAAAACAAGGGTTCATCCACTGTTGTTTTCAGCACTTGGGCTCAGTAACAGTGGAAAGACAAAGGCTGGTAAAACAAAGTGATTTCTGTAAAACACATTACATTGAGACTGTGATTCAGTCATTTTTCTTAATCCTTTTGAGTCTTCCTTTTGGATTTAATTTCTTACAGATGTTTAACTTATTCTTTAGATATGTGGGGTGGAAGAGTCATAGGGAAAATGGACTCTTCCAAGCAGTTGTTTCCTTCTGACTCCTGACACAGCTCTTTGGGCTCTACCCTTTCTAACCACAGTTCGTGGATTTGAGACTAGAAGAAATGTCTGATTCACTGAGAGGAACAAACAGGTCAGGTTGAGTCACAGTAAGAGTGTGTCAACCAAGCCCTAAAGGCCTGATCTAAGATATATTAAGGTTTTCCTCAGATCTTGGAGCCTATTTCCAGAATACCAGTGTATCCAGGAAAGCAAGTACTCTGTGACTGTGTATCTTGCATCAGAGCAAAAGTAACAGGAACCAAACATTGTAGAAACAGCTGTTCTTGAGAGTGAAGGGCAGAGCAAGAAGGACACAAGCATCCTGGAAGGAGTTCACAGCCTTCCTGCCAGGAGTGTAACAAAATCTGTGGCCCTGTTCTCCAGCTACACAATAGTCTCTCTTCTTCTTTTCTCCCACGTACATTCTGTCTCTCTCAGTCTCAGCACCTCAGCAGCACTGTTCCTGCCACAAAAACCCCTCTGTGCAAGCCTGTCTGAATGGGGTCCCCAAGGACCTACAGAACAGGATAGAGGAACAGTCACCAAAAAACAGTGCGTGAAGAGTGGAAATGTACATGCCAAGAGATAGCACATGAAAGTCTCCCAAGATCTGGTAAACTGAAGACACCAAGGGGCTAGTAAACATGTCCATCAACCGGTGGTGGGATAACTCAGACCATGGTCAAGAGAGGAAATGGGTTACTACACGCAGATCAAAACTACAGATATAACACACACCTGCTAACACAAGGGACCTTAAAAGAGTTTCCAAACAGCTGTATCGAAACCACTGTTTTATGAGGGTGACAAACCACTTCTGAGCAAGGGTACAGTCTGGTTGGCCTCTCACAGTTGGTCCAGCTGTGTGCAGGTGCATGAACTCTTCAAAAGAGTAAGTGAAAGAATAGTGCAAATAGTTTCCTGCTATTACCTGCTCAAGTCTATTAATTAAAAAAAAAACAAAAAACAAAACAACAAAAAAACCCCAAGCTATTGTAAAAGTTGTTCTAACAAATCTGCTTGTGCTCTGTATCCCCTCAGACTCAATCCCCTTTTAGGGAAATACACAAGACTCCACCAGGTGGGTTTGGAGTGTGTAACACAATACAGTCATAATCCTTTGGCAGCTCAATATGCTACTTCCACAGTCACTGTAGTATTATTATTACTAACAGTAGCAAGAAAGTTGCAGTTCAAGAAAAAAAGAAGTCACAGCATCATGATACTGTCTTGATTTATACTGAGCATAATCTGCTTCACTTGTTTACAAGTATTTGTTCTGAGCTTTTATAAAATGGCAGAGAAATGCAATAAACTAGTATCACGAAGCAGACAAATAAGAATTGGGTTGCACAAGCATTTCCAGACTGATGAATCATGCAATTTGGAACCTTATTGCTCCTTTACCAAGGAACATAATCCAGAACACTTACAATAAAAGACATTCCTTTTTTTTAGAAGAAAAAAAGATATCGGGGTATGTTATGTAACATCCATTAAATGAAGTAGAGAAATTTTTGGGCTTTTTAACTTTACTACACTGATGCTAGGGACTGGAACCAATAAATCATAAAACAAAAATCTAATAAGGGAGAACCAACCTCTATAACATAGGTCTATCAGATAGCAGCTTGAACATGTCCTTGGACTGTCCCAAGGGATCCAGATAAGACCAGCAAGGGAAGTGAGACTAGCGTAAGGAGCAGCTGGAGTTTTGGAGATAGATCTAAATCCTTGCTCATCTACAGAATTGCATGCTGATTTATTCATTTAACACCTGAAATCAGAAAATAAAGATTCATATTTGACACTTCATGCTTCAGGTATGCTCACAAGTTAAAAATAGTTTTTAAAATCGACTGTAACGATGTATATTTATTTAAGATAACAAAACCTTTTTACTTTTGTAAGCCAGTAAAAAGCTATTGTTTCACATCAAAGTTCCTGAAGTAGCCTGGTGCCCCAAAGTACATTTAAGGTTCTCAAATTCCAGGACAGAGTTATACATAAGAGTAAAAATTGTAGACATCAAACAAAAGCTGTATTGTCAAAAAAGCAAGCTAAGTTCTGTGGTCCATCTTTATATTTTTTGGTGTGTGAGTTCCTACTGCCCTCTCTCTTCCCCCAAACATGCCATCACAAAGCATAACAGGACATTCAGCTCTAAACCTGACTTTGGTTTTCGGTCCTTTGCTGATATCTTTATAATTAGGTGAAAGGATTATGTTAATGTGAAATCACAGCAGAGAAATTAAATATAGGGAGGAATTTTAACGTGTAGCACTGCAACTCCCCATGTTCTCTGCCTTAGTGACAGAATGAACAGCTAATATCTGTGCTTAAAAATGCCTGCAGTGTCACTAGTCTACAGCAGCAGCTGGAGATTCCTGATTTCTTAACACGTACAGACATATATGCTATCAGGCTGCCTTCTTATGCATAATGCTCACATGGGTTTGATTATAATTATAGATGATAATGTCCAACTTTTAAGTAGCATTTTTCAGCAGTGTATTTAAAAGCATAGCAGAAAGGCAGCCAGAATTTTTATTCTCCTTTTATATGTGGGATAACAGATTCAAAATAGCAAAGTAACTTATACCAGCTCTCTTCACCCACAGAACAAAGCCCAAAATAGTACATCATCCATAAAGCAAAGTTTTACCATAGCAGCTAATCTGTTATCAACAGTTGTTAAAAGTCACAGAGAAAAAGCCTGGATATTGCAAAGAGTTAAATATTTGCTCTGACAGCACAAAAAGTATTTTTGTGTCTTTGACCACTGAACTTATGTAAGAGATTGCCTGTGGCATATTTTAACCAGCAGACAGACTACTTGACAGGGGTCTCTATCCCATGCCCTCTAAAAGTAAATTAGAAAAAGGGAAATTTCAGCAGTGCAGAGACAGATAAAACCTGGGGAAAACAGGCAGGTGAAGCAAAAGAGAAAACACCATGATCAGCAACACCAAAGGCATTATGGATCATAAGACAACTGAGAAACCAATTCAGCCATGAGCCTGTCCAGTGAGGTACATTTTCCTGAGAAGCAGAGTTAAAAGCAGACTACCAATACTAAACTCTCCACCGACGAGCTCCTCTCAGCCCCAAGGCTGGCCACATGCTGGTGGGGCTTGTTAAGACTATGGTTTGGTGCCTGAGCCTATAACATACAAAACCACCAAAGTGGATCACTAGAAACCCCTGATTCATCTAATATCTTTCATATAACTGCCTAGATTCTCAAAAATATGTTTTTTCTGTTTTGGTTTGGTTTATAATGTAAAAGCACAGAGAGTGTCAGTGGTGGGATCATTAAGTCATACCCAGACTCAGACAATGAGTCCATGCAGACCATCCAGGCAACGGTTTCTGGATGAATGAGCTAGCAACTCAGATTTAGGGGGCAGCAGCTTACCAGGCAGAGAGGGCTGCTCAGACCTTGTCTGTGATAACAGTGGATTATACAAAAACATGCACATCTGGCTTCTTGAAAGGAAAGATAAAACAAGGAAAGGCCAAAAAAAATAAAAGGACAAAAATATCTCACATTTAATACTTTGGGAGAAAAACAGAGTGGAATTATACAGGTGGGAGGGAATGTCTGTTTCATATAGTACTAGGCTAGGGAAATTAGGAGTAGGGTCTCTCTAAATGCCACTGGCAGAGCCCGTACTCCCAGAGATTCAGGTGACAGAGCAATGGCTGAGCACACTGACTTCATTTGAAATCAGATGACATCACAGGAACCATTTCCTTTGGCAACAGGAGATTTTGGATTGCACCCAATATCAACAGCAGTTTTGAACTGGTGCAAACTTTCATAATTAAACAGAACTTCCTTGGGCTCCTTCTTTTCCAGTTTTATTTAACACGGAACAACAGCCCCCTTTGCAAATTAAACAGATGAGGAACAAATTAGCCAGATCTACTAATTCTGTGAGAATTAAGAAGCTATGCTCTTAATGGGTAATAAGTTCCTAAAGGGTAATATAACCCCATTTTTAAGAAGGGGAAAATGGATGACCCAGGGAATTACAGACCAGTCAGTCTCACCTCTGTGCCTCGCAAAATCTTGGAGCAGATTCTCCTGGAAGGCATGCTAAGGCACATGCAAAACAACAAGGTGCTTGGTGACAGCCAGCATGGCTTCACTAAGGGGAAATCCTGCCTGACCAATTTGGTGGCCTTCTGTGATGGGGCTACAGAACTGATGGACAGGGGTAGAGCAGTTGATGTCATCTACCTGGACTTGTGCAAAGCATTCGACACTGTCCCACACAACATCCTTGTCTCTAAATTGGAGAGACATCAATTTGATGGATGGACCACTCGGTGGATAAAGAACTGGCTGGATGGCCGCACACAAAGAGTTGTGGTCAATGGCTCAATGTCTGGCTGGAGACCAGTAACGAGTGGTGTCCCTCAGGGATCGGTGTTGGGACCGGTCTTGTTCAACATCTTTGTCGCTGACATGGACAGTGGGATTGAGTGCGCCCTCAGCAAGTTTGCCGATGACACCAAGCTGTGTGGTTCTGCTGATATGCTGGAGGGAGCCTTGAAGAGAAGGACTTGGAGGTGCTGGTTGACCAGAAGTTCAACATGACCCAGCAGTGTGTACTTGCAGCCCAGAAAGCCAACCGCATCCTGGGCTGCAACAAAAGGAACATGACCAGCAGGTCGAAGGAGCTGATCCTGCCCCTCTACTCTGCTCTTGTGAGACCTCACCTGGAGTATTGTGTGCAGTTCTGGTGTCCTCAACATAAAAAGGACATGGAACTGTTGGAACAAGTCCAGAGGAGGGCCACGAGGATGATCAGGGAACTGGAGCACCTCCTGTATGAAGACAGGCTGAGGAAGTTGGGGCTGTTCAGCCTGGAGAAGAGAAGGCTGCGTGGAGACCTCATAGCAGCCTTCCAGTATCTGAAGGGGGCCTATAGGGATGCTGGAGAGGGACTCTTCATTAGGGACTGTAGTGATAGGACAAGGGGTAATGGGTTAAAACTTAAACAGGGGAAGTTTAGATTGGATATAAGGAAGAAGTTCTTTACTGTGAGGCACTGGAATGAGTTGCCCAGGGAAGTTGTGAATGCTCCATCCCTGGCAGTGTTCAAGGCCAGGTTGGACAGAGCCTTCGGTGACATGGTTTAGTGTGAGCTGTCCCTGCTCATGGTAGAGGGGCTTGGAACGAGGTGATCTTAAGATCCTTTCCAACCCTAGCAGCTTTCTGAAACATCAGTGAGAAACTCTCAAATTAAATTAAGGATAAAATTCACCCAGTGAGCTGGGCTCACTGGTTTATTCAGTGTGCTCACACCTCCCAGTTCACTGATCACTAAGCATAGCAGGAGTACAGAGCACAGACCAGCAATGCCTTGAAAACCTGCAGATTGTTGTTCCAGTTGATGCCACATACACACAGTGACCTTCCCTGTAAAGCTAAATTAGTGTGACTTAAGACACAGAAAAAGTCAGTTAAATAAAAAGATACAGGGAAAGAATGGGAAGCATACATGGTGGATAAGAGTGAAAGGAGCTCTTGGTTTCACAGAGGAGTTGCATGCAAAATTATCATGCTCATACATTTAGTGACATACAGATATATGAAGAATACCCACAATGTTTTTTTGTCTCTGATTTGTTTTTCCTAGAAAAGTCTGCTGGAGGAAGCTATCTAACATCTTCCTTATTAACACAGTCTTTTAAAACTCATCACTTCTGTAACTGAAATAACCCATAAATATTGGAAATTTCAAAGCACATGGCATAACAAAAGGACCTTCAAGACAAAAGGATTTGAGACACTGAACTCTGGTCACAGGATGAAAGAGTTCCCTTCTGTCCCTCCTCTATAAGTTTGTTCTCAAACATATTCCTATATGTGTATCATGATACTTATGATAGTTACATAAGCAAGATGTGGATTTTGTGTTCATTACAACTTTATTTCTTCTTGGCCAATGGTAAGAAGATGACATAAGGTACTAGAGTTCAAAAAGAGAAGAGACATTCAGGAGTGAAGATGAAAGAAAGAATATGTGGCAAGGAAATAAGGATGGGGTGGAAATGAGAGGTCTGGATAGATAAACCAGAAAAAAATTACAGGGCAAGAAAACTGACCCTGAATAGAAAAATCATAGAATGGTTTGGGCTGGAAAGGATCTTAAAGATCATCCGGTTCCAAGCCTCTGCCATGGGCAGGGACACCTTCCACCAGACCAGGTTGCTCCAAGCCCTGTCCAGCCTGGCCTTGAACACTGGACAGGGATGGGGCAGCCACAACCTCTCTGGGCACTCTGTGCCAGTGTCTTACTAACCTCACAGCAATGAATTTCTTCCTAATATCTAATCTAAACCTCCTATTTCTCAATTTAAGGCCATTCTCCTTTGTCCTGTCACTACATGCCTTTGTAAAATGTCCTTCCAGATTTCTTGTAGGGCCCCTTTAGGCACTGGGAGCTGCTCTAAGGTCTCCATGGAGCCTGGCTCTTCTCCAGGCTGAACAAGCCCAGCTCTCTCAGCCTGCCTCCATAGGAGAGGTGCTCCAGTCCTCTGATCTTCTTCATGGCCTCCTCTGGACTCATTACAACAGGTCCACATCCCTCTTGTACTGGGGACCCCAGGAGCTGAAAGCAGGACTGCTGGTGGGGCCTCACCAGAGCAGAGAGGCACAGTCACCTCCCCCAGCTTGCTGGTCACATTCCTTTTGATGAAGTCCAGTACACAGTTGGCTTTCTGGGCTGCAAATACACACTGCTGGGTCATGTTGAACTTCTGGTCAACCAGCACCCCAAGTCCTTCTCTTCAAGGCTGCTCTGAATCCATTCTTTGCCCAACCTGTAGCTGTGCCTGGGATTGCCCCAATCCAGGTGCAGGACTTTGCACTTCACTTTGCTGAACTTCATGAGCTTGCCATTGGCCACCTCTCACGCTCAAGGTCCCTCTGGATGGCATTCCTTCCCTCCAGCATGTTAATCACACCACACAGTTCAGCATCAATGGCAAACTTGTGATAAGAAAAAATATGAGACTCAAGTAAGGAAAGAGAAAAACAGACAGGACATAAAAAGTACATTATCACTTAAAAGTCATAACATATATACAGAGCAGGATTCACTACCTATATATGTTCATTCTGTCATTGTGTAACTTTTTTCGCAAGCACTTAACTTCGCAACCTTAATGTCCTCTGAACGTTATTTTTGTGTGCTTATAACGTGTTATCTGAGAGGCTGAGATTTACCCATCACAATTGCAGTTTTCAGATTTAAATTCTTCTGGAGCAACCAGAGCATAAAAGTGTGTCAAAACAATCCTTTTCACACCCAGCTCACTCTGAGCTAAAATGATTTTGTTTGAAATCCTTTGGGAGAAAAAAATCACTTCTGAGAGAAAAATAAGCATGAAAAAGTGAAAAATTGCACCGAAGAGGTAATTTGGGGATGTTATAAACCACACACAAAGATAAATTGGAAAAGTCATCATGTCTGTGCCATCTAAATTGTTGAGTACCCCCATATACACAACGTGTTTTTCCAGCAATTCTCAGGGAAGTCATCTTCAACAACAAATTTCACTTAAAATGGTTATAAAGAACCTTCACAATGTAATTCGTGGTTTGGAAGTCTTAGGGCTTAGGAATTCCACTACAGCCCCTTTTATGGATGCAATCCAAACATGAGACATCTTACTTAGCAACAAAGGTCTCCTGTGTTCAGTGCCATTGGATATATTCCTGGATATAACTCTGTAGATTCCTTTGAAGGATCCTGTCACTGAAAAACTACCGCAAATAATCTGGGTGCCACACAACTTTAAGAACTGCCTACAGTGGAAGCAATTAAAACTTGCAGAAGATGCAAAGGCCCTAAGTAGGCCATCTCAGATGGCCTTTTTCATATTTATTTATTTCAACTTATCTTTATAAGTTTGACAATGTAGACAAGAATTTCCAAAGTCAAGCTTATAAAAACAGTCTTATATGATGGCCCTTGAGATCTTTTCTTGATACCACATGTGATGTATTTTGCTTGATTCTCAGCATCCTAAGCATATATTATTCACAATACCAGTTGCAATAAGCATTGGTGAACTATGTTCTTCACCTAGAAGATGGAAATCACAATCATTAATGACAGAGCAGATGACAAATGTTAGAAACAGATGAGAGCACTGAGCAACACATGATCAGCAACCTCAGTAGAAAGAGCATCTGATATCCTTTGAGATCGTTCTTGTGAGCCCCCTTCTTGAATCAACAGCCAAGACTAGTTATGTAGCTCTAGTCATTAGGTGACACCGTACACATTGCTGAAAGGAAACTGCTGGGTATCAGTACATTAGACTGTAATAACCAAAAATATGTAGCCCCTCTGTTTTAATTACTATAAATCCTATCTTCATTTAGTATTAATGCTCAATTAATTAGTGGATTCTAAAGATTTCATTACCACAGTCCTCATTCATTTCCCTGGAATATAGCTGCACATTTTTACTTTTTTTTTAGGCAAATATTTAGCCTTATTTAAATGTTTATTTGAACAAAGACTTTCTGTTTTAGTGAATATAAACTAAGGCACATGGTGCCACCAGGACTAGGTATGCAGAGAACAGACAATACCAATGACTTATGTAAGGTAAGGGGTTTTCTTTGTTTTTTTTAGTAAACTGCATTATAGGCATCTCAGATGACTGCTAGTGGTTTGTGCCACATCTGCTGTTCATGGAATACAAGAAAAGAATCCACAGTTAGCGCTTTTTCAAGTGCTTTTATGTCATGCTCTTTAATTTCATTTTTTGCAAGCTTGGATAATTTTAAAATTGCTTCATTTGAGCATTTTCTAAATTTTGAGCAGCCAAAAGAGGAGACGGAAAATAACCCCATTCACTTCACAGGCTATTAAAAGGAGCTCACCAGGACTGCCTGGAATAATTGACATTAAAAGAAGCATCTGTATCTCAATGAGATAGCACCAGTATTGCCCTAGCACCACACCCAAATGGGAAGAATCTATATTTTTACCACTTCACTTGTTTCCAAATTCTACATTCTCCTGGGAAAGCTTCATGGCTCAGACTGATACATTGCTGCCTCTGCAAAATCAAGATTCAACCAAACAGCAGCATCAGTAAATGTTATAATATCTCATCCAATTCATTGTTCCAGATGTGACTTTCAGAGCCTAGCAGGACTACTTAAAAAACAGTGTTATTAAAAACACAATTTTTATCTTTCTCCATATTATTTCTATGTATTAGAGAAAGGAAAATAAGTGCAAAAAGCACTAGAGCCATAGTGAAGAGTAACAAATTAAATCCCAAATACAGGAAATGAAAATACTCTGATGCTCTTAATATCAGTGCCTCTGAATATATATATGGAATAAATTCAGCTGCATATTTAAACAACCCAACTGATAATTAAAGTTACCACGTATGCAGGGTAGGGAAAGTATGACAGTCATAGACCTTGGGTTTTCATTTCCTGGTTCTTTTTCTGGATTTCTATTTGTAAGCGTGAAGATTCTTTGGTATACATTTTAGCTTTAACATCTGTGCAGGAAGACGTATAAAGCATATACATACATATGCATGAACATTTATATATCTCTGAAGCAAAGCATATACAGAGTACTAATAATAATGCTGCTTTTTTTCCCCCCAGAAATAGGTGTGAGTTCCAAGAGTCTGGTCATATCTCAAGGATGACATATTTTGGTCTCTTAGGTGAAAGGAGGCAAGGAGATAGCCAGCTGGCTCAGGTGAAGTTAAATCTTCCATGCCAGCTGGACAAGAAATAGTATCACTGTTACCTTTGGAGGCTCCTGCCTGCCTACTAACTAAGGAAGACCAGAAGAGTTAAGAATCTACATGCAAGCAATTTTCCATTCCATATGGAGTTGTCATTATCCCTCTGAGTATAATTAAGTTTGCCAGATTTACAGTGCTGTATGCAACAATATACTGAATCAGACTACTCAGCTGCTTGCCACTCACACAGCACTTCCAAGTCAGGCCTCGTTACCCTCCTGGCAGTGAACAATGAGGGGAAGGCAGCACATTAGAGCTCTTGGTCCTAGAGGGAAGCTGATAAACCTCTTGAAAGAAGGAAGGAAGGAATAAGACACTCAAAGTGAAATACAGACATGCTTCCCTCTGACTCTAAAACCCAGGTAATTGGTTATGGTCTTTCAATACAGGTACAGCCAGCATGTCTTCCACAAGATATGACTTACTGCAGAGAACCTTACAACCTCCACTTTCGATAACTCTCATCTGCTGAACTTGGAAGAACATACACAGTATATTATTTTTTTCTTTCCCTGACTTAATATAATCATTACCACATTTCTGTGATGTTGCCAAATACACCTTAACATGCCACTTGGTTTGAAGGCAGAGGCCATGGCTGAACTCACACTGTAAGGTGTCATAGACTGTTAAATTGATGATGTGAGCTTAAGTTTTATAGACAAAAAAACTAAAGGGCAGAGTCTGACTCACCCTCATCCGGCAGATCTGTGGCAGGGATGAGAACGCCCATGCCTTGACCTCAATCTTGCTTGTAAGCCAAATGCAGCGTCTCCTGATCCAACCTGTAAATTTAGCGGAGACAGTTGCTAGCATTATAGTATCTCCTATTAACCAGCACCACTAATACACTGGGTATATGGAGCAGCTCTTACTACAGTTCTAACTTACAAAGAATACATATAACACCCTAAGAAGTACACTTGTTCAAATAAAGTATTAATTAATAAATCTTTGTTCCAGGTGTAAACAGATCTCTCTAAAAATGCCCAGTGAACATTACTGTATTGTACACATCCATCTGAGCCCAGAAACACAAAGAACAAAAGAAAACACACTGATCACAGCAGATTTTAAATTATTTCATATCTAGCCTGCAGTAACAGAGAAATGCCTCACCCAAGATTTCAGCCATACTTCTCACCCATGCAGATAGGACCATATGTCTAAATCATATCAAGCCACTTACTGTTGTGAACATAACAAGCTGTACTGATGACACAGTAGGATGATATCAAAAATGCAGAGAATGTAAGTGAGATAAATGCAATAAAATTGATAAAATAATTCATAAAATAAGCATGGGCATTCAGACTTTGTAATCTACAGTCCTGACCTTTGACAGTCAAGGGCATGACCAAAGTGCACTGCATCTCTTCCTGCCTGTCCGTTAGGTCTTGTTTTCCTTTCAGCTGGGAAATGACATGCAATCTTAAGTCTTACACAAAGTCTTGGCATACAACAAGAATTTCTACTAAAGACTAAGAGTTCACTAGCTGGAAATGCCTGGTCACACAGATTGCAATAACCATGAACCATAAATACAGACATAAAAAACCACAAATGCAGTCTTACGACACATCACATGTGGTATAGGAAATCAGAGCACTGTGTGTGTTACCTCTCTAAGACCTTGCCTAGAATTAAGCTTACAGATTCCAGTTACCCTTTTTCATGATAAAGTAAGACTACTGCAGGTCAGAGAAGGGCTAAAATGATCAGAGGAATGAAGGTTATCTTACATGAAAGGCACAAAATTCAGGAGAAAGAAGTGGCAGAGAGAAGTCTTTGGACAGCTGTATACAAACACACCAGGCTATGAACACTGGAAGGAGAAAGAGCTGTTGAAGTGATGTGCAGACTGAAGAGCCAATAGATGTAGCCAGACCATAAATAACCATAAACTGGACCTCTCCATAGGACAAGTTCATTCCTAGAATAAGATGCTCATACAGGTAAGAGGAGCAAACATCTTAACCAATTTTGAGGGAACCGGCATATTTATAAATAGGGCGATATGACAATATGCTTAGCACAGCAAATTGGATTTGATGATCTGTGAAATTCTTTTCCCTTGTCATCATATCTTTTGCTAAGTGTTTACCCTGGTGATTGAATTAGGAAAATTCACGTATCACTGCAACAGCAAAACTCATCATGGGGTGACGCTGAACAAAGCAGGTCTTGTCAGCATATTTAGACTGGTTTATGGGGTGGGAGAGAGGGGGAAGCCTTTTTTTGTTTATGCGTTTGTTTTTCATTGAGGTTGAGGGCATTTTGCTTTGTACAGCTTTTGGGTTGGGGTCATTTTTTAGGTTTTCTTTTTTGTTTTGTTGTTTATGGATGGTGTATTGTTTATTTGTTGTTCTGTAGTTGGTTGGGGTTTGTTGTGGTTTTTTAGGGGGTGGGGCTTGTGAGGGGTGGGTTTTTTGTTTTGTTTTTTTTTAAGTTCATGGCTTCTAGTGTGTTTTTTTTTCCACACAGTTCAATGGAAGGTTGTGCACAGGAAGGGAAGAAAGAAGCCAGAGTACTTTGCAGCTGCTGTACTATATATAGCTCCAGAACCAACATGGAATAAAGAAGGTGGCATTTGTCATTGCTGCCTGGTCACACTTATTGGCCACATCTACCACTCCCGCTGGCTTCATCCCCCCCATCAACAACAGCCCCAGAGCCTGGGTTTCACTCACTAAGCTGCAGAGGAGCACTGGTTTTGGGTTTTGAAACACCCTTGTTGCTGTGACCACCAAGAGAGTTATTTTGCCATGAAGAAACATTGCTTCTTACAGACACTATATCCTATCGTCACCTTCTCAGACCACAGAAGGCCCCCAGCCATCAGCTGCTTTACCAGACAGCCAAAAATAGTTGGAGTCACCAATTCTATCAAAAGTAGCTAAATAAATCACCATGATTGATTAGCTAACATATCTGTGAAAGCAATTTTACAGCTAAACTGCACCAAAGACTAAGCCCACGTTAATGGATAGAAGTGCTACATCCCCCAGCTTTCTTGTATGTAATGCAGACACGTGGGGTTTTGTTTTAAATAGAGAATTGAATATTGAATCATCCATAATGTCCAGGTTCTTATCAGGAATCCAGATTCCTTCCTGGTAAAGTCTCATACCATCTTTACATTTAAGAGGATATTTTTATTGTGAATAAGTAAGGAGGAAGAGCATCCTCCAAAATGTGAAGTGGTCAAAATTTACTCAACTAATAACTCTCCCCAAAAACCACATAAGTAGGTCAAAAAATTCTTATCATGTTCAAGCAACAAAGAGTCTGTGTGTCCAAAATATTTTCTTTAACTATATAAAGTTGATTCTTAAAAAATACTGTTTCTTCTCAAACTTCACCAGGCTGATAAACTATATCCCTTGGTCTCTGACCCAGTCGGACCTGTTTCTCCCATGAAAACTTGGAGGGTAGCAGAATCTAGCATCTATTTGATTTCACCTGACAACATGAACCAGCTGCCTTTAGAGTGGCATAACACAAGACGTGAATGCAAATTGAAGAAGAGAAATTTGTCACCACAGTAGAAACAATTTCATTCCAGACAACATGGGTGATATACACCTATTCCTCATATTTTAGTTCTCCTTGCTTTGCTTTATTTATGTGTCATAAAGCTGTAATTCACCAATGAAGGATGAAACACTTTATTGAACAGTATTTACACTCCCTGCATCAGATGCCACTTTTTCATCATAATGGAACACATTGGGAATCCCAGAGCTATGAAGATTTATAGAGGCACAAACACAGAGCACCATGAGCAAGCTCTTGCAATGAGCCCGATCTAGTAAACTTTAATATTAATTATAAATCTCTGGAGGGTTTATGGATAACAATTTAATGGAAACATCATTCTCTGTCATCCGTCATTCCTGCAGGGACAGTAATAATGTAGGAAGAAAAAAAATAAATTTAAATAAATAGTGTCTGACAAAGGAATTTTGAAATGTTGTAATCCTTTTAATTTATGGATTTTACCAGAAGTTTTGCCTCCCAGAATTTATGATAAGTAAGTCTATAGCTGCTGCTTTTTTTTTTCATAGTAATGACGTTTCTCAGAGGAAGAGCAATTTTAATTTAAAAAAAAATCAAGTCTAGAAAAACATAATGCCCGAGAGACCTGATGATTAAGGAACCTATTTGCCTCCAGAATAGTGTTAGTGGTTCAGGTTGACCTGCAAGCCGGTCTCTTGCAGAGGTTTAGGTATAAGCTTACCCATATGCATGAACAGCTCCATTTAGGACAGCGGAGCCATTTGACATGAGTCAGATTAAGCCTGAGCCTGTATCTCTGGGGTAACACAGCCTTAATTACAACAGGAATTCCACTTCTAATTCCACAGTGGAGCCAGAGTCTTAAATCTATCAGCACTGTTTGATTCTGGCAGATGGGAGCAAAGGTGAAAAATGCTTCTGAACACAACTGGCAAATCACCACAAGAACATAGATGACTGCTCAAAACAGCTGTTTTTAGCCAATGCTGGGTGAAACCACCAGGGTTTAAAAACACAGTTGGCATTAAGCGTTGGGGAATCATTACCCAAATTTAACAGATAGTAATTGAATCATACCTAAATTCTCAAGAGAATCACCAGGAAATTAATTTGTATGCTTTGCTATTAAAATTGTTGCAACCTCATTTTTCCCCATTGTTTCAGTTCAAAAAGACAATCCTCATACAAAATTTCACTTTATGTCAATTCCGTGTTAGACAGAACCCATTTGTTCAGATTAAAACTGTTAGTTTCAAGAATCTCAAAACATGAAAATACAAGTATTATGTGGATGTATCTTAAAAAAAAACATCTATATATATCTAAAACTGCTTCATGAGCAAAAGTCTTAGGTGCTTGACTATCCTGGCCAGATACCACAGTGTTATTTATCTACCCACTATCAAAACAGAATAATAGGAATGTAGAAAGAAAAGAAGTTATCAAATTACACTGTTAATGACCATTTCCCTCCAGATCCAAGCTTTTCATTTGGACTCTTTCAAGGGCTGCAGATTACAATAAGCAGCACATGTCAGGAGCACCTGAAGCAAGATAGAAATGTTTGTTTCACCCAGAGCCATCTCAGTATATCAGAAGTAGCAAGGAACGCTTGTTTTGCTAACCTAGTTTGCCTCAGTTCTGCGGAAAGGCTAATGATGACATAATAAAAAGTTTAATTGCTTATTAAAGCATGAGAGTATTTATTTATATTCTCCATGAGAGCACTGTGAAAGGCAAAAACCAAACTAAATAGAGGCAGAAAGAACAACAGATCAATTTAGAGGTTTAAATATGGATCATGTATGGTAATATCATTGCAGGTAAACTGGATTATAAAAATATAACTTCAATTATTTAAGCCTTGCTCACTCAGCCCATTCACAGAGAAATGCTTTCCTAAGCACTGACACTGAAAGTTACTTATTTGGTTTGCTAAATAAGATATTAGGAACAGAAAAGGTGTTTCATACAGTAAAGAATCAAGAAATTCTATTCAGAAGATTACCAAAAAGGGACTAGAGAAACAAGAAACAACAGGGCAAGTCTTAATGAATGTCTCTTAAGGAAAACTAATGGGTGGGACAGTCTTGGAATTTGATTTACAACTCAGGAAATGTCACAATTAAAGAGAAGAAAAATGATCAGTTAAGCAATTGGCTATGGATTATAGTACTGCTAAGGAAAATTAAAACACAGGACACAAACAATGGCTTCCTCATTTGCACCTTTTTCCTGAGAAAAACTTTAGTCACAGATGGGACTTCTGGCAATGAGGATAATTCTCAGACTCAAGGTTCTTAATTCTTCAAACTGAAACATGTTTTAGGGCACTAAAGCAAATAAAACTTTGGAGGTAGGGAAATCTCTCTAATCTGTGGAAGGTCTCTTCATTTACTATAGAAAATCCAACAAATCATAACTGGCAAATACCTGGTTATACTTCAGTCCTCTTAACATGGAATCACAGAATGGTTTGGTTTGGAAGGGATCTTAAAACTCCTTTAGTTCCAACCCAGTCCAAGGAGTAGGGACACCTTCTGCTACACCAGGTTTCTCAAAGCCCCATCCAATATGGCCTTGAACACTTTCAGGGGTGATGCAGCCACAGCTCTGGGCAACTTGTGCCAGTGTCTCACCTCTCTCACAGTAAAGAATTTCTTCCTTATAACTAATCTAAATCTCCCCTTTCTTAAAGCCCTTTTTCTTAAAGCCTTTGCCCTGTCACTACATGCCCTTGTAAGATGTTCTCCATCTTTTTTGTAGGTCACCTTTAGGCACTGGAAGCTTCTTGAAGGTCTCTGTGAAGCCTGCTCTTCTCCAGGCTGAACAAGCCCAGCTCTCTCAGACTGTCTTTGTTAAGAGAGGTGCTCCAGCCCTCTGATCATCTTTGGGGCCCTCCTCTGGACTTACTTCAGAGTAAACAAAGCACATCAGACAAAAGTGTAACTGACGTTTTGGAAGAGATTGTCATCCATTAATATGTTTATTAAATTCCAGTCAAGGCTAACGATTTGTCCAAAATCTGATCACTTTACTTAAAATTTTAAGCCAGTTTCTTGGTGGAACTTCCTAACTTCATTCATTCATGATCATGTGGTCACAATGAGGTCATCACTGTGCTGAGAAGGTACATGTTTGTTATCAGTCTTCATGCCATATTGTGGAATCTGTTCTTTCTGGGCTTTCTTACCTGTCTGCTTGCTGCTTCCTTGCACAAGAAACAGGATATTCATCTTCAACTCATGAGTAAGTAGTCCGTTAGCACCAAGACAGAATAATTTGTCAATACTCTTGTAAGTGTAAATTCTCAGAGCACCTTTAGAATTCCTTTCAATGCTAAACAGGAGATGTCCCTGAAGTATCCTTCAAGATTCATCAAATTTAATAAGAGTTTGATACTGTTTTGAATAAAAGCTTATTCCTTTGGCTCTTAAACCTCTCAAGTTCTTAAAACTTAATCACTTCTTAAAGTCATCAGTGAGGTATTCCTTTAAAAGTTTCTCACAGAAATTTATGAAGCACTGCCTGATCAAGTCATTCCACAAAGTGCAGATTCAAATGACTTTTTATATTGGTAACTAGCAGTGGCATCATATAACCCTGCCATATTGTACCTAACTCATCTCACTATTTATGTAAGAAGGAAGAAATAGAAGTATGTTTGCAACACAGATCCAATGCAGGAAATCAGTCCTGATTGGATGCATGCTTAATTACTTGCTTCGATCTACTGCAGTTAAAGGAATACCAATTTGTGTTTTAAGTGCATTCCCAAATACATGTGGACTGTTAGCTAAAACTTAGGGATGACTCAGGAGAAACACAGTCATTACCAAGAAAAAAGTTGGTGGCTTGAGTATTTCGCCCTGACTTGACAGTGATCAGTATGAACTAGTTAACCTCACTTGATAGATGACTTTGAAAATAAGCTGTAATTTTCCTCATTAATTTTATTTTTAATTTGTCTCAGCTTTCAGAGCACAAATGAGAAACTTCTTCAACAACTGCCACATTAGAAGGAAAAAAAAAACCCCACCAACCTAAACAGCAAGAAAGATACAAGCACTTCATTGCACTGGCAGCTTTTTTCGTGCCTCAGTTTCTCAGTATTTTCAGCTGACCATTCCAACTAGACAACAATTACAGGAGAAACAGGAATAAATTAAGGGTAAAGACCTGACAAAGAAGTTTTGTTGGAGTATGCAAGTATAAAAATATAACAAATTTAATGAGCTTAAAACACAGGGCTTTGCCCACAGCCAACCAAAGCTCTGAAACAAATTCCCATAGGAATTAAGGACTATCACAAATGGCATCAATTCTCACTCCAGATGCAATTCCCTATTCTTCTATCTTGCTTCCCATAAGCAGAAAACAATCTTATCAAAACAAAGCACTCCTGCTAAGTGTCTCATTCTTCATGTAGGGAAGGAAAGAACCAAATATGACAGATGGTAGTCACCTCATGTATCATAAACTTGCAAGATACTCATATACTTCACAAGAAAAGCAGAATGAAAACCTACATAAAATACAATGGCATACAAGATCAAGACAGGAGGGAGACTGTGACAAGGGAGAACAGGATACAGAAAAAAGCTACTGAAGACATGCTGCTGCAGCTGAATTATATAGAACTCTGAAAAAGAGCGAGCCCAAATTTAACACACTGATTTGTTCTGTTTCTGTTTCCTCACTTATGACGTAATCATTAATCAGCTACTTTTACAGTGAGAAAAACTGGGTTTTGATTAAATTAATCATGAATACAGTCCAGAAATAGTTCCCTGAAAGTATTCTTTTGAGCAAACACTTCACTCCCACAGCTTTTCACAAAAAGCTCAGCAGCAGATAAAAGAAGTACAAACATGATCTAAGCAATGTCAAAACACTAGTGAGTAGATTTCCTCATTATTCACTCAGCTCTGCTGGTATCTTCACAGTCAGGGTGCAGATGAGAACTCTCTCCTGCACAGCAACAAAAGCAGGAGGAACAGAGAAAGATTTCTAGTTGAGCTGGAAACCTATCCTTACCTTGGCACTAGGTACCTCTGAATTTCAGGGCCAGAATTTTTTCTGGCAGTTCTCAAGAGGCAGAGAGGGAGACTGCAAGCCAAAGAATGGCTTTTGAAGGAAGAACAGAGCTCCTGCAAAAGCCATTTCCTTGCCTACAATCACTCTTTTATCTCGGGCCATTTGTGTGATCAAAGCTGCCTGACCTATCATTACTAAGTAACATTACAAGGGCAGTTCTGTTCAACGATACTTAAAGGTTTCAGCTTGTCTCTAGATTAAGAATCACTCTTCTGGAGGGATTCATGGACAAAACTAGGAATGGGATTCATATGCTTGGAGCACATAAATGCGTTACCCTTTGAGCTGAAATTGTATCTCCTCAGGTTCAAAAGGCTTCACCACTGTACTGACATTAACACTCATTGCTTTAATTGCATGCTTGGATAAAATGCCTGGTTTACAAATACAATACCAACATGTTATATGTGTCTAAAAACAACAAAGTCCACTGACTGAAAGATCTGAGAACTTGCCTGGAGGCTTGCATATAACAGCCACTTCGAACAATTCTATATTTAACCAATATACTATAAAAACAAAATGTGCAGCTTTTCATACACTTGTCACTAGCACTAATTTAAAACACACTATGGAATAAGCTATTTAAATGGCTTGTTGACCTACTTTTTAATCCCAGCTTTTGTGGAAGAAATGTTACTACTTAACTTAGAATGTTGTTATTTCCTACAATTCATATTTCTGCATGACTCTTACTACACAGTATTTCATTTTATGAATGCAGGTACAGATTAAGCAGTGGAATGTTAGGAGACAGAAGTATTTCAATTCATTATTGCCTTGAAGTGATACTCATTGTCTGACATTTTGGAAATCATTTTGCCTCTAATCAGTCCTTTTTCTGTCTTCTCAGCCACTTCCATTTGAAAAGAATGAGAACATCTTAAACATTAAAAGGAGCTTGACACTGTACAAAACCACTTACAAGGAGGGATAAAGGGACTTTGAGTTCTTTGTCATAAAAATTCTTTCCTTAAGATCATTCCAAACAATTATTCACTTCTCTTTAATGTTTATCCTAAGCATATATTTTTAGGTTCTCCACTGTTCTGTTGCACCCTGTACATGTAAGATCCGTTCCAAAACATTTTTCTTAGGTTAACAGTTGTTCTACGTATTTCTTAGTATCAAGTTACAGAGGTGAACTAAAGTAAGTAAACAAAAAACCCAGATCTACAGTGTAGTTCTCGCCAATACCTATACACTTACCTGAGAAAGTCGATGAACCAAGTTAACAGAACAACTTATAGGTGAAAGTAAACATTGACATTTTTTACAGGTATATGATTAGAAACTGAGTGCAAAATTGGGTCTTTATGGCTCAGCTCTTGTGCCAGAAAAATAACAAGTACAAAAGGAGAAAAATACGACAGGTTTATGATAAAGCTGTATAGCTGGCATCTCCCTGGCTTCTGTGGACTTGTTTGCAGGCAAGTTGACAATAAAGCCTAGCCCCAAGCTGGGTACAGAGGAATAACATATACAAAATCTATCATGTTTATAACTTAATTTGAGGTACAAAAGAGACTATAAGATAGCTGGGAGCTAAAAAAAAATAGCTTTGAAGTACTTATTCAGTTAGGCACCTAACAGTGGCAAGCTGGACTTTGCCATGAGTTAACTAAATATACTTTACGATATTCACCCACTACTGTGTTTAAGTAACACAGTACAAAGAAAGAGGGAAAAGGACCTACACCAAAGTAGAATAATCCTTTTCCTTTGAGTGACAGAGAGCAAAAGGAAGAACTGTCGGGAGATGGAGGAAGAGAAGATAGAGGTGAAAAATTTAATTCTTCTGGTGTCATGCACATCAGATGTAACTGTTAATACCTTTACACAAGAGGCCACTGGAGCTGTGCAGATCCGTAAGACTGAAGGCTTCATCTGAGTAATAACTAACACATTGTCAATCTAATTTTTTCTAAAAACCTATCTTTGGTAAAGAAGGAACGTGTCCTGCTTTCCTTGAGATATGTGAATTCCTTAGTGGTGTGTTTGCACTTGACAGGAATACAGAAGTGTGAAGACAAGCTTCTTCCATTCAAGAACACAAGGGTGGTATTTTTACCTTTAGTCATAGTGAATTAGCTGTAAAGCAAACAAATGAAGCAAGATATGCATAAACCACAGGGTTAAATTAATAAACAAGCATCCAGAAAACCAGAAAGATTACAGCACAAAACTATTTACATGGGAGCTGGCAAGGCAAGATGGGATGAGGAAAATTAATTCATTTTTCTTTTGCATAATCTCTAAAGGAGGAGTAGGGGAAGTGGGAATTATTAACACAGCAAAAGAAATGCTGTGAAAATAGTTGTGAGTAGTAAGGTGACTCCATGTGGAGCCTGGAGAACATAAACCATCTTTATGTATGCAGAAAAAGAAAAATCTCACCTGAAAAGGCCACAGAAAACTTAGTCTAGGGGCCAAAGACATAATCATGTAACTGGAGGAAACGGTACAAATGCAGACTGTTATTATTTAAGAGACATTAAATGGGACTGTGTAGGCATTTATAGACTGCACAGTCACAAACCTACAGACGAAACAAGACCCTCAACTTCAAACTCTAGTAGTAGGCAAACTATAATGAGATATTTAAAGAGAAGCTTACTGGTCCAGGATTGCTATTTCACTATCTGCAAATATTTATTTAGTGGAAGCCCAAGGCGTATCTTTTGTTCCAAGTGCTGGGAGGGGGAGGAGAGAGGAGAAGGAATAAAATAGTCTAAATTGGATCTATTACAGGTAGTAACTGAAATGTATCATCTTATCAGAAGAATCTTTTCTGCCTGAGTAACTGGGAGGTTGTATTTGGTTTTTTGCATACTTTCAACATTAAACAGAAACCTGACAGAAGACACAAAACAGATCTTGTACTTATGCTTTAAGAAAAACACATGTAATTCAAATTGCACATATAAAGTTAAGGGGACAATATAAATGGGTACAAACTGCACACAAAACCAATTGAGATTACTTTGCCAGAACCTAATAGCAGTCAAGGACTGGTAAAACCTGTAAGTACTCTTCAGAAGAAAGATGCTACTGAGGATTAAAAGGAACACTTGCAGAGTAGATTGACTTAAATTGAGGTTTTATTAATATCTAACATAAGGCATCTTTCAGAAGGCTTTCAGGTAATCAGCTTGCTTTAAAATACCACGTCAACATTTTAGTCAATATTTCTGTGTATCAATAAACCAAAGCAGAGACCATTCTTTTTGTGGCAGGCAGTACTTCTCACTTTAGCATAGTACACACGCATATCCAGCAGCGCTTTAGCTTTCTTTTAGCAGAAGGTCTCTCTAAGCGAACCCTGGCTACAGAAAAGGGACTTCTTCAATAGAACCAAACCCATTACCAAGGGTGGTGGAAGGAAGAAGGGTACAAAGGCGCAAGAAAATGTTCACAATGCAGAGTGTTTGGCTGTGTCTCCTTCCCTCTGCTCCATTACCTCCACCTATACAGCACATGCTCCAACATCACCTACAAGGCTGCAGATCAGCCCCTTCTTCCCGCATAAGGAAAAAAAGCTGTATATCCATGGTACACTGCTGACATCAGGCCCAAAATGTGTGGCATTTTCCAGCAGATTCATGTTCAGTGAATATGAGTAGTTATAAACCTGAAGCCCAAAAGACTCCTCAGGGCCTTTGAGTGTCTGCTAGATCCCTTCATTTGTAGTCCTTCAAGGGATAAAATATGTGTCACCTCCCTCAGCCAAGGCTCTGAAGAGAATGCAAGGTAGAGCCCCTGACTTATGTCAAGCAGTACAATTTTGTTTAGGTTTCCCTGATGAAATTAAGTGATATCCTACAAAGAACAAGGGGCTAGGTCAGGAGAGCTACTGTTTAGCCACATAGGCAGTGAATCCAGACAGGGGCAGCCAGATCCAAGAGCAGCTTACAGCTAGTTCTCAGAGGTGATGAAAAGCTGAGATGAAACAGCAAGTAGGGCTGACTCCTTATAGTCATTGGTAGACAAAAAGAGCTAAATGAAATTACTACTGTGTTCCTCAGCGAAACCTTTGTGATTTTCTGCAGGAGCTGATGTCGTTATCAAAATGCAGACCTTAGAAAGGTGCAAAATCTTTTCCAGAGGGCAAAAAGGTTAGGCTGAAGAGCTCTATGAGGGAACTACCAGACCTTTCACAGCTGTCAAGGCTGAAAGGTGAATGCATTGTTAGGAGTGGTGAAGAACAGTGATTTATCCCTTTATTCAGACACATCTGGCTATCACCCAGAAGCTTCTGTGTCTCCAAAATAACACAAGTAACCTGTCTAGTAAGTCAGACAGCAAGCAGCAGTCATGCCATACAGAATCTATTTCTTCAATAACCAGACTTAGAAGCCATCTTATGGAAACACATCAATGAATATAGGAACTGGGACTCCTACTCTCATGCAATCACTTCTCTCTATCCTTAGCCTTCAAAACCAGCAGTGGGATGACAACAATCAGAGGACCAGCTCTGATGAAGTACATGCTGGAAAGAGAGCAACAGTAGTTCTTTATTATTAGAAAAAAAAACATTAAAAAAGGAATCAACCTTTACCATCTATTAGCTAGTTCCCAAATAAGCTGATAAAAATCATGAAATGACTTCACCATCTCCCTTTACTCTGGTGATTTTCCCTTTGGCCAGATGATACATACACACTCCCAAAGCTGTGAAAACACTGAAAACTGATAATTTTTCTTCAATTTGACAGAACAGTTTGTGCTGACTATAGCAAATTCATTGGCACTTGACAACAGAGGTGCAGAATACAAAGACACATAGCACAGAGCATATTTAAATTTAACAAAATTTTCCAACTTTTTAATACTGTACTGTTACACATCTATTATACAGTACAGGCTTTTAATACATTCACCACCCAACCCTTACCCACCCACTTTGCATGTTCCTATTGCTGTATACTGCATTTCCTTCTGGCAACAGCACCCAACCTACTTCCAAATGAGAACCAAGGCTGTATCCCCAGTTAAGAGTAATACAGCATTGTTTAGAGAAGTCTATCACAGTAGGAAAATATATGACTTGTAATATGAAAACAAGGAGAACAAGTACAATGCAATTCTAGAACAGTGGCTTTTAAGATTGTGTACTTTTACATATATATATTTTACCTCTTTTTGTGGATGAAATCGATGGGCACTTGCTGTTTTCTGAAATCCAAAATAGACAAGTCTTTTTTTATAACTAAAAACATAGTTTAGCCTTTGCTGAGAAGACTTATTTCTACACACAAAGCATACCACTCAATTACATCGAAACAATTTCATTCAGGTCACTAAACATCAGTAGGTAGCATGATTTAGTGCCAGGAGTGTATTATACAAGAGCACAGCAATTTTGAGTTTTGGAATTGAAATGGAAATTGCAATGTGGATGAATATTGACAGTAAGCATATACAGCAGCAGGGAGCATCCTGCACTTACCCAGGGCCACGTGACCAACCTATTCGTGACACGCAATCCTCCTCCCACATCATACAACAAATTGTATTTTCTTAACTCAAGTTCATTTCTAGCACTTGTGTGCAAACAGCTGTACAACTGTAGGAGTCATGTATCAAGAAATGTTAAAAAATTACATTCTTACACTTAATTTCATAGTCTAGATTCATAAATCCTATTTTATTCTCTTGTTTAACTGAAAGCTTTTACTTTAACCTGGAATAAAACAACGTTAGGTATTCCTGGTCCTAGTTTTTCCTCTCTGAAGAAGGACTAGAGTTGGTGATTACTTATGTTTATTGATCCAACATTTCCAACATCTTTGAATGTTTAACACACTCAAAGATCAGACATCCTGTTTTGGCCATTGTTCATAAAGACCCCTTTGATAACTGCGAAATAAAGGATTTAGTCATTTTCTTACAAAAATGAACAAAATGCATCTCTACTTACTGCAATTACAAGCATTTACATAATTAAATAAAACTGACATGGAGTCACATCCTCTATAACACACAGTATGTTTCTGGAAACGACCTGGCTCCTAAAATGGACTTCAAAAGATGAGTTCTACTTTAAAAAAAAATAAAAACCCAGTCTCAATCAACCATCACTACTTATCTAATTCAAAGCCAGCATGCACTGCTGACCAGGAAGCAGCAGAGAACAACTCCAATTACTTACTTTCTCCATCCAAGGAGAGAATTTATTTTTTACTATTAAAAACCCCAACCTAATCTCTGAGGATGAGGGCTTTTTCTTAGCTGTGATTATTATCTCTTGGCTCATATACTCTGACAATCACAAGCATTACACTGCCTTTTTTAACATGTAATGGATTTCATCAATTGTTCTCTAGCAGCATCTAAACTACCATCACATTACACCAACCAAAGATCACCTTTCCTCTGAAGGATCCGGGGTTATGACAAGATTTGGCCTATTTTTAATGGACTCAGATTGCTGAATTAATCAGTTAAGTTCTCTAAAACTAACACTTCTATCCTAATTTTACCTTTTTCCTGCCCTGCAGTTACTCATCACAAATGCAAACAGCAGACCACATTTTAAATGGAGTATTAAAGCTTTAAAATTATTGAGCAAACAATGGATAAAGTGAATTGTTAACACATTTTGTGTTCATTGTAACAAAGCTAAGATTAAACTGTCAGCTTGTCTTTAATTATAAGCATTCAGTATATATCAACTGTTTATATACCAGCTGCATTTTTGCAGGGCTGTTCCACAACACCCTCAGTAGCTGTTTCAAAAGAAGTAATGGCAAGAAAATCTCTTGGGAAACCATCAAATACTATTTTCACGTGTGTAATTAACAGCTGCATCTCCTAGCAATGTAAAAGAATCAATGTGAACTCTCAGTTCAGTCAGAACTTTGTTTCAAGGTAACAGCTGTCACAAAACTGAGACAAGAAGAAAAATAGGTAGAATAAGCACTTACTGGGAATTTCTAGTCTCTGAAGTCTTTAAGGGTTTACTTCTGCAGCCCTAGTCAGTGCGTATGTTAGTAGGACAATGTGCCTTAGCATAACTTGACACAAGGAACATCTTCTGGATCCAGTTATGAATGTCTCAACTATTGAAGGGGATAAACTCACACCACTGACACTGATGGTGCCACAAGAGCAGCAGGACCAAGACTTTTCCCCCAAATGCCTAACATGCTTTAACTGCTCCCCTCCTTCCAGCCTGATTCTTCAGACACTCCTCTTCCTTTCTTTTGTCTACCCAACCATTCAGCATCTCATATGAGCCTGCCTTTGGCAAAGGTGAGACCCACCATTTGCAAAACCTTTGCATATGTTTTCTCTGTCCAAAATGATTACCGTCTTACTATTCAAAAAAAACCATGACCCCTGAGTATGAGAACTATTTGTTAGCTCAGGTTGTTACCTCTTGGCTTATATACTCTGACAATCACAAGTATTACACAATGGAAATTTTTCTTCCACGATTGATTTCACCAATTTTTCTCTATCAGTATCTAAACTACCATTATGTTACACCAACCAAAGATAATATTTCCTCTAAAAGATTTGGGATTATGACAAGATTTGGCATCATTTGAAATATGTGGTTATATGCAGTTCACTGCCTCCACACTGCTGCTTTTGTCCTCTACATGCTGACATACAGGATCACATTTTCACTTTCAAAAGCCAACAAGCAAAGAGCTGAACATGTTCCAATTTTGTTCTTCTAGAAGAATTTCAAAGGGGAAAACAAATGGCCCATGTCTTGGGGAACATGGAGTGAAACCAAAAAGAAAAACTGCAGCCTGCTCCCAAAAGCAATGATTCTTTAAGCTGGAGCCAGCACAAATCCTTTATGTGTTAAATGGATGGGAATTACAAAAATATTTCTTTCACATGTCATTTCTTTCACATCCCAGCTGAAACTAGGACACCTTGTTAACCTAAATCACATACTTTTTCAAACTCTGCTCTTCATTAGGAAAGGAAAAAGAAAAATCAAAAGCTATAAAACCTGAAAAAAAAAGGTTGTTAGAAAACTCAGTTTTCAGAAATTAGAAGATATCTAGATAGGTTGAACAGGGTCTTGAGTGACATGGTTTAGTGTGAGGTGTCCCTGCCAATGGCAGGGGGTCAGAACTAGATGATCTTAAGGTCCTTTCCGACCCTAACTATTCTATGATTTAGATGTATATGTCTTGCTTTATTGGCTTAGAAATCTCTGATGGCAAATAATTAACCAAGAAACCACTGAAGAGCTTTAGACAACAGTGTCCAAATCAACTGTTAAATGTTTTGACAGTGGATGTTCCAGTAAGGGCTTTTATCATTACCATCATGAGCCTTGCACAATTTAAACAGATTTTACAACTAGAAGATATTTTACTAGTTTATATTTAGCAAATCAAAGAGAATTATGTATTCACTGACTCTAAGTAGCCATGAGTTCATTATGCCTGTGAAACGGCATGCAGGGTATTCTCAGAAAGTCTGAAGGTATATTCTCAGAGGGCCTGATTCTGCTCTAACATTTTCCATGAAGTTTGTGTTAGACAAAGGTATTTGTATTTGAGAATTAAGAAAGGCAAAACCCAATTCTTAATGCAGTAGCTAAAATTTCAGTCAAGTAAAAAAAAAAAGGAAAAAAATCAGTAATGTGGGCACTTAGTTTAATATCGACACAATTTCTGAATCATGACAAATAATGACTCAACAGGGGAGGCAAGTAAGCAAAATCGGTTCGCTTTTAACCATGCATAACATAGGAGTTCAGCAATTTTTATTTATTGCAGTAACATTACTTCTGAGGACCAAAGGCAATAGCTTAAAAAAAAAACAAAACAGACCTTTCAATCCGCACAGACATTTACCTACATCATCCTTTTCTAAAACTGATTTTCAGTTAAGTACCATGTCCACTTACCAAGAATATACTTGAATATTCTGCTGTGCTCCTAAGAATTCCCAAAACCAAAGACTTTCATGGATGGATTTAAAAGCTGGAAGTTTCACAGTATTCTGATTCTCTGAAGTACAGGAGCTGACTACAAGAACATGCCTGACTACCAGCACAGACTGTTGATATTTCTTCAGACACGCACTACTCAGGGCTGATTCAAAATCAGGTTTCATTTCTATTTTGTGGCCTTGTTTTGTACTTTGTTTTATAACCTAGGGAAATCTGAGTCTGCACCACTTTTTCATAACAGTCTCACAGCAAAACAGGAGTTGGATAAAACAAAAAAAGGAAAACAGTGTACTCCCCACTCCCACCTCATCCTCCCAGAAAAATCTGAGGCTGCAAAGATCAATTCTCTTCTTACCTAAGGGTTCTCCGCATCATGAAATCTGTCATTGGCTAAAGGAGAGAAACAGCCATAGGAAGCTGGAGAAACAAAGGACAAAACTAGTAGGCCAGTAACATATGTGATTGATACTTCAACATTTCCCCCAATGAATAAGACAAGAGAGTTCTTAGTAATACACATCTTCCCTATAAAAATAAACAAAATTCATATAGGACTACTTGCCTTCCTCAGAAGATAAAGCTGCCTTCTTCTTTTGCCACCTACCCTCTTGTTTTGCCACCTAATTACTTTCTGCTGCATTGTTTTGATTTTACCTTTCTGTTTGTTATGATGTTTCTGTTACTCTTCCAAATAAAGGCATCCTTTCCTAAAGGGAAATTATGAGGATAACAAGGCTTTAAGTGCCACGGTGCTTAGAGCACCTGTTCCATGGGCACTTTACAGACTGACAACGGGGCTCAGGAAAAGCAAAAAAAAAGAATCAAAGTCCTGACATGCCCAAAATACAACACATAGTATCTCTAATATAAATGAAAACTGTACATTGCAATTAGTTTTTATTTTGTTGTGGGGGAAGAGATACTAAAAGAACCAATATTTCTTTCTACAAGTACCTCAAGGCACTTGGACAAACTATTACTAACCATACCTTTTTCTCCTTTCCCCCACCTCACAACCTGCTATACACCTATATATTCTCCAATTTTAAACATGTATTTACAATTGCTTTGCCATTTTAGCTACTACACAGCAGGGATTAGTCCTTTGTGAGACCTTTTCATCTACTGAACAATCAAGCAAAATTAAAGGTTAATAGTTCAAGGGTACCTACGTGGAAAATGGACCAAAAGCCATTGTGGTATAACCTGATTGGCTTCATGGATTCAGCTTTTACTGACTGTTTTATGCATAGCATGTTTGAAGTAAACAAAGCAATAAGGGTTTTTAGAAGACGTTGCCCATTAAAATGAAATGGAACAAAATAATTACTTTAAGCACATTGCACTGTCTCAAGTTCATGATTTAAACAGGGCATGCCAAAGAGTAAATAAGGTATATTACAGAAGTAGTAGAGTCTGGTTTGCTTTCTTTAAGCGCAGGTGGTGTTAGCTTAATTGTTCTTAATGTTGGGATGAAATTTCACTATTAAGCGATGTTCCTTTTTTTGGTATTATGTCTCTGCATTTACTGTAATATGATCTACTGAATTAAGACAAGCATTGAAAAAATTTGAATTACCTAGATTCTCTTGTGCAACGAGAAGGACAAAGACATACCAAATGATGCTGCAAGCCTTCAGGGTATTTAAGAAAAGAAATGGCATTCCATTAATTAAAAAGAAAAAAAAAATCACTATTGAAACCTGCTACACAGTTCTATGAAAGGATAAGAGATAGCTGGAGTGGGCCCTTGCTTGCCAGCAGGCAAGGTTCAGGGCTTACTGATGTAAGGTCATGTTGAAATAGATTGCATCTGAGGTGGAGTCTCCAGTGATTTACTTGAACTTTACATTCCAGATGTCTTCATGTAAAAGTGCACTTCTTTAACATTTAGGAACAGTGAAATACACATTTTATAACCCCCTGGTTTATGTAAAAGCCCTTTAGGAAAGGATTTAGCACTATGGAAATTTTTCATATATTTTCACTTTGCTGTAGAGTTGCTGTTAGACATGTTTATTCAATAAGCAGGTATACCTGCTACATTTAAAAGCAAGAAAACTGAGTTTATTCTTACAGTGGATTCTGGAAGGGACGAGCAATTACGTAAAGTGTCATTTAGTTAGTCAATACATTTCTGAAGGAAAAATGATGCAAGGAACTGTTATATATTATTTTTTACAATGGTGCATCACAAGAAATCTCTGCCAAAAATATTGTCTCCAAAAGAGGCACACATCATGGTTCCAGCCCTTTTCTTATAAGAACACTGCTGGGCATTAATACTAATGGTTATAACTGAAGCCTCTAGGCTTCTGCCCTTGAGCAGGTTTTTCAGGCATAAAATTTATTAACTTCAGTATGCAGCATCCTAGCATTGTCCTGCTAACAGACCCTTACAGAAGCAGTACTGTCACACACCCTCTTCATGCAGGTAGTTTGATGAAGACATCTCCACAGGGAACATACAGACACAGAACTGTGAATTATTTTCTCTTCTTAATAGAAAAGTACAGGAGATATTACAAATATGAGATATAAAAATGAAGGATATCCATTTAAAAAACCTTTGTTGAAATTTTCATTACAGAGTGTGTGAGGAATAATTAGAGGACAGCTCTATTTCTATGGTCTACTGACATAAACAGAAAAGGACAGGAATTTGATAAAACAAGGTAATTTGCAGGTATTTAACTATGATAATGATAAGAAATTAAGAGTAGGAAAATTTAGGTTAAATATTGTAAAACACTGACGGTTTGTTGTATCTGTTTTACAGAGGAACTCTATCACTTGGGACATGTAATACTAGCAAGGCAAAGCAATCATGAAATTGTGGAAACACAGGTATAAATTAGCTACTTTAATACTTTTAGCCTCATCTTGATTCTCGGAGCATAAGCAAATGAAAAAGGGGCTCAGTTAGCAGCAGTAATGTTTCTAATATTTGCCACTCTCTGCAGCCAGCTAGTTTGGAAAGCTGCAGTCTTCTGGACATCGGCAGCACTATTAATCATGTATTACACCTTGAGATGGATATCCATCCCTTCTCTCCCTCAAACAGGTTGAAAAACCATTAAAAAGAACAAAGGACAAAGGCACAGCCTGTCAAACTGCACAGCACTACAAAGGCCATCGTAATAGAGTTGCAGGCTGCTGTCTTTTCCAGCTTGTATGACAGATGAAAAATTTCATTCTTGTGACAAAAACGGTAATGAGGATAGAAAATGGCACAACATGAATCCAGCTTTCTGACAGGGTTCATAATGAGACTCAGAATTGTGCAAAGTTAATCTAATCTCATCACAGCGTTAAAACTCAAGTCACTGGGATGTGCTTGTATCTGTAGTTTCATATAAATTATCTCAGGAGCACAAAGCTCATGTGGAAAAAAATATACAAAAGCAGCATTTTGAAGCTGAAAGAGGCTTGAACTATCATAAAATAATGACAACAGTCTGATAGGAGATCAGCCTCAAGCTCCAGTAAGTGAGCGCATAATAGTGCAAACATTTCTGTACATGCACAAGTGTCAAACCACAACCTAAAGGTTGATTTCCTCTGTTCTAGAAAACAGACTGTACAGTGGCTTCACCATTGCAACAGATGTGCTAGTACCTATTTAGTAATTGATCTCATGTTACACAGCAACACTGCATGGCATTCCCTAAATACCTTCTTTTTTATTATTATTATTTTAAAAGTCTTAGTGACTTTCCAGCTTACACTTTTGAGTCTTCAGGGACTGGTCTCAGACAAACATCATCTCTCATTTCCAATCAGCTGTCATTTATTAGATGTCAGAATTTTCAGCGCATAAAACCCAGTTCTCTAAGCAAAGCTGTGTTTCTAGGATAAGAAGAACATAATTTCTACATAACGTACGCAGAAAACACTGTAAGCAAAAATATTGTAAAATTAGGCATAAGCAGACAGGCATATAACTAAGCCTAGAAACATTCTTAATTTGGGGAAAGCATCCTAATTATCACTGAGGGATCTCCATCTCATATACATCTCCCAGTTTGGAGGGCCTGTGCTTCAGATGTGTAGAAACATCTAGGATAAAATACTCGCCCTCTCATTACTTTCCCTCCAGTCTCATTATTCAACTGATAATGAAAGCACACACAGAATTACAAGTTAACCCCTTAGCTTAAAAAAAAAAGGCATAAAACTGTTTCTCTTTCATCCAGCAGAATTTGATATTAGTAAGTATAGAAAACACTAGACAATATAACAGGTAGCAAACAGGTAGCAAGCGAGTTTGACTCCTGCAACTGAAAGGTCAAAAGTAGCTTATAAGTCATGGCTGAAAGTCGCACAAATTCACCCAGGTCTTCAGAAGGAAACCACATGGTTCTTGCCTAGAAAAATAATTGGGCTGCTTCCTCTCATATGTGAAGCAGCCCATTCTTCGTATGGGAAAAGGGATTTTACTTCATTATAACCTAAAATATGAAGTGTCATTATTTAAATATATATTTTTATAAACCTTAAAAAAAGTTATTTAAAATGGCTCTAAGAGCATACATGCAGAACAAATCTAAATATCAGGAGTCACATATGCAAGACAAGTTCTTGCATGACTGCTGTGACAAGACCAAGCATATTTCATTGTTTCATGTCTTATTTTTTCAAAATTTAGCACTACACAGGTAAATGCTGCTTAAGGAAGCATTTAATTTCATCCAGGAGATTTAGACTAGAGCACCTATAACTAAAAGACAGCAAATATTTTTAATAGCTTAAAAATATATTATTTGCCTATTGTGACATTCACTTACATAAATATCTTCACATGTACTTTTAAAATCTAGTATGGTTCTCTTCTCGTAAAATGGTCATCTTTCCAGTGCGAGGTAACATTTCTCGCTTCAGAGAATAAAATACCTCCAGTTATAAGATACAAAAGAAAAGCCCAAACTATTTTCAGTTAGTTTCCTCTACCTCTACTTCGTAAGACACTATTTCCATGATTCCTTCCCCCACCTTAGTAATTTACATAGTTTAAGCCTTAGTTAACAGAAAAGCCAACATACTGGCACAAAACATCTTTAGGTACAAGAAGGATTTAAGTTACATTACCAATAAAGTTGTGGATTTGCCCTTAGAAAAGAGTACGATGTAGAGGAAAGTGAAAGAAAACGGCTTATTCACAAACCTGCTTTAGGGATAGCAAAGCATTCTTTCAACTGTGCTGTCAAGGTTTTGAGCATCTCATTCTCATTAATTTCTGCAGGAGTGGAAGGCTCAAAAAACACCATCAAAGGAGCAGAGAGAGACAAAGCAATTAAAATCACGTTATTATGTGCGTTATTAACATCTCCCTGAAGACCTAGAAGCTAGTTGCAGTGATTTTGTTGAGAAGATGCAGGCACAGCAATCTCATGAGAAACTGAAAAGGAGGTCTGACATAGCAGCCCATCACACTACTGCTTCAACTAACTGAAAACATGACTATACAGTACTATCTGTAGCTGTTTTAGAGTTCTAATTTCCTCCTTACATATCTTGCTTTTATGTGTACATAGAGTTGGACTTTCATTTTGCAGGACACACAAGTAGCAGGAAGGTGATTTGTTTAAGCTCTTCTGACAAAAGAATGATGAAGCTCACTTTAGCAAGCATGAGTAGTGTTTTGGGTTGTTTGTTTTTTTTTTTTTCCTTTACATGAACTCATTTGAACTGCAGGAAAACTCTTTGGATACCTTTAATGAGTCGGTGGGACTTACCAGTCCTACAAAGGGACTACAGGAAAAGCATCTCATATGGAAATGGGAGATGTTAAAGGCTGGAAACAGCAGTCTCTAGAACATGAAAAAGTCTGTTACCCATAATATTGGCCTTGGAGCAAGAGGCAAGCACTGGGAAGATAACCTGTATTGCCCTCCAGTCCTTTCAGGAGGTTTACAAAAAAGCATTTGGCACACTATCTGTAAAAGGACAGGGGTGGGTGGAAAAATTCCACACTCTTGAGCTGCTCATTTCTCTATAGGCTCTTAGTGAGCTTGGAGTATTTGCACTCCCACCTAAATCAGTAACCACTGTCTTCCTGCACCACTCCACAAATGAATGTTTCAAGATTTTTGACAAAGACAGAATCACAGTAGTCAAAAAAAAAACCTTCATACTTGTTTTAAGTAAATAGGAAAGTTAATTCTTTATGACTTTTACCTGATATGTTAAGGTATTAAGTCACTGGTCACTGTAGCAAGAACTCAGCCTTTATGGTTTCTGCACTGGTCAACAGTTCAGTGGCATTTTTACATGGCAGAATATCACATGCTGAGCAAAGTGAAACTTGCATTAAAAGGTCAAGAGCTGCAGAATACAGATGTACACAAAACTAGAAGCTTCTGCTTAGTGTTTCTCAAAAATGCCCCAATTTTTTTATTCTTATCTGTTTAAATTCAATGGGAAAATGCAAGAGCACTGCTTGCAGTGAGGGGGCTGTGTAAGCCCTACATCATGTGTGCCCTGCATAACGTCAGGGTAAACATTTCACTCAAGAGCAAAGGTGGAACACATACAGCTTCCCTGCAACAACCAGCAGCACTGGGGCAACCACCTCCCAGTCAGGAAGGTGACCAGTATCCCGGTGCTGACTTTCAGGGGAAGTCCCACACCTCTACACCTTGTGTTTTCATGCTGCTCTGCAACTGTCTAGTTGCCATTTTTTAAAGCCATGCCCATGCAAACTCAAAACATACTGACAATTTTCCCATAGGACTAGGAAATGCTTAGAAGTATAAAGATGCACATATGTGCACCTAAGTAAATATACAAAAATCTGCTTATGCTAAGTACATATAAATTGTCATCAGTACATATTTAGAGAGACATGAAGATACGAGTTTCTAAAAGTACAGATATAAAGTATGCAAGGCATTCTGTAATAAGAGTAGTATATTAATAAAAGTCTAAATGCAAGTATCGAACAATCATGGACACTTACACACACACACAACAATGGCACTAAACTGTCTCTAAAACATCAGGGGGAAGGTGGGTTGAGGGAAAAGTTCAAAGGCAGGGTGTGCCAAGAAGACTGGGGGTAGGGAAGACAGCAAACAAGTTAGAAGGTGTTATGAGCCCATCCAAGGAGGCCCGCAAAGGGCCCCTCACCATGTACACAAGGGGGAGGACAGTCCTGTGAGCTGGGCAGAGGCTTCCACCTCTGTGGAAGTTGCTCCAGAGAATGATTATGCAGCACTACCAGGCCAGGCAGGCTTTGTGCAGTGCCACAAGGCAGGCAAAAGTGGGGAAACAGAACAAAAGGGAAGTGCAGTTTCAGAAGAACACATGTACATGGACAGTCAAGAAAAGCTGCAGAGGATTAAAAACATTTACAGCTGTGTACAGGCTTATAAAAGGTGGAGGGGTGTGTTGTTTGTTTTCATACCAGTTCTTAGGCTGAGGTCTTCAACATACTGTGAAGTCAAAAGTAATGAACAATAGTAATTTCTGATGACAACTGTGTTCTAGGAGCAGCATATATAGAAGCCAACATAACATTCATTCATCTTATTTCTTTCAGTTTTCATAAAGCACTATGCAAAGAAAATATGAAAACATATTTTTTGTACAGTTTAAGTTATATACATATGGCTTTGTAATAGGAAATTGAGTAATTCTTAGAATAAATTCCATCTTTTCCTAGAAGTGAATATTCAATATATGTACAAAACAGCTGAAATCTTCACTGTGCCAGTCATAAAAGACAATGGAAAGACTACCATGTGACGTACTTGCATATAAACGCAAACCAACTCAGCTGACCTCAGTGCTTTTACTGCAACTGTTCCCATGATCTTTGCCTACTAAGTTCAGCCTAAAACTACCCTGTTCTATTTTTTTTTGTGGTATAAAACAATGACATTTTGAACACCATTAAAACCCAAATGACGTTATATCCCTAAATAACCTTAATCTCACAGTGTTGGCAGGCTAATTGAAAACAAATTTCTTTCCCTGCTTGTCATAAAACAAATCGCTCACCTCATATTCTTAACTTCTGCTGGTTAGTATAATTCTGGACTTCAAAAGAGATAGTGAGTCCATGAGCTGTTTCAGACCATTTGCTGCTAGACTGCATTAAAAGTGAACATTCATTGGGTTATGTGTCTGGTTGAAAAAATCTCTCTTTAAAATAGAGAATATATAGGAGCCCTTAATTTAAGTATATTTTGCAAAGCTAATATGAATGTGCATTTATGTTCCCACACAAACATTCATTACAAAATTAATTTGTGGGGGAAGAATTAGACTTGGGACAAGGGAGGGAAGAGAAATCCATCTGCCCATATAGGAGCACCTTCCTACCCTCTCTGCTTTCTGCTGCCCTTCTCTGCTTCAAGCAGGATAGGTCTGCTGGTTTGCCACAAATTTCTCTTCAGTTTTAAATCACTCCTATTGGTGTAAGACAATATGACTGAAGCAATTTTGGAGCCCTTCACAACCACTCCCAGGGCCTGCCCCATTAAGCAGTGATTCTTACCCCTGCAGGAAGGGCTAACATTTCCATAGCAAGAATCGGAAGCAAATAAAGTCTATTAAATTTCTCCTCCTCCCTCAAGGTTACTATCTCAAAGTAATGACAATGTATGAGATAAATCCTTTCATCTTGTGCAGGACACATTAAATTCCTGTTAAATATAGATTAGACGAATACTGCAAAATCATATAGTTACAAAGGCTACACCGCTTTAAGCTATCTGGCATCTGGTGCAAAGCCAGAGCAACTGCAGGCACTTCTGGAAGAGATGTAAAGGCAGCAAACAAGGTTTATATGAAGGTCACAATTCTCACAGTACGATTTCCGAGGGAGAAAAATGTAGATGGACACGCAAATCTTTTCATTATTTTAAAATATCCAGTGAGTCCAAACAAGCTGCATGATTTTAAGAGCAGAGTAACTGATAAAACTCATGAGATCTGGACAGCAGTTGAATAAAGTGAACGCTGTACAGAGAAGGACAAGAGAAAAACATAGGAAAGAATTTATTTTACATTCAGCTGCTATAAACCCTTAATTTTCCATAAGTATAACAGAGCATAATCCAGGATTGCCACAGCTGTGATGGGTTCTTCAGGGTATATTGCCAACTGAGTAGCTAGAGAGCCATTAACTCTACAAAGACCACAAGAAAAATATTGTAGGATTAAGCTTTTTGAACACACACTTGAAACTGGTAAAATAGTGAACCTGAACACAGGCTTCCATAGAAAAGCTCCGTCTAGTGCATCTGACTCACCCCAACTAGTTAGAAGGCACTAACTAAATCTTCCACTGTTGCTGAGGTTTCTGTAATGATTTCCTTCCAATCCCACCCATAATCCTATAAAGCTATAGACAGATTAGACTTGTAACATGAACAAGACTAGAGATAATATTTCTCTGCTGTAACTATTAACCCCATTAAAGAATTTAAGACATGACCAAGACCTACAAACAAGCACTTAAATTTAAGATAAAGAGGGAAAGGAGCTACTTTAACATGTTAACCTGGCTGCCAGTTTCCAGGTATATAATTTTATTTCAAATCACTAAATAGAGCTGTACTTCCATTAGGTCCCATCATAGCTAAAGTATTGCAAGTGGAAATGGAATCAAGAGAACTGGTACAGACATGAAGCTTACCTGGTGCTGGGTGTTGCTGATGAGAAGAACTAAGATTTAGGAAGCAGAGACTTGGTACATCTGCTCACAATGCCCTTAAGCTTAACGCACCTGAAAAGTCAGTATCAGTCCTTTTAGGTGTGTAGCTACAGATACCACCTGCCTCTCCTCAAACCTTTTATTTGAAAATTTTCATGTATTTTTTCTTTTTTGAAACTCGATACAGTGTTTAACTCAGTCACATCTCACATTAGTTCATTTCATACATTAATAATATATTTTGTCTTGGCAAGTATACTAAATTAGGTCTTGGCAAGTATACTAAATTACAACATTGCAAGCATGGACTAACTGTAGAAACTAATGGATCCTTGCATTGCTTACACTAGTTAAACTAGGAATAAGTTATTTACTTTCATTTCTGTAACAGAACTAAAAGTTAAAGCTGCCCTTATCAATATTGACTTAAAAGAAGAAACTTCTAGGGGTCCCCTAGAGGTAACAGTAATCCAACTGTGAACTAGATTCTTGAATTGTGTACTAAGCCAACAAGCTACACTTACACGAAACAGTACCCTTTTTAACTCATTATTGTTGCATTCTAAGTATTCCTTTAGATATGTTGTCCTTCATTAAAATGTATCAATAGGACATTTTTATACTTGGTGCTCTTTTCAACTGCTTATCACTGTTCTATTTTTAGGACAAGTGTCCTAAATCTATCAAATGTACTGATATAGAAGTTTCATTCATGAATTAGTCATTCAAAGGAAAATTCTGAAGCAGAAAAACTACAGCATTAAAAGAATTTGGGTTTGTAATGATAGAACTAAGGGGGAAAATAGCATAACAGTTCTGCTTCCAAGATTTTTCTTCCATATGTACCTTATCTAAAGTCTTAAAAAAAACCTCATTCTTGATATTCTCCTAATAGTCACACATAGGTATAACTTGTCACTTGCAAAAGCAAGATAAGACTCAAGTTTTCAATCATCTTTCTCTTCACATAAACTTTCTGTTTGTTCTGAGTTTTTGTATAAGTCATTCATGCACAGAAATCAAGCAGCAACAGTAAGAACAGCCTTTCCATGGCTGCTTTTATAATTACACAAGATGCTTTCAGAAGCATTTTGTTGTCCTTTCTGATCGGAGAAAATACAAAAATATGAGCTCAGAAGGTTATTTCAGATAAGAAAGAAAAACTGCAATGGAACAGAGCATGTTTGGTACAATCCTCTTTATTGGCATGAACAAAGTCCTGCTTTCTGAGCTCAGAAAAACATCCAAAATAGCTGACCTGCTTGCATTTTCACACATCCTTTAGTCAAATCTGACAAAAAAGCCTAATCTTTCAAGCATCTCATATGCTGCTGGTGAGGTTATTTGCAGGTTCTTCCTCCCAATTCAATGATCCAGAGACATCTGCATTTTGGGTATAGATAAAATTTCAAGCTTATTGTTTCCTTTAAAGAAGGACCTCTCAAATTACCTTAATGAAAGATTCTTATGTATCTATGATATAGATTCAATGAAATATAAAAGTTTTCAATGCCAGAAGAAAATAAGAGCAGCACAAATGCAGGACGGCAGTATGGTATGCCACAAGTAAGACAGTCTCACATCAGACCATCTTTTCCTTGGTAACAGTTCCATGCTCTCAACTTGGAAGTCCTAAAAGTGTATAACATATGCCTATCTTTCCCTAATACATCTAAACTGTAGAGTGAAGAAGTTAGGGTGTTGGAAAGCATTTTCACTTACTTTAACACCGGAGATGAGATACATCATAATACTAAATTAACCCCAAGCATCTTTACAGGATAATTGCTAGAACCATTATTTAAATAAGCAGCCCACATTTCTTGAGGAAATATTGTCTCCAAAAGCTCTGGCATACTGCTGCTCATTCTCTTTACATAATTTCAAAGTATGAGCACATGGAGCAGAGTAGTTTGCAGTAAGAGGTGAGGTGGTCCATTGTGGTTCCAGGCTACAAGAATACCCTGCAGCAGATCCTACGTAACTCTTCTATAGCATGGACTGTGTATATTACTTGTTAAACTCCTCATTTTCCTTGGACTAGCTGGAGCACTTCCAAAAACCCCTGTGCAGAAGGGGTAATCTCAGTAAACAAGAACAGCAGACAGCCCTTCAAATGCTTTACTTGGTTTCTCAAAGCATTCAAGGGTCAGGTACACAGCCCACACTTTGCACAACAGAGCAGAACTAAACCCAGTGATGTTCTAAGCCACCTTTCAGCATCCCTATGATGTTGCCTGAAGCCTGGGCCAACACTGCCAAAGTCAAAAGCTAAACCAACTTAATTGCCACAACAGTTTATAGTTCTAGATTCCTAAGAATGGAATTTATTTCTTGGTACTTTCAAGTATGCACCAAGCAGCCTGAAGTTAAAAATCACTTACTAAAACACAAACTGCATTCTGCAGTCTTCTCTAATTGAATGTCATGGTTTGACTTTCAAAATACTGACCAGAAAGCCTAGATGATTTTTTCAGCTGAGATCATTCAGGCCCCAAAAGCTGATCTGACCTGGTCCTATTGTGACATTACAGACTATAGGACTGTCTCATAAAAAGCAACAGGGGAAAAAAAATCCCCCTCTGCAGGAAGCCTGGGACTATGGCAAGCTCTCCTGAATGGGTTCACAGGACCATGAGTATGAATGTATGCCTAGCACACAGCCCACATTGCTGCACAACTTCACAACAACTTCCAGAGCATTCATGCAGGAATACTTCTCCAGAATGGGAAAATTCTTAGATACAAGACTGTGAAGACTACAAACTCAAGGAGAAACTGAGAATTCCTTCTCCCTGCAATGCTAATGCCAGCAAAGTCAATTGGTTTGATAGATATGTAGAAGTGAAACATTCCCTCAAATTAAAATGTCATCCTTTCACCCACCTCAAATACTATTTTCCAAGGATTCATTCTAAAGAAAGACTGGCAGTTTTTCCTTATTTAAGCCCTTGAAGATAACAGAAAGAGCAATATTTTGTGGTCCATTGGAAGCTTAAACACCGATCTACTTTCTGTATATACAGTCTTACAGAAAAAAGTGCCAAATAGAGGAAAAGTAAATGCCTCATAAGGCCTTGCTTTTCAATCCCTCTTGGAATTACTGAACTGTCCAGTACCTTATGGAAAGGTTCAGGAAAGGGAGTTTAAATTTAAAGGCTGACTTTGCTGGAAGCCAAAGTCACAGATCTTCAGTCTGATGTTATTTAATTTATTCTTAATATTCTCTGAGTGGCAACTGAAGAGTAATTTCAAAGCCACATAATATAAGCTTTTGCTTACTAAACAAATATGGAAGAGAGTTTATTAAATGTTAGCTTTGTCATTTTGAACTGTATGTGCTGTAAAGAAACAAGACCAGAATGCAGCACTCATAATTTGAGTTGTGTTACTGAAAAGGGTTTGAAGCAGTTACCACGCTCTGCAGCTGACAGCAAAATACTGGTATTATGTGTTAAAAGGCTTTAAGCATTCATGAGTAAAGTGCTTACACTGGACAGCCATTTTTTAAGAAAGTTTAAAAACAAAAATAAAAAGGTGTGTAATTTTAAAGTCTAGTAATATTTCATGTCCTGTGTAGTTGGATTAATGCAGGGTCCCCACTGGAGCTGCCGTTATTCATAACACAACATATACTTCTTACTGTACTTCTTGGACCAACCTACTTTTCTGTTGGGCTCAATGCCGCTTTTTAATTTGCATCTAAAGGCTGTAAATGTGGCTTTGACAGAAGACAACACTTAAACTTGCTCTAACAGCAACTGGAGATGTTGAAAATGTTTTAACATATTGAAAGTGATCCTGATCACTGGATCTGCAGTCATACTTATTATTGAATGACTGTCATATTAGTCATGAAAGCCTTTTTTCTCCCTCCACAAGACATAGTTTCATTTGGTTCAGGGCTCTTCTGGCAAGTGTTTTTATTTTATATACTTATTTTTAAATAAAATGGGCTTTGACTTTATGAATTTTCTGGAAGCAAGACCAAGACATTCATTTGTCTGCACTTTTACCTACTTCATTTATGCAGAATGAAATATTTGCTATTTTAGTCAAAAATATGAGACCAGAATATGGAATCGGTTTTTATTATTTCAGATGTCTTGAGCTACATTAAATCAGATTAATATGGCCATCCCACACCCCAGTCCGCTCTGCTACTAGAAATCAATCATTTAATAAGTTTTACAGACAGCAGTAACTTTTTCAACATCTTGGCAAAATGTAAAGTGCAAGGATTCAGTGTAACAGCAAACAACTGTGGTTCATTCCGAGCTTACCCCAATGATCTGTACCACTCTGTATCCACTATTCTATCAGAGTTCTAGTCTGCTCTTGCACATCTGCACAGATTACTTCTGCCAGGAATAAAAATAAATCTGTGAGGAAAGAGGATTAAAGTGGATAAACCTATCGCTAGAGAGCAGAACATGCATAAGCAAGCACACAGTGGCCATGGTCCTTACGCCTAGGCTCAGTCCAGGAACATTCCTCTGCAACTCTTTTTTGCAAAGGGCATTTAAAGAGTCACCTCTCCTCAGACACTGGGAAGAAAAAGTTCTGTAAGAGAAGTTCTATCCTATTATCCTCCATCTGCCAAGTGCTTTTCTGGCACACTCAAAAATAAAACTGCCAAACCAAGTTGAAACCAGAATGCCTCATCCTGAAAATATTCCTTATTAATAATCCTTGTACAGTAAAATACTGCCTGCTTCTGCAATCACTTATGCACGTGAGTAGTCTTAGAAGTTCAGAAACAAGGAAGAGTTAGCACTCAGGAGTTTTCATTGTACCCCTGCCTCACAAGCTGACTCACAGTACAGGAATAAATCTTAGCTGAGCATTTGACCTCACAAATCTTCTCTCCACTGCTATATTAAATTATCTTCTCCCAACCAACCTCACTTGGAAAGGTTCATGGTGCAGCATGTCTCTTCTAGAGTTCAGGGGGTTATTTTGACAGGTTTGAGGTTTTTTTTTGTGTGGTGTTTGGTTGGTTGTGGAGGTTTGGGGGTTGTTTTTCGGTTGGTTCATTTGATTTTAAGTCAGTTTACATCACACCTTCTTCCTTTCCTGTCTTCATTTGCACTTAGAGAGATCCTTACTCTGAAAAGGAGACTTCTTTCTGAAAACAAGATTCTTATTGCCTGGAGAAGAAAATTGCAATAAAAGAATATTACAGCAAGTTAGTCTAGTCTGCAGCTGTACCAATTTCATACAAAACTGTGAAGAGTTTTTCCCCTTTCACAGCAGAAATGCACTTTTAAAAATGATGTGTAACTCCATCTTTTGGATCAGCTGTGATTCAATCCACTAATCTGTAATCATGCCCACACCCACACGCTTTACATTTTGTATACTACTGAAATAAGATGTTACATCAGACTCCTGGGATTTCCATTTCATAGCTCATTTAAATGAAATCTACTTCCACCCAAACTCGGCTGGCAGGATATTGTCAAGACTATTTGCTCAGGACCATTAGGAAGTTGTAGCCCCTTCCCATCACTCAGTCCTAAGTTACTTCTACTGTACACTTGCCTCTACTAACTCAATGACCAAGTAAATAGTACTTAGAATCTTATTTGCTAAATTATGATGTGCAAGGACTATAACTTTGCTAGCTGAATTCAGTTATAAACTGTTAGCAGTGAAGCTTCTGTCTAGGAGAGGAGAATACAATAGGTTGAACTGTAAGGACAGATGTAAGGACATCTGACTGTTTGTTGGTGTTTTTTTTTTAAGTAGCATAGCATTAGCAACAGCAGAAGTGTTCAATACTGTTACATGTTTTGCTGCATGGAGTCTTAAGCCCTTTTTATGAACATGTTGAAAATTCAAGTTATGCTTGCTGATCAAGCTATTTACATACATATACTATTCAGACACTGTCAAGAAGATGAAAGTGCTATGTTTACTATGGGACAGTTTACCTTCACACCTAATCACTAGAAGAGATACTGTAGTACAGTAATAAACCAGGAATAGTCCACATCATTTGGTCTTTGCTTTTTGACCTGGTAGATGCCCTAAAGCAATACAGGTACTTGCATAAGTTTTCTCTGTGAGGTTTGAATTATTCAAATGGTTCTGAAAATATAGCTTTAGTGTAGAGGAATTGACTATAGGTCTATAGTTCTCAAGAACAGCAATTTTGCTGGTAGCTCACATCTGCTTTGTCTTCCTTCCTGACCTCTCCCAGTGCTCCCCAGGTTACACACTGGTAACCCCAAGATGTTGTCAGCCATCTGTATAAGCAAGATATATGCCCATTTACTTTCTCTCTCCCTTGAAACTTGGATTTGAAGACAAGCTATTTCTACATGCTGCTGAACAACAGTGGTGGCCAACATAAAGGTAAACATGGACATTTGAAATGAGTCAGAATTCCAATCTGAGACAGACTCTTCACAGGCACATGCCCCAATACTGGTTCCCTCAAGACCCAGCAAAAAAAAAAACAAAAAAAAAAAAAAGAAAAGTAGATTAGTCTTCCTCATTGCATCATTTTCGGTATCTAGTCTACATAGGAAGAACAGGTCTCAAAGCACATATTCCACATGCCTCTAGCTTTGACACTCATGTTAAGGCAAGAGAGTTAGGTTAATGAATATTATTTCTTCTTTCAGATTCTAAAGGCCTATACCACCATCTTGCACTTAAGAAACAGTCCGTCACCCCTGTAATATCATTTCTCAGGAAAACAGACTTTTTCTTGCTGACTAGTTTAACAGGTACACGTTTTTTTCTCAATCTTAATTATGCTCAAGCAAGCACAGTGTTTATCTTGGCAATGTGTATTTTACAAACTTTATTTACTTCTGCAACCAGAGCTCCAGCACTTAAGCTTATTGCATGACCTCAGGTCCCACTGAGCACATGGACAAGGCCCTAACAGATTGAGGTATTTTGGAAAGGCCCAGGAGAACACTGAGAAGTGAACTCTGCCATGCTGCTCCCAGCAAGACAAAAATATTTAGGTGCTTCTGCAGAGTGGAAAAATTTGTGCCTAAACTGCAAGTCTAAATTTACCACCCGTTGCTGTGCCTTTCACACAGTCCCTTAAAAATTCTGGTTTTCAACGAAAAAGAATCCTACTATAGAAAAAAAAAAAATGACCACAGATTCAAGGGACTGCAAAAACCATGCTAATAGTCAATTAAAAGGTTCTGTATCAGTCATTCTGAAAGCTTTAAAGCAGCATAACATTTATTACTGTCAAGCTACTGAATGGAAACTTCTCAGACTCTAGCAAAAGAAGCAGTGTTTTCTCAACACTTCATGCTCTGTTCTGCTATCTTTACCCACTCATCCTCCCTCCCCCATCTTTGGTAATCAGCTTCTAGCACATTTTCCAGCCTGAAGTGCTATCATCATAAATGAAAAAGAAAAGGACATTTAGATGACTTCAATTCCCAGTTTTATTTTTGGCTTTCTTGACCTTCTGGCAAGTTGTTTTACTATGAAAATTTCATTAGAGTGTCTATTAAATTCAGAATGGAAGGTGGCAAGGTGGCTACAATCCATTTTAAGGGCATTAATAACTATTGAGAAGGTAATAGTGTGACTGCTCCTATATCAAAACAGCAAAGGCAATAATAGCCTTTTTGCATTATGGAGCATTTTTCTCCCTTACTTAAGGGAGAGCGCTCTTATATTATTAGTCATTTCTTCATATGTAAAATTAATTTACAATGATTCCACAAAGCCAAGGAGTTATGAGGATAAGGAAACAGTATCTTGGCATTAAAGCCTCAAAAACACAAACATGCATAGAAATGAGCTACTCATCACATGGTCTGACCAACTGCAAAAAGAAACCAGCTGAAATTCACGCTGTTATTACTAAATCATGTTTCTATGTCTGGAGGGACTACTTCTATTTTCAGCTTTTAGAAAAGGAACATTTCTGACCCACCTGTTACAGCCATGTATATTCTTTCCATTTGTCTTATCTCAAGACTTCCTACAGCCATACAGGAATTTCCAATATCCTTTCACGTAAAACCACTATGAAACAGCAAACTTGCTGTGGGACTCCTTGAAGTCTTACTATTCCTTTCCAAATCAAAACATTGCCCGGTACGCTTTTTTCCATTTGCTTTCCTGGGGAAGGTCTATAGGGAGTAAATCCAGAAAGGAATATTAAATTCTGGCACCACTTGTGGCAGGAAAACCTGTATTACATCAACATTTTACACAGTAAAGGAAAATACTTGCCACACAGTGTAGGGCGCTATATCTATCTCCAAATTAAAAGTTACACAAAAAGCAATTTGTGCATCATTTTCACGGAGCAAACACAAGCTATGTCTATACTCATAAGCAAAATGGGACACATCCTGTTCTGCATACCTGAGAACAAGTCACTCAGGGCAGCTTGCATCCACAGTTAAACTATGCTCCCTTTTTAGTAGTGTAGCTTAATTTATCAATGTAGACATAGCCCTAAAAGCCAGAACATCAATACAGCACATATTGTAATATGCACTGTGTGTGTCAGTAAGGGATATTTGCAAATTCAGGGGTGTAGAATACAGGGACATTTCACTTCAAAGCAGAATTTGTACATTGAAAATATTAATGAAGCAACATACAAACCAGCTCCAAATCCTTTAGCTCTTTTAATGAAATCTAGGAAAAGGGTACTCTGATATGAAGTTCAGTCATTTATTAAAAGGCTGTACATCAATTTTTTAAATAGCTATACACTCTTTTAAAGTTTCAATCTAAAAACTGAAGCTCAAGAAGAGCCAGACTATGTTCAGTGATTATGGTTAAGAGAAGAAAGTGACCCATTACAAAACCATTCCCAGCCACCGTCAACCCCACCCGCCAAAAAAAAAAGAAAAACCAAAACCAACAGAAAACAGAAACCAAACCCTACAAAACGGAAGCAGACAAAAATACATGGCTAGACAAAAGGGTTCTTCTAGGAAGTTGACTGAACTGAAACTCAGGTAACACAATAATGATCAGAAGTTATATAAGTGGGACCACTGCAATGTTCATGTGGGAAAGATTTCATTTTGATCAAGAGTTCATACATCAAGTGGCAAGTTTAAAGAGTCATTATGTGTATAGTACATGCACTGTACACACAAAGTGGCATTGTTACCAAAGCCCCTAAGCAGACAATAATTTTCCATTAACAGGCAGAGAAAGCTATCCATGCATTTACAACCACAAGTCAAAGACACAATTTTTCCAGAAATACAAAGGGTACCTGCATTTTGCAAGAGGTGGTGGGAAGGGGAAGAGGTAAATTCTTCTCTTTTTAATGTTTGATATCACTGATGTGATATATAGTACTATTTTCACAAGTGAAAGCTACTCTTCATTACACTTAAACTAAGGTATGTGTGTTAAAGCATGTTCCATGGCCTCAATTTGGTATCTGTAGACCCTAAACTCACCACTTTGTTATTTGAAAAGTTATCAGTCATAGACACAAGGTTAACCAGGCAACATATAAACTGAGTAGAAAACATGGTATGGCAAACCAATTGGCACGACTAGTACTAAGCAGAAACAGTAACTGGATCAATGTGCTCAAGTTGTCCAAGCTTTGTTTCAAGATTTTGAAGGGAGGCAAGCAATGAAAGCTTAGCAAAATAGTGCAGTCTAGAGAACAATATGATTATTGCAGAGAGAAATGCTACATGAGAAACAAGAGGTGGGGAAGAAATCTTTGCCAAGCTTCTGTGGAAATGGAAGCAAAGGCAAATTTAAATGACTAACAAAGCTAGAGACAAAAATCAATGAAAAATAAGTTAATGAAAAATAAATGAATTCTCATAAGCTCTCCTTCTGCTCCTCCAACACAGGCAGGAGAAAGAATAAGAAAAAAGAAATAACTTAGGCAACCTCATTTGTAGCAGAGATCGTGTCTTTGGAGCAGTCACGAACTAAAAATCAAGAACACCCAAAATATTCTGCACCCATAAGACTGGATGCTTTTATTTTGTTTTCTTTTCCCTGAAGCAAAGGAAGCTAGCATGAGGTTTCAAAACAAAGTGTTTGGTGGCTTTAGTATCAACTCCCTCAGTTATTTCTACGTATGAAGAAGTTTCTGACCGTATAAAGACCTAGTCTGAAGGTCTTCAGGAATCATTCTTCTGCACAAAGTTAGCCACCTTAAGAAGAAAAAACATTTTCAAACATTTCACAGTAAGACTTTCTGTGCAAGAACCTGAGAACTCCTATTCATTGTCTGTACTGGATATCTGGCTCCAAAGCCAACACTGAAAGAAGATAAACATCCAAGTGACTAGGATGCTGATGAAACAGACTGATAAATCGCTTGACCTGAAAGACTGTATCAGTCACTATCTCCAGTGCAGCAAGCGTCGCAACTTGCTCATGACTAAAATACTGATAATTTAGCAGAAACTCAGAGAAAGAGACCCTGTGTAAAGAGTGTTACTGGATGGAAACAAAGGAAGAAATCCATTACCAAGTTAAGCTTCCCTTCTGGTATTACTCAAACACATATTTACGAATATACACGTGGGGGCAGGGGGAATGTTGATGCTAAAAGAAACAAAGTGGCCCATGAGGTCTAGAAGTTATAATTCATTGATCTTACCTCACCAGAAATAACATTATGTGACTGGCTTATTAATCTGGTACAAGCAGCTTAGACAAAACAACGTAAACCTATAAAAACATTAAGTACTTTGAAGCATTTCACCAAACTGTTTATAGACTAGGACAACGCTATGAAATTGTTCAGAAAGATCAATATAAAAAAAAAAAAAAATCAGCTTAGAAGGGGGAAAAATGGGTTTTAGCCATGGCACATTAGGCAGCACCAGGTCCGTGGCTGTTGCTCATAATTATTTTTTGCAGCAAAAATCAAATGCTCCTTGGTCAAATCATCAGCCTTTTCAAAAGTAGTGAGGTGACCGCATGTTCCTACCTCCTGCGTATTAGACATGGTTCTTGGTTACAAGAAGACGAGGGACAACAATGCTAGGGTGAACATGACCAAAGGTGGCAGATCTCAGCAGCACTCAGGTATTTGCATTCATCAGGGAGCAGGAAAGCAAAAGGTAATATGGAGTTGTCCCACTGAGTGATATGGGGGAGGTATGCTGAACAGCTACCAAGAAAGACTTTTCTTTCTAATTCACCACCTGAAGCATTTGGTCTTACAGACTTCACAGGCTGGAAAACAAGTAAATGGAGAAAAAGCATTTGGCAGGGACATAATAGCCTTGAAGGAGAAGCCAGTCTCATACCACACTTACACTATGATGTACTGCACACACATACTGCAGCATGGTACTGATATTTGATGCTGCTTTCCCAGGGGTTACCTTACTGAATTGTCTACCAGATTAATCATTCTCAGTTTACCAAGTAGGCTAGCTACACAAACATTCATCATGTGAGTTTGTTTTACTGGTTGCTTTGTTTTGAACAAAGAAGCAGCAATGCTGTTGCAGGATTTCACAAACTAGATTTTCTATATCTTGCTTGGAGGTTACCAAAAGAAATCCCATCTAGGGCCATTACTCCACATTCTTGCCAATTCGTACATAAAAGCCTGAACTTAAGAAATAGGGCTGAGAACTCTCAACAAATTAAATCCTATTATGTTTTAGTGTGTCTAAGTGCCTAATTCCCCTTAGTAATCATTTATTTAATTTTCTTTTTGAAAGTTAATATTTAATGCATTTTAAATTAATGTTATTAGTGAAAAGTACTTTGAATTAGACAATAGGAATTTGAATATGCTTCTCATAAAAGTCTTCAGCAGAGCCATCATCCTACATTTGAGGATAAATGTGCAAATACACACACTTGCCTTACAGGGTGCTTATAAAATTGCCTGAGTGTGATTTTTGGTCAAGAAAATTGATTGAAAATATTGAGCCTATTAAACATACAGTATTTATCTCAAGAAGCACTACTTCAATAATAGGTACATTATAGAAAATCTAGAGGGACAAAATTATAAACAGGATTAAATAAAGTTTGCCATAGACATGCCCCAGAAAGGCAATAAGCAGTACTTTCATACCAATTCTCTGGTATGAGAGCACCAATTTCCTTTCATCAAGCTGCAAGAACCATCCTGCAAGTATTACTAGCCTATGTGAGCAAAACCATAACATCTCTCATCTCAAACCGGCCATTTTTTATGGTCTGGATATTGCAGTCTTGTAACTTCTTTTTGAGGGAAATGTCAATCCTGCTTTTACTGCAAAAAGCATCCAGTAACAGAGTATCATGTTAAAAAGAAAAAAGACTAAGCCTGTTTCTATCTGCTGTTTGCCTTTGGGTTAGCTTTAGGGGAGGCTTTCCTTTAGACAGCTTAGGGCTAGAAAGTCCTACAAGAACTATTAAATGTGAAGATATGGATACAGTCCTTGACTATGAGAGTCCCTAAGACACAGATTGCTGAAAGCATTTGACAGAGTGGGAAAAGCTTCACTTTATGCCTGCCTGCTCTCATATTATTTCCTTAAACATCAGGAACTGGAAGCTCTGCAAGTCGCTAGAAGGCTAGCCCACTAAAGTGGGATACATAGACCTTTGACCTCATTTTCCATTCTTATTTTTCTTCATTCAAATATTTAATGGTACCAAACACATCAAATAAAATTACAGTCTCTCAAGGTAATGTACAGAGAAGCTAAGTGTGAAAGCACAACACTAATGAACCTTTTCTCCAATTTTTATTTTTCAAAATAAAACCTTTTGAATCTCTCCTTTTTTTTTTCCTCACCCGTAAGCTTAGTATCTTCTCCCCCTAGGAAGATTTTCTTTCACCATATTTAAATTCCTCAGGTAGAAAAAAATACGTATGTGAAAACCAGCTATTATATTCACCATTTCTTTAGGGGTTAAACAAAAAAAGAAAAAAGAAAAAACATTAAGCTTGTGCTGTTCTCCAGAGATCATCACTATAGTCTTTTTATTGTCTTTGAGAGTACTGGTTATGCACACAAAACCTAACCCCCTAGGTGAGGTGGGCAACTCATTTAATTATCAAAGAACCAAGAAAATTAGTCTTTAAAGGACCTAGTACTTTTAAAAACACAATAATACTCCCTTCTCATCCCTGTACATCTGCAGACATTTGGACTAGGAAGCTTCAGGGTTGCGGGGTTTTTTGTGAAAAAAAGTCTAACTGGAAAATGTTAAAGACTTCTCTTGGGCAGCTTAAGCTGCTGCATGTTTTAACTGTTAGTCATGTATTCCTATCAGAAGTATAGGAGTCCCAATGGATAAACCCCAACTGTAGCCAAGAGAAAATCTGAGATGTTTTCCTTTTTTTGCTAATAAGCCAGCTCTCAGAAAATAGCCAAGTTTAGGAGGTAGGTAAAGCACTGACTTTGAAAAGCAAGCTAGGAAAGATTTTTGCTTGCTCTAAAAAGATAACTTTAGGAGAAATCCTACCACTTAAGGATTTATGTAAATATTTGTCAGTATGCAAGTTAAAAATAGTTCATTATAATTCCATCTGTATTAACATGTCTAATGGCTCACGTGACATAGAATTAGCTACACATCCTAAACACAACATCCAGCATCAGATCTGAATTTCCAGACTAATAGACAGAACCTCTTACCCAATACAGTTTAGCTTTAGCCACTCTCTGTGAAGACTGTCTACTATGTATTTTTATTCTCTATAATACCTGAAATAGGCAAGAACTGCTGAAGCAAATGTACATTTAAAGGTAAAATACACATGGCTTCTGACTGGAACAGTATGCTTAGCACTGCATAAACACAGTCCAGACTGGCTGTGTTTTTCTTCAATTCCTCTTGCTTGGATTTTAACAAGCAAGATTAACTAAACTATGAAGCTCATATTACCTGGGGCAAACAACAGAAATCCATCTCTTGCCAGAACCTTTGTACATCCAACAGTTACATATTTCCAAAAGAAAACTGGCTCTTGGAAAAAGTTACACAAAAGAAATTATACAATTCAGTTGGGAAGGGAGCATGCCAGTGTATTGGAGGAAGCAGAAAGTAGGAGCTCTTGTTTCCAAAGGACTCCATTCAGCAAGCTGTGAGCTCCAACACTGCTGCCTTGACTCACATCATACCCACTGTTTTGGGTTGTTGTAATGGGACACCTGTCCTGGCATCTCTTACTGTAAGTACAGTCATGTCAGACTGTTTATCTTGAACATTTATCAAGAGAAGGAACAGGCTAAGAGACACCTCCCGTCCCTAAGTTTCAACTAAATCCCTTCTACAGGGGAAGAGGAGCACCTACCATCAGTCTAGCAAAAGCAGAGCATAGGACTTCTTGAAGAGCCATTAAGCTTGAGCAGCTGTGTTCTACAAAGTCCATTTAGCCAAAATCTACAAAGCACGGGGGCAAGATCTGGTGCCCTTTAACATTCTACTCCTTATGGCTTAGTTATCAATACCTTCAGCTTACTACTCAAATTTGTAAGAGTTCAGGAGATTAAAAGATGGAAAATTTTGGCAGATGGTCCCAGAAAGATCACTGGCAGTTTAGAAGGCAGTTTGTGCCCCGTTTCTCTCGTCAGCATACAGAGTAGAGCTACAGCAAACCTCAACATACAGGACCTTCAGAACAGCAGGCTCCAAGTTACATTACAGTCTCCTTTGCTGCTTTTAATGAACAGGTAACTCAGTGTCCACAAATCTCTTCAAGACCTCAAATAATTAGAACACATACAATAAAAACAGATGCAAAAACCTCAGAACCTAAAAATCACTTTCCCTATGATATTGATTATATCTGTTAATTTTGTCCGTTAGCAAATGAATAGTTAGTAAGGAAAGGAATTTGTTGAGCTCATCTAAAAGAAAGCAGCAAGCTTGTAGACAGGCTTGAGAATGCTTCTGAAGGAGCTGAAGGTTCAGCTTTTCAATTAACTTTTTTCATTTTACCAATGCATAACTGATAATGTCAAATCAGGCAAGATCCCTCCCTTTCCCACCTCCACTGCCAGTCAATTCCCTAAAATTGAATTGAAAAATTCAGTTTGTTTAAAACAGGGTGTAACAGGTACAAAATCAAAAATTAGCAATCCCTCTACAAGAAAAAATATATTTTAAGTGTCATTTTTTCTAGAGAAAAAAATGAAAGATATTTAGAAAAATTCAGTCAAAAGAACATACTAGATTCCCATAGTTAGTTCAACTGAAGTTTATTACATAATACAAAAATATTTTAACATATTAAGCAAATACAGTTTAAAATAATATATTCCAGTGTTCTCCAGATGAAACAAAGAGCACAAGTGTTACTTTATTATTTTCCTGGACATTTTTTCAACACTGCACTCAATTTCTTCTGATAAAAGAGAGTCAGATTTTTCAGCCAGGTCCTGGTGATATCAAACTTATTCCCTCCCCACCCCAGCAATGTCTAGCATAATGCCTGTGAAAAACAAACCTTTGCACTAGGCTTATCCCGGCCACGTCTGACACTTTTACAACAGAATCCAACGGGTAGAAATATCAGCCTTTATATTTACTTATAGCCTTCAAGCTAAATTAACAAGCTGCTATGACTCAGACTAAGCTGCATGTTCTTAGACTGTGCAATTTCAGCAAATAATAAGGATACCAACCTCTCAAAAGCATGGATTCTTTAAAAAGTTTAAGGATTTCCAATCCTGAGCAACTTACCTTAAACGTAGACTAATGAAAAATTCAAAATACTCAAGAAGTGACTACGCAGCCAGACTTGAAGCAGCTGAGCATTAGGTAGTCAATGAAATTTACCAAGTACAAATACTGGATCCTTCACATAGTACAGAGTAACAATGGACACCAATATACACTGGGAGAGAATGTGTGGGTACTAGTCAGCAGCAGTCAGTCAGTACAAGTCAGCAGTGTGGCCTGGCAGCCAAGAGGACAAATCACATCATGGGGTACATGAAACAGCATGAACAACTGGTTAAAAGAGGTGATTATCCTGCTGTATTCAGCCTTGGTGCAGCCTTACCTGAGTACCTCACCTGGGTACCACAGGGTGTGAAGGTCCTTGAATGTGTCCAGAGGAGGGCCACAAAGCTGGTGAAAGGGCTGGAAGGCATGTCCTGTGAGAAGCAGCTGAGGACTGTGGGCTCATCTGGTTTGGAGAAAAGAAGATTGAAGGGCAACCTCACTGCTCTCCGCAGCTTCCTGAGGAGGGAAGGTGGAGAGGGAGATGTTTATCCCTTTTCCCTGGTATCCAGTGATAGGATGTGTGGGAATGGTTCAAAGATATGCCAGGGGAAGTTTAGAACAGGCATTAGGAAGCATTTTGTTACCAAGAAGGTGGTCAGCCACCAGAACAGGCTTCTCAGGGAGAGGTTCATGCCCCAGTGTTTGAGACAAACACCCTTAATACTGTGCTTTAACTTCTGGTCAGGCCTGAAGTGGTCAGGCAGTTAGACTAGATGACCATGGTAGGTCTGTTCCAACTAGACATATTCTATTAGATTAATTAAAATATCATTTAAAATTTTAAAAAAGCAGACAGTGAACTCAAGCACCAGAAAACACTCAAGATTTCTCCTGGCAGACCTAACTCTGATCTCCGGGTTTACGCACAATATAACATTGCTAATTTGTACAAACACACCGTATATAAGGAAAGATATCAAGAGTTTGTTGTAATATGGAGGAAATAAGATGGAGTTTGTTTTGCTGGGAGGTTTTTTGTCCATTTTTGTTGGGGATCTTTGCTGGGGGAGGAGGTTTGTTGCTTTGCTTTTTTTTTTTATAGCTAGGACTCTTCCTCATTCAGGATTAAATCATTCTGTCTAATAAGCGATATAGCAAGGAGGGTGTAATTCAAGGAAAGATCTGCATATTTAACCATCTCACCCAACTACCCAAGAGGAGATTGTATCCAATTATAGTCATCCCTTTGACTAACACTTCACTATCTTCCTTCTCATCCTGAATGTGTCATTCACAACCCCCCAGCTTTTCCCAAGCTTTTCTAATTAGCTTTATATTTTTCCTGCATGCGTTAGCCCTCCACACCTTTTCTTGCTGCCTACTACTCTGTCTTTGCTATTTTTAAAAATTACATACTATGCACGAAATCTGACAGCAAAGCAGCAGACAAGCAAGTCTGGTGGACCAGTGCTGTAGGTACTGGTGACAGAAGCAGGAGGAAACTGTACTTTCCCTTTCTGTTTCCCAACTTCCACAGAGATGCAGTAGATGCACGTAAAGGCTTTACTGGAGTCACTGAACTGACATAGAAGCTGCTGAGTAACTAACATGGTGGGAGGGTGTGTTTTACTGCCTGGCAGGGCCACAAGACCAACATATAAGAAGCACAGTAGTGAGTCTGGCTTGATGCAGTGACCATACAGCAGAGTACAGACCTGTTAACTGAAGTACACTCACTGCCACAAAGGAGAAGCGGCACTGACCCAGAGAGAATGATTTCAAGAGCATCAAAGTCAGAGGTTTGCAAATGAGATTCTCAGCATCTTTCAGTTACTGAAAGCAAAACTAAGGTTAGGTACCCAAGACAAAAAGCAATGCATGGAAATAAAGAACAAGTTTTACATGACCTGGTGGAACAAGTAACACGCTCAATGAAATGCAGATTACTTTCACTTCCATTTGGGGGTCTTGCCTGCTCACATCAAGAGTTTCTGGTCTCCCACTGACAGAACACTCAAGTACTGAAAACTAAACTCTTCCTATGCGGAATAGCATGCACTACTTTGGAAGAATTAGAATAACAAAAACTCTCATATATACCCCAATGACACTAAGCTAAAAATCAAGCATTTGACAAGTTAGCTAACTGATAACACAGGCCAAAATATTTCCCTTTAATAACACACAGAAGGAAAGGGCTTAACAATTTTAACCTAATTTTTTTACTCACAAGCAGCTCAGGGCACTGGGCCAGATCCTCTGTCCACATAAGTTTCAGTAGTGTTGTGGCCAACTGCTGTTCTGTGCCATAAATGTTTCAAGTCTCTGATGAATGGAAGTAAATTAATTACAAGTAGGACAGTAGTTTTCATGACCTAATATCCGTATTTGTAATAGAGCATGAAGGACTTCAGCACTTATGCCCTGCAAATGGACAATCACACAAAGGAGGACGCCTGAGTGCCTCAGTATTTCAAAGCTGGGGGACCAAATGGAGACATATCACCGTATTACACCCACATGGTCAAGGAAATAAATCCTTATTTAACGTACCCTTTCTCTGTTGATGTTTCCCATTCTTCTATTTTAAAAGCAAGCAAACCGCTTCATGAACATTATCTTTACCCCTTCACATCTAGTTCTTACACCCTCTATTGAATAAGGTTTACTTATTAAAGGACCTATCCAACACCCAAAGGATCCAACACTGTTTTGATTCCTAAAGCTGATATAGTAGTCAAACATCAAATCTGAAGTACATTTAAGATCCCTGTCCTTATAACACTGTGTACTATTGGCATGCTCCAGAATATGAGCATTTCCACTATTCCTGGTTTACAGCAAGCTTCACATTAGGCTTTTTATACTATAAATATGTTCTACCAGATATGATGGGACTACCACACTAAGATGTATACCTGGATCTCAAGTTCTCATCCTCAGTCTAGCCTTGGAACAAAGGCTGCTTCCTGGCTCAGTTAAAGGCAACACCCTTGTTTAGATTGAGGAAGTCAGAGATATCAAGTCTAAAACTAGACCAATCCCTAGATTCTTCCATTGCTATTTAAGCTTCAGTCCTGCAAAATAATTCCATCAGCTTTCAAGCATCCCTCTAGCAGTCAACAAGATTCTTTACCTATACAAAGTACATCTACTAGTAAGCATTTATAGGATAGGCTATTTGATTTTACAAAGTTTTAATTCATCTTAGTTTACACATTCAGTAGTTAAGATCTCCTGTGCACAGAATTTAGAAACTGCTTAGTTGCTAAATTCCCTTCTTGAAACATATCCCTGTAATCTTCAGGTTTCCATTAAAAATATAAGACTCTAGAATTCATGAACGTCAGGAAAATCATGCCAAACACTATTAAGTCAGTAAAGATTCTTTAAAGTTAAAAAGGGTTATGCTAGATTTGTTAAATTACCTGTTGATCTGTTGAGAAAGCATTCCCTTTACAGGAAACAAACAAAATTATTCTAACAAAGACTTTGTATCTACGTACAATGTAATGATTTCCTCAAGCACTCTCAAACAGAAAGAGATCACAAGCAGACAGCTAGTCCAGAGCTCATAGTAAACCTATTTTGCACAAATAAAGATCTTTGACTTCACTTAGTTAAGTGAATTCCTATGTTCTCTAAGACAGATAATCACAGTTACAGCTTAACACTGTAAAATGGTAGTTAAGACAATGTCTACTGAAAACAAATACAAGTTTCAGGGGAAGCGGTATTTTTTAGCTTTAAGAAAATTCTTTTTATTTTTCTTCCTCAAGATAGAAGGAACACACTCATTTTTAAGATCTCATGTTTACACTTGGAGCACCAAAAGCCTAGCAGAGCATTTCACGTGGACTTGAGAGATTTAGATCCTGTTACCACACTAGGTACTGCTCTCCTAAGTGGCGCTTCCCCACACCTCGGGATGTTTGCCATGTGCATCAGATTTGTTTTAAGTATTGATTTTAAAATATCTACCCTTCTCCTTTGCTTGGGTTTCAGTCTTGTCAGACCATGATGAAACAAGACTTAGTCGCCACTTGGCCGTGACATTTCAGCGTGTACAAGAAACTTAATCCAAATGAAGACTTTTATTTAAAAAAAAAAATAAATTACCAGAGCTCCCCTGTAAATTATAGCAACACCTACATTAAAAGTTCGTCTCCCCTTCTGCCTTCCAGATCCCAGTAACTCTGATCACAATATTAGGTGATGGGGATGACTATCTCCTGGGACTGATTTATTTCGTATGTGCCACTGAACACATCATCATTTTCAAACATGAATAGCTGGAGCTTGAGCACAAAGAAACATAGTACCAAAGAAGCAGCTTATTTCTTCACAGGAGTAAAGCTTACACTTGGTAATAACTAGCTACGTAACCAAGCCTCTGAAGCAATGATCTCATTCGGAAAGGTTCTGCTTTCCATTAGCAGACCTGGGTCCATCCATTCATATCCATGAATTGTAAAAAAAAATAAAAATCAGCTGTTTATTCACCTTTTTAAAGGCTGCTGTAGGTGCTGTGTCTTTCTGACAATACTAACAGCACTTACACGTGGAGCTGTAATGTTGCAGATTCCAGCAGCCCACTTGGCAGGCTCTCACAAGATCTTGCCTTGAGTATTGAAGAGGTGACAACACCAGTGAGTCTTCCCATACACCCACATTAATGTACACAGCTGGCTTTTTATTAAATGCACTGAGCCTTTAACAGAAACCCTTTGATCTATGCAGAAATAAATGCAAAAGACAAATAGGAACACAGTTTGCTGTATCACTCTATCCTCCCTGGATTCTGAAGGGAAACAACCGCGAGTCTCTGAGACTCACCAAAATAGTGTTACTCTTGAGAAGCATGCAACAGTTTAGGATTGTATCACAAGAGTCTCTGCCCTCAGAACCTTGACACAGACATGAGAAAATATAGTCCTCCTCTACAGGAAAAGTCACGATTTAAAAACAGCTGACAGCAGCCATAGACAAATAAAAGCAAACATGTCTGAAGTCTTCAAACATCCTGTCAACAGTACTTTTGCAAAGTTACAGCCACTGTGGAGCTTCAGATGTACATAGGCAACGTTCTACATCGCTAGTCTGAAGTAAGAGTGCTGAGTCAAAGCTAATGCCTCAAATGATAAAGCTGAAACTTCACAGCTTAATCACCAGATCCAGATGCATCCTACCTGGGAGCTTTCAAGCTGCACATTAACAAAATCTCATGTAAAATAGTTAAAAGTTTTACTATTTGATCCTTAATGAAGTTTACTACTGATTTGACCTTAATATAGCAGGCTTCAAACAAGTTCTATCTGGCCCTCAGAGACAGTTATATCTGGCTGCTACACCAGCACAAATCCAGTGACTCCAGACATTGTTAACAGAGTGCAGAACTTATTCCAGAAAATTTAGGAATCAGTCTCAAGACTGTGACACTTCCAAGATTATTGTTGCTCAGTTACCACCAAGAAACTAGCAATGAGAACACAAAAGATAACAAACAGCGACATGGCTAAACTCACTCAGAAATGGTTTCATAATACATGACCTGTGCTTAAATAGGAACCTTGTTAAGGGAATTAACAAAGAATTTCTGAAGTGTTTTCCAGATGTTTGGAGTAATAAGCATAAAATCCCTTATGGTATGTTAAAGAAAAAAATATGATACTATTAATCTCCTTTGTTTCAAAGGAAAGCTATCCAAGAAGAGTCTGTGTTCAAACTAAAAATAGACACAAACACTAATTTTATCATTCTAAGAAGGGACAGACTGATGATCTGTGTGCACATGAATGTATTTATTAATAAAAATAAAAAAGGTCAACAGAAAACAAGCAAAAAACCCAAACAAGCAAACAAAAAAAACAAACAGAAAGGCCATCAGAATGCACAGACATCGGCCAGTCTACTGGGTACTTTCAGTATTTTGCAGTACTTTCTAAGGAGATTGAAAGCGAGACCTTTGAAAAACCTGAGACCAGTATTAAGATCTCCTACATGAAACATTTCAACTTCACACTTTGAAGGTTTTGCTGCCCAGTGCCAGACAGTATATGAGAAGGGGAGGGAAGGCAGTCAATAACAACTGCAGCAGCACCCAGGGACTCTCCCCACCCCAAGTCCGTGAATATTGCTTCTCCTTTTCATCCTCCCAGAAATCACCTGTTAGCAATAGCTATAACAGTATGAGTTAACCCTACATTTCTCTATCATGTAGAGACAGAAGGTGATGGGTCTTAACTAGGGGGCTGCCTCCTTCCTTTACCTAGCTAGCACTTTACTCTGCAAGGATTCCCATTAAAACCTCAGGGGGCTTTTCAGCAATTAACACAGTGGGAATGGTAGTCATCAGCTCACAGCAGGGTCATGCAACAGCCTATGTACCCACAGGGACACAGCGCAATTGCGCTCATTAATAGAAAGCTTTGGAAAGGCTTGAAAGCTTTCCAAATGTAAAGCTTTCCAAGTCCCTCATAATGCTGTGATCGTGTGCAGCTCCTGGCTAGGAATCCTTACAAAGCTGCGTAACACCTGAGCTGGCCTGTTAAAGCATCGAGGAGCAAACATGAAAGACTTTAACCTCAAATGCACTAGCTGCAAACAGTTATCAAGAGACTGTCATTGCCTGTAAGAGACCTCGTGCAAACCCAGGTTTCCTGTGTCTGTTTTCATCTATATCAGCATTAAAGAAGTTAGCTACCGGCATGCATTTTTATCTATAGCCTTTATCTGCAAACATCAGATTCGTAACAAGACCCCATCACGTGCTGGTATTTATACTTTTTTGTTCCTTAGCAGCACCCGAAGCCAAACCCCAGGGGAATCTTTGGAAGCATTTTTTAATTATTTTTTTTTTTTTTTAAGCACAGATGTACCTATACTGCAAATATTTATCTGGAAGTTCTCAATACTAGAACAACAAGAAACTAGCAGTCTCATAGCTACCGATTCAACATTTTGAAAAGCAGTAAAAGTACTTTTTAAGTGATTTGAAAGGGAATATAAAGCATAATTGTTGCAGAGGGAGGGAGAAAATGGTTGTATTTCCCAAAGTCAGGCTTATTGATTAGACTTTCAAGTACATTATAAAGCTAAAAGCTGCATTCAACAGCTGCTGACATTTGCTGATTCCGCAGGTCATTCCAGCAGTACAGCTTATATCTTCACCATAGAAGAGCCCATTTTCAAGGTCACTGGAACTATTTCTGTTGAACTTTAATACTGCATCTGCACGTGCTAAATCCTGGATATTACATTATTGACTTATAGAAGAATGACTTTTTCAGCTTGACTACATCGTGTCCATTGAAATTTATATGCTCTACTTCAGTGCCCTTATTGGAGCTATTCAGCAAGAAAAAAGTTCTGAATGTGTTTTGGAAGCATCTATTTGTACAACCAAGCATAACGCCCCTCACATGCATTCCAGCTGCTTTTCTGCGCCAGTCAAGGAGGTATCAGAGCAGAGCTCTTTTCATGAGATCTATCTGTCAGTCTCATCTCCCCACTGCCCCTAAGGACACTCAGGGGACACTGCACAGATTTCTGCAGGGTAGTGCTGCACTTAAAATAGAAACAAGTGTACTGCTCTTACCTGAAGAATCCACGTTGCTGGCGCTACCATGTGTTATCTTTGCAGAGGACTGGCACAGGTCCACAAAGAACTATCACCAGTCCCTAAATACCCCAGTGCCCACAGGAATAAAAAGCTATCTAACCAGATCTTTTCCATAACAGAAACCAGACAACTCCCTGACACTAAATCCTATTTAAAACTAAGTGCCTCTTTGAGGGGGGCCCTGAGGGCAGCTGTAGGCTATGATTGCCTTGCGTGGCCTCAGCTGAGACACTACCCATACACTTCACTCACTATCCCGGGCTCCATTTAAACTCAAACCCAGCAACCAGGTCTGGTTTAAGTGGTGTTGTAGTATGTCTTTCTCTTTCCTGGACCATCTCTGCACCATCCAGGGCTCATGATGGCCCTTGTTACAGTTCTGCCCTGCTTGTGTGTCCACCCCTGACTAATTGGGAGAGGGAGGGGAAAGATAAGGCTTGTATTCTACCCATTAAAAACTTGATCTCTTTCATCAGCTAAAGTGACACTATCAATGTCACTGCACTATGTGCATGCTTAGCAACTGTTCAAATCAATACTTTCTCTTTGATGAGCTACATAAAGTGACTTTGAGACCTTTTACTTTAATAATTCTACTTAGACCTTCATAAGAGAGGCTGTTGTGGACTTCAGAAATAGAAACATATGTTCTTCCCTGGAGGAGGTGAGGAAAGATTAAAAACCTTGCTAGGAGGAAAACTTTCAACAAAATTACGCACAGGTTTTCCTCTATTATCTGCTGCGTTCCTGTGGGCTGGTACAATTTCTCATGGGCAGGTAAAATTGGGATTTTTCCCTTCAGCTCCACAGTGAATGATGGGGCAGAAATGGGCTGTATGCCAACTTCGAAACGTTAAATTTGCTCCAGTGAGGTGATCTGCACATCACCATACAGATTTCCCCTCTTTCCCTGTCCTCTAGCTCAAGACTTCACCTGCCCTGCACAGACATTTCCCAGGGCTTAAGATGTTTTGTAGCACTGGCTGATACATAATACACTGTCACATGGCATCAATTTGTCTATTTTGCCTAAAGTCAAATTGGTTACAAAAATTGCTCTGCTTCAGTAAATTCTCAACACACAAATTTACTATCTCATTATGTTCCTACTCTCTTTAGAGATAATAGTCACATTAAATGCTCATTAATATTAAAATTAAGGAAAAAAAAAAAACAAACCCTCATCCTACATCTCTTTATTTCTTAAATAGCTCATGCCCTAAACAGGGTCAACTAATAATCTTTGGTCGAGTAGTAAGGAAAACTGAACAACGTTCTGATAAAGATTTTTAAACAGATAGGCTTTCCTTTGGGAGATAAATCACAAAGTTGCTTACTTTCGGAAAAGTACCTTTTTGAGAGGGAGGGCAGAATGGAAGGGAGCAAGAAGAAAATTGTAGCGTTAGGAAACAGCTAGTGATCATCCATGTGCCCAGTTTCCCAAGGGAACTGAGACTAAATAGCATCACAGGAGTCACAACTTTGTTTCTTTGCAACTTTCATATGGAGTTTATCAATTCCTAGCTGAACAAATGTGTATTTTTGTTACTAAGAGATATACAACTTCTATCTATCATAACCCTGGACAGAAACTACAGCAGGTTGATCTGATTTTGGAAGGGAGGTCTATTTGGGGGTAACTCTGAATACATGCACTTACATAACGTGTCTTCTTGTTGTGGTTTAAGCCCAGGCTGTAAATCAGAACCATGCAGCCCTCTCGCTCACTCCCCCATCTTTCTTCCCTCACTCCCGCTCCCAGAGGGATGGGGAGGAGAATCAAAAGAATGTAACTCCCATGGGTTGAGATAAGAACAGTCCAGTAACTAAGGTATAACATAAACTACTACTGCTATCACCAATAATAATAATAGTAAGGGAAATAACAAGGGAAGAGAATAAAATACCACCCATCGATACGCAGGCTGATCGAACAGTGAGCCAGCCCTTCTGAGTAGCTCCCAGTTTACATCCCACACATGATGTGCTGTGGTATGGAATACCTCTTTGGTCAGTTTGGGTCAGGTGTCCTGTCTCTGCTTCCTCCTGGCTTCCCCTCCTCCCTGGCAGAGCATGAGGCTCATAAAGTCCTTGGTCAGACTAAAACATTTGAGCAGTAACTAAAAACATCGGTGTTATCAGTGCTATTCCCAGGCCGAAAGTCAAAACCACAGCACTGCACCAGCTACTAAGAAGGAGAAAAAATGACTGCTACTGCTGAACCCAGGACACTTGCTCATGCACAAGTGACTCCTTGTCTCCTTTTTCAACTGTACTGCCCAACACCACACTGACTTGGCCATTACCTCCAGCAGGTACATGCTTATGGGTTATAACAAGCATTAAAATCCTCGATTCAGCAGAGCACAAACATGTTTTTGACTTTATAGAATCATAGAATAGTAAGGGTTGGAAAGGACCTTAAGATCATCTAGTTCCAACCCCCCTGCCATGGGCAGGGACTTTATACACAAGAAGTGAAAATTAACCTTACCTTTAGGGTACTTTGGAAGTAGAGGCTAGGAAAGGAGTGGTGAAGAAAAGCTACTTGCACATTTCCTAGTTGCTTTGAACAGCCTTGGGTTAACAACTGAAAACATTTTATTATATGGAAAAACAAAACACTCAGTTTTTACACAGAACAACATCAGGATATTTTATGAATGCTAACAGACTTGAAATAGTACATTGTCTTTCCAGAATTAATTTCTTGCCTACCAAATGACTGCCTGCATAATGAATTACACACACAATGGGTTTTCCATGAGGTCTAAATCTGTATATATCTAACTGTCTTTGCAAACAGCACTCAAACACACACACAAAAAAAACCTTCAACATGCAGTATCAAGCAATTTAATGTCCCAAATTCTAGAGCAAACCAGCTTGAATCCCCTATCACCTAATCAGACAGCAAGCTTGCTGCCACTGAAGGACAGGGTGCTGGGGTTAAGCTCTGATGCCATTTGCTCATGAAATCTTGGGGAGGATGAAGGAAGAAAGAAGAGGAAATGAGGAAAAAAGGTCCCATTGGGCTAAATAGAAGCATCTGCTAAAGTAATAACAGTACATTATTTCACATTAGCAGCAGAAGTTACAAGCAGAGAAAACAGGCACTCAATGGCAAAATTCTTCTGGACTCACCACATCAGAGTGCTTCCAGAATAACTGGAGATGACCTTCAGCTAGGTGCAGTGCATCAGGAAGACTTTGGTGGCCCTGTCACCAGGAACAGATGCACATATACTTTCAGTTGAGCTTCAGTTCTGGCTCGTGTTATGGAGGAAGGGTTCTTGGACAGGTCTTTCTGCATGCAGAGCATCTGCTTTGAGTCTTTACAGGAATAGTATATTTTATACTGGGCCACTGATACAAATAAGCAAAGAGAGATATTAGAAAGCGAGCTATCTGTCTGGCACAGATTTTCATTGCTGTGAGGCACTGAGGACCAGCAAAGATTTACCACAATAGGATGCTGACAGCTTTTCTTCTGCAGTATATTGTCCTAGCTCAATAGCACAAGGTCAGACTGAATGCTGTTTTGCTCCCTTGTGGCTTCTCCTAGGGAGCAATTCCTTAGAAAAATATCCCTTTACTTGACAGGTTTGTAACAAAAACAAAAATATCCATCATGGTTGTGGTTACTGGACTGATTGTGTAGGAATCAAAGAGCAGGAGACTAATAGCGTCATAGTCACTGAGCCACCAACCACACCAGTGTAAACTTAAATGTACATGAATCATAGCTGACTAGAGTAGCCTGGAACAATAAATGAATGAACCATTTCTACATTTTTTTTTATTAAATCTAATATACCTCATTATACAATTAGGAATTGATTCCTACATGCAGGAAGTAAGCCAGAACTGCAAGAACTTCACACACTCACCTCTGTATGCAAAACCTCAAGTCATTCTGCAGAACAACATCTATACTGAGTGTGATGGAAAAGGAAACAGTTACTTGGAGATTTTAAACCTGTTGCCAAATTACAGCTATCTTTGTATGTTCTCAAGATGAGCACTTTAAGCCTGGCACTTTTATGTAGACAATAAAAGGGGATGCTGCGTGGGAGGTACTGACACGCCAAGGCTAAGAATTTTACATTAAAATAGTCCTCATAGACATAGCAGTTGCCTTTTAGGATACATCTGGAAACAAATGAGAAGGCATGATTTTACTTTAAAATCAATATATTAGATACAGAAGTTTCACACAGAGGCCTCCTCTAATGCTCTGGTCTCTTGTGCTCAAGAGGAGCTTCCAACCCACGCAGTTGTCTGCTTCACACAAGACCTCTCCCAAGTGAGCAGCCATGCCTTCAGCATGGCTGTCAGTATGTCTAGGCATCAGGCTTCAGAAAGTCAATTGTGTTCTAACACACTGAATTTTCTGAGATCTCCAGAACAAACCTTGTTCTATAATCTCACAAGTGTGCATAAAGTACCCTTTTAATTTATAGGTGCTTTACTTATACACAATCAAGCAAAACAGCAATTTGACCATAATTATAAATATCCCGCATTATATTAAAGCATTAGTGTTAGCAGACTGTCAGAGAAAGCTGGGTAGATATCAGCCCACCTTTCCTGTAGGTCCAGCTCACCTTCCATTGTCTTGCCCCCCAAGAAAAACCTGTACAGCACATCAGGATTTAGGCAATGTCACTGAAAAAGTCTGTCCTTACTGGAGCTGCAGGGCTTAAGCTGCAGAGTTTAGCTCCTGAAGGATGTCTACCCAAGATAACCTTACAGGGCAAGATTCTGGTGTGTGACAGGGCATCCTGCCCCATCAGCATCTGACAGTCCAGTGAAGTATCTGTATGGGGTTAGCTCCCTTGTCCTCCCACCCTAATCCTGAAACTGGACGGAGGTCTACAGGCATAACAAATACTTGCCCACTTATGTAGTCTAAATTGGCCAGGAGCCCTTTTTCAGGTTCAGTATAGCAGATCAAACAAAACCTGCAGGGGAGGTGCAATGGCAGCACCATGCAGCAGCAGTCCTTGAAGGACAAGGAAGCAGGAAAGGCAAGAGCCAGGGTGCAGGAGGGGGGTCTTGGGACACACCACACCACCACACCATGCTAGGCTCTTGCCCACAGTGAGCCGGTTAAGAACTCATGATGAAGATTATCTACTTAATCTATCATTCCAGAGGTACTTTTCATGAGGAAACTTGCATTCACTCTTAAATAATGCTAGATTTACAATAAAATTGATTTATTTGATTGATTTTTTTAATGGGATTTCTGCCATGTCTGCTGTCTCCTTAAGCAGGGTCCCCATAATCTCTCATATCCTACTGCATTTTCCAGGATGAAAAACTACGTTTTTTAAACAAACATGAACGTTAGCCTCTTTACACACATTTGAAATTGTCACTTTGACAGAGATTCTGCTGTTGGTACCCTATGTCAATAAGAAAACTGGGACATCAGTACAAAACCATTGTCTTAGCAAGTCTATTTCAGCTTTGCTTCTTGTTCTTGTTTTCTTATATTAATGAGAAACATGCTGCAGGTGCTGTATTGGAGGTAAATACTCAAAGGCTATTGTTAATTTTCCCACAAAAGCAAGGCTATAAGTGATTTATGACTATGATGTATGTGTATTAGTTAAACAGAACCATCTATATGAAATCTTCTGACTTACATTTTTGTTTTTAATGTCACCACAATGCTACTGTTTCAAAAGAATTTACGAGCTGTTTACAGAAAGTTAAGTACAAGCCCATAACACAATCTAGCATTTATCCAGGTCAGATTTGGAGGAAACTAATTCATGCAATCCAGTTATATTGAACTGGAACAAAAAACTGAATGCAAACAGCTGGATATAAATCTATAAGAGAGATTTTAATAGAGGTACTTATATTTACTTTATTCAAATTAGTCAACCAGAGTACAATAATGATGGTGCTATAAGTACCACAAATGATATTATTGGTTTACCTGCATTAAATATATTTAGAGGTTTACAGCAGATTTATATTGATCTCTGGCCTTCACAAAAAACAAAACAAAACAAAAAATGCAGGAAAATAAAGGGCATTATACAGTGAGAGTGTACAGCTGTACATTATCTCTACCTGGTATGAGAGGAAAAAAGAAATCTAGGAAGTTGGCCAAAATATACATCCATCACAAATACTCTGCTAACATGCTTTCAATTATGTGCTCTCAGACGGTCCTAATCACAAGAATGAAAGATAAACCTGAGCGAAATCCCAACAAGGGTGGCAGCTCAACCTGTGTTTCTGAGAGATGCTGACACACTCAGGGGGAAAACAACCTGCTCAGCATAGCTCACTGCTGGGCCTTCGGTGGACAGGATTTGTTCTCCTGGTACTTTTTCTGGGCTTCAGAAAATTTAACAGGTTTTGGATTCATCTTCTTGATTTACACAAGAATACTCATGTGAGTTCCCCATCCCAGGGAATCTCAGCTATGCTATATTTGGAAAGAATTTGGGGGCCAGTTTTGGGTGGAATTATGGCCAAGCAAGGCTTTGTAGTGAATCTCTGCTTGGATAAATAGACTTTGGAGGAGCCCAGGCAGCAAAAATAAAGAGAAGAAGCCTTACAGCAAGGTTATTTTTTTCCACCTGGGCTATACCTAGCACAGATAAGATGCCTGAAAGTCTGGCCCATTTCCTAGAGCACCATCATTCTCAGGCTGCACTGGTACATGCAGCACGAACAGCAGGGTCAGAGTATTCACAGCTGAAATCACTGAAGGTGAACAGGCAGCCACTCTAAGAGCAAAGTTGCTGGTACAGTGCTCACTCACAAAATTAATATCTTTGAAACTTATTCTCCACCCCACCACAACCATATCTGACTGAAAAAAATGGGTTCAGCACAGCCTCAAGGTCTTAAAGGAGTGCCCACTGGTATCTTGTATTCTCGCTCCGAATAAAGAGTAGATATCAGCATCCCCACATTAATCTATCATGAATCAATGATCATCAGCTCCAGTTTTCTAGTTCCCCTGTTCTACTTTATCAGGCTGTCTGTCTTACAGAAAGAGCTTATACTTATTTGTAAGCAATCCATGTCCCTGTTAGAATTTCTGGTTCAGTCCCACTCTCTTCCCCCCTCCTCCCACTTTTTTATTTTAGATCTGCAGATGTTTTCACAGACAGGGAAAATTTTATTCCATTCTTCCTCTAGATGACCTTCCACAATTCTGGCTTATCAGATGGTGTAAACACTTACATACAAAAAAAAAAGAATGCAAATGTGGATCTTGTTTCTAATACTAATTAAATGCATTAGAATAATTCTGTAAGCTTTATGCTCTATCTTGCATAATTTTAAAATATCTTTAAGCAGTACCTGACTACTACTACAAGCTACCAGTGTAACACACCAAGGTTATCATCTCCATTTACCAACCCATAACACTCACTGGGATTGCAAGTGGCAGGAAAGGACAACAGGAACATTAACTCTTCATAGAACAGAACTTCCCATAAATCAAAATCCATTCTTGTTCATATAATAGAAAAATTTTAATTAAAACTAAGGAAATGGAATCGAGGAAAGAGTCTGCAAGTTAATAGGAGACCCCAGCCAAATGAAGAATTCAACCTTTAAAAGTTAAATTGAAATTTCTTGAGTTAAGATGAAAATCCACAAATTTTGACCATGTTTTCATAGTGTCAGCTCCTACAATCACAAATCACAATTTGTGATAGATTTGTCAATCATTCACATATCAACATTAGCAAAGAAACACAATATCAGAATAAAAAATAAAATTAGAGAGGAGTTGAAATTTACTATTACCTTTTGGAACTTGTTGTCATGTTTTTCATGAGGCACTGATCTTTGGGAAGAGATGTTGAGCGACAAGTCTCAACAGCAAATAGCTCAGGATAGTGGTGGTGGCAATGGAGGGGCACAAGGTACAGTCCCTTGCTAGCAATAATTTCACTCTGAAGCAGGATCATCTACACCCACTCAAAGAAAGGCTCCCCTTCTGCCTCAACTAAGCCAAAAACTCTCTAGACACCAAGCTCTGACTGCAATTATCTATGACAATTAGTATTACTTTGATTTTGTCAGCCTTTCAGAAAAGCAAAGCTCAGTCTTGCTCACTCTGGAAACAACAGGGCAGAAAATCATCAATTCCCACATGTTCCTCACTCTTATGGAAAAAGCAGAAGAGAAGGAAAAAGGAGTAGCCCTTTGGGCAGGAGGAGAGAGAGCAGGGACAACTGTAGGGGTGCAGGAAGCAGGAAAAATGATGACACCTAGCTCTGACATACCCAAAGCACAGCTGGTAATATTAAGACTCTTATGGTAAGTAGTAAGTAGCTGTCTTCTTGTATCAGAGCATGCTGCCTGGGGATAAATGCAAAACCTCATTCTCGCTTGCTCCCTTTCTGTCTCCGCTTTGTCCAGCTATTTAAAATCAGGAATAGTGCAACCTCACTGCCATTAAGCCTGCTTCAAAGACAGATATTACAGACTAAAATAGTATTTGACAGCAGTAAAGACTTGCTTACACAGAAAGGAGTTATAGATGAATCCAGAATAATTACTTCCAGACCACACAGACCATAGACATTCATTCTGGAATAAAACTGAGAAGTCCATGCATGAAGTGTTTAGTAGTCCCATCTAAGCTCTGAATCCAGTCCCTCTTTTCCTCTGAATTAGCTCTGTAGTCCAGACAAGGCTATATAGTTAAACTGCAGCTCAAAGAAGGCAGGAACAAAATTGCTCCTTAAGGAATTACCACAGGCTTTTTTTTTTTTTTTTATTTAGGCTAGCTTTATTCTAACTATGCATAGCTTTTATAAGAAGTATTTAATCAACTAATCCAGTCACCCAGCACTTTTTCTGTTCCTTTTCCAGAAGGCTGGGTTCCTATTTGCTCATATCTAGCAAGCAACTTTGTACATGCCATTAGATTTTGTGTTTCTGGCTTCTGGTTCAAACTCCACACACTTTATTCAGTCACCTTCAGAGCACTTATATGATGGTTCATTGCATGCTTAGTACAAAGGCTGCTGCAGAAAATCCTCAAATGACTTCATTTTATAAATTTCCTCCGTAGAGCTGGAATTTGCTCTGGGACCATGTCATTTGCTCCCCAGAAAATGCTGCTTCTGAGTACCAGCATTGCAAATTTGAACTCCAAAAGTGACAGTCAGAAGAGGTAATTTTGATCTATGACAGGATCCACCACAGGGACTCTGCTATATACACTCATTCCTCAGATGGGACACACAGATCAAAGCAGTGACAGTCTTTCTTATTCTGAGACATTAAACCTAGCAAAACAAAGACTGAAGAAGTGCAGTTGCTATCCATAAGAATAATGGGAGAGAAACCCTGAGAAGAGAAATTCTGTGTTTAAATTCAAGTTTGAGGTGGAACATGAACAAGTAGGTATAAAACTAGCCACAAACAAAATTTGGGGTGAAAGTTAGAAGGTGGTTTTCCTGCTGCTATAGCAGCTAACTTCCTGGAGAGAGCACAGGGCACATAAGACTCAATCTCTTTTTGATCATGTGGCAGCATTTCTAGGGGAGCAGGGATTTCACTCAAGAATTCAAAAGATTTTTTTTCTAATCTTCCATTCCTATGATGCATATCCTCTGGACAGTTCTAAATCCCCTTTCCATATCTGTTGGTCATCTCAGGCTATAATAATGTACTTTGAAATACGAGATTGTTAAATAGAAAAGCACCACTCTTTTCACAATTGGGCAAAGAGAGGCAAGGAGAATACGCAAGGAGGCCAAGGACAGGAAGGAGGACTGCAAAGGAGCAGGGACTTGAGCAGGAGTAGGTCAGGTTTAGCCAGAGGACTGGGCAGACCCATCATCCAGAGTAATGACTGGGTTAAGAGTGGCTCTTTGTACTATAGCATTTTGCTTAAGGCATGTTTGAGCACCTACTCAGTCACTTTTAGACCTACTCAGTCACTTCCAGACCTACTCAGTCACTTCCAGAGATTGAAGTGGCCACTGAAATGGACTAAAAGCCCACTTAGGAATGGTTTCATTTCTAATAATTCATCTAATTTCATTTCTAATAATTCATCTAACAAGATGGAGCTCTGTCCTGTACTTTTTCTATAACATCACATAAACGTTGTGTCCTTCACTGCTTTCCTCCACCCCCCCTCCCTAGGACTGCTTCTTCAACCACAAAAATCTCAGAATTCCACCTGGTGTTTTAAGGCAGAAAGATATTATTTGTCATTGCATGTGAATACATGGTTTTGTTGTGGGTGGAATATATTCAGCTGCTCATTCTTGGAGAATTACTAAAAAATAAAGATACCTGGAGAAAAAAAAAATGTGGGTTTTTGTTTTGTTTTGTTTTTCACAGCAGTTGTTAGTATCTGAAAAACTAAGGGTTTGTTTGCAACAGTATAAAATAGAAACATGGTCACAGATGCTGCAAATATAGAGTGATGTTATTTTAATTTCACCATGGTTTTCTCCTTGTCTTACATATTTTCACACAAAATTATAGGGCATTTATGATGATACACAACTTACTTTTTCTATACACTCAAAGCTTCTAAGGAAAATTAAGCTGAAAAAGTTCTGTTCAATTTTTAGGCTCCAGGGAAAATAACCAATAGGTACCTCCATCACATTCAAAAAGGAAAAAGGAACAAAAGGCAAAAAAGAGGTAAACTTTTTCTGAGTCTCTAATTTAAAACAACAGCCACAGAAATAAAAAGCTCAGCTTCTGATATCACTGCAGTGCTACAATCTTATCCAATAGACCCGTCAAAGTGAATTTCTAATACGATAATATTAGATATCTAATATTAGATATATAGATATCTAATATTAGATAGCTAATATTAGATAGCTAATAATCTAGATTATTAGACATGTATTAGATAATTAGAATCTAATATAGATTCTAATAACAAAAATCTATATTGAAATGGTCTGAATTACACTCGTAAGTCAAGAAGTTCTAAGTTGAGGCTAGATGTTGTCTTAACCTCTCCCGGTTGTGCTGAGAGGGCAATAAGAATGTTACATTGCATTCCCCTTGTTGACAGACTTCTTCAGTACCTGGCTGTAAAACAACTAGATCAGAAACACCCTGTGGGACTAAGTCACTAAACTTTGCCTGAGCTCAGCCAACAGACACCCATCTTGATCCAGTATCAGCACATTTGAGAAACAAGTTTTATGGTTAAACTGAAGAACAAGGACTGATAATGGAGATACTGAAGTGCCTAAAATTAGTGTACACGTACAAGAATTACTGTATGCTGCTGCAGTTAACACGGTTACATCTTACTAAATAACATTAATGTAAGCCTAGAAAAATGTGAAGCTTGAGACTTTGTAACCTTAGAAGAAGATTCCTTTAGAAAAGATGGAAGGTGCCCCTAGATAAAGCTCTTGGGACATTAAGCAGCTCTTCCTGTTCTTCCAAATCCTACTTAACTTTCTTCCTTGGTCATCCACATGAAGAAATTTTGTCTTCAAGAGATGTTTAATTCCAAATAGTTTTTCTAGGGGTTGCTCACTGCAGGACTGCTGTCAGGCCTGTGCAATTCATGGTCACAGCTCATTAAGGTTCTTCCTTTGGAAGAGTGTCTTCCTGCTGGCATAGATGGGATCTGCTGGGGCAGGTCCCTGCTTTGCCCTATGTTTGAATAAACCCAGCCTGCAGTGGAGTGATTGCAAAGAGATCTAAATCACAGTACATCATAGGCAGGTTAGGTGTTCTCTCACTGCATAAAAAAGCACCAAGTTGCACAGCAGAATGGAAGCGGGGGCAAGCAAGTTTTTCATCTTTTCAAACAAAGAGCAATGTATGGTTTGTAGGCTTCTACCTCAGACGCTTCACAGACACCTCTGGAGAAAAGAGGACTCCAGCTTTTCAAGGATTCTAAGCTGTGATTGCTATATTTGGTAAAAAGCTCCAGTAAAATAAATCTCCTATCTTAAGTGAGCAGGCTCTTCTCAACTATCCTCCAGATTATTGTCCTGGAGTTAAATTCAATTTAGCTCTGGGTACCTACCTCATCTTTTGCAAATGATGGTATGCCTCTTCACATTAATTTAATGATACCTGGTTTTAAAAAGCATTCATGTGAGGAATGCATAAGCAAGAGAAATTTGGGCACAGTAGATAGTCTAGATTAGAAAAGGCTCAAACCCACAATAGCTTTGAACACAAATGCAAAGAAATGTTCCTGACTTGCATTAGAATCAAATAGCCTTTAATTTTAGCTAAAGTCCTTGATCATATTGAATATTAATGTTCATGGCTAGAAATGGCAAGTCTGAGACAGTCACCATATCTCTTCAGGCTGCTTATATTGGATTCATTAGCAATTTATCATCAACATAAAGGCAGAATTCAATTCCATCTGTGAGCTTCAAAGCACATTAGATTTGGCATACCTGATGAATTACAGATGAGCAGGAACCGGAGTTACCATATTAGAGGTTAAAGGCTTCTGGAGGCTGCAACAATTTTATGGTATTATACAATATGGATAATAATTATAATCATCAAATGCAGAGTTTAAGCAGCTCCTCAAAGGAAACAGTTGCATAAACTTGGAAACACACTATATTTTTTAATCTCAGATATCACATTAAAAGATTGTTTTAGGGATTTCTAACCACTTCAGATATAATTCCTGTAGATTTTTTGAGCTTGAACTTGATATTATTGAATTTATATTTCTTCCCAAATGCAAGTCACAAATCTTAACTGCAATCATTGGGCCAGACTGAGCCACCTGAACAATGTTAAACAGCCAGGGAAAACAGCAAGTAAGTCAGAAGAGAAAGACAACAGGATGTGAGTAGCAAGGGAGCAGCCTGGCCCATCCTAGGCAGAACTATACATAAAATCTTAAGGATTCTGCTTTGTTTATACACACAGAGGTTCAATAACACAAAGGCTGTTAATTCACCTTTCTCCTTTGCACAACAAAGAGTTAGGTGAAAGTTGTTTGTGACAAACAGCTTATAGAAGATGGTGAGGTACCACACCAGCTAGAATTAAGAAGCAACAGTGCCTCTTACTAAATAATACCTGACTCTACCTTTAAGGCTTATTTTCTGACCCTATGTATTATTAAATTCTTTGATGCTTAGAGTAGACATCAGGAAATCATGGAAGGAGGGCAATAGTAGGGGATAGGAATAAACTAATCGGGCATATCGATGCGAAGCCACCTTCTAAACAGAGAATCCCTCCATCAGTACTTCTTTCTCACCATTATATTACAATTTGAAAAAAATACAATGGCTGGGTTTTGCATACAAGCATAAGCAGGGAGGCAGATACCACAATGCAATATAACAGGGAAATAGAAACACAAAACATTAGGTAAGCCTGTCACCCACAGTTAAATTTGTGTGCAATAAGATGGAAGTGTCATGTGTGATCATGGTTTCTCTACGTGTGTACATACACTGATTTCTGAGCTTTAGAAAGCATTAGTTTGTCCTTTAAACTAAACTAGGACTTAAACCTGTGGTTTTATAAAGGTCACTGAAGTGTAAATATATTTACCACTCCAGAGCTCAACCCTGTGTAAAAATACAGAGTGAAAAGCCAAATTCAACTGAATTATTTATAAAAAGTGATTAATCTAGTATTTTTTCTCTCTGGAAATTACTATTACATTATCAACCACTGAATAAATACTTTATGCATAGTTTCATTAAATGAATATAAAAGCAACAATACAATGTACTTTACACATAATGGAACAATGTGACTGGAAAGGAGTCACAAAGTTACCAGAGTAGAGAATAAAAAAAGCACATGCCATCCGATCCACAACTCCTATTTCTCTTACTCCCTCTTTCTCTCACCACCACCCACTGAAGCTTTATGCATACAGTAGTCTTAAAAATATCCTCACACGGAAATCATAGACAAAGGCAGATATGAATAAGAGTTTCATGTTTAACAGTCAGTTCCAAGAGAAAATTTCCAGGTAAGGCATCACATTTTACTACCAGTTCATTTCAAGTGGACAGGAAAGGTTGCTTCAAATGAAAAGGACGGACTAGCATATAAATTGGGAAGAAAATCAGGGCTAATCCCACAGATGTGAATAATACAATTGATAGAAAAGTGTAGAGATGTAAGGGATCTTAGAAGTAAGAGTTAAAAAAGCTTAAGTGCAACACAGTTATCTTCTACCTTCACCTTTTGAATGGAAGAAGAGGAAAATAATTTCAGCAGTTGCAATTCTGAATGCAATGGAAGTGAGCAGAAAGGAGTAGGATGCTGTCATTGAAAGGGCAAATCAGAGTTTATTTGTGTTAGATTTAATGAAAACCTAAAGTCTTTTTTCTTCCATTCACAGAGAAGCGTATTCAGTCAAATGCATTCTTCAATCTGGCACTAACTTATCACAGTTATAACTCAATTATGTTACTAGTGATTGCCCACTCATTAAACTTTTTCTGTGAGATGTAAGCAGCGAGATGCAAGGATAGTAATCATGTCAAATACAAATGAGATACAAAAGCTAATGTAATATTTGCAAGATTAAAAGCTGAAAAAGAAAACATAAAAAATAAAGAGAAACAAGCAGTCAGAGAGTAAGTACCTCCTACCAGTCCCCAAAACAAAACCGAAGTTGTAATAGAGCTATAGAAGTTGTGATACAGAAACAGCCAAGTAATATCATATTTTCAGGCTATGTCATGTAAATAAAAAAATGTTCCACTTCCATTTTTCTTCTTTAAAAGAGAAGTGTGGATTTTTAAAACAGTAGAATCACCATGCTTGCTGTGATTTGTTGTGCTCTAGTGTCCTCCAATGGATACTTTTGAAAGTACTTGCTCTATAATGTTTAGAATTACAGCTGTGCCTCACTTAATGTTTTTTGTATGGCATTATTGTAAGATATTGGGAAGAGGAAACAATATAAGATTTTACAGACTCTTCATCTTTTTTCCTATAGGTAAACTGACATTTGTGCTACCAAATTATCTCATCTTCAATAAAGGAAGTGAGTGTGACCTTCTGTCAAGTTACAGTAGTGCTACATGAGGGCTCATCAAGTTCAATACTGACTTTAGCCATTCATTCATATTGTGAACCCACAGAAGGAGAAAAAACAATAGCGTGATGAGAGTGCAGGGAGCCCTCAGGAGCTATGTATAGGACAAAGATTCCCAAAGCAAGATTTAGCAGTCTCTGAAGATGCATGGCACAGCTGACAGAGCCTCTGGAGCTACAGCCTCTCCCTCTTCTTTCCAGCTGGTAAATGTGAATAAAACACCACTGAAGAAACATTCAATACTTTCATAGCTAAGTGAGAAAACACTTCAGTCAGCACTCATTTACATTGATTTAGTTGATGACATACTGCTGCCACTTGGAGAAGTAGCAAAAAATAGGGATGGTTTCATTTCTTTTTGTTTTTCAAGGATCTAGATATAAAACTTGCTCTCACAATTTATAATCTGGAATAATAATGCTCTAAACAGCTTTTCTGGGTACATGGCTTTGCTTTAGTCATTTAAGGCTTCTCTGCATGTCAAAGTTAATGCAGAGTAAATTGGTATAGCAAACTTCTGTCCCTGGGTCAGTTGACAGCTCTCACAACCTGTGGCCTTCTTCTGATCCTATTACTGATCCTCATCACTGTCAATGTCTTCAAGCAGATGCAGCTGTCTTACTCCTGCCTACCCCACTCCCTAATCCACTCTTTGCATCAGCCGTCTCCTCCTGACTACACTCGCTACTTTCAAATACTTCCAAGCAACATCTTTGTTAGGATAAGCTTAAAAAACAAGGAGACAAGGATAAGTGTTATGCACCCCAGGATACAACAGACTTTCTGGGCTGCAAACACAAATTGTCAACTCATATCCAATTTTTCATCCCCTAGGATCCTCAAGTCCTTCTCCACAGGGCTGCTATCAATCCATTCAGCCCTCAGCCTGTGGCCCCCAGTGCTGGGCATTGCCCAGACCAGGTGCAGGACGTTGCACTTCACTTTGCTGAACTTAATGAGATTCACAGACTTCTAATAGCTTAACATGAAAACACAGATTTCATTGCAGAAAATCAAGGTTCAACTAAATATACAATTATTTTGAAAAGAAGAATCCATTTAAAGTTGAAGACCACAGCAAGCCACCTATTTCAGCGCCTTGAAAAACTATGGCTGTTTCATCACTATTTTCTGGATTTAAATTATTAAGTCATAAAGGATTTCATGTATCCCATTGACTGACCTATTCAGTCACCATCTTACATGCCTTCTCCATAAATTTCATGTTGCTATTATACATAAAAAGGAAGACTTACTACGTTTCTTTACTGTAAATTTAGTAACTGCAGATCTTTCAGTACTGCTTGGTGTGCTTTGAAGCTCTCTTCCACACAAAGCTATATAACGTCCTTTAATTCCTTTGAGTACAAAGTTTAGTAATATACTTCAAAGTCCCTTTAAACACAGAGATGTCTGATACATTCTCAAATCCCTTGAAACAAAGATCTATACTCTTGTGTCTAGCTCCTTCAAAGGAGAGTGTCCAGCAGTCTCACATTCCATTAAAAACTAGGGGAGGGTTTATATGTTATAGCATCTGCTACTCTTAGGGAAAATTGTTTCTAGTTTCCGATTTTTTTAAACAGTTCTTTAATACGGTTTGAATTCCCTCCTGTCTTTCATGTCAATCTGGTTATTTTTCTTCAGCAAATCCAATCTGAATTTCTGTGGGGTTTGGTTTTTTTTTAAATGATCTGGAAGTAAACAGAAAGGAAGTTGGACACAAATGCTCTAACAAGCTTTAGATGTTTTTGGACATGTTGCCTAAAAAACCTAAATGATGATTTCCCATCCTTCCCAGAAGGATGTAAGATTTTAATAAGCCCATAGCCACATAAAAGCTTTTATAGAAATGCAAGAGAGCAAAATCCATTAACAAAGAAACAAATTCCTTTTTAGGATCTGGTCTTCATAGGAGAAAGCAAGGTGGAAATCCTGTTTCTTGGACAGAGAGCCAGATCCTAGTATTAATGTGAGTCAGTAGGTTCCTACTGGAAAAGTGTCTGCCCCAGTTCCCTCACTTGGTTTTTTTCAGGTTTCTTCTTAGCAATCAGCAGACCCCGTTTTATCTTTGAAATCCCATTCCAAAAACCTTTCTGTACAGAAGATAGGAGGAAAACACCACTACTTTTCCCGAGTCTATTTTCAGTTTACTAAGTTGAAAATAGAATGGATTTATGCTGTGAATGGATTTATGCTCAGAGAATCTTTTTTCCTTTTCCTTTCTTGCAAAAGTGCAGAAATGTAAGAGCTGATCAGTGCAGTCATACAAGAGCATCACTTGGGGTGGAGGGCTTTTGTATATTTTCCTGCTCGAACCTAGCAAGGCTTTCCATCTTGAAACCACTGGGAAAGGTCATATATGAGCTTAGCATCCTGACCAAGTCAAACAGCCAAAAACCTTTCCAGTTTAATCAAATTCCTTTATAATTTGCCAAACAGCTTTACTGGTAGCGTTTGCAAGAAGCCCTGGGGCCTGTGCAAGGCTAACAGGAGAGACCAGAAGTGATCTTTGGACCCAGTGAAACAGTATAAGATCACTGGACTTGCCGACTAACAGACCCATTCTTGCTGAATAGTCTGTGGGTTTCAGTTAAATGGCAGAAAGGAAGGAGAGAAATAGCAGCACCAGAGAGAGGAACAACTAAAACCAAGATGCTGCATCCTGTGGCAGTGTACAAACTACACCAGTGTCAAAAGGCAGTCCTGCCTCTATTTAAATTATAAACAGGCATGTAGACAGCTTTACTGGAAAAATATTACGAAAAGCCTGCCTAGTGACACTCTTTTTAAATGAAAGGGTTTAGGTTTTCATATTTAAAAGAAGCAACAGTTCTAGGTCAGAGGTTCCCAACCGGGACTAAATTTCCAGACACAACTTCAGCTGAGAAGAAACAACAAAACTATACTCCAAAATTTTCAGTACAACAGAAACTCAGCTAAGCTCTGCCTCTGTATATATTTATCTAAAAGAGCACACACACATGCATACATGCAAAACAGTATTTTCATTCACCACTAGCGGAGAAGAGAAACAAATGTAAAGACTCTCTCCAAACTTTCTGAAATTCTCTGTGAGTTCGATAAAATGCCCAAGAGTTAGTCTGAAATGTCTGATTTGTATGTGCCAAGGAGGTAAACTGCTTTGCAAATCCAGAAAATTACCACCTTGGAAAAACCTGTCAAAAACATTCAGCACTGTTCTAACTTTACTCCTACTCAGGGGCAAAATGGTGTCACTGAAGTTGAAAAGAGCACAATTAAGATAAACGCCACACTTTTTTGAACTAACACTCTGGTGTGAAGCTTTGTCAGTGGCAAGAGAACTGTGCCTCTCAAGATCTAAGAAAAGAAGAAACCACAAAACCACAAAACCCCTAGAGACCACTCCTTCTTACAGTATGTTTTTCTGTACAGTTTCAGATTATTCTACATAATAGAATCATTCCCAGCTGAGCTATCACTGTTTCCTATTACCACTAGACCTGCCGGTACTTTAAGAAAGACTTGTTATAAACTGATTACTTTAAAATTTGTTCCATGACTCTGCACTGGCATTAACTGATTGCTCTAAGCCTGAAAAGAATGCCAGATTTACAGGCTGTCTTCAGTAATTGCCTTTTTTACCTACATCAGCTTAAACAGATATAGAGGATAAGTAGTTTAAATATGCCCAGTGATATAAACATGACTGATCTTTGTAGAGGTCTTAATATCCCAGAGCAGAGCTCTTCCTGCTGTTTAAAAGATTATGTATGAAGAGTCTGGGGTGTGCAAGTAGTTCATTAAGATTACAAAGAGATGCCCCTTGAGAAGCTTTACAGTTGACTGGTGTAGAGATAGACCAGTAATCTGGAAGGAAAGAAGTGCTTTGGGAGGAAAGTTACCTTCCTTTTCACTAATCAGAAAGGATGCAAATCTGGACTTAAAGATTTGTATGCTGTACTAATGTAAGGTGATGCAAACAAGGAGCTGTATGGTGCTTTGATAGTGTGAAGAGAGACAGCCAAAAGACTAGCTATAAATGGGCATTCCTCAACAGATACACTGTACCTTAGCTAACTTGCATTATGTAAATTTTTTAGGAATAGAGTACTTGGGTGTCCAGGACAAACATACACAAATTCTTGATAAGCCAGTCTCAGTGGTTTAATCAAAATTAGCTGTGCTGATCAACAGAAACATTGGTTAGCAATCAAATTCTCATCAAAAGCGAAATTATAAAAGCATAGCATAATAGTCCTGTCCCTCAATTTGGTCAGTGTGATATCAGTAAAGGCAAGTATAGGAATTCTATCACACAACTTCCTCTAAAGCATCTTCAGGAGGGAATTGGAAGTGCTGCAGTGAGCTGGGTCAGAACGAACTGCTGAAGATTTAGAACCAAGATACAGTTTACAACCCGAGTTCTCATGTGACTCAAGTTATAAGATTATCACTGTGATAAATCACCAGAACTACAGAGCACACAATATTAGAGAGGGATTCATGGTACACTTGTTATAAAAGTTGTAGACACAGAAATACAAAAAATTGTTTTCTGTTGGAAATCTGAATGTGCAACACAGAACAAAGATATTCCATATATTAAAGGAGAGTATTACAGTCATTTTGAGTTAGCGAGGTGAAGCTCATACGCAAGCATCTAGCTCTTTGGGTTTGGTCTGCCAAGCAGTGAGCAATCAAACTGCACAAGATATTGTTGCTCTGTAAAAGTCTGTTCATCTGTCATGTTTGGCAAGTGTTAGTCTTGTCATATCTGTTTTTAACTTCAAAAAGAAAAAGCTGGTTATGATAGAAGCAGCAGCCTCCTGCCCTAATAAAAGCCAGGCTCTTTTCCTCTCATCAGAACTCTGCTTTTCAGCATTTGGAGACAATTTGCAGAGAGTAGGAACTAAAAGTTGCTGCACAGCTGCAGCCATGTACCTCTCTGTGGTCACAAGGGAACACACTTGTCTTGCCTTCTAACTTACCTTATCAGTGTAGAAAGTGTTTTTTGGGAGACATGGCAAACTTCACACCATGGATAGTCTTCAAGATCTTGACTCTGAAAAATGCTGAGCATTTCAGCCCCAGTGCAGCAAAGTACATGCGTAATTTCAGGAATGAAAAGAGTACCAGTGACATATGTATATAAAGTGTTTGGAGAGACACCTGGAATGGCATCTTTACCTTATGTGCCTGTGAAGTGCTAAGCATATGATAAGAATTTGGTGTAAACAACAATCAATGCACATAAGAATTTTTCGTGACTCTAATTATATCCAGTACATTCAACATCTTGCAGGACTAAACCCTCAGAGGCAGTGTATAGAAAAGACAGGAGAGGGGGAGATTTTGACAGAGTATCAAAGGGATAAGAAGCTGGATTTGTGGTAACTGGAATCACACAAAGACTAAAGCTGACTGAACAAAAGCTTACTGGAAGCATTTGAAGAGCAGTCATAATATCCATTATACACCATTGTTAACTCCTAATTTTGTCATGTCTCAGCCTACACAATGTTTTCCTTGAAAACTCTTATTCTGAAAAAGAGACACACAGACAAGGATTTGAAAAAGCAATCTTAGCCAAAGGCAGCTCCTCACAAAACAAGTGCTTGAGGATGGCTGAAAGGAGGCAAGGGAGCTCTTTCTTGAGCTCTGGGCTGGATCTGTGAGGGTTTCCTCATTTCCCCGCTAGACGAAACTAAAGTGCTATGGTGACTTTCACCCTGCAAATTGTCCTGGTGCAGTTCCAGCTGAGCTTTGTGCTAGATTGCTTGGATGATTACAACCTTAAACAGCACTTCAAAGGGGCGGCTGCAACTTAACCACATGGAAAAGTGTAAATACCTTCACTCAACTGAAGAAAGGCTGCATGTATTTGAAGTCAAAATGTGCAGGTTTAATGCAAAGCCATTCAGTAATTAGTAAAGAAAATAAGTGTATAATTAAAATTTGAAAAATACTTTGCATTAGTTTTTATGATTTTTTTAAAGTACATATTAACACTAGAAGGACACAGAGGACAGGCACCTTGAAAGGTCACTTTCCAAAGGCATTTCATCAAAGAAGGATTTACATCTGGGTGCAAAGTGAGATCTCATTCTCAGACAAAGAGAAACATTGCAGACTAAGAAGTTCTTTTAAAACCCTTCTCCCCACAATGGTCCTTATGTATTGTATTAGCACTCCACATGCTACAACTAATTTAATAGGCATTTCAACCTGCAGGGAAGTTAAAGAATACTGCAGCTGCTGAATATTATTATTCCTACTTCTCATCAGTGATTTTAAATATTCTAATTATGCATTATCTCATCTAGCTGACAAGATATCAAGGTGGCTCCTTAAACATGTATCTGGCGCTTTACAGATTTGGAGAGCTTTCTTCTCATTCTGCAACTGTACAATTGATGCAAGTCTGTTATGGAACACAGTTTAAACATCGAAATAAATTTCTGGGTTATTCCTCTCTATTCTTGGGCACATGATCTTGAGGATTAGGGCATAAGAGAAAAGAAACCCCACCTTTATTTGAAAAGGTCTTTAACATTCCCACCCACAGGATCTAGGGACCATCGATCTCCTCTGAAAAGAGACGGACCAGTTATGAGGGATAAATATTTAGAAACTTAAATTTTAAGAAGATTTGGTCATTCCCTCTCCCACCATACATAAAAGACTATTGTTATTTCATGTAGTTACATGAATAAATACAGTTTCCTTCAAAATCCTCCAATATTGTCTTTCCCCCACCTCAGATGTAGCACAGGATTACAGAGGAAAGAGGAGAATTCAACTACAGAGTCAAAAGAATGTTTCAGCAGAAGAGGCCAGCAAGTTCACAGCCATTCCAGCTTTGTAACAGCTTCTGCCCAGAACATTGCCTTGACATAGAAGCAGAAAGTACTACCTTCAGAATCTCCAGTCCCCATATTTCTTTCCTTTGGGCAGGGTGTGGATGTTTCTAATTATCTTTGAAATAGCAATCTTACTCACCTCTTCCTTTGCTGGGGTGGAAGGACAGGGGACACAGAGATGCTGCTAGGTGAAATGGAAAAGGGGCAAGTCCTAATGGTACTTACCTACATCTTTAGTTTCTACAACCAACAGTCTGAAGAGTAACAGAAAGGCTGAATAGAAAATTGAGTGAAAAAAAAAATAGATTTTACCCTTGAAAAGTGATTGTATGAGTTTACAGTCATCCAAGTTTCCAAGACTCTAAAGAAGGTAATGATTAATTTTTAGAATGTGAAAAAGAGGGGTAAAAAAGAAAAGGAAAAAAAAACCAAGATCTGTTTATCTATTCAAAGAAACAAAAGAGAAACAATCCCCTTTTTTCTTCTGTTGAATTTCCAAGGTCAAATACAGCTCTTTTGCTGTATGAAGCAACAACCACAAGCACACACCTAGAGAGCAGCTCCGTGGCAACGCAGCACCTGCTGGTAGGAATTCTTACTGAAATACTCTCAAAGCCACTGAAACTGCTGGATTCCAAGATTCGTAGCAGGCACACTGCATTGGCAGGTGTGCCAGGCTGCAGTCCAGCACCACTTGATTCCCAAAGAATGGAGGCCTAGGGGAAAACCTCCAGATTGAGCACAATAGGAATGGAAAGCCCTGCATTCATGCTGCTCTATGAGGTTCACAAAAAGCCTTACAAACATTAATTAAGAAAAAAGAAAGAAAGAAAGAAAGAAAAGAAAAAAGCCTTTGCAAATCTAGAAGCAGAAGGGTAGCCTTTAAGGGCCATGAGTTCAGTGGCTGTTGTATAGAACAGCAAATCTATACAGCACACAGAAACATGGCGTAAGTCAAGTGTAAAGAAATGAAAGTTATTAAATGACCCTGTAGTAGGGATTTCAATAGAGATTTTAACTGCTTGAGATGGACTGTGTCTGGAACAGAAGTATTAACAACCTTATTCTTCCTAAAACTTCAGAACCATCTTTACTGACCCCAAGAGATCAGTGCCGGCAAAGCACTGTGATGTGAAGTGAAGCCCATCCACAGGTCATTAGCACACTACTATTTATCACAAAGCTGTTTCTTTAATGACTTGCTCGAAAGGGTCTGTACAACTCTGCTCTTTGAAAGATGCCTAAAGAATTAACACATTTGAAGACTTTAAGCATGGAACCAAAGATTAATTCTTTAACCTGAGAGTCATTATGGGCTGCTTAAATGATTTAAGTAAAGAGAAAAAGGTTTTATGAAGTTCTTACATTTATACAGAATAGCTATATTGGGAAAGCTTTCTTTCTTTTAATTAGATTAAACTGCCAAGAAGCAGAGGCAGAAGGCACTTCCCTGACCAAATCTCCTCACTCCTATTCCCCATGCAATTCCACTAGTGTATGTTACTACCAAGTGATGTGGAGCCTTCTATTTGCCCAGCTGCACACTTGGCATCACTTCAGGTTTCTGTAAGAGGATCCTCCAGTCTAAGCTAAGGTTTCAAACTTCCCAGATCTATGGAATTAGGACTACCTTGCATATCTTGGACAGTATATGTTACTCAGTCTGTTGCTGCATCTTAATACAAAGACTGTATTTTAATCAAAAGAATGTCTGCCTTTCCCACAACTTATTTCACTGGAATCCAGCAATAAAGTGTGCATACAATTTATTTTTTAAAATGAACAGCAGTTTGCAATTTCTGGTACTGCACAATTTATGTTCTGCCTCTGGCAATTCAAAAAATATATAATTTATCACCTATAACTGCTAATTTAGAACAGGTTCTGTGCTATGTTGCTGCATTTACCACACCTTTAACTGAAGTTACTTAACGTATTTGCTAATATTGCAGCAGATAGAAAAAAAGGCAAAAGTACAAACGCAGATTTTGCAGAATTCACATTCTAAGCCCAAGTTCCAATTTGAATTCTTGAATCATATTTAGTTTATTTCAGTGAAGATTGCTTACTCACACCCATGGCCAGGACACTAAAAGCTTGGATTTCTAGATGTGATTCTTACTGCTACTCATCCAGCTGAACTTGCAGCAGCTACCCTTGCAGCCATCATGTGCGTCCTATTTCTGAACTGTCTCAGACAGTAAGGTCATGAGCTTTCTTTCTCTTTCTTTTTTTTGTGCCATAAATCTTGTTTTAAAGGGGTGTCTTACCTTATAAAGCAAGTTGAGAAATGTAACATTCTTCAGAGCCACAAGTACCTAGAAATTAAAGTATTTATATAAATAAGGCTATTTGCAACTAATGTCATTTATCTTAGTCTTGTCAACCAAAGATTTACAAGAATACAACCTCTTTTGGTGTTGTTTAAAAGTTAGAGATTTTTTCACTGATCTGACCTGAGAGAACAAAGCTACTTCATTAATACATTATTCAACAACTTCAGAAGAACTGAGATTTATAATTTTAGGGTACTATGATACAAAACCTTGCACAATAACTTAAATTAAACTGGTAAGCAGCAGCAATGGATACTTTAAACTACCTCTGCCTCCCACAAAACATACTGGCTGCTGAGTCCCTCAAGAGTGAGCTGCAGAAGCAGGAGCAGCTGGAGAACCCTAATGCTCTTCAGGCCTCTGCTATGCCAGTGTGCAGTGCCCTGGCTGGTGGTCCAGTGAGACAACCAATGGGAGTAATAAAAGGGGAAAATACAGAATTTCAGATGCACCACAGCCTCTGAAGTGGTTTCTCTTTTCTAGGAGTCTCCAAAAGCTTATTTGTGCCTACAGCACAATGCAGATGCTACAGCTGTGCCAGTTGCACATCAACAGCACAGGTAGAAGGGTGAGAGTTAAGTGCTTATACCTTATAGGAAGGAGTAGTGATAGTCTGACAATAATTCATCAGTAAAGATAGACTGATAACAACAGGAATTAATCTGAAAAGAAGCTGTGTGTTGTGATCCCATTACTGTGAAAGGAAGGAAGAGCCTGTTTTCAGTCAGTGCTGGACAGCTGTTACAGAAGACAGAGACCTCAGATTGCTATACTTTCCTCAGTCCATTGCCTTCCAGCACCTCGCTGTGGCCAGCTGTGTCCTAAGAGCTGCTGCGTGAGCTGTTCCCACAGGCACTCCCTCACACACACCAGGCAGAGCCACATGGAACAACCAAAACTGGTACTCTAAACTGGGGGTAAACATGTTTTGTTTACTGAGTCAGCAGGCTGTGAAAACCTGGCTTTAAGAAAACAGCTGCACAGGTCACCTCTAGCCTCTCTCCTATGCCCTCCTGCAGGACCCATATCACATCTCATTTCTCTTTTTTTTCCTAGTTCATCAGAGCTGATGTTGTCCAGTTTACAATCACCATCACACCATAGCCTACATAAAAGAGGATGAGGGTGGGGAGCAGAAAACAGGGACCCCCTACCCAGCTAGTACGTATCAAGATATTCCAGCTGTTCAGACCAGGGCATGAACAGCCTGCAGCCCCCTCTCCCCGGTCCATCCACCACAGCAAAGAACTGCCCTTCTGTTCACCTCCAGTCCAGTGGCTCCAACTGCCATGGTACTGATGCAAGTTATTTTACCTAACACAGACAGTTTCCTGAAGCTAACTAGGGAGTTTTCACATAAACTGCTCCACTAACAGAGCCTTGGAGTAAAAAAAACTCCTGGTAGGACAGAAAGGGACTGAAAATAGCTTCAAGTCAATCACTAATGTTGGCACAGCTGGATCTGGGAGCTGAATCGACATTACTTGAACCTAAGACGCAGTATGGCACAGTAAGGTAGGAATAACTTTTATCAGCAACTTCAATAGTTTTCTTTCCCCTTAATTAGTCCTATATGCTGCAGCAGGAGGAGGTGCTGTGGAAGCAGGTATGGAAAACTGCAGAAAAGTAAGTTCAGAGAAGCCAGGATTTGCACCAGTTTTAACTAGCTTTGAGGTCTTTCGCGATCTATGTGGCATACGAGTTGGAAAGAGTATTAACACTACTGCTACAAGCAAATTATGCTCTTCCCAGTAACTGCTACAGAATTACAGCAACCTCATCCACACACCCAGGAGCAGACTCGAGGCCAGCACATTCCCAGGAGGTACTTTTCCAGTCCAGCTCGGCCGGGAAATGAGCTCTGCATGCAGCGACGGCATTTCCTAACCTGATACTTGAGCTCCTCCATGTGGCAAACAGTAATCTTCATTTTTCCCCCTTATAACAAAGAGCTTCCTTATTCTTCACAGCATTTCCCCATTCATTATTCTTCTTACAGAAAATTAAATATTACACTATGGGGCAAAAGGATAATGAAAGGAGAGCAAAGGCAGAATTACTGTGATAATTGCTATTAGTCACCAATGGGTACTTTCATAACATGATGTAGTTAATTTGCATGTGCACCAAAAAAATCTGTTCTAACTTTGGATACAGATCAGCTGCTTTAAGCAGTCAGCTTTGGACTAAGTCATACATGAATTCAAATAGCCTCTTGATTAAAGTAGTGCCCTTCCCATGGTGAACTATCTAGCAAAATGGATTCTATTATGCTGAAGATTTACAACTTCTGCTCTGTCAAGCTAGAAATAACAAGACATAATGCAGATTTATTCCTTGAAAAATTGATAAGGAGGTTTTATATTAAACTACAGCCAAGGGAGAATCTATCTGCCTTTTTTAAGGAGGATCTGGAAATTAAAGATGGAATCTGTTTAAAAGAAAAAGGCTTATGATTCAAAGTATGTCAGTACAAGAAAGCCATTAAGGACATTTATTTTTCCCCAGACATTTAACTTTACAAGTTGTTTTGTGTGTTGCAAAATGCTGTTCAGTCAGGTTCAAATCTGTGAAGGCCAGCATCCTTTCCTGCTCCCCTGTGCCTACATGGCAAGGTTAGTTTTCTCACACATGACTCAACAAGCTCACACACATGATTTTCCATTGACACTGTAGGAAGCACTGGTGAAATTGCTCAGTTTTCAGTTCACCCATTTTGTTGATACACAGTCACTGCTCAGGTCATAAATAAGAATCTTTAATGTGTATACTCAATAAATATTTAGGCTGATTATCGGTAGAGCTTAATTTTGTTTTACAGAAGCTGCCTTTTCTTAAAGGAAACTTCAACTTCTGCATAATTTTGTTTCTTTTGGTATGGGTTGGTGGGGTTTTTTCCATGCTAGCATAAGAAAAACAGCAAGCAGAGGACACACACCTGAGCTGCTTTAATGGCAACCAGGCCACAGGAAAGGAAGGAGAGATGACAGAAAAAATGTAACCTTCCCCCAAATAACTATATGGAACCTATAAGCAGAAGAACCGCATTTCAGGAGACAGGCAGGCAGATGTATCTACCTCCAGCATCTTTCCCAGGATGGGGAGCATGGATTGCTCATTTTCAAAGTTCCTCATTTAGCCCACATAGAATTTGTGGAAGTCAAACACAGGGGACAGCAGACAGCAGGGAAAAGGACATGAACTAACCCCACCCCCCCCCCCCCCACAAAGTAAGAACTTAGAAGAACTTGTCAAAAAAAAAAAAAAAAAAAAAGCTCACTTTTTAATTCAAAAGAAGTGCACTTTCCCTAGAAGGTTTTTGCTTTTTCAACTTCCTGCCTTTGTCAGTCAATTGTCCAGTTATCCACAAGCTGTCCCAAGTCCAAATTGCACAAACTAGAAATAAGTTGATCACTCAGTACTCTGGCTCTCAGGAAGATGAAGCCAAGCTCACAGAGATTTCTGTTCTTAGTAACTTTATTCTAACCATCAGAAACTCGTGAGCAATCATACATGCCCCTGTAGCCACATCTAAGGAGTGCTTTCAAACCTGGCTTTGCTCTTGCCCTTGCTTTATCAGTTGTTACAGGCAGAGGGAGCAAACTACTAATCAGAGGGAAGGGAAAGGGCTCGTTCACTGAAGAAACTGCTCTAAGAGTAGTCCCACAGCACGGATGGGAAAGGGATGGCATGACACCTGTTCGTTTCATGACTGGTCTGTACAGTCTATTTTCTTCAGCCTAAGACCCACATGCAAGTCGAGAGGCAGAGTGTGTTTCCATGTTTAAGCACCATCAGTGAACTGCTTCTGTTTGATGCATGGGGATGCTCTTGCTTCATTTCCAATAGCTACATGAGGCAGGAAATGGGGGAAGAGGGAAAAGAAAGGCAGGGGGAGGAGAGAGCATTTGTGCGTCCTGGGGAGATTGTGTCTTACAAAGCATCATTTAAGCTAATACCCACACACTAGTCATGTGGCTAGCTAACAAAACTTCTGTGGCATTTGCTATTTAAAAGCCTCCAGTAATTAACCCTTTTTTTTTTTTTTCCTTTAGCTTCTATAACAGGGGATGGGGGGGTGTGTGTTACTGTATTTATTTGCATTATGCATTAGAAATCCTATATTCTTGTTTCCAAAATCCTCATTTTCCACAGAGCAACCAGACCACTGAGAACGTCCACATGCCACCCCATTCCCAAGCTATACCCTGCAGGGACTCTCAGCTCACCAAGTCCTTCTCCTGCAGGAATGCCAGTGTCTGTGGTGGGTACCAGCTCACCAAGCATTAAGCTGAGGCCTCAAGCTTATTCACATAGACCATAAACCACCTAATAAAAAAGGCATTTCTTCTCCCTACAAACTCCATCAGAATTGAGCTGATGGTGTTTTGTTTTCAGTGTGGTCATGGCATATTTCCCATATGAATCATTCTGTGCAGCCTCTCCTCCCCTCACACACATGTAGGGCTCCTCACACTCTGGGCCAACCTTGCTCTACAAGTGGCCGCAGCACCTCCTCCCTTATGCTCTACATTACCCTCTATGGTCCCAGGCTCCCTCTTCAAGTCCAGTTTCTTAAAGTTAGTGTCTTAGAATAGTGCTTATAGCTTGTGAAAGTAGTTAACAGGCAAGCCAAGAGGACAATTAGGATCAAGCTTTCTGAAGTTGAAAGGATGGGCTCACATGAGACCAAGTTTGTGCAAGAAAAGATGGGGGAAAAGGTTTCACTTTTGGGAAATCTGAAGATGACGCAGTCAAGACTTAGGAGCAAGATAAAAAGGAATACTATTGCAGAAAGGGAAATTTTAGGAGGACAGAGAACAATATTTACAATGATCATATTGATCATGGACATCACATTCCAGAGAATTCCCATGAACAAATTCCATCCATTACCTCCCAAGATTGTTCAGTGCATTATCCCACCTCTGTAGTTACGAAATCTGAGTGCAAGTCCCCTCCTCTCCGTGCTTCTGAATTTTTTAGGTTCACTGACATTACAGAGCCTCTATCTCCATGTATTGAGTGGACAGCATCCACTGTAGGCATGACCACCTATCCCCAGGAGAAGTCAGCAATAGCCTAGAATCTGACAACACCCTTTAAATATGGACATAGAAGTTTACAGTTATTTTTTTTCTGCTGGCAGGGGAGTGAGTAGGAGAGAATGCAATTAAGTGCACGAATGCCTAAAATATCATTTTTATTCTAATTTATCTAAAGGATTCAGGAGGTTTTATTTTTGATTTGAGGAATTCAGATTCAACCAAGCTTCTGGACTACCCCAATTACCATGCATTTCTCACCATAATTACAAGATCATACACCAATCTGGGGGGGGCTTTCAGCACCCCTTTTTCCCCTCACCCCTCCTTTTTTCCTTAAAGAGCATTGCCTTTCTGCAGGTTCACCTATAAAGGGCAAGCGATTTACACCCCTTGAAAACCATAATACAGCAATAGATCATGTGTGGAATTTAGCTTATAAACCTATTCACTGTGACAACAGAATGGAAATTAATGGCCAGATCCTCAGCTGCAACCATCAGCTTAGCTCCATTAAAATCCACCCTGCGGCCTGACCCCTGAGCACTGACTTAACTTTGCGCTTACTGACAGTTTCCATTGGCTTCGTGGCCAGGAGGAAATAGCTGGGGTGCGGGAAAGCCCCAGCCATGCCTCCTCATACCCCAAGCAGGCTCCCATGGAGATGGTGCAAAGGCAGCAGCATGGCTGGCTGCTGCCCAGCTGCCCAGGAGAGAGTGCTCTGGCCTGTGGTGCTCCTCTCAGGCAGCTACATTAGCATGCTGCAGCATGGAAGACCTCGCTTTGGAAACTGCCATCCCTGCTCATGTTTGTATAAGCAGTCACAACTTTGGATAGAAGCTAAAAGTAAGTTTTAAAGGAAGAGAAGCTTCATTCTGATTCCACACTGAAATCTGAATTTTTAATTTTTGTTAAGTTTTAATCCCACATTAGGATGAGGAGAGTAAGGCATGAGGTAAGGCTTTTGCAAAAAGCCAAGCATAATTAAAGGAAAAAGGAACACCAGCATCTCAGTCCTGAAGTAGACAAATTGGAAACTTTCCTTTTCCCTCTTGAAGTCACTTCTCACAGCCATGTGCATTTTTGTGGAAAAACCGAAGTCCAGAGACCTGCCTCTGCATATGCTACAAAACTCTGTAATAGTTGGTTTAAACAAAGTCATTAAACTCTGGTGCTTTTTAGGTATTCAAAATAAGGAAATTATGCTATTTAAAATCCGTAGTGCACTACGGATCTCTTGGTACAAACTTGCTCATTCTATGTTCTTTCTATGCAAGATTTGGGTTTTACATTCTGATCAGAAAGAGTAGTACCCACCATGCAATAATTTCCATCTTTCTATTTCTTTTCTTAATATTCTACCCTAGTTTAATTTGGAGCCTTATGGTGTGGAATCAGGAAAAAGAAAAAAAAAAATCTGAACCTTCCAACTTTCCCAATTAAAAAAACCCACCAAAAATCCTTGATTCAAAGTTTTATTTTATATACCGTCAATTTCCCAATAGCCCCATTTCTCAATCAGAATTTGAATAATCCTTACAATTTGTATTCCCCCAAACTCAAATTTAATGACTTAGTAGGTATAGAAAGAGAAATAACAGCTGCAGCTTATCCCGCTGTGCTATTCAGTAATGACAATGTTATACCACATTAGCAATTGTGACATTAATAAAAAGAAGCCCATAGGATTAGCCAGAGACAGCTGACTTTAGTCAAATGTAGGTCATGCTTTGTTTGCTCAGAGCTGGGTAATAAATTTCCAGGTAAGTGCTCTCATGTGTCATACATATATGCCAGGAGCATAATTTCAACTATACCAAATGATCCACATTCTTAAATTTCTGTAAGCCGTTTTTGAATTATTGTTAAGCATTTAATTCCACAGCAGCATCTTACAGGCTACTTAAAGTTATTAACTCATATGACATTATGGCATGTTTTCTTTCTAGTGGCAGCTAATAGCATCTTGATCTGGTTTCCCTATCTGCAAGTCTGAACTGCGAGTATTTAACAAAAGATACTTAGCAAGGAATCAAACCCAGTGCATTTTGCAGCTCAACCAAAAGGGAAAACAGTATCTGGAATCAATCCAAGCAGCAGCAAGATTTCTTCCACCACAGAAGGGTGGCTTTAAATAAAAAATAAAATTAAAGGAAATCAAATAGTACGATTAATAGTACAGAAGATTCTATCTCAATCTCTGCTGCTTTGGCAAGCCCTCAAAATTTAGATTGAAAGCAGACCTTTAAACATATTCATATTTAATCTCAGCACAAGATGTGCATATTGTACACTGAAACCTTAAATGCCAAATTCTGTGTTCAGTAACACCCTGGCAGGCTTCAGTGGGAAGGGGTGAGTGTAATACAATAGAAGCTGACCTTGAGGTTGCAATCTTACTTTCACTGGGTTTTTGTAATATTATGGTAATAACCAGAGGCAACAAACAAGATCAGGGCCTCTTTGTACAAGCTGCCATCCCAACATGTAGAACAGAGAGGGGAACTCTAGTTATGAGGAGCTCAAATTGTACCTTTTACAGACAGGGGACCGATCCACAGAAAGGCTAAATGACAGATCCAAATGGCTTTAATTCCACCTAAGTCTTTCGCCTAGCAGTTGCTATGCCTTTAGGCAGCTACTCATCTTACCACTGTTCTAGGGTCACCAGGCTCCCTTCACGCAGCCTAGGTGTCATAGGGACTGGCTGAGCCATGCCCCAGGTGCTCTGCTACAAGTCCCATGATGGGGGACCTGTGGCTGTATCTTATGGCATGTACAAAGGTAGCGTCTTCTCATCTTATTTACAATTAATTAATCCAGTCGTTTCAGAGCAACAGTAGTTGATTTCTTGGCTCCCTTCTATTGTTAACCCATGTCTTCGCTAAAATGTATTTACACATCAGCCAGTCTTTGGGGGTTTCTGAAGCATGTCAAGTGAAAGAGCTGTTGTACCTATAATTCCAATTGATTTTGTTGTTTGTTTGTTTTAATTGCATATGTTCTCAAAACAGAAATTAAAGACCATGAAGTATTTTTTCACTTTACTAATTAAGAATTTGAGATTAAAAAAAAAAAAGGTGGTTTTTTTTCTGTAGGGAACTAAAATGAGAAAGCTTTGCAGTCTTTGAGTACAATTCATCAAGTAACAGTTTCTTCAAAGCAATGACGTTTTACTGGTCTCTCTCTTGAAGGCTGCAGTTGTATCTTTATTACCCTTCATTGTTATCAGTGAAGCAAAATGCCATAGCTACATTTGAGGCAAAAAGAATTTCCTTTTGTGAGAGACAATCATTTCCCGCAGATCCTAAACACCTTTGTACTTGACTTCAAGGAAGTGAAGGTGGTCAGCATTACCTGGCAAGTCTGCGTATTACAACATACTAGAAATATGGGCTGTTTGAGGTAATTCCTGCTCAAAATGAACACACATGCACACAAAGGAAAATAAAAACCAAAACCAACCAACTGACCGCACACAAAAAACAGCACAAATGACACTGAAAAACTAACGGGTAGGAACAAATTTGTCTTAGGGTCAGAACCATGCCACTCCAATAAATACCGCATATATGGCTAGCCTGCCTTTTATTGATAATTTCTACCTGCTTTGCAGAGGGAGGGATGACCTAACTGAACAGCACTTGTACTTCCAGGCAGATGAAGCTCTCTCTCACATGCATAAACATGCTCACACCACACACAGAAACACCCTCTCTTACAGAAAATTGTCTTAGTAAAATGAAAGCATGTAACAAAAATATTTTGTCTGATATTGTCTATATTTTCCCTCAAAATAAAAATGAAACATTTTCTGTAGGAAAATAAACACAGTGTGTTTAAATAAATGGATCTTTCTTTCTTTTTTTCTTTTTTATTTTCCAAAGAGAAAAACAAAGAAGACCTTTTGCTGGGAAAAAATCAATCCCTTCACTGATGGGCTGGCTGTCTCCCTGTCTGCACAGGCTGATGCTTCTTTGTTCCCAGCCCCTGTTCTCTGGCCTTCCAGCTGAGCTGGTGCCTCAGAGGATGCCTCCTGGCTCCCTCCCACTGTGCACAGCCCAGAAAGGCAGCTCACTGCCCACCCTTTTCACACCCATTGTGTCTAGGGTCCAATGCCCCTCTTCCCACAGGACGGAAGCCAGACTTTCCAAAACACTCATATTTCCCTTTCCCCTTCCTTCCTCACTAGAAAAATATCAAAGCAAGCATTTTGTTATTATCCCACAGCAATTTTTCCTCCCTATTAAAGCCTATTTACAATGTAGTAGAGCAGCGCTGCCAGGGTGGCTAGCAGAAGATGAGTCTTCCCCACCAAATGATTTCCAACGGCAACTTCTGCTTTGGATAAAAGCCTGAGACATACGACAGCAGCAAGGCCAAAGGTAGAAAGCTATTTTGCATGAGGAAGAGTGTATAGCTCACCGGAGCTGTTGGGATAGTAGGGACTGTTCAACAAGGAGGAAGCTGGATGTAGGGCTAAGGCTTGCACTGGCCCTACCACAGCTCATGATAGCTCCAAGCTGGCTGTCTTCCTAACACAGCTTCAACAGCACTGGACTCAATACAGTCATTTAGGGCTACACACTCATTTTCAACTGTAATCTCCTATCCACCCTTCAGTCTGTTCCACAAATGCTGGCATGGGAAGCCAAGAGACTGGGGCATGCTGCTACAGCAGAGTCCACCCCACGTGTCACCCAAGGCCACTGTGCATGGTGCCCAAGCACAGAGCCCAGCATGTCAATCAGTCACGAACACTCACCATGCCGAACCTCCTCCCATGTAATTACACCATTTTTTTCAATCCCAAAATGAAATTTCTGCTAGCCCAGCAGTATGGCTGATAGCCCTCAAAGACACCTCAATAGAAACAGTGATCAGCAGAGCCAACTTCTCCATAAGCATACCCAAAGCTGCATTAAGTAGCCCAGGAAAGATAAAAAGGAACTAATAAAAATATAAATAATAAAAAATAATATCCAGCCTCTCTCCCCTGCTCTGCTTGCACATACAAACAGGTTATAGACTAGAGGTGCAGTGCAACAGCTTGCCTTCTGACACTATACACAATGTGCAAACCTTGCTTTGTATCTCAAGCCAAAAGCAGTTGCAGAAGTTAATACAAATACCATCAGGATCTTTCTAGGGTGTGCATTTATAGCTGCACAGATTAACAGTAAGATATGGTATTTAAAAGAAAGGGAAAAAAGAAAAAAAAAAGGATGAATTGCTGCTAAGTGTTTTAGCCCCTGCAGTCAGATGGCTTGGGAATCCCTCCTCAATTTGCAATACGCGCGGTCACTTACGTTCAAAGACCTACAAATAGTGAGAATATAAAGAGCAGACAGAACAGCACCAGGGAAAATCATTCTCAACCTCTAAGCCAAATGCCATCTGTAAAAGAGCTTTATACACAAGTGAGAAGAAATTAAATAACAATTTATTCAATGGTTATGAGGATAAGATCTGTATCAACTACACACTTGGTCAATTCCAAGTCATGAAAAGCCATAAGCTTTCCCCTCCTTCCCTCAAAATAATGAGCAATCTTGAAAAATGACTGAAGATACTACCAGTAAGCTGTTTTCAATCACATTTCAGATGCATAGATCACCCTGTTACTTTAAAAAACACTCTGCATCACTGGAAAGAAAGAAAGAAAGCTGAAGAGAAAACAGAAACCACCATTAGTGTAGCAAGGAAAAGAAGAGGATAAAATAAAACCCTAGATAATTATGGAAACCATTCTTTAGGCTTTTCTCAATAAGATTTATTCAGCTACAAGTTGCTGAGCCATCCCTTAAAAACAGAAAACATTTAAAAAATCCTTCAGTGGTAAAACAAGCAGCATTACATGCAACCAGTGCTACATGCCAGGCTCACTGCCATCAGGGTGTAGTTAGGTGAGGTAATGTTGGTGCAATACATTTAATCAACAATTACATTACCCCCACATGAAAAAATGCATAGGTAAAGGAAACAAAGAACTTGAGGAGAAATCCAGTAAGCCAATGCCATTAATCAGATGAAAACAGGGATTCCCAAAGTTCACAGAGAAGGAAAATCTGAGGAGCAGGTGGAGAACAGCAGCTACAGCAAACAGAGGCCCCCATAGGGGTCTGTTAGGGCCCATCCCACCACCCAGCCGGGCACCCAGGGCAGTCCTGGAACCAGGCACTATGGACGGCCTAAGCTGGGGCTAGGGAGACCAGTCCTGCTGTAGCGTTGCTGCGGCAGAGGCTGACGGCCTTAAGGGCTGACATGGGGGGGTTCTGGCAGGGTAGGGAGGAGCCCAGGGTCATTATGGCTGCTAATGGTCTCAAAGCCCTGACACCTGGACTGTCCTGGCTGCAGCCAGCTGAAAGCAGCTGACAAACTCATTGTGTAGAGCCAGTAGTTGCTCATGGTGTTGGGTACAATAGACTATTTACATTAAAATATATTAAAAATGAAATTATATAGCAAAAAAAAAAAGGTATATCAAGAATCTTCAGTACCGCTGGCTGTTAATGCTTCAAAGATGACCTGAGATGTTAGTCAGGCAACAGATTTAAAGAGGTGAATCTTCTTAAGACAGTTAAGAAAAATAATTCAGAGTGACTGAAGACCAAATTATCTATTTATTTCAAAATATGAAAAAAAGGTATTTCTTTGAAACTCCCAAAATCCATATAAGAGCTAAACCCAGTCCCAGGAATACAAGACTCAAAACCCCCCTACCATTAGGGTGTTTTTGTTCACTTGTTTAAAGTACCAAACTAAAGGCTGCACTTAAACCCAAGGTAAGATTATTTGGAAATCAGATACTGGACCTATTACCATAAAGTACTACTGAATACAACTAATATGTTTATGGTATTAGTAAAAGCCCATGGTAGATATTTAAAAAACAAAAAAGCACTAGGCAATTCTTAGGCAAGAACCACAGAACCAGTTTTGGAGTAAGAAAGGGTAACACTAAGTTTCAGGCTTCACGGGGAAAAAACAAAACCAAAACCAGCCCTGCTCTCAGTTAGTTACCAACAGACACATTCTCAGAAACTAGAGAGTCAGGAAAACACAGTAATTGTTATCCATACTGTCTTTCCAAATCCTATTTGTGAAATAATACATGCACTCATAGGCACAACAACCTCTCAGGAGGTTGATGGAGGAAAGGAGAAACATAGCTACTTTCCCGCAAAGCAAAAAAGAGACAGGATGTTCTATTCCATGAATATCCAAGAAAATATAATGGAATATTCCCATTCACCTTTACAAGATGCAGAGTCTTCATCTTGACTGCTGCTTTCCTGCATCTGCCCCATCACACCAACGTGAGCACTATCCATACGTGTGCATTGTGGGATTCAGCTGTGAAAACAAGAGAATAAACGCTACTTTGAGGAACAATGTCAGTAGCAGGTGAGGCCCAGTACCAGGTCTAGCTGGCATCATTCCTAGTCACCAGTGTTTGAAGGTACTCAAATACATTTTCATTGTGGATTCCTACTGAGGACAAGTGGAGTACCAAGGCTCAGTAGAGCTTGTCTCAGGGATAAAGCCAGTAGGAATTTAAGAAGGATGGGAAACTGCCTTGCAGAAGCCAGGCAAATCTATAGCAGACAGATTTCCAGGGATTTGTCAGCGTGCCCAAAGGCTGGAAGTGTGTTGGCCTGCTGGAAAAGTGGAGTAAGCAGCTTTAAGCCATATAAGCACAGACTGTAACTACAAACACAAAAAGAATGACTGTCCCTTTTCTCTGCTTTTTCAGGAATTAGTGTAACTAATTAGTGTAATTCCTAAAATTCATCTGAAAGGAGAGCAAAACCCTCCTCAAAAGTTCCTACGGATGTAAATATAATTATATGCCTTGGGGATCATTTTGGACACCAGTTATTGGGCAATACCTGATATTGCTTCCAGTTTAGCACACATTTTGAAAGTCAGATATAGGAGTGAAAATTTATAAGTTTTGGAGCTGCACAGCAACAACTTACACAACCATTTTTTATGAAAATAAGATACTACAATTCACAGACTTCTCAGTCATTAAAATCTGATATACAGTAAATGTAGCTGGTTAAGTAGGGTACAAAATCATTGGGAAGTAATGGAAGGGGAGAAGACTCACATTGTTCAGCTCAGGCACACACAGATGTTCTTTAGACCCTCAGTATAAACCAGAGCTGCTGCTGCAAGATGGCTCTAAATACGTGCCGTTGTGCTGTTACCCTGCAACACCAACTCCTCCAGCACAGCGCCTGGAACAGTTTCTGCACCACAGAACGTGTCACCACAGCTGCTGCTATGTATTTGGCCTGAAGTTCCACCTCTAGGAAAACCCATGCCAAACTATTTATAATGATGGGCTGCAATTTATGTGAAATGACTTTGTGCCCTTCCTACATGAAAAGGATTCAACATACCAGTCCATTCATTAATACCTCATTAGTTTAAAGCAGTTCTTTATAAAGCAATAATATGGATACTTTGCTTCTCTATGGTGTCTTTCTGCAAAGAAAGGCAAAATGCTTTTCAAATGTAACAAAATACTTGACAGCCTCCAAAATCATTATGGAAGATGGGGAAAGATCATTGTCTGCAGCTTGTATACCTTCATATTACTGAAAAAAATGAGGAATTTAGAAGTCAAAAAAATGTGAGTTAATGCCAGGGCTCTCTATCCTAGGGTTCATATACTATCTCTTGAGAGAAGAGAGAGAAAGGTATATTGCAGGCAGAGATGTGACACAAGGTCAGGAAGGAAAGCTCCTCATGTCAAGGGAATTGAGCTCACTGGTGTAAAGGCTGTGTGAAGCTCTTTACCTCATGTGTGGGTCGTGCAGCTAAGGTATCTTATGTGTGTAGCTGATGGATGGATTGCAAAATATTACAAGAAAGTTACAACCAAATCTCAGAAAGAACCATGGGCTCAAGTCTGCAAAGCACTTAAGCAACAGATTAGCTTCCAGCATGGGAGTAATTGAAAACAATGCAATGTAACCTGTTCCACCAAGTCAGGGCCTAAAATAAGAATTTGCTGTCTCATTTAATATCTCGTGGGGGGCAGTGAAGGCTGGCACACAAATACACAATCCAATCCTTCCACAAAGTTCACTGTTCATTATATTAGCTACCTGGAAGCGGACAGATTTAGACTCCTTCTCTCAGCTACAAACTCTGTTCTCAGATAGAGGTCATTCCCAGCTTCACAGTTTTGAATTCTGATGTGGTTTGAGTGTTGCCAATTTTCCTGAAAGCATAGAACAAATTGCTCTCTGCACTGCCCATCTCTTTCAGTGTTTTCCTCTAAGGAATAGGGGAGGCTGATAATAGGAACTTTTGCATGGAAACAAGTGGGAGCATAGCAAATCTCCACTCTTCTTCCCAAAGGTAGTCCCATTATTACATTGCTTACTTCTATTCACACTAAAATAAAGTGGACCGCTAAGTAACCTAGTTTCTGTGAGCCAGGCACCCCTGCCAAGCAAACTCGCAGCTATCTAACTCGAATCACGTATTTTCTTGGAGCCTGCCGGTGACCTGCTACTGAAGTTAAAGATGAACAAACATATTCTGTGTCTGAAATTGACTGTGATAACAGAAACTGAGCACATGGTCATCCCTCCTGGCCAGGAGATTTCCTACCAAATTCCTTCATCCCACTTATATAAGCCACTTCTTGCTCTCTCATTTACAATATCTTGATTTCTCTCTTTCTGAACACAGTGACATTTTACATTCTTAATGTCCTTGGTATCTTCTGCAAGGAAATAAGCCATCTTCTATGTTTTGTTGCCGCAATGTGCCTGATTAGCTGCCAGGAAAAGAAAAAAACCCAAAACAACAAAAAGCCCAACCCTACCTCCACAATAATTCAGCTCTTCTCTACGCAATTTACCTCTCTGTTTTACATACACTCATAATTCACCCCATTTAGAGTAAATGATTGAAATGATTAATCCAGTGCTTAAGCTGAAGGTATGAGATCTGGGCCATCTGTAAAGATCAGGAGGAATTTGCTGCAAGCCTACATTTTGACAACATGCATGTTCCTGACGGCTTAGATAATTGAACACTCTGCACACAGGCATCTTCCCTAGGGGTTATGCTGCAGAAAGGAAAAATACAACCCCAGGCTGTAAACCCTGCCAAGTACAAACTACTCCACTCATCCATTACTCCACCTTGCTCAATTCCCTACCTCCTCCTCACAGGCAGAGGAGACAGAAAAGTCCTAGGAGGAATATTCAAACCCACAGCTTAACTCTGAGACTTATCCAAGGTTTTCTTTGCCTAAATAGGTAGCTATGCAACATTTTTGCAATTTATGTTGTTCCTGGCCAACAAACATGCAACACACGCTCCCTGTGACCGCCACTGACCACAAGACACTCCATCACACAGCAATTTCTCGAAGGCTGAAATTCAGTCTTCTGTGTAGTAAAGCCTCCTGATCATCACAGCCCCCAACAGCAGAATGCAGTTTAAAGGATTATGTTCACAATACAAAAATGCCATTGGTTTTTCCAGTTAGCCAACTCTCCTGTAAGTAGTAGATCACATTTTTGTAAAATTGTCCATAAGTCATTCTTAGACCCCCACTCAGCAAGGTTTATAAAACACATGTTAAGTCCCATTTATTTTACTGGAAGTAATCCCATGCTTCAGTTAGTTATTTCCAACTGCCGGTATTCAAAACCTTGAATCAAGCACCAAAGGAATAGGGCAATATTTCCTTTAAGATACTATTTTCCCCTGGTCTCATTTTCAAACTGTAAACCAGAACCACAAGGACTACAAAACTGGGTTTTAATTTAAAGCTAATTTCAATCTCAGTTCCCACAGCTAAAACCTGAATATCAACACAAAACATGTGAAAGATGGCAATGCTGAGTCAGATAGGCACATGCTTAAGTGATTTGTTTTGTTCCCTCCTTGAAGGGAAGGGGTTTGGAGGAGAGGAGGGTCAGAACCTTAACCTCCAACCCTTTCAACTTTGAATCCTTACTCAAAAGATTTCAGGAAGGAAAAAGGACTTTGCAGCATGTCTGGGAGTTTAACAAATCCAGGCCCTGGTTAATCAAATAGAGAAGCCCTAGGGCTGTACTAATTCCTAGGCCCAATGAGGCCCCTCAGAATAGAAGGAAACTGTGAGCATAATAGGTAGGAGAGCTGCTTGAGTTCATTTACATGACATATCCCTGGCTCCTAAGCTATTCTAATGCTTCTGACTGAATACGCAGAAGGAGGTTTCCCCACCCAAAACATTTATCTGGTCCACTCAGGGCACAGCTGACTACTGTGACCCCTGGACTTCATGCACTACGAAGTGTGGTATATATTATGGGGTGAGAGAGGCTCCAGGAAATTCTTTTCTGAGGAATCTAGGATTATATGAATGAAGTATGCTAGTAGATAAATGCGTATAACAGATCTGACACTGCCTGTATAAAGTCAGAGATTCAGCAAAATAACATGCAAAGTCAGAAAAAGCTAAACTACTGATTACAGAACAATGGATATATCACAAATTTTTTCTTGCAGTCAGATTTTCTTCTTGCTTTCTCAAAGGCAAGCTTTTCCATTATTTCATTCCAGACTCTGTTGTAACTAGCTAGCCATTATGCTTTACATCAGGATCTCTTTGGTAGCTGAGAGTCTGAGCTTGATGCAAGACATCCAGAATTTAGAAAGCAATTTAAGGATCAAATGATTCAGTGTAATGTTTCTGCAACCTGTAATTTAAAGGGCTAAAAGTCTTTCTGCAGCCACCAATGTTTTCAGGGTCATGAGTTTATTTTTACTCTGTTATTTCACTTGGTAAATGGACTGTAGGCATTTAAAGGGATGGCTGATCCTAAAACAGCTCAGCCTTTAAAAACTCACGATTGTGCATAGCACATAGAATACAAGGACGCCTAACTCAATTTTGAGTATTGCCAATTTCACATATGTAAAAAAAAAGATTCTCTAATTACTAACAGGCAATCTGCACTACAGACTGGAGCAATATTTAAAAAATGACATGATTAAGGTTTACAGACTTTGCAACAGAAATGAAGTTTCCAGTCTGCAATTTTCTGTAATTTTATTTATCTAAAACAGATTCTTTCTTACCTCATAAGCAAAAGAAAAAAAAAGAAAAAAAAGCCTAAATTGGTTACTTCTCGTCAGAACTACAAGTAGCCCAAACTCAGAAGCTGATTAAAATGAGGAGCTGACAGGACACATTATCGTATGATAGCTCAGTTATATATTACACTATGCACGTAGGTTGTTTTCTTATCTTTTAGTAAATTGCTTACCAGTCAATCTTGACTCTTACTAACGCTTCTCAATCACAGGTTTCGTATATATTTCCAGTTAATAATTTTCAGCCTGTTGTTTATTGCAAATATCTAAGATTTGATAACCATTTTATATAAATAACGTAAAAAACTGTAACTGCAATAATTAAATGTACCTTGAAATTAACTTTTAGGCAATACTTTTGCTACACTTGCTGAAGTTTTTTCATAGTCTGGAACACAATGAAGCCCTGAACAAAAGCAAACCAGATCCATGCTTTAGTTTGCTTACAAGAAGAAAATTAGTGAGTAAAAAGTCTACTTACAAAAAAATTCCACATCTTAGTTCAGGCACCAAGTAATTTTGCCAACAGAAGGAATAACTGAGTAGCTCAGAGTTTGGTAACAACAAGAGATTACATCATTAAGTTGTTAGTTCAACTTCAACCGACATTATAGCTATTGAAATTTATTGCAGGCTGTGGCTGCTTCATCAACCACAATATGCAAAGCAGCCTTGTGGCTTTAAATCTGTTCCTAGGAGTTCAAAACCTGCATGAAAATCAATATGATAGCTATGATTAATTGCTCTATTGCAACCCAGGCAAGGGAAATTACGCTGTTTGCGAGGTTTGCCCCCTTCTAAGTGAAGAGAAAGATTCTAATAGCACACCAATTCCCCAAAGCTGTATGGTGTTCTATCATCACTTATTAAAACAAAAACCACCCCAAAGCAACCACCCAGCAATACAACAAATCACTGTGACAATCACAATTAGAAAAATTGAGAAAGGGAGGAAGCAAGACCTTAAAAATCAAGTATTTTTCATCTCAATCTCAGTTCTGACAGATTTCAGACATTTCAAAACCTTCCTGACATTTTAGTTCCATGCTGGCTTAGAAGACACTGAGTGCTAGAACACCCAAGTCATTATTTTCTCTGTCATCGCATGACTAATTCTATTTTCCCACCTCTATCTTAAAGCTTTCTGGATGGTTCTGCTTTTTAGAGAAAAAATTGCTTAGCTAAATTTCTTGCAGTACACACAGATATATAATCGTTTGGATGACTAATTAATTCACCCAACAGAGACAGCACACTGCAAGACACATGGGCAACTGCCAGATCTGTCACTTTACCTAGACGCCACCCAACACCATTGTATGTGCATGAAGTTCTAAAAATACACGAAGAGAAACAAAACTCTTGAAACTGACCAAGATGCCTTGAGAATATTCTGTTCATAGTTATCAACCGGGATATCCTGGTAGTACATGAAAGGTTTTTTAACTGTTTGTATGTTGTCAACATGAAAATAAACATATTTTCACTTTATAAAATGTAGCGTTTGGAAATCTGCAGAAATATAAAGCACAGACTGCATGCAATAGGAAAATGAATGACAGCTAATTATAGGCCTTAGTTCCACCCAGCAATTCTAGCAAGAAGTATCAGAAATAAGGTTTAAATTTCTTGAAAAATTACCTGGTTTCCTTCTTTTCAAATAAAGGAAAGGATGAACCAGCTTGTAGAGCATTTGTTTCCCCATCCCCTTGGAAATATAAGTGTATTTCTTCTTTAGACAGTAAGAGAGTTATCTACTGCTACCAGTGCTAATATTTCACTTTGGCCAGCAGCTGAGCTGGTTCTGAGCCATTTCCCACCAGTGGAGGTTAAAATGTCACACCCGACAGTAATCACATTTCCTGGTGCGGACTGCCATGTGCTTAAATAATCACATGACTGCACACAGATGCTTCTGTGTGCAAACAGCAAATTTACATCCTGAAGGAGTTATTTTGGATAAAGGGGAAAAATACTGGAGTGGAGAAAAAGTAAATCATTCCCTATTTCCATCATAACACACAGCATCAAACCTCCATTTACAAAATGGTAGCCATCTCCACTGACAGTAGCTATCTCCACAGATAGACACCCTGAAATTTGAAGGTCTGATAAGCAGAAGACAAAATCCCAACATTTACACACTATTCACACCTTTATTCCATGATGCCAAACAACACCAGAGCGTCTTGTTATCTCTTTTATGTCAAGACCAATCACCCCTGTTGCATCTGTGCTTGGTGCTGGGCCAGAATATAAAGGATACCTGAGCCACTCAGGCATACAGAGCTCTAACTGCAGTGTCCATGGGTGGCTACATGTCTTCATGAAAGAGACCTGAAAATATTTTCTTAGTTGATAGCAACATACAGCTGGAGCAAGGAATGAGGGGAGGCTATATGTAAATAAATAAAATTCACTCATAGCTTGAGGTTTTCTGTTGGCTTACAACCTGCATGTATACATACACACACTGACTCCCATACAAATAAAGCCAGGAAAAGCCAATATGATCATTTACGCAGACCCTTAATTAACTTCAGTGAAAAAAAATGAAAATCATTTCAGTTTACACAGAAGGCCAAGTTCTCACAAAAGCACCACACACGTAAGGCAAAGTGCTCATTCAGGACACCCGTGAAAAGCACAGGTGTGCTTTTCTGCAAAAGCCATCAGTTTTCTGCCTTTCTGTCAAGGTGTAACCGCAGCCAGCAACTGAGCCCCCCCCAGCCACTCACTCACTTCCCCCCTGCAGCAGGATGGGGGAAAGATTCAGAAGAGTAAAGGTGAGAAAACTTGTGGGCTGAGGTAAGGACAGTTTAATGGGCGAAGCAAAAGCTGCACATACAAGCAAAGCAAAACAAGGAATTCATTCACCACTTCCCATGGGCAGGTAGGCATTCAGCCACCTTCAGTAAACCAGGGCTCCATCCCATGTAATGGTTACTTGGGAAGACAAATGCCATCACTCCCAACATCCCCTCCTTCCTTCTTCTTCTCCCAGGTTTATATACTGAGCATCACACCATATGGTTTAGGATATTCCTTGGGTCAGTTGGGGTCAGCTGTCCCAGCTATGTCCCCTCCCAGCTTCTTGTGCATCCCCAGCCTGCTCACTGGTGGGGTACTGCGAGAAAAGGCCCTGGCTCTGTGCAAGCACTGCTCAATAACTAAAACACCCCTGTGTTATCAACTGTTTTCAGCCCAAATCCATAGCAGAGCCCCATACTAGCTACTGTGAAGAAAATTAACTCTATCCTGGTCAAAACCAGAACACTTGCATTACTGTTCTCAGATATTAATTAATTTAATTTTTCTGTATCCCTTTGTGACAGTCACTGCTGAGAAGTCCTGCTTTTGTGACCCAGCCTGCCCGCCTTCATTGCCCCTTCAGTCAGGAAAACGGGGAGTGAAACCAAACTCAGTTACTGACCAAAGGCAGAACAAGAATTGACTGTCAAAGTCCTTGAGTTATTTATTTTCTTTTTCTGTTCAAGGGAAAGCTGAGATACCTCTGCTTTTACTTACCCTGATATATGAAACTTGCGCACAATGGAGAGGTGCCCTAGAGTTGAGTTCTTCACCTCAGATGGGAAATGACAGGGGTCAGGAAGGGGGGAAGAATAAGTTGCTGTATTCAGTTTGCATGGCAAGGTTTTGATAGTGAGGAGGGGCTACAAGGGTGTCTTCTGTGAGAAGCTGCTAGAAGCTTCCCTGATGTCCAATAGAGCTGATGCCAGTCAGCTCCAAGGCAGACCTGCTGCTGGCCAAGGCTGAGTCCATCAGTGACAGTGGTAGCCTGTAACCTGTGGTAAACTCTGGAATAACATGTTTAAGAAGGGAGGAAAAACTGCTCCAAAAGGGGCAGATGAAGAGAGTAAGAATATGTGTGAGAAACAACTCTGCAGTGAGAAACAACACTTGTCAGTGAGTAAGGAGGGAGAGGAGCTGCTCCAGGCACTGGAGCAGATTCACCTGCAGCACATGGTGAGGCAGCTGTGCCTCTGCAGCCATTGGAGGTCTATGAGGAGCAGATCTCCATTTGCAGCCCCTGGAGAACCCCATGCCAGAGCAAGGGGATTCCCGAAGGAGGCTGTGACCCTGCGGGCAGCCCGTGCTGGAGCAGGCTCCTGGCAGGACTTGTGGCCCCTTGGAAAGAGAAGCCTGTGCTGGAGCAGGTTTGCTGGCAGGACTTGTGATCCCGCAGGGAAGCCACACTGGAGCAGTCTGTTCCTGAGGGACTGCAGCCTGTGGGAGGGTCCCACAGCCCTGCCTATCTCCTGGGGGAGGGACCCCACACTGGAGCAGGGAAAGAGTGTGAGGAGTCCTCTGAGGAGGAGGAAGAAGCAGCAGAGACATCATGTAATGAACTCACCACGACCCCCGTACCCCCGCACTGCTGGGAGAGAGGTAAAGTTCAGCCCAAGAAGAAGGGCAGGGTGGTGGTGGGGGAAGGTGTTTTAAGATTTCGGTTTTATTTTCTCATTACCCTAATCTGATTTGGTTGGTAATAAATTAAATTAATTTTCCCCAACTTGAGTCCTCCTCTGAGGAGGGAGTGGCAGAAACAACATGTGATGAACTGACCACAACCCCGTTCTTCATCACCCTCTGCCTACCGGGTGGAGGAGGTAGAGAATTTGAGAGCGAGGTTGAGGCTGGAAAGAAGGGGTAAGGGAAGGTGTTTCAAGATTTGCTTTTATTTCTCATTATCCTACTCTATTTTGACTGGCAATTAATTAAACCAATTTCTCCATGTCGAGTCTGTTTTGCCTGTGATGGTACTTGCTGAGTGATCTCCCTGTCCTTATCTTGACCCACAAACTTGTACTTTTTATCCCCCCATCCAGTTGAGGAGGGGAAGTGCATCTTGGTGGCAGATCAATCCACCACTGCTGCAGTAGGTATCTGGAAGGGAAAAAGATGTAATTTGTTTAAGGAGGGAAGTTAGGGTCTCCTTCCTGTCTTCTGCATCTCATTGAGCCATAAAGAGAAAGGTGAGAGCCTAACAAACGAGTTGGTATGTCTGTCCCAGTGCAAAATAGAAGAAGAAATTAAAATGTGAGATACAGAAGCCTGAGCTCTGGTGTTCTGGTAAAATAACTTCTCTTTTGGAGGGGGCTATGGTTCCTAAATACACTGCTGCTGGCCTTTTCCATAGCTTTGTTGAGCTGGTAACCGTCAGCAGCCTGTTCTACCCTCTTCCTCCAACTCCCACTGCAAGCTTCAGCCAGCTATCTTGACTAATATAATTTGAAACGGAAAACACCTATTCTTGTAAAACTTTACTAGAATGAAATTACACATTATTGAGCTCCTTTATCAGAAAACATATTTTTTAAAAAAGAACAGCTTTTTTATATTAACTTAGAAACAGATTAAATGAGTTATTTTAATATGCTAGCCAATTTGTATGGAGACTATGAGTGTCTTCTCATGCTTCGGAGGCCTACACTGAATCCAGTAATGTGTTGTAAAAATGGGTGAATACATTATCTTTCAAATGCTATACAGAATAATAATTTAAAGAAACACTTATACATTATAATTATATGCTATTTAGAATCTTTAGCTAGGTAGACAGTCACAGTGAGGAGCTGTTATTTTCAATATAAGATCTTCATTTCATTCAGCTTCTCTCTGATGTGATTTTGATCATCTCTCAAAAACCTGATTTGTTGGAGGTTTTTATATTGCATTTCCTTATCAAAGTTATATTTTTTTGTAGTTAAGATGATATTTACTATTCAAGAGATCTATAATCTTCCCAGATCAAATTAATCAACTGAGCAGTTTCCAGAATTTTAAATATGGTCCCCATGGCAATAAATAGGCTTCACTGCTGATTTTGATTTACAAGAAATAAAGTAGATACTTACTTCATTCTACAAATTGATCATGACAGCCAAATTCTACAACATGGCATTTTGGCACTGTCCTGTGGCTCTTGTGAATGAAAAACATATCACATATGAGGTACCTTCTAAGAAGTTAATGTCTTTGCTATATAATGTTGCATTGAAACATAATAGTATGCAGACCAAGGCACAAAACAGCTTGGATTAAATATCTGGGAAATGAAATCCCTTTTGATGACTGTCAGGAGTAGTCTGCCTCCATTATCCCAAGACACAAGCTGACACATTATCATTTTTATACATAGTTAAATACCTAGACTCTGATTTCATTAATCATTCAGTTAGGGCTGCAAACTTATGAGGCAGGGGGCATTCCATGTCTTCACATGAAATGCTATTTACCAAAACACTGTAGATCTATTGCATAATATAAATGTCTGACATTTTAGCAATAATAATTGCACTTGAATCAAAGATTTTTTTCCTTCAGTTCCTTTCTAGCCTGCATACATTTTCATTTCTGCAACTCCTACTCCTCTAACAGAATCACAGAGGCTTTCTTAGGCTGAATTTGATTTTCTCATAGGGACCTCCAGAAATGCAGTTTTGTCCCCATCACATGCCCAAGAGCCAGTCCTACTTCCTTAAAAACCAAGGAAGATATAAATATCCAGTATCTGCAGAGTAAGATAGATCAGCCTCCAAAAGATGATGCCAGAGGATTAGAAGCTCCTGTCTTGCAAAATGGATTCATTTCCATAGTACTGGAGACCCTGCCTGTCTCAAGCCAAGACCATGGTCACACCACAACTCTTCAGTAAACTGATTAAACAGATGCATGTGGTCTACTCAGCCATATTCATCCTTCATTCAGCATAAAACTGAGCTCTGAAATTTGCCAGCTGAGTCATTATCAGTCTCATATTTATAACATAAACTGTGATTCATTTCTAATTATTCCCTTGTTCTCAGATTTCTTGCCAGGACCAACTGGAAGAGATAAACCCTTCCACTCTTCCAAGATGTATTACAAGAGGTGCTAGAATGAATTTTGGAGTCCTGTGTAAGCACCATTTCAGTACACAGAGTTGACACTTCATATGTGACTATCATGGCATTGCAATATTTTCCATTACTAGCAGATGAAATAACCTGTACACTATTTCAGGCATTCTTTATGCAAAAAAAAAGATAGAAGCAAGTCTGCTTTACAAAATTAGGTGATTGCAGGTGTAAGTCCTTTATGCATACAACCATGTACTTCAGTGGTTAAAATAAAAGGGAAAAATAATTACAGATAGCTCATATAATCTGACAGAATATTTTGTGAAACTTTTTTTGTTAGTCAAACTGACATCCAGACTTGGGAAGAAATGTTAAACTGCTACTAGATATAAGTTTGGTGTAAGGTAGTTTATTATTTTAAAACTGTTTCCTGTAATGCAAATAATCATTGTACCCAACTCTGTACTTTGACTAGGGTGAAGTTTTGTGATTGTCAGGAAACTAGATCCTGGAGTTATGAGAAGATGTCAAACATAACAAACATATTCTGTTTTCTTTTTAAGTTTGATCTAGACTATATACACTCTCATCCAAGTCTGCATCTGTCATTATTAAGCAGACACATGATGTTTTCCTCCAAAATCGATGAACAGGAATCACTGATAATCACCACAAGAAGGCATGAAGTTATGGTTTAAGGTGGTCTGAAAACTAAGCCATACCATACAAGAACTAAAGGTGTTATTTTCTAGTTCCCACTGAGATTCTCCCACTCCTCTTTTCTTGGCATTCAGTATTCTTGTTCAATAGGAATCAGAAATCCGTATCATTAAATACCATATGGCAGCCAAATTCTACTTAAACAATGGCACTATTCAAGAAATAAGGCAAATGGGATCTGGCTCTAACTGTGAGTGCAATATTGACCCTGGATTGTGCATATTTTAACAGGCTAAGGTTTTTGCATGCAGCCACTAAAAAGAGCTCACACAGAGCAGGGAGGTATGACAATGTGTCATTTTGCTGTCAGGGGGTGTACAAACTAACAGCATTCTTCCTTGACCCTCTCTCTCTCATTTTCCAGTTTACTGGATGTCCTCTCGCACTAGTAGAATTTTTTGCATCCAGTCATCTCCACCTCCTTTTGTACATTTCCTTCTGTGATCACTTAGCTCAGCTAATTGTTTCCTGACTTCTTTTTCAATCCTTTCTCATCTGCTCTTCTTTTCTAAATCCTGGCACAATATAATCTTTTATTATTATTATTACTATTATTATTATTAATTTACATTCTGTTACCACGCAAGCTACTTTAAACTGCCCCATCCTACAGCACCACAGAGCAGGCCCTGTTAAGCAGGGCATGCAGCTTGGAGGTAGGACACTAAGACCTCCAGAAATTCATTCATGTTAACAGAAATTAAATAAGGGTGGGTTGATTTTGGATTTCTTTATTTTATTCTAAAAAAAAAAAATACTTTGCAGACAATACTTTCCTCAGCAAATGCAATTAAGAGCGTTGTGTTCTAGCCCCAGATTATGTTTACCACACAAACGTGACTGTCAGTCCCTTGGTTGATTTCTAAAATAATCATATCAAACCTACCAGGGCTCCATCATTTCTGTGCATAGGGAGCAACACTCAAGCAAGTCTTCTTCTTAATGATGATTCAGAAGCATTTTGTATAACATCTGGTAGCAGCCTACATTGAACACATCAGTGCTGGATCCCTGATTTTGAGCTAAGAATCCTGTTCATCCTTCCTGTGGTCCCATTGAAATCCCTCTTGGCCTGGACCATGAGGTACTGGGGGAGCTGCAGATAAAGACATACCACTTTAAAAGAATCAAACATTTGAATCTTACTAGTTCTAAAATGTCTGAGTTTGTATATCCCCAGGGTCTCTCTGCGTGCATCTCCTAAAACAATACGAGCCATTATTAAGAACATGAATAATGTGGCATGCTATCATATTAAGATATAATTAAAAACAAGACAGCTAAGCCTCAAAGCTGTGCTGAACATACCACACATATTGTGGTCTTCTGCATTTGTTCTGAATTAAAATCCCACTTCTTACTTGAAACCTCACCTCCGTTTCCCTCACACAGCAGTTAGTGCCTGTTTGGACAACATCCGCTATTGGCAAAAAGCTGTACGCACAGCTTGGGGTGGCCGGGGGCACTCACCTGCTTCCCCATGCACACTCCCTCTCCAGCTGTTAGGGAGGGCTTAGGGAGCCACGGGAGCAGGAAAACCTCACTCCCCACCAGGCACCCCACGGTGTGGTTGGACAGACACCACACCGGAAAACCCAGCCCTGCCGGTCTCCCTTGTGGAGGCAGCACATCTGCCCCCTCACTTCCTGAGGTGGCAGTTTACAGGCTGCAGCAATCTCGTGGGTGCCTCTCCCACAGCAGCAGAACTAAATGTGCAACTGTGATCATAGCCAGGACTTCCTCAGGACCTTCAGGACTGGTATAAAACCGAATTAAGGCACGCCTTCTTCCATCAAGCATTCAGCTCTCAGAGACCGTTTTCTCTCACTAATCTATTTACCTAACCTCAAAATTTTACGTTAAAAGCCAAGAGCATGTTGACTCAAGAACGTGTTGGCAGGTGACCCAATTTTACCCAGCTATCATCTGACTCAGAGCCAGGAGTGATGCCAGGCAAGCATAGGCTGCTGTGTAGCCTTTCCCCTGCTCTCACAGGTGGTTGTGAGAAAAAAGTGATCAGAGGGCTCTCTGCGTAACTACAGGCTCTACGAGTGCCCAATATGCCCTGCCTGATGACTTTAACTCCCAGTTTCTCCCTCTCCCCCATCTTGAGGAGTAACCAGACTATCTGCTTTAACCACTGTCCATAATGCCAACCTGAAACTCCATAATGTCTTCAGACTTGTCAGACTGTTAAGAAAAGAGCAGGGCTTTGATTGCCTTTGAGAATGGAGACTCTTGAGGATAAACTGACGCTATAGAAAGTGTTTAGAGAAGAACCTGGTGGCTGCACTTCTTCAGCCAGGAGTCAGGAGATTTCAGAGGCTTTGGGGATGACTGATACAACTGTTTGTTGTATTCATTCCAGAAATATGTCCGGAAAAGGTCTTCCCAGACTTGTCTGGGATCATTTCCAAAGCCAGCTATGGACTCGTACCAGACCTGAAACAATTTAGGTGCTTTGATGAGTGTTCGGTGTCTAGCTTTTCTTTTGTGGCCTCATCTGAAGAGGTGAGTGAACTGATGTAGTTCTCTCCAAGTAAAGTGGCTCAGCATAAAATGCTTTTAACTAGCCTGAAGGCTAACCTAGAAAGACACAATGACCTTTTGCCCACTTTGACAGGATTCAGAGCTGTTTTAAATGAAATGCTGTTGGAGTAGAGGTACAAGTAATACTGCAGTCACCCAACAGAAGGATTTTTAATGCCTTTGCTTGCATCCGTGGACTTTTTTAGTTCAAGGACCAGACAGTGAAGCTGTCGATCTTCTTCAAGTGCTAGGTTATCTCAGATATAGCCAGAAGATCAAACTTCAGTCAGGGGCTTTGAGTGGCTTCTGGAGGAGTATCAGATCATGAGAAAGCCTTCCCCTCACACCAAAACCTGTATTAATGACATGGGTGTGGGTAGAGGGGAAGTCAGTTTGTTTGTGGGAATGCATTTTGCTCTTTTTTTAGTCATCAAAGCATTAGACTGCTCAGGAATAAAATAAATGGCAATTGATGATGAATTTGCTTTGTCTCCTGTTGTGCTGTTCTAACATGACCTGCAGCTCAGAAGGGTTCAGATCTGGCAACCTGTGCCATAGCCTTTTGGATTCTTGACAGCTTTGATGAACCTGTAAGTTCGAGCTAGGGAATATTTAGTCCCTACCTTACGAAGCACAGACACCACAGACACAGTGGTATACTCTCATGCAAGGATCCGGGAGAAGAGACATGCCAAGCTTACCATTCAAGCAGAGAGCAGGGCCTGTTTTCAGATAACAGTTTTCAGATGTGGGTAGAGAGTCTGTAACAAGTAGTAAAAACTGTCAAGATCAGCTCTTGACAAAGCTTTTTCCGAAGTGTGTGGGTGCTGGTACAGAGGGCATCCTTGAAAGCAGGCTCAGTGTCTGTTTTCCAGCACTGTCAAGGTCTACCATTGGAAAGCAAAGTGGTCTTTTATTCTTTTCTTGTTGCCTGAGCTATTGCTTTTTACGTTGTTCCTGCCTCACCAGAGCAACAGCTTGTTACTATCTGTATTGGTTCAGCTAATTATTCTATTAATGATTCAGCTAATATAGTTTAATACAGGAAATGTAGATGTCACATCATTAAACAATTATTTATGTATTCTAGACCTTTACCATAATCCATCTTGAGATGTGTTAATTTATTTCTCCCCTGGTGTTTATAAGGCATGACATCCTGCAAGCAACTAATTCTGGATCTCCGTTCTCTTTGAGATTTAATCAGCATTTGAGACTTATACCTGGTATTATGCCAAGATAACTAGAAAACAATGATGAGCAAGTTTTCAAGCATTTAGCAATTCCTTTAAAACAAGCAGAATTTTAGAAGTCGATGTGAAACGTATAAAAACCTTTCAGAAACTGGTAGTTCTCTTATTAAAAAAAAAACCCAAGTAACTAAAATAAATAAACCCCTTACTTATAAAAGATTGAGTGAGATAGCACTTAAAAGTTCATTAACAAACCACACAGTAATATTCTCTGAAACAAAAGAAAGGTAACTGAAACTGATTTCTCCCGGTAGCACAATGCAACTATGCATTCGAATGTCCTGATCCATATGGATCCAGGGAAAACACAGTCAGAGATTCACTTAACTGAGAGAAAGAGCTTGTCATTTTACATCTCCAGATAATCAAGGCCATGAAAATGTCATAGATGATGTGTCAGAAACTAACGTTATTATTCATATTTTCTTATCTGTTTTATTAGTCATATTAATGAACATCAAGCTGAATAGCACCTTAGACTTTTAAATTTATGTATGACTCAGTTCAATTATTTACAGAATAATTGCTAATTAAATAATGTAATTCATTTAGAAATAGACACATTTGTAAGGGCAGGTAGCTGCCACTTTACAATGAAGTGTTCTTCTAAATTTGAGAGACAAAACAAATGAAAGTGAAAAAAAAAGAGAAGAAACATCAAGGAGGAGTCATGGCTTAAAGAGACACAAACGTTCCAGCAGAACCCAAACAGTTTAGTGCAGGTTTCATAAAGTTCTCTGGTTGAGCTTCTGCTAATAGGGTTGGCCTTTCCATTGCAGCCTTAAATCATTAGATCCTTTACTCGGCAGTAGAGAAGAATTCATTTGGATATAACAGCTCATAAAGCCATACTGTTCCTTTGAATCTCCATGCAAAAAGTATTAACTCGGAGGTCTCCTACCCAGAGCCTCCAGTATTTGGGCCTGCATGTTCAGGTTTGATTTAGCTACATGACCTACCCTGTTATGTGTCTTGGTTCATTTTAACCCCCTTGGGAAGTAAGCTGAATAGGCCACAAGTAGCAGAAGATCCTTATGGATCAGTCCACCGCTTTGAAAACATTATATAAACATAAACATATATATATATGTCATACAAAACAGGACCAGACAGCTGGAGTGTGGGATATGTGAGGAGAGGGTGAAAAGCTGCAAACTTCTTAGAAACTTTAGGTGTTAGAGAGGACACAAGACGGAGAATGGATGGTGGGTACTGGGTTAGGGATGATGGCAGTAGCAGGGGCTGATGTCTCTGGAGGAGGAGAAAATCATGGTGTGTGCAGGATCCAAAGCTGTCCTGGTGGAGATAGATAGAAGAGACTGAAAAGTGGGGGTAAAAAGAGGGCACTGAACCATCAGGGAAGAAGCAAAGCAGATCCAGAAACAGGTACTGGAGCAGATAGAAGACAGCTTAAAGTTGTGACTGAGAGAGGGGCTGTGGTAAGAGTGAGTTGTTGGTGGCTGGTAACCATAGCAACAACAAAATTGTTTGAAAAATAGTGTAAAGGTACAGCCCCAGGAGAGCCCTCTGCAGCGGGGAGAGCACCACCCCACCTGCATGGGAACAGAGATGGTAACTCAAAGGTTCTCATTGAGTTCTTCTGTGCTTTAGTGTAAGCTTTCCTATGAAATATGAGGCATTTGATCTCCACATAAAAGCTTCACCTAGTCTGAAGCTAGTTACAGTTCTGGATAATTATGTCTCAGACAGCTGGCCAAGGAAAAGAAAAGATGAATTTAGCATAAGCAGGAAAACAAGAGGGTCTATAAGTGTGCTCTACTTGCTTATTTGTTCCAGGTAATTTACTAAAGAACAGGACTTCAGTGGATGTTTTCAAGATGCACTTAAGGGAGTAAGCATTAAAATATCAGAGGTACAATCAGGGCATTATCAACTGCAACATAAAAATTGTAGACACAAATAAAAATCACACAAACTGCTATTTTACTGTGCAATTGTAACTGGTCAGATGCAGTAGGGCATGACAGTAGATGACAGTAATCAAGGCTCACACAAAACAATTTACAGTTACAGGATAAGGAAATATGCAAAGTACATTTAAACCTGAGTCAAATTCAGCATGAAACAGAAAGCCTTCAACAGTTATCCTATGCAAAGAACAGAATAAAGAAGTTATCACTTAGAAGCACAAGAACGTCTTGTTTTGTTTCCAAAAACACTCAGCAGAATCCAACCATTCTCCAAAACAGGAATTTTATGCTAATTACCAGTGTGAAAACGAGAGTACAAAGCAGGTACTTTATTCCTATAAGCAGTCTAATATGCCACCAGACTCTTTTTTTTCAAACTAGATTTACCTGGCTCAGTGTGAAACAACACACACATTTCATTACTCGCTGTGCTTAATTTGCATATCAATCCAGACATGAACCAGAATACATTGTTGGCCCACTTTTTTCTAGCACCTTCCCAAACCTATGCAGCCAACCCTTCTGTAGCCTATCACTTTGTAAAACACCAAATGCATAATCACACCAGTCAGAGGGGAGCAAAAACATCTATGGGTATGATAGCTTCAGTTTCTTTGTTAGTTAGCACAATCCAAACATTACTCAATACACCTGACTCAGCTGTGTTTGAAAGTCCTCTCTTTCCACCCATGTTTGGGTCAGATTGCCTGTCCCAAATAGCCATCCCCAGATAAAATGTTAAACATAATCAGTTTTTCTTTAAAGGCCCCAAAATTCACTGTTTTTTCTGACTTCAAGGCATTTCTTTGAAATAGGAACTGGAGCTGATCTGTTCCTTCACAGTTACAAAAGTCATTCCTGATCTTAAAATTCACCAAGGATTTATTTGGATGCTGGCTTTAAGACATAATACTAGGTCATATAATTATCTTGATCTAACAAACACCTTCTAAAAGCTTGGACAAAAGTAAAAGTCAAATTGTACCTGTTATTGAAATGGTTTGTGTGAAGCTTTGATTCCACCTTATGGCTTCAGAAGTTTATTATCCTCACTCTGTTTTAATTAGAGCTTCAAACCAGCAGCATTTAGGCTGTGCAAGCTGGGTCTGGTCCAGCTGGGCCACATCTGGCACACAGATTGCTCCCATTGCATTGCTAGAGCAGGCAGTATTGCTCTGCCTGCTGGGCTGGCAGCAAAGATGAGGGACCCACTGCAACCTGAGTAAGAACAGGCAGTAGCAGCTCCTTGCCTGGTCATCCTCTTCCCTGATCAGCCTCATTTGCAGCAGCTGCTCGTTTGGTTTAGGTCTGACTGCTCCTTAGACGATTGTTGCGGCAGGTGTTAATGCCAGAGGTGCAGAGCAGGGAGAGTTAACAGCAGTGAAATAGCAACTCCACAGCAGGTTAAATGGCAGCATGGGCCTGTGTACTCCTCTGCTGAGGATGAGACAAAAATTAAACATCCTCCAAAGGAGGCTTTGCAAATCCCCCCTGAATGGCCTGTGGCGTTTTTCTTTCCTTTCCTGGCTTGTAAACTCAGAGGACTGGAGTACCTCATGCCCCTTCACATCCTGTATTCCTGCATCAGCCCACAAGCATTCCCTAAAACCACTATCCTGCCTAGAGCAACAAAAGCTAAAACCACCTGGGACTAGTTAGCACCCTCTGTTACTCTAAACTTGAGGCTAAACACAGTTTAAAACTCTCACTCTGTCCTCCAAAAATACCAAACAGCTCCAGAACCCAACCCTAGAAGGAGCAGCCTGACTGCTCTCTAGCCGTGTAATTCTTCTTCATCTTAATCCTGCCCTACAAGGTGTTCACACCTAATGGAAATTATGTGCTGTGTAGATTAAACAAATCTGCCTGAGGGGTGTCCTAAGCACAGCAAGACCGTCTAAGTGTAGCGGTAAGTCTTCTATAGCATACTTTGTTCCACCCAATTTTTTTTAAAGTGACTCAAATCCTTTGAGAACTTAAAAAGAACAGGAAAGTTATAGCCTTATGAGCACCCTCACTCAGAATGCAGCAATTTAATAATGAATAAAATAATAATACAGGAAAGCAGCCTCAGTTTTTCTAGGCTCCTTTTTACCATGGTCTGCAATCTTCCTGCTGCAGTTTGTGAATTCATTGGCTCTCACAGGGTAATCATGAACAGGTTGAGTTGGTATTTGGATAGAAAATCCACAGGGAAGCCACAGCAGTCATTTAGATTATTCAGTTACAGAATGAGCACTTTTCTCTTTGTAAGAATTCTTCCACATATCTTGGGAGACAGCCGTGCCTCTCAGATAAAGATTAACCAAGAAACTATAGGCCAGTGATTTTTTATTTTGCAGCTCCACATTTCTTTCTGTGGAGCTCTGTGTAATGAATGGAAGCCTACAGACATAAGGCTTACTAAGTCAGCTTTTATAGATATCCTAGTATTCTGTAAAAACAAAGGTGTTTATGGACTGAAAGTTACCCCCAAAGTCACCATTCCAAGCCACTTTGGTTGTCAGTGTTCTCAGTCTTCGCATGTGAGTCAAATCCAACTGCTGAAAATTACATTTTTAAAACAAACTTCAACATTTGTCAATAGAATACAGTGCTCTTTCCCCTCTGCATGTGTGGTATGGGTTAGGATAACCTCTGATTAAGCCACTGGCATTCATTTCCCAATATAGGTCCTCAGCATAAGATGCATTTCAATCATCAGGCTGCCTACCTTTTTTCAGAGTTCAGAATCAAAAGCACTACAAAGAGGGAAAATGCAGATCTCAAATGGCCACCCTATTCAGGGTTTCTCTTCAGCTGGTGGAAGTCTGGAGACACAGCAGGTAGGTAAAAAGCATTGGCCTGTTCCTACTTTCTTTACCCAAGGCTCTGAACAAGTCATAACTTTGCCTCCTCATTGCTTGAGAATGCTGTTATAGTTTACCCCAGATGCCAATAGCAGGCCAGCAGGTAGAAACAAACCCTAATGGAAAGGAATTTTGGTCATACCCTTTTTTCTGAAGCCAAAACTCCTACACTGGTAACCAGGATAAAGGAATAAAGTAGCTGCCACCATGTAACTCAAGGATCTAGTAGGTGCCAATGGATGCATCTGCCTATTTTAGGGTTGCTTTCTTCCAAAAGAGCAGAACAAAACCAGACCCAGTAGAGCAGAGAATGAGAACTAGTTAATTTCAAATATCATTAATATGGAATATTCAGGAAAGCAAATGATGCAAAATGCAAAGGAATTATTTGCCTAGGTTCACTACAGTGCTAAATAAAAATAAAATTCTTACATTCATTCATCACCAGAATGGACAATCACTGTCAATTACTACATGCATTCAATACTTAAAGAAATTATGTCGCTGTATGCTATCTTCAACATTACTACTAGTCTTATTTTGTTTAATGTATACACCATCTCATTCAAATTCTGCCACTTCTGTTAAGTGCTTTTTACGAGTTATTGATGCTCCATTGTTTTGCATGTACTTCATTCTTCACCATCTGTAACAAGATTTTTAATCTTTATACACAAGAAACCAGGCTCGAGCAAGAATGACCTGTAAAGAATACTTACAGCTTCGTTGTTAACTCTCTCTTGAGTGTGATTTAATCAACGTGGTGCTGCCTGACAACATACAAGATTCAGCAACACAATAAAATCTAGATATTAACCATGCGACCAAAAAAGGGGTAGCTATAAACATCTGGAGATTTGCAATAGCACAAAAACTGGGTTATCTGGGATGTCCAAGTTTCTTCTTTAAGAATAGTTAAACAAGTGGGTTTGAATTGTGTGTTGATGGGGCAACTGCAAGTTGTGACTGTGAACAGAAATGGCAAAGTTTTCAGGTGTATTTCTATTACTAGGCTTTATCTTCATGTGAAACACTCATTCCATGAGTCAGATCATTTTCAGCCAATCTTTGACCTCACTGTTGGGCAAACATGGCACTTGCTGCAATGCACATTTATCCAGTATGAACTGAACTAGTGCCTAGAAGACACAGCCTAGAAGACAGCACTTTGACATGACTCTGATAGATATTTTGGGACAAACACTGTAGGAAAGAAACTCAGGTAAGCTATTAATGTAGAGCCATGATAGGAAAAGAGGTAGGCTACTGTAGTGATGAGGGATAGGCAACTTGGACTAAGATAGGAACCTTCTGTAGTGCTTATGAAGTAATCTTCTTCCAGCCTTGTATTCTGCCCCAGTGCTTAAATACTCATCCCAGGCTTTATCACTGAAAGCTACATGCATCCTGTCAGTCTGGTCCACCTGGCAATGGGACCACGCTCTTGTTAACAGACTGGTGCTGACCTTGCTGAGTCACCTCAAACACTTCAGTAATTTAAATCCACTTTAAATCAGTCCACTAGTTCTCCTTTATGCACCGCATTAGATTTAGACCTTCTGCTTTCACTTTCAGTCCCCTGCATAACTGCACACTTTCTATGTACACAGGTTTGCTCTTTCCACTTACCATTGACATCAGTCTTCTTGTCCCACTTATCTACCTTTCCGGCAAGCTTTTCTGTGTCATTCTACCTGGTTTGCGAGATTCAGTGCTGATTCTGGTTCACTGAATTTGAACTTTTCATTCAAATCCCTCCTTTTCAGTTCATTTTGGTGGTGCCTACAATTAGTGGCTCACTGATCATAATTATTTTAAATAAACCATTTACTTAAGCAATCAAGGTGTTTACAAGCCCCAACAGCTTAATAGCTTCATCTTACTGCTGAAATGTGTGAGGTAGTTCCTCACTCCATCTCCTCCTGCTGTTTATTACTCTCTTTCTAATCTAAAGTTAGATGGTAAACTCTTCAGGGAAGTGGTTATATCTTTCTTTTTGTTCAATGTAATGCCTGTCATGTTTTAGGGTGCAATAAAATGTAACAACAGAATGTTCACCTACTGATACGTGTAATCCAACACAGACTCAAACCCGTTAATACAATTAAGACAAACCAAGTCTTAAAACGCAAATATCACAGCATGTGTTCAGTGACCAGAAAGAATAGCAGAAATCCTTAAAAGCAATAACCATGTGAAGTGAAAGGCTTAATTTACAAGTCTCCCTAAAGAAGCAATGACACACCTCAGGAAAAATATTGAAATGAATAGTTCTACAAAGGTGCTTAAAACTCAGTAGATTGAATGAATGTGAACTGCCTATTTTAGTCTGTGTAAGCAGCCAAGAATGTCTGTCTAGAAAGAGTTTTCCAGGACATAGCTGTCACATGTTTCAGATGAATGTTGTGCTTGCTTCTACTAGAGCTGAATTCTATGACTTAATCTTATCTGTTTAACATCCAAGAATCCAGTTTTAGATTTTTGGCAGCAAGCATATGCTCCCCCTGTGGCAACTGCATAATAACATAATATAGTTTAAAAAAATCCAGATCCTTTAAGGCTCAATTACCTCATGAAACTATTTTAAAATTCAGGGCAAACAAAACTGCAGTATTTCAGTTTACAAGCATCATTTTAGTTTACAGCTGGTTTAAAGGACCCATTCTAGTGTTTTATGTCTTTCACCACCTGCAGAACTGAATGAAAATATTTATTCTATTTTGCAGAGGGCTACCAGGACCAAGAAAGCAGAACTGAGTGATAAAGAATAAAGTACTTTAAAATAAAGATAAGATCTAGGATACCTGACTTTATTACCACACTGTAACACTGAAGATAGGTTAAAAAATCTTGCAAGGCCAGAATAAAAATAACCTATAGGCAAGTAAGAACCTTTAAAATGGCCCATGGCCTAAATGAGTGTTTATATTAGTACTTTAAATCCTGATACAATCAAATTAGATTTTTAATATCTTAATTACTGTTTTAAATAATGTATGTACATAAAAGGATCAGTCTTTTTAACCTGTGGAATTAATTCACCTACATTCTAAATTTGTTGGGTAGGAACTCTCTTTTCAGTGATTATCAATGCCAGCTGGAGGCTCCGTTGTAATATAAAATAAAGAAGACAAGGGTAGAATAAGCCAGACCTTGAAAGAGAACTGCCTGGGGACAGGAGAGGTAACCTCCTCCCTGAAATAGGAAAGGCTAAAGAGAAAGTACATCAATCACAAAAAGCAAAAAAAGAAGAACGTCAAGCAGGTAAAAGAACAAGGTAAGAGCTGCAGCAGGGGAATAGTGGAGAGTGAAAGGCAGGAAAGATGATAGAATTGAATGGAATTGGTCTCTTTGGTTTGGGGTTAACTAAAGGGTTAACTAAAGGCATTATGTTAGCAGTGGTCGAAAGGGGCCTTAAACAAATGTCCTGGACTGGGATGCCTGGCAGAAAGCCCAGGCAGTGCCAGCTTCTCTGCAAAGGAGTTGATGGATTCAGAGAGCAATGCCCAGAGGAGCTCTACCCAGATGCAGTAGAGAAACAGTGGGTCTCCCTCCCCACCTTTCCTTTGTTAGCAGTCAAGGGATGCTGAAAGGTACTTTGTGCTAGCTCTGTTCTGACAGCGCAGCAGGTACAGGTGCTGCCCTTCACACCAGAAAGTTTGTGCTGCTCTACTAAAGTCTATTAACTGCAGCTCATACCAGAGGGGCCTATTCTAGTACAAAGTGAGCAGGCGAGTGTCCATGTCCTTTCCTCCTCTTCACAAAGATGGCCCTGAGGTGTAGTACTTGTGGTTTCATCACCAATGTACCCACTTACTAGGAACCAATCTGAGACCATAAATACACTTCATTCACAACGGCTGTCTGGCTGCCAGGCTTTCAGCAGAGCTGGGAAAATGATGGCAGGGGGGAGGGAAATTCTTTATGAATTATGGAGCTGGTCAAAGACCAGAAAAAACAGTGTGTCAAATAAATGATTTGAGAAAAACCAGCCATATTCACTGAACAGTGAAGAGTTTCTTCACATTAGAGCATACCCATATAAATTTCCAAGCTGATTCTGAACCAGACATGATTCCCATTCCTTCATGTCTCTTCATGGCAGGCACTGATAATCTTTTCATAAATAGTTTTAGACCAAGAATTATTATGTGAGGAAATGTATGAATAACTTTGAATTACAAGCAAGTTAAAGAGCTTCACAGTCTATCCGTGTACTATGTACTAGTGAGGAAAAGCAGCTATCTTCACTGAATAAATAATTTGTTCAAAATTATTTGCTTCGTCAAGACTTACAGACTTACCAATTTGGCCTGGATTCAAACCAGTCATTAAGTGAAAAACTGTTTCCTGAAACTTATCCAACAAACAAGATCAATTTTCATAAAACTTACATGTATTTAGTCATTTCAGATAAAAGATGATTTTCTGTAAATAGCTCATCAGCACCATAGGTGTGAGCAGTAATGTCTGCCTGCATCTGCAGACAGTCTGGATCATTAACTTTGGGAAATGTGAAGTGTGCTGTGAATCTCAATAGCGTGTTAACAAAGTGCTCTCAACACTGTCAACAGCCCCTTGGGAAGAGTATGTATGTGACAAGCACTGTGGCAGGTCCAAACCAGTCACCCTAGAGAGAGTGAAGACTGGGATGCTTATCTACAACCTCCCTTCCTTTCAGGTGCTTTTCTTCAGGGAAAGGGCTGCTGCTGCAGCAAAGAGCCCTCCTGTCAATCCTGCAGGAGCCATGAAAGGAGCCTCTTGGTATTCCTGCCCCACAAAAGTGAAGAGGGACCTCCTTGCCATTGGCACTCCTGCTGGAATCAAGGCGACAGGTTTGCCTGGCTGTATGGTGAATCAGATCAGGGACTGACCAGGACCTAATATAACCTTGTAAATAAAAGTTATATTAAACCAGGATCAGGGGGAATGGGGTGAAAGAGCTTCCAGCTACCAATAGCTCCCTGTGTGGCTTCTGGAGTTAGTGAGAAACCAGTGTCCCCATCTTTCCTCAGTGCCCACTGAGGTATACTCAGAGGTGCACTATGGAGAAACCATCCTCAGAAGCACAAAGACAGGGATAGAGGTTATTCAGGCCTTCTCTATCCATCTCCCCACCTCCCTCCTGCACCTTTTATCCATGCTGGAGACCCAGTTCATTGGTTGAGTTTCACATAAGTGATATGTGTGTTTGACTGTGTTTCCTTTTTTTTTTCTTTTTATTCTTCATTTAGTTATGTGTTTGCTCAACACTTTAAGCAGGTTATTTAAAGCATATTTTTATTTACAAATGAATTGTAAAATATTCAGTACAGTTATGCTTAAATAACTTCAGGGAAAGTGATAAGAAAATCAAATACGTGGTTGACAGTTGTGAAAAAGGGACAATGTTAGAGGTATATTTTACAACAAAAACAGTATTAATGTTTTATATCTTCATTACACACTGTAAACTCTTACACACTTGATTAAACCTACTCCTATTTAGACCAAGGAAGCTACTCACAAAAAGTAAAAGGATACATAGGAACATGGTGGATTACGCCTCAGTTGGCACAGAACACAATAACACATCACACTTTAATAGATTTACCCAACCAAGGGCTCTGAGTGGAAAAATAATTTTATCATCAGAAGGATAAACATTCCACTAATTAACTCTGGTTTTAGATTATCCCTGGATATATCTCATAAAGAGACAGTGAGATTTCCCAAGTCTCTCAGAAATACAGAGCAGCCTCTGCAGCATTTAAAATAGATTATACTCTTCAGGGTTATCTTTGAAGAAAAAAAAAGGTTGTACAACTAGCAAAGAGACTTGCTAATAATTATGTAAATTATTTGACTCAGGATGAACATATTTGTTTAATACGTGCCATGCTGTTATACATATGATAAGGTCTAACATTAAAGTGTTGATGCAATAGGAGAAAATCTGATTTCTTAATGGATCTGAACACTGCTATTCACTGACCTGATTTTTTAATGATACTGAACAATACAACACTGACCAAATATAACTAAGTACCAGCACAAAGCTGAATAGATAGTTTAAAATACAGTTTACTGGCTGTGGCTTTATATGAAGTTGACTTTAAATGACTGTGTGAAGACAAAAAGGAGGACCAGCATGAATACAACTGCAGTCCTTGCATATAAAAACATAAAGGACTAAGCTTCAGATATATGCATTTTCCCTGAGTTCCCATTGAGCTGTCATCAGCAGAAGTTTGTGTGAGGTGCTTGTTGCTCTCATCACCAACAGGAAGACCAGAATAGATGCAGTGTGATGATTCCTCCTTCTCTGCTCCTCATGCACAGGTCACAAATGTAGCCCTGGATATTGAAGGACAGGGCAGCAGATGACGGCGATACTGTGTAAACCAGTTACAGAATAAACAGTGGAGAATGGGAAGATTTGCCAGTCTCTGTTCCAATAAAGCTTCACTATCCACCAAGTGTTCTGCTAATGCCAGAGAGCATGACAAATTAATGGGATATTTTAAAACCACTACGCTGTTTCCACAAACCATCACTGTAGGATACATAAATACAGACAGCTTCCATCCAAGACTCATCTGCCTCACACATGATAGTCATTTATGCACAACATACTTTCATTCCAGCAGCAATAGGAGCATAGGACCATTCCCTGCCTGGTCCCTTTCCATAGCCTGTAACTACGTTGCCAGCTATTGACTTACATCAGCTATGAGCTATGTCATAAATTTATCGGCAGTCAGTTGAAAGCAATCTTCTGCATGGCTCTACCTTGTTCATGTAAGAAACGTGTATTTTTTTAAATAATTAAAATAAAGCGTATCATAATCCTTCAGCTTGGTATGTAGTTTTCAAGAGCATGGAAGAAGCATTATTACAAAACTTCTAGGTCTTCCTGGAAGAAACTGTACACGCCTGAAGGTAGGGAAGGTGAAAACCTCTGAACCAGCCAGTTGAAAACCTACAGCGAACCCTGGGAACTCAAAAGATACTCCAGACTCCTGGCAAATTAACATTTCCTTTAGGGTTTTTTTTGTGAATCACTGTGTTGGAAGAGCAGCCTCCTCAAATCAAAGTCACCGGTACCGAGTCAACTCCAGCAAACGTACATTTTTGCCAACCATGAGATAAGATTGTGTCAGTGAAATCCTGGCCTCTTTCCAGCACTCCTCTGTGTCACATAAAACAGCCTTTAGTGAGGATTCACCCTGAACCACCTCTGCAATTAGGGGTTAACTGAACAGACACAAAACAAGGCTAAATAAAAGACACTGCAAAAGAAGAAACAGGTTTTGGCCTGCAAACTTTGATGTAACCTTAGACTCAAATCCTCCTAAACAGGCCTAAGGCAGCAGCTATAGGGACAAAACTTGCTACCCCCAACCATTCAGAAACAGTGAGACAAAAATCACTACTTTGGCTTGAAAGGCCTGACACTGGGGCTGAGGGGTGGGTGTTTTTACTAAGGATTTTGAAACTACAAGATTCACTTTTCCAAACTTTTCTTCAGTTTCTATAAATCTGAGATTCTCCCCCGGGTCTCAGAACATCTGGAGCTGATGACTTCAGGAAAGCACTAAACATCACTAAAAATGCTAATACTCACGCTGCCAGCTTGGCTCTACAGTGCTTCCAGCAGAAATCTTTGGGGGGGGGCTGCAGGGAACTGGGTTCAGCACCAGAGCAGTGTGACAGGCATTCCTGCAGGTGGGAGAGGGTTAGGGTAAGCAAAGGGAGATGGAATTCCTCTTAGTACCCCTGGCAAAGCACACACACCAATGCTTGTGTGACAAAGGATGATTCTGCTACTCCATGTCCTCCCTTCATGCATTTTGCATCAATATTTGGTTCTGGCTTGAAAAGCTTCAATGTTTCAAATCTGGCTAAATTCAGTGCTCTGTAAAATTTAAGTGGCAGCAATAGTTTTTTTTCTGATTTACAAACCAAATGGATATCACTGGACAAAGGTGACAAGAAGGCTAAGACAGGTGAGATAAAGATGGGCTGGGTACAGTTTTACAGTAGTAATTGAAGCGGAATTTAAGACGGTTACATGTGCAAACACAATACTGAAGCGCTGTATCCCATTTGGGCCATATTCTCTGTCCTGGTCCTCATGACTGATTCCTTCTGTGGTCCAGCATCTGCAGGAAGTGCCTCCTGAAAGATGTTTGGCAAGTCTCAACTGTCTGGTTTGTTCTGCTTTTTAAATAATCCTTTCTGATAAAATCATTTCCCATTCTTCAGTTTCTATTAGTAGTCCATAATGCACTTCCTCAGTACAGATTTATTGGTTGTTGCAGGTTAAAAATGACATGGCTTTTGGTGAGAGTGAAAAGCTGTTTTAAGTCTACATATTTCAGCCCATATGACTCCAGCGGTGCTGGCTCAGCCATGCTCATTCCTGTAGGAAATACCACATGCCTGAAGAGCAGTTTTCTCCGACTCTAGAGAGAGCTGGGACGGAACAAAAGCAGCAAGTGTGCACCCACTGGTTTCCCACTGACCTTCTACATTATATTTTAATTTTCTGCTTTTTTTCCATGTGTTTCTCCTTCCCTCCAGTTCTAAAGAGTGGTGAGAAAGTAAGAGCCAACACACAGCTGTTGGGCAGGGGGATCCTGTTGGGGACTAGGAGACTGAGACAAACTGCTGAGCACAGTGCCTTCAAGAGGGCAGGTGAGCCTCCTTACCTCCTAAGAGCAATAAGGAAGCACACAGGAGAACAAATCTCTCTGTTATGCCCTAAAATAACCCAGAGCAGTGCTTTCCAGTGGGTTTTAGGACAAGGCAATCAGTCCCATTATTACTTTAGTGCTATAAGGGAGCTCTCTTCAAATATATGGTGATAGAGCAATAATCTACAATGTACATCCTTACCATCACTTGTAAGTGAATCATATAAAACTCCTCCATTATCATACACCATAAAAAGATTAAGCCACGTGCACATTTTAAAAGGTAATTATTGCATTTAAAGAAACGAAACCACATTCTGAATGACCTCAGTATCTTATTTAGCACAAGGATAGCATCAATTTATTTTTTTTCTATTAAAGTAGTTTTTCACAATCCTTTTTGTTAGAAAATAAAAGCTTAAAGCCAAGAACAGCTTCTGAAAAGCATTAATGAAACCTGTATCTGTGTAGCAGAATCAAAGCAGTAGGAGAGGTGGCAGCTAGCCACAGAAAAGGGTAGAAAAGATAGGAAAAGCAGCAAGAAGGAAGACATGAGATAGTAGACTATAGCAAAGATTTACAAATAAGTTATTTGTTGCCATCCCTTACCATCTACATCTGCATCAGAGAAAAATGTAGATTTGCAGTTTTTAAAATGTCAGTGCATTATCATCATATCAAAACTGAGCACCAGAATCTTTGGTGTGACTTACAAGTGTATTACATACAGCATGGTGTATGGGATCTGGTTAAATCCAAATAAATGTGCATTTGGAAACCATCCTTTATGTGGCTGGATGCTTTCTCCAAGTCATATGTACAGTCTGTTATTAATATTTGGAAATTGACTGTGTTTCTTACAAAGTAATGTACTACTTTTTATATTTCCAAATTATTATATAATAAAATGCATCCTTTCAATCACAGTAATGCAAGCTGACATGTGCTTTCTTTTATGAAGCAGATGTTTTAATTGTTAGGTAAGCTCCTAATAGTTTGCTTTCTTTGAAAGGAAAAGGAAAGTATACGAATGACTTCTCCCTCCCCATGGCTTTCAGAGCAGCTACTTTCCCTGAAGATTAGGATTCTCTTGGATTCAAGCCCTAACTTCTCTTGTATGTGCAAACTACAGTCTGAATTAGTTTTCTCCTTTAACAATAACTCCTGCTGTGCTGGAGAATCTCTTAATTACTTTTCAAGCTTCTGTTATTGTGGAACTCTATGAAAATCTGATTACAATACTAATAAAATGAGTGAATACCTTCATCTGAAGATTTCAAAATGCAAAGACATGAGAAATCACATAGAAAGATTGCATTAATATAAATATATGAATGGTGCCAAATGAGAACCTTATGTCATGAAAATGTAAGTGTGGGAACCATTCAATCCACATCCAACAATGTGAAGTACTAAGAAACTAAATTTGACAGCTTCGGTGTCCGGAATTCTTTATCAAGGTAGTTTATAGGACTGAAGTTTTGCTCCCTCTGAGAGCTAAGAAAAAACAGTGCATGTCCCACAACCTTTAGCAAAAGGGCGGGGGAGGGAAATCTTAGGTCCAAGAACTCCTAGCAAGTTTGAACTTCTACAGCTGATAGTGGAGTTTCAAATGCCGCCAGCAGCTTCCAGTCTGCCATCAGACATAAAGATTCTGAACATATAGCCATAGTTGCTTTGTGAGTGCTGCTGTCTTTTTGATAGCAGATACAGACTTCAAAATCTGCCCATCTAGTACACAGCTGAAAAGGAAAACAGAGCTTTACAAAGGGGAATTGCAAATCTGTTACGGTTTAGCGGGTGCTCAAATAAATCTTCATCTCTTCTATATTATCTCTTCTGTCTTTATCCTGGGCTAAAAATTTCTATATCCCATACTAAGGGCAAAGAAATTCACTAGCCTCCAAACCACAGCCGAGGTAACCTGACATGAGCACAGCAGGCCAGGGTAAAAGTGTTTAAGATACTGATGTGTCTGTGGGGGAGTTGAAGAAAGCTCCTGCAGAAGAAGAGAAGTAGCCCCAGATGATGAGACCCTTCATCACCTCATTTGTTTTGCCTGTGAGTGAGCTCCTTTTCCATTACTTGCTTTTTAAACTCTGTCGAACGAGTCAATTTGGGATGTGCATTTTTCCCACATTTCGTGCTTCCATGGTAATTTATCCTTTGAGACGAGTAGCTAGATACACATGAAAACTTACACTAGCCAAGACTGGAAATCAGTGGGGAGACTATAGAGAGCTTCACCTTAAAAATACACATGCCTAATCATCAGGAAAAGTATAACAACAAAAGCATGGCGTGCCAGACTTTGGAATCCACAACGCTGTCATAGAGCTAGAGAAACATATCTGAATTCTATCGGGTTTTCACTTTATTTTTAGAAAAGTGAAGAGGTGGTGTTTCAATAGGGATGGGGTTCTGGACTTGACTTACACGGTGACTGTCAAACTAGGCTGCTCTGCACTGCCTGCAGGAATAGCAGGAGCTGAAGTCACTGCCTTGTTGGGAGCAGCTGATCAGCTGCATCTTGCCTTCAGGCTGAGCTCCTGCAGGCACTCTTTCAGCAGCCAGACATCTGCCTTCGAAAATGGCACTTCAGTGTTATTCGAAATACAGGAATTAAGACAATGCGTATCACTCTCTCAAGCACTGCGTACCTGCATATACACAGTGCCCACACTAGTCCTATGAGTTTTATACCAGCATTCAGCCACTGCTCCGCAGGTCCTGAGAGATATCTAGGTACATAGGCTGCCACATGAAAATTACAACCGCTTGAAAGAGCAGTAGCTTCCTGTGCCTTCCCATGGAGAGCTGGGCAGCTTTTCAGGGGCATTATGCTGACCTTGGCTTCTTGCATTTCGGTGCCGACGACGGAGCCCTCCTTCCCTGCCTGTGATCCCCACGTACGAGGAGCCGTTGTCACACGGTATCACATCGCAGCCCTCTCTCCCGCTGCGTGGCATCTGTGGGCGCTCTTTATATGAAGCCACTTAGGGTACGGCTCCGCAGTCCTCAACGCACAAGCCAAGGCAGCCAGGGGCTCCCGGTTACTGTTGTTTACTTCTGCAGATAAAGTGTAAAACGCATGTAAACACCAGCGCTTTGTTAACATTTAACTCTGTCTGTTAAAGCTAATGTGCCGAGGAGGGGAGGAGGAAAAAGCAGAACAAAGGCTGGTTGCTGTGGCTGTGCCGGCTGTTCGTCCCCAGGAGACTGATTTCCTGACGTCACCGGCACCAGCACGGGCAGAGCCGAGCGCTCCTCCTTTGGTTCTTCACTGCCCTTCAGGTCAGTAGTGCCCTGCTCGATAGGATGCTGTAGCAAATGGGAGACGGAGCACTTGGGGTTGTTTGGGATGTTTTCCCTCCTGTAAATTCAGAGTAAATTAGATTTGGTGCTCTGCCAAGAACAAATACTGTCTACTAGTGTAAGGATCGTTATGGGCCAGATCTTCAGATCTTTACTACTGGCAAAGCATGTTTGTCCAACTGTTGAGTTAGCAAAGATATCTGATTTGGCCCAGTATGTTTTACATCTATGCCTTTAACTCTCTTTCCTCCCAGAACACACAAGTGAATACAGTCTTTATAACTGAAGAAGTTGGATCTGCTTAAATAAGCAGTTCAGGATTCCCTGCTGTAACTGTACCTGGCCTGGGTGATTAGAAATCTTTGTTTCAGACAATGCAATTAATTTCTATCGTATACAAATATGAGGTCTGATGATCCCAACATTATTTGCATGGGTGGAATAAAACAAATCCAATGTGAGCACCCAAGATGAGAATGGAGGTGTAAATAATGTAATGCCTGGCAGCTACAATAATAACTGCCTTGTGGAAAGCTGGAAATGTTTTCTGTTTTCCTTGCTGCTTTTTCTAATGCTTGTAATTCTTTGGCTCCAAAGTATCTTAGAGTATGAATAAAAGAATGCTTATGACATTTGTTAAAATTTCAAAGTGGATCTGTCCACAACTCTTTCATGTTGGCTCTCTGTAAATACTACAAATTTCTAGCCAAAATCTCCCCTTTCACACTTCACAAAGGAGACAGAGCAGACAGCTTAATCTAGTCCCAGAAGTGCAAATTTCATAATAATTTCTTCTTTTATGAGTCTCACAAATAATTTTAAATACTTCCAAAATAGCTTATACATGTGTGATACATTGTCCGGACATTAAAATCCAACTCGAAGAATTCAGTAAACAGAAGTTTCATTATAATTGATTTGCCTATCTCTGTCTCACAAAGTTTTCCCAGCATTGTCTGGATGCAGTGATGGCTGCTCTCATGAATACAAACTATATGGTTTAATATCTTCTCTTTGCTGTGAAAAAGTTATTAAAATGGAATTTTTAATGGAATCAGTTTATAAAACTGTTACAAGTTAATAAAGAAAATGTATTTTAACTTCAGATGTTTTTTAATGACAGTATAAGGGTTGGAGAGGCATTCCAGGAGGACCAGAGAGTGCTGGAGGAATTCCATTGTTTTCAGGTGAAAAACCTGGTGCTTTAGGAATAGTCTTCTTTGATAATGGGATTTGTTTTAATTAATAGTCTGTTTAACATGTGCACTCCATTATCAGGAATTATCGTGCTTCAGAGACCTCTCAGTGGAAGTAAAGACACAGTGGAGGGTGGTGTAAAGATGTTTAAGGTAGAGGAAACCACACTGGTTGCACAGCAGGAAGGAGCAGATTCTTATTATGGTGCTGTGAATCACAACTTCTGCCAAGGAGTGGTTTAGCTTGGAGAGAGAGTCTCTACACCAGGAAAACTTTACCTACTATAAGATATGGACAAACCCATTTTCTATGAAAGTAGAAAAGAATTTGGAATCATTATGCACTGTAATATAGATGACCAAATCTACAGTAGCCAGGTTGAACTGAGTAGCAGTGAAGAGTAAAAAGTTGAGACAAGAAAAGTGTAAAAAAGCTACCTAACCTACATGAAGGAATAAATATTGGTAACTGATGCCCACTGAAGGCAAAGCTGATTGCTTGGCTTTGGCAGAGGAGATGACAAAATCACTGCTATTTTCTTTACTGAGGCTACTGTCCTAGTATTAACTACGATGATGTGTACCCCATGGAGTCAGCTAAATTAATTTGAATCTACACTGGTGTAATCAATTGTTATATTCTGATAGCCTTACTGATGCTGAGATATGTATTTCCTATGTCCAGATCCCTTCAGCAAAGGTATTTAAGAATGTGTCCTTGTACCCATTTTGTACAAACATTAATTACATAGGTATGAACTGTCCTTGAGTGATCACGCTGATTTCCTTCAGTAAGTGGATGTAGAAGAGTGCTCAGCTTACTGAAGATAATGTCAATCACATCTGAGTTTACTTAGTTTATGTGTTAAATCACTTTGTGACTGCAGAGTATTGACTATAAAAAGATTGAGACTCTACAGGGTGATCACCATCTGGGATTGCTGATCTGAGACAAGGGTGCGAAAGCGTGTAGTCTGTGTGAATTGTCTGTATCCTTTCAGTTGCTGCTGCTCTGCATCATTCTTTGAAGTATTCCCCAAGGAACGGCATACTATCCAGTTGAATCAAGCATGGTTAAGGCTTGCCATACATCACATTTCCAAAACTGGTCTGTTTCAACTTGAAATAAATTATTTGGCCTTTGTTTGTATATCTTGTTTCTAAACCTAAAAATATTTATTTTACAGGACAGAAAGAATACCCTCCCTGAAAGTGTGTTGAAGGAGATGTGATAAATCAATTAGTAATAAGATACTTAGGGGTAGCTTGTTCAAACAATACTTCTCTTGACCTATACTTGCTCTGTGAGTCTTGCTGAAATTTAATTAAAGAATATTCCAAAATACTGATTCTGTAAATATGGTTGGTGTTTTGTTTTTCATCAAACAGATTGGTTTTGTTCTGCATATAAACCAACTTGAAGAAATCACTGTATAATGGCTTAAAGAAAACCATTCCTCTGTATTTCATGACATCTCCCTCCTTAGTAAGACTGATATATCAAAGAATTCCAGCTCAGTGCTTAAATGGTGCCTTGGACCAAAGCATTTGTGGTTAACTGTAAAATTACAGCTTGGGTCATGGCAGAACACACAGGTGTGTCTTGGAAAGCAGTAGAGGAAAAGACCCAGAGAGACAAGTGTCCTCGTTATTTTCATTGTTTAAATACTGCTGACCTGTTCAGTTTGCTGACCAGGGAGTGGTCTGTACATTGAAGGGAGCAGAGTGTCTGCGCCCAAGAAAGTAATGAAAAAGTAAGGTAGTTACCTTTGCTTGGGCTTTTCAGATTCACACAGCTCAGATCAAATGTACAGTTTATGTCAGGCCCATTACCCATGCATATTATAACTATAATATTATAATTAGTTACAAAAGATCCTCTTCTGACAATAATATTCCTATTTTAACCAAACCCTCCTCCCCCTCAACCCTTCCTTCTGTAATATCTTTGAGATTTGTTGCTGATCTACACGTTTTCCACTTCTGAAATCAGTCATGAATGAGACTGCTCCTACTGTGCATTACAATCCCATCTAGAGGTTTCCAGACATGTTAAAAGTACGAACCAAGGCCACCATGAGGTCTTCAGACTAAAAAGGAAGGGTGCCTAGTCATAAATGCCATATTCTGAGAGGGTGAGGGAACTATATCACTAGATTATTGTATGCTTCTATATAGAGAGGGATGAAATTTCAACTACTGCCTCAGATTTTTAGCAACTCTGACTTTCAGTGAAGATGGTATCTTAGCAGAGTTCATGCAGGGTGCATAAATATCTGCTTTTACTCACAGCTACATAGACCTATACCCTCATGAAGTTATAACACCACCTACAGTTATGTGGGAAGCAGTATCTGACATACTTTGTCTTTGAAGGTAGTTTAGATACTCAGTATCTGGAAAAGAACAGTTCTCCCTGATTAACAGCCTCCTAATTCATCATCAACCAATGGTCTGTTAGCTACAGTAGATGGAGTAAGGGACTAAGTCATGCACTTTACATATCTGGAACGAAAAAAAATGCACAACAGATTGTATTGAGGAAGGGAATGTCATCCAGGGACAGTCAAGAAAAAGAATGTGTGCAAAGAGACAATAGGGAAAAACAGAATGGCTGGAAAAGGAAAGGGAAGAAGGGAGGGAGGAAAATAGCAGGCAGCTTGGGTACAAAAGCCTTATTTTCAAATTAAAATAGATAAAAAAGTAGAGGGTAAATGTATGTGACAAAAAAGGTGAACCTAAATCAAAGACAAAGACACAGAAGTGTGTGAAAATACAGTGGGAGACTTACTCAAACAGAATTAGACCAGTACAAGCCCTTACTACTCAGCATAGCTTTTTTCTCCCTAGTACAACTCCTCTCCACTTGCTTTTGGGGCCTATTTTTTTGCTTTAGTTTTGTGGGGTTTTAAAGCTTAAAATACTCAGCTCCATCAGTTTTCTCAAGTTAGTTAATGAAAGAGAACTTCCTTCCAGATGCCAAAATCTGTTTGCCACTGAATAAATAAATGAATAAGGCCATAAGCTGACAGACAAGTCAAATTTATCATACATTATCATCTGTTCACTGAAGGCATAAAAGGGATAAAACAGTTTATCCATGCAAAGACACATTTTGCCTTGGCTCACAACCTTTTAAAGTGACATCACGTGGAAAGCAGGCGTTATACAGACTTGCTGTAACAGTCACATTGGCTGCAGAAGACCAGCTACAAAAGCAATTCCTGTCTTCAAGCAACAAAGTGTGAAGCATTGCAAGAAAACACAGTGGAGTGAGATGGAGCTGTGGCTTTGCTACTGGGGTAATTTTGTGGAGAGTCCTCTGAAGCATACAGCAGGCTACCTGGGGCTTTGTGTACCTGGAAAATCTGAAAGACTGCAAGCAAAAGAAGAGCAAGGTTTTGCTGAGGCACATGCCCTTCCCTGGATGCTCTTGGTACCATGAAGCTGTACACTAGCATGGGGCTTTAGAACATAAACTGTGAAAGAAGTGGAGTTTGGACACAGATTTCAAAAACTATTGGATTGAACCCATTGGATTGACACAGAAGACTGGCAATAAAAAGAAAACAGAAATAGGCTTCATCTGAAACACTGAGATATCCACTGTGGACAAAGGTAACAGACCTTTGCATGAGACCTGCCAGGCACTCATGAAGAAGGGCAATATCTAGCAAGCAATTTGTTTGTTTGTTGACTGGTTATTGTTTTGAAATACATCTTTTCCATAATAATTTTTCCCATTTTTACTGATGGAAAAGTTGGTTGTATGATAGTAAAGTTGGTTGGTTGGTTCTTGATTAATACTACCTTTGCCCGTGAGATTCAATGCTAGATGCTCATCTGAACTGAGGCCCCCTGGGATAACACATTAGAGCATGCAGCCATAAATCTCTGTTACGAGCAGTGGGAAACACAGGTCCTAATCTTGATTCCACCTAAATGAATGTGATAGCTAAAGATCTACAGCTTGTGGTAAATGGTGGCAAACTAAACTGAAGGGGTTGAAGTGCTGGCTACTCTTTGCTCAGGGATCCTTACAGAGGTTACCAGACTTCTCCCAGAGGTTGCCATCTCCTAACAGGGGGGAGCTGAACCGCTCATGAATCAGCTCTAAACCACCACAGTTACAGCTTGGCCTATTAAGGTAAACCAACATTGATTTTGGTTTGTGCTAAACTGTAGGTTTCAGGAGCTGATTCACGAGCCGTTCAGCCAGGCCTGCCACAGGGCAGATGCCTTGGGAAGACAGCAGGGTTGGGGGCATTAATTGCTTCAGCCACTGAATCTTAATCTGCCATTAGCTGCATGCCAATATATTTATGGGGATTTCCCTGTGGAGAAGAACACAAAAAAAAACCCAATAACCAAACAGAAAGTAACAGCTTAATCTGAAACTGTGATAATAATCATTTGCAGCTTACTGAGGATCCCTGTCTTCCCATATAATTTTTAAAATTGTACTTGTTGCTACCAAGAATGCAGCTGCAATGTGAGATCTCAGATGTATGTTTCCTTCTATTCCTGGAGTGAAAAAATGGTATCACAATTCACCTTTACAGCAATGCTGTGGAAAATGAAAGCTCTTGTAGTATTCACTGAAGCTTTATAAAGTTACATTTTGCATCTCGACCTGAAGGACTCATAAATCTATAAAACTATCAGAGGGTCTGGGCTTTTTGATGTCTGTGTGACTATTCTGTATATTTTGTGAAAAGGCAACTGAGGAAAAGTTGCTCAGCTTGTGTAGTTACACAAGCCAGCTTAGCTCTCTTTGCTTTATATTCTAAGTTTTACCAGAAAAGACCATTCTTGCTTCAAGACACTCATAACAAACTCTGAAATCACATGAAACTAGGCTGGTTTAGAGATTCAATGTAAGTTTAAAGCTTAGCCCATTTTTAAAAAAAGCCTTACTATGACATTCTTGAACTCTTGAATTAATCTAGATACTGTTTTGAGCAAACTTGCCTATAGATCTGGTTTGGTGACCAAACTATGTAATGTACATGAAACCAGATCACCCAAGATTTGATGCTTCTTAGTTTTGGTTTGCATTTTGAGTTTCAGACCATAGTTGAGGTAACAAACTGTTATGAATTAGAATAAAGAAAATGCTTATGTGAGGTTCGCCCAAAAGAAACCCACAGACTTTTGCACAGTTTGCACAAAGTTCTCTATTTTCCCTACAAAATTGGATAGTGCTTTAAGCATTCCTTCAGATATAAAGTAAAAACATTTTTTCTTGTCACAGGGCTTACACTTGTTAGTGTTTTGAACAAGATATCCATTTTAAGGAGCACATTCCCTATGGTACATTCAGGACCACTTTATTAAAATACATACATAGCAAATAATGCATGGCATCAATAAAAAGGTTTTATAGTGGCAATTAGGATTTGATCCAAAGTCCATTAATGTCACTGGGACCGTTTCCACTGATTTCAAAGGAGTTTGAAGTAGGTCCACATGAAAAAAAGAAAATGACTAAGCTTATCCTAGTCCACCCAGGTGAGAGGAAACCTGTGTATGTTTCACATGCCTCCCTTACCTTCTGGGCTCTCACCAATGGGTTTTTAACTACCAGTAATGGCCAGACCATTATATTTAAATTGCCAGCCAATTTCTGACCCACTGTTTCAGATCTGTGGGCTGTGAGAGCAGATGCTGAGGCGGCTGTGCCACTCACAGCTTTGTGGCATTTCACCTTGTCGGAGATGTAGCAAGCAACCGGGAACTCAGGTTTAGTGACACAGTGCAGTCCAAGCTGCCAGCACGCAGGAGTGAAAAGATATTGTTGAAACTCTCCCAAAACCAAATTACATCTTCCATTGTCTCAAAGGAATAATAAACTCTGTCTGGCTGATTGTGGAATACAATAATCATGTAGCTGAGTTAGTGGGCATTCCTGGGAGTGACTGATTTCTGCTTTTCCCAAACAGCCTTTTTTTTTTTTTCCCCCCAAGATAATAGTTCTTATCTGAAAAACAGGATTTCTCTATACATAACTACATGAAAACTAAAGTTAAGAACTTTAGAAATGGTGATATTCAGAATTACAGTCCTTGCGTGTTAATAGTGAAAATAAAATGCTCTTTAGCAATGGTTGTTGAAAGCAGTTACCACTGACACAGTGTCAGGGCCATGAAGACACTCACTAGCCCAACGTTCCTTGTTTGGCTTTTCCTGGAGATTCCCCCACCTTACCAAGGGCCCAGGGCCCCATGTCAGCCCCTGCCCCAGCCATACCACAGCAGAACCAGCCTCCAGCTCCCCATCCCCAGGGAGGTGCCTGATGCCCAGGGCAGCACAGTACTCAGTACTGCATGAATTTCTGAACAAGGATGTCTTCATTGAGACTGACCATTCACCTGTCAGGTCAGGTCTGTTAGTCCCACTCGGTCCAAACTGGATGCTTGAAAATCTCACTGCTGCATCAGCACACAGCCGCAAGGCATGTTTGAATCAGTAGCATGCATTTTGTGACTTTAATGTACTTTTCCAGGTAATGGTGGATTGTGGTTTCTGTTTTTAAGTCATGTCTTTGGTCTCGCAAGAGGAAACCCAAAGTCTTTATGTCACTGAACAATTTAACACCTATTTGTGACCCTGAGAATGATGATGTGCAAGCTAAGGATCCTGCTATCTTTCCTGCAGATGTTGGCCTAGCAGAGCAAGTGCTCTCACCTTCACCAAACACTTAATCCGAATGAGAGGCAGTCAGACTTTTCACTGAGGATGTCAGAAACTCAGCCACAAACCACCTGTTTTCCTTAAGGGACACGTTATCTCAGGTTCCTGTCTTGAAAACAGGGACAGGGGACTTCTTAATTTCTCTTGCTAATGCTGTTCCATTTTGAACGGGATTATTAAATATTAAAAGAGTGAAAGATCAAAAGATAGAGGATGACTTTTAGCCTGTTTGTTAGTCCTCTCACGTTTGCAGTTCCAATCCAGTGCAGACACGGGTATTTTTTTAGAGAGAAGAAGAGACGCAATGAGAGAGAACAAATAAGCCAAGTACCAAAATGCTGTAGTGGTTAGGACACACTCTGGGAGTTATAAACTGTGTGGTTTCATCCTTTGAGTCAGCAGACAATTAAATTTCCATTTCCCACATTATCAGTGATGCTTCCATCACCAGATTGAAGGGGCAAGGGTCTTCTGCTAGATCCAGGAGATGGATCTAGGAACCCTGTAGCTAGAAGCCCCAACCAGAGATAGGTACTTATATTTGTGGAAGACATTGTGCTGTGTCATCTCTCTCCTTGACACTTCTTAATGACTAGGTTAAGTGGCTTATTAGGCAAATATTTGTGGACCTCCACTGTCTAAATATATAACTCTGTTAATGTACTTCACTTGAAATGCAAGGCCTTCCCCAAGAATTGTAAGGTTCACTAGCCAGTACAGCATCAATACTTAGAAACTGCAACAGAGAGACCACCAGTCCTCAGCTATGCCTATGCTGTGGGTTCCTCCAGTTCAAAGAACTCTGCTGAACACAGGAAATTGCGACAAAGAAACATTTCAAACAGAAACTGTGTGCTGGATTCTCTAATTACTTTCCACTTTTCCAAATTAATGTGAAATGCAAGAAGTATCCACTTTACAGAGGTAGAAATGGCTATGTAAAATGCAAAGCTGGTCAGAATAAGGGTCTATGTGGATATAAACAGGAATAAATACACCTCCATAGGCTCTGAACTTAGTCATCAGGTTAAGCAAAATCCCTTAAAACACTCATTATGATAAGATTAAGAGCCAAGAGCCCACTTGTGCTGCTCAGGACTCTGAACTGTGGTTTGGATACTTGGAAAAAAGTCTGGTTACATAGGAAGCTGTGCCTTGCAGCTTTATTAAATGAAGTGTATGCTTCACCTGTGCTCTCCCCATGACTTTGCAGCCTCAGGAACAGTTCCAGTGGGATTAAGAGAGTGTGACCCTTCCCTGAAGTTGCTGCTTCCGCTGCTTGCCTGCTTAATTTCTTTGAGGTGAGGAAGATGAGCACTAGTGGTTCTGCTTCCTGCTCCCTGAGGTTCTGCAGAAGGAGCTAGGGAAGAGCAGACAGGAATCTGTCAGGTTCTGCCTAGACCCATAAGCAAAAGATGCCATTTATTCCCTGCAAAAGTTACCATCAAGGACAAGACAAAAGATGTTTGGTTTTCTAATCCTCTGTCCTTGGATTTAGCCACTGCTGGCTGCCATATTGGCACTAGTTGGGTAAAAGGTTGCAGAAAGCAGAAGGGATTGTTTAGGTTTATCAAACTGCAGACATTCCCCTTTATCCCTTCTAAGAACAGTCTAGATCAGGCTCTTTGGCTAGGATCTTCAGGAAAGGAGTGAAAAACATGACTAGTCTGACATACTGCTGCAGAGGACTTCCATTTCACTGGGGTAAACCCCTGCAGAGAACATGTGGGTAGCTCCTACTCAGTACAAGGCAGACAACCCATTTCAGACTGACTGTGGTCCCTTGGGTTCCTGAAATTTATTTCATTATTCCCATTGAAAGGACTGAAGAAGCCTGATGTACGGGGTTTGGTTTGCTGTGGTGGATGCACAAGCCTGCTCCTTAAGTGTGCATAAATCATGCATTAATCATAGAGGACATGAGCCCACATTCTTCTGGAACTTTGTTAAAAGGGAACATGGGTGCCCACGGCTTCTCTTTCTGTGTAAAGATGTAATTTTCCCCACAGAGCCACACGAGATACTCAGAATTTTACCCATCTTTAATCAGAAAACTCTGATTATGTGAATTAAGAAGTTATGAAACCAACAGAAAATAATAGGAATACGGAGGTGCTGAAGAGCATGTGAAGATAACACCTAAAAACCCCCACTTTCCTTTTCTAACCTATCTTTCCTTTTCAACATTCTCTCCCATATATGGTGATGAATTAAGACAGGCAATGCAGGGAATTCTTCCAATTACAGGTCATTGCATTACAATGGTTTTGGAAATAAATGTGTTTCCCTTCAGTACATACAAGATGAGATTTTGAAATCAGTGGCTTAGTCTAGGATTCAGTTGTCAACGATTTCTGTCTAGAAACTATCAGAGAATTATCCTGTGCAATTATCTTAAGTTGGCCTCTAAACCAGCACATAGGAACAAACCTCTGTTCTGGACACCAAGCACTGACTTGCTCCCTATCTTAAATAAAAAGGCAAGCTTTCACTAAGGATGCGGAAGCAAGTTACTACCTCCCTCCCACCCATCCCTAATATGTTTTATGTTTATTCTTTACAAACCTGGATAGCAAAGAGGCTGAGACATCGGCATCTCTGATGCCAGGTGGTTATTGTCCCAGTTGTTTCTTCTGGTTCCAGATGAATGACAGTGGGAGCTGTTCTGCTCCTGAGCAAAGGGCAGGAGGAGGAGCTGCGAATTCTTAGGGTTTCAGGTTAGAGTAAAAGAGATCTTAAATGCTGTTTGCCTCACAATTTCCAACTCTTTTCATATTTAATGGCTTGAAAAAAATAGGGTGAATAAATTCTAATGATTTGGGGGTTTACGCTATTGTGGAGAAAATAAAGAAATCACGCTAGTAATAACTTGTCTCTGTGCCCACACAATAATTTTACTCCAGAATGCCATGAAAATACTTTAAACAGATTTCTGCCAAGACACTGTCTGAGTAATAGGCTTACCTGGCGCTCAGGATTCAATTGTGTCTTCTTTGATTTAGGAAGTAATTTCTAAAGGATGAGGACATATGCAACTAGCTGAAAATTCGAATGACATTTCTGCTGCAGACACCTTCCTTGCTACTCCACTTCATTCTAAATGCTGATAGTGGCAACACAAAAATGGAGAATCCTGAACGCTGAATCATTCAAATGCTGTATTTTCAGACACAGCTGGTGCCTCAGTGATCAGGGTACCTCTGAATTTCGTTTACATTTGCCAATATCCAGAGTGGGATTCATCCAAGTGGCAACAAAAGCAAAACAAGATCGTAAGAAAAAAAAATTTGAGGCAGTGTGAGAATAAACTATCTACAAATAGGAAAAAGAGAACTAACAGAGAGGGCAAAAGAATAGAGAACAGCCCAGATCCACCGGACTATCCTGATGGCTTTGTGCCACCAGAGGAATATAAGGAAAGCCATCAATGGGAGAAGAATCATATAACAGCACAAAGCTACAGCAGACTCATGCCATCTTGTGCCCCCACTTCAGCTCAGGATGGAAGACAAGACAGGGAAAGTGAGGGCCCGTCACTGAGAGTTGCCTGCTGTTTGCTCTCTGAACAGCCCCATGGGGCCCAAGGCTCAGCAGGAAAGAAATGGGGGGAACAGCACAAGCTGGGACAGCTCCTGCAGAGCTGAGAAGTGGGATCAGGTAAAGAATGAATAAAGAAACCTTTGTCCCCATTCCTCCAATCCTCTGCTGGTGATAGTTTTGGTGGATGAAATGATCTGGTTCATTAGGATTTGTTTGAAAGAGACTGATGGAACAACAGGGCACGTCATGGACAACTGAATAGTTCCATCTCATTTTTTATATAAAATATTAAAGTTTTGAAAGTGAGATACGCTGTCACAAGAGAGATAGTGCTACATTTTCGCTGTATCGCAGTTGAGGTAATTCCTCTTTTCCACCTCAGAAAACCAATCCCTTTTTATCAGTTATAACTTGACGACAATGTTCATTTAACAACTTAAATAGCAATATTATGATGACATGTCCTTTTAAATGGGAATGAAAAATAATTCATAAACAGAGGCAGAAGAAACCTCAAAGTTGCGTTTTCAGATTTCTTATTTTGACGTGTAACAGTAACTTGTAATTTAATTTCCCTCTTTTTTAACTGAACAGAAAAGGATGAAACTTGTCATAAATGAGATCTCAGTACAGCTAAATAAGTCTAAAAATCTAAATTGATCCAATACTTCTTCAAATTAAACACTCCTAAATGGAAACTTGGCTCAGGCTTCTCCAACTTCATGGATTTTGATTGACATATCTGTCCTTGTAACACTCTAAATCAAGAGTCCTTATCAGAAGTGTCCCTAACTGTAACAGTCTTAAATCATGACCGTCTTTGCCAGGTGAGCCAAACTCTGGTGAGGAAGCTTCTGTGAGACTGAAGAACTCACGGTTTTGTTGTATGTGTCCAGTGTTGTAAATAGCATCAGCTTTTAGACACCTTATGAAACTAAGCAAAAAAGGTGCAATATGTGTGCCCTAGCACTCCAGCATAGGTGAAATCCAACATTTTAGTATTGTCACTCACTTCAAAAGGGCCAGGATTTCACCCTGTATGATCCCAAGTTACAAAAGTCTTCCAAAGGATTTTGAATAACAGAGTATTATGCAACCTTTAACATGAAAGGACCAAACATGTTACATTGAAAGCTCAAAAGGATGAAAGTGGGAGCAGGTGACTACCCTGCACTATTCCCTTTACACTGCACAGATCAGGCTCATTCAAAACCTCTGCTTTTAAAATCACAGGGCACACCTCAGTGTGCACGTTCGATTCACAAGGTAGTACAGACCTTCTCGCTACTTTATTTGTCCTTAATTTAAGCCCTAGCATTTAGGGCTTTGGGCCAGAGGTTACACACCAGAAGAAAAATCAGGGCCTGACTCCTGATGACTCAAACCCTTCACTTGATGCTGGAACACTTCAGCACTCCCTTGATTTTTTTTGGCACCAGGAATTTATGACCTAGATTCTGGGACACTCTAAGGCCTAACTCCTGCCTGAATTAGGCTTTTCACTGAGCTTCTCTCTGTGTTTCCTGCAGATCCTAGCAGAAAAGATCTATAATGAAGCACATCCAATTGTCACTGAAGTCCTGACACAGGCTAAGGATTTTCAATAGGGTATTCAGAAAGGAAAATTTATGCCTGTGTTAAGGCACCTTTAAGTAATCAGAGCAACATTAAGGAAATATAGCAGAAGATTGATTTAGAAAGTGAATTTCCTTGCTTCCTAGATGGCTTTCACGAGGTGCGTTTTGGAATGACTGAAAGGAGAGGGCCATGATGTCAAGAGCTCACAGTGCAGCCAGCAGCCTTTCAGTGCAATGAGAAGCATTAATCATGAGAGATCTGCATTCTTTGAAGGATTTTTTATGCATCATATTCTGTTAATTACTTAGTCCTTGTGAGAAGTCAATGCATGCTAGCTGATAGAAACCCACCTAGGTGACATCAGGAGCTCTTCTCCATGAGTTAATCTGAAGCAGGAAAACACCTTGCAAACACACATGAAATAGGACAAACTAGCTGACTGCAGTAGTTTTAAGTATATGTAAAAACCTCACTGAGATTATTTAACAAATAAATAGGAATAAATACATAAGCTATTTCAAAACAACTCAATTACTCAAAGATTAATTTTATGTACACGAAAATTGCAAAAATCACTTCTGTTGTCTGGGTATAACTTGAGAGCAGGTGCCAATAATATCTCTAATCCTTAAGTATCTCAGCAGAGCTTTAAGTTCCCAATTTCTGCATGTTTGGTAGCATGGACTCCACCTACACTATAACCCTGAGTCAGTAAAAGTACAATACTTCACAGCTCAAGCAGGGAGAAACTTTTCCTTGTACATGAGGAATGGCAAGAACACATTTTATTGTTTAACTCTTTCTAGTTAAGAGGGGAAAAACGTTTTGACCTGCCATTACCCCCTTTACACTTGCCTAGTATATTTCCCTGTCAGATGAAGAAACGTTTGAGGTGATAACAGTTTACATAATGTAGCTAAGCATATTACATAAAGATTAAAGCAGCAGGGTCAGCACAGGGGCAGAAGTATTTCAGTTAGGCCAACACAGCCAGCTCTATTAGAGGCTTGTTTTATGCCAGGTTAATGCTATTCATACTAAATACGTAACATTTTAAGTGTGGTTCTGCCTTGGCCTCTCCCATTCCTTATTGTGCTGCTTGCCACGGATGTAATGCCTACCTGTGTGGGAGGGGAAATTCATTTACCGACTACAATCACGCTAGGACACCCATCTCCAACCGGGATGGGGCACGTCACCCGGCCGTCGCTGGTGGCAGGGAGCTGTTTGTGCCATCACGACGCAGCAGCCCTGCGGTCGAAACTACCGCGATGAGCACCGAACTACGACCCCAAAGCACCGGCCTCCGTCAGGCAGCACCAGCGGCAGCTGCCGGCACCCCTCGCTGCTCCCGGGGCACCCGGCCCGTCCCCAGCCCCACCAGCCGAGGGACGCGGTGGCTTCGCTGAGACAAAGGCCGCGGGGAGGTGCGGGCAGGACCCGGCCGAGGGAACAAAGAACCAGAAAAAGACCAGAACAGCAAAGAAAGTTGATACCGGGCCCCGCTGCTCTTCCCTGCCCCCCGCCCCCCCAACCCCGCCACCCCTGAACTTTCACATGCGGCGCGGTGCGGCGGATGACAGGCCGCGGCCCGGGAGCGAATCGGGAACCCAGACCGGCCTTCCCCCCGCCCGGCTGGGGCTGCCCCATGCCCTCACGCCTCCTCAGCCCCGCTCCCCCCCCCCCCCCCGGCCCGGTGTGCTTCCCTTTAACGCGCGCTCCCGCTGCCGGCTCCCGCCCCTCCTCCGGCCCCCGCGGACGCGCACCCGAGACCCATTTCCATCACACCCCCTCCCCCCCTCCGCCCCCTCGCGAAAGAACGCGCGCGCGCGCGCTCCCATCCCGCCCCTCCCTCGGCGGGCCGCGGGAGCCCGGGCTAATTGGTTCGCTGGCGGGCGCGCGCACAGCGCTGGCCGGGCGGGGGCGCGCGCGCGCGCGCGCGGAGGCGGCGACGACGGGGACGGGGACGCGCGCGTCAGCGGCTTCACTTCTGTCCGGGCAGCGGGGGCTGGAGGTAGTCAGTCAGCGGCTGCCGCTGCTGCTGCGAGGGAGGCGCGGAGGGAGGAAGAAGAGGGCGAGGAGCGCGGGGGAGCGGGTTCATGACTCAGTGAGCGGCTGCGGCCCCTTTCCAGCCCCGCGCCCGGCCGGAGTCGGGGCGACCCCCGTCGGATCGTCCCGCAGCCTGTGTCCGGCACCAGCGAGAGAGACGGAGAGACAGAGACCTGCGCTCGCCTGCAGGTAGCAGCGGACCCCCCAACCCCGCCGCTTTCCCTCCCCGGTCTCTCCCGAGGCACACCTCTGCCCGGCTGAGGTCCCCTCCCCCCGCCCCGTCCCTCGCCATCGCTCCCGCACGGCGCTCTCCCCTCTTTCCCGTTTAGCTGCGACCCTCAGTTTCTACCTTCATCTTTCCTCTCCCCTCCCCCCTCCGCACCCCCCCCCCCCCCCCCCCCCCGACGCTTCCTGGTCCCTCTCTCTCCCTTGTAACCTCTGGCCAAGCCCCTTCTCAGCAACAGTCCCGCCCGCCCCCAGCCACCCCTGCATCTCTGCCACCGCTTCCCTCGGCTCCATCCATCTCTCCCTCCATCCATCCATCCTCCGGTCACCGCTTCAGCCTCCATTGCTCCTCAGCACCCCTCCCACTCCTTCAACAACTCTTCCGTGTCCATTTGTCCTGCTTGCCCGCTGCGGGCGGGACCAGCGACCGCCGCCGCTACCCCCGGCCCCGCTCCGCGGGCACTCGCTGCGGCCCGGGGTCGTTCCGGCGCTGGGTACTTTCTACACCCCCGCGCCCTCCATGACCGAGCATCCCGGGGTACTCCACATTCTACATCCCTTCCAGCCGCCGCGGTGGGCTACCCGGGCTACAGCCCCGAGGGGGGGACACTACCCCTCTCCTCACCCCCGAGAGCCCCGGGGAACCCCGCAGCCCAACCTCCTCCCTTCCCTCGTGTGCCCTCGACGTCTTCCTATCGCAGTCTCCTCCTCCTCTCCACGGCTGGCTCCTAATTCTTACCCTGGCCCGACCGCCGCAAACCCGGCGTTTGGGGTGCCCATGCCCTCGCACCCCACGATGCCACATGATGGGTCTCCCCGACTGGCGGGGGGGGACATGGTGGGGCCGTGGCAGCCCGGGGATGCCATCCCGTCTCTCCGGTTTCCCCTCTCAGAAACCGGGCTCCTGCTGCGTCCCCTCCCATGATGTTCTGGTCCTTTTACCCTTTACGGTTTCTAATGAAGATGAAGTAAGGCGGCTGCTGCTGTTGCTGCTCTTCGTGGACCCTGCAGAAACATTCCATTTATCTTGGCTTATAGGAAATTCAGTCTGCTTTAGAAAGACATCATCACTAGCTCTGCCACCCTTGGGACCCATCTGCACATTGCCAGGATCTCTCTGTCCCTGACTGATGTTTTTTTTTCCTTTGAGGAGGGGGAGTAGTTGCAGTTGGGTTTTCTTATTATTGTTTGTTTCGGTTTTTGTCTTGAGGAGGGAGGGGAATGTGCCAGTAGATATGTAGGGCCAAAGCAGGATCCTTTTGGACACTCTTCACTTCGAACTGATAGTTGTAGTTACACTTGTAGTCTGTGTCTCTGCTGAATCATCTCACATTAAAGGAGAGATTTTTAAGTCCCCTTTCACTCCTTCCTCTGTCCCCTCTGCTCATTTTTCTCGCTGCCACAGCAGGGAGGTTAGCAACCCCCGTCTGAATGTGGAATGGCCTGGCAGCTGGGGACATGGACATCGTGTGTCTTTCCTTGCGCTCCTTGTGACAGTTGCATGACTGTCCAGGTTCAAGGAGTATCTTGTATTTCTCTGTGTTCCTGGCATTGAAATGTTTTCCTCACAGCGTCATCCCCTCGGGTAATTCCTCCTTCACCCCCCTCCATCCCCATCCTTTTATTTGTGTGTTTGTCCTTTAAGTTTGAAGTGTCTAACTCCAGGCCCTTTACAACACACTTTTACCATGACATTGAGCATCCCTTGAACTATGCAAAATTCCTAAAATCACAGATACTGTGAGGAGAGGGCACGACAAGAACTGTGTGGGTGTCAGAGAGGGGAACAGGGAGAGAGGGGAAAGAAAACCAAGAAACTATCTAGACATCAAATGACAGATTTAAGCATTTTCTTGTTGTAAATGCTGGCATTACATGTTAGAGTAATTATATGCTCTGTGCTACTGTTACAGTGTTTGGCTGATGGATAGTAATCTGAACTTACAAAGTGAACACAGTTGTTTTTGGGTGTTACTAATATTTATAACCAAGATTATTCATGGTGGATGTCCTGTGCATGTAAGCTTTATTAAATATGTTTTAAACTTTCTGGTCTACAGTGTTAAAGCCTATGTACAATTGTGAAGAGAATTTTTCTCTTTAGGAATAGATGTATTGGGCAAAGATCAGAACTGAAATCTAGAGTAAATAAAGGCCATCAAAAGTGTTATTAAAAAAATATGAGATTGTATTTTAGCTGTATGTAGAAGCAAGGAAAACGGGTGCTTGGTATCAAAATTGCATTATAGTTATTAAATGCATATTTTGACTTGTCAGAATAGGATACTTTTGTGTTTATTACCTCTAAATCTTCTATTACTCTTATCTTAAAATCTGATAACCAGGTTGTTAATATCTGAATATTAAGCTTTGTAAATATAAGAATTATAATAATGTTGTAGATGTACCTTAGGAAAAATCATTCTTTAAGAATGAACAGTTTTTTACTTTAATATTAGCATGCAAACTATGCATTATTTCAGTTACTTCAATGAGCAGACTAAGTGTTGTGTTTATAGTTATTTATATAAATTTATATATAAAATAGATTTATAAAATATCATTTTTAATAATAAAATCCAAAATGTAGCTTAAGCTGATTAAGGAAAACACCATTTGATATTATTTGCTGTTTCTCTTAAATTTGAACATGTTGAAGGGATGCCATATATCCAGATCTCCTTTTCAGTTCAGCCTTGTAAATTACACAAAAAAGATCTAATTCCTCCTGAATTTAGTTGGATTGTGTCAGTAATGCCTGAAAAGATTACTGCTTCCACTCCATGGTGTGTACTGTTTATAGAATTAGATCCTGGAAAGGCTTTTGCAGCATAGGACTTAATTTATTTTTTCACATGCAGCTTTAACTAGAACACTTACAGCCTTTTTAAAAAGTGTCCTTTTCAACATAACCCTGCTGGCATTGATGTCACTTTACTTTTCCTTTGCTGTCTCTTCCTATAAGTATGTGCAGGGAGATGAACTTTGTTTAATCCGCTGAATGAGCATGTTTGAATCCGAGCCTGCAGTCTCATTATTCTCCCTTGAGAGAGTATTAAAACGTGTAATAGTCAGGGAGAATAGTTTCGTTGTTAATTGTGACGGTGTGTGTACATAGGTGAGAGGAAAAGCAAGTTGAAGTTCACAGTAGTTTAAAACTGTGTATGAAACAGCAAATTCTTGATTCAGACAGATTTGATCGGAAAACCACCCGGATATGTGGGGATTGTGTGGGTGTAAACAAGTAACGTTTGGGCCTCTCTGCTTTGAAAGTGATTCTTTTACTGAAATCTATAGGGAGGATACATAAAATGCAATATATAAACTATAGGTTTGGAGTTAAAGACCACCTGGTTTGGTTTGGGTTTCTTATTTGTTTGTTGGGATTTTTGTTTTTGTAGTTTTCTAGCAGTCATTGCCACCACATATGCTAATTCAGTAGGAGTTTTTTCGGGGGCATCTGCCCTTTGTTAGAACGGTTTGAGAAGTCATGACAGCTGTAACAGTGGGCTTGTAATTCCTCATCTGTTGGCATACTGTTACACTATTTCAAATGAAGGAAGAAATGAAAGTAGTGAACTACTATCAGAAGAATGCAAATAAAGCATTAACTTGACTTCTGAAATATACCAAGATATCTTGTCACTGTTCTCTGACAACTTTGTTGCCTCGTGTTACCTGAACAGAAGTTGTTAGGAAAAGCTTTGTTACATCCTCTCCAGCATGCTTGCTGCTCTAGAAGTGCACAATTTTAGTAAGTACAGTCCTGTGTTAGTGCCTTTTGGTTCTGTGAATGTTTCCATTGAGCATGCCAAGATGCGGATTTTGTAATGTGGAAACCCACATTATAGACTTGGAATGAGCCCACAGATTTATTTCATATGGGATAACAGAGAGTCTTAAGACAGTAATAGCTCTCAGTTTTTAACAAACTATGCTAGATTTGAACCAGCGGCACAGTGATGAGGTAGCTAACTCATGACATTGCTGAGCAGTTGAAAAATAGCATTCATATTGAATGGTGTTATGCTTGCAGAATTGTGTTTCCTGCTTAACTACAATAACTCATGATTTTAATATATATATAAGGGTTTAATATTAATTTGGTATAGAGTTTAAAATTACGAACTCCTGAATTATTGTTAAAATGCCGATGGCAAAACTATTCAGTATTAAAATTACTGAAGTGCTATAACACAAGCGTTATGTATTAAGACAAAAACACGAATCTATGTAAAGAAATGCTATTGGACAGTTCCTTCTGAAAAATCTAACTTTTGTGGTTTGTTTTTTGTACAGTGCAGCATCTGCCATGTCTACGGAGGGGCAGAGAGTTGACGATAGTCCAAGCACTAGTGGAGGCAGCTCTGATGGAGATCAGCGTGAAGGCGTTCAGCAGGAACAAGAAAGGGAGCAGGTTCAACCCAAGAAAAAAGAGGGGAAAATATCAAGCAAAACAGCTGCTAAACTGTCAACTAGTGCTAAAAGGTACAGTGTTCTTTTTGTGTCTTCTTTTCCCTTCTGTTTCTTCAGCTATCAGATGTATGTCTTGATTCAGTATATTAATTTTCTTATTGCTTCATTATAACACTACTGTGTCAGTGTAAAAGCCTAATAAGACTGGTCACAATAATGAGACCTGTATGCTTTTTTCCCTTCTTTGACAGATTGCCTCTTTCACATGGTTTTAATAGTAGCTTGCATGATAAAAGCTGACATTTTTTTATTGCTAGTAAAACTCAGACAGTTTTGTAGCCTTATAAAATATATCTCTATATGTGTATGTATGACTGATGTTGAAACTTGTCAGTGTAACTTACAGTTAATTAACCATAAACATTTCAGACAGTTCAGCAACTCAGCATGTTAGGACTACCGTGATACCTATTGCTGTAAAGTACTGTGTTTCCTTTCCCCAGATGGTCAGGTCAGAAATATTTGAGTGAACAACAAATGCATGTTGGTTTCATTACTTTAAACTCTGGTCTGTTTTAATACCCATTTCTTTTCCTTCTCTTTTCTACTTGAAAGGTGGGTTAGTAGAATAGCTAATTAAATTACTCTGTGCTATCATATCAATCTCCAGATAATGGCTGTCTTGCTTGGACCAGACAGAAGGAATTTACAGCTTAGTGTTGCTCCATTAGTACGTGTAGGGATGTTAGTCTAGGCAACAGGATTCAAATGGGATTATAGTGACTGAAGTTAAACACTTCTAAAATAATCCAGTGAGAGACCAGTTCTGCAGATGATCCTGATGCAGTATTCCCAGATCCTGTTTCTTTGCTAATTCAAAGTTGTGTAAACTAAAAGAGAAACTATTGGTGTTGTGCTGCTATGGTGCTGCAGTAAAGAAAAAGCATTGAGGCCCTATTGCCATAATTTATAACATATGCATATAGTAGAAGTTCATTAATATCAGTATATGAACATGTTTGTACATCTCTTCAGGATTCAAGTCTTTATCTTCAAGTCTTTAATCTGCCCTTACCATTTACATACTTTTCTGAAATCTCTTCTGTCTTTCCAGTGAGGCATTGTCATGCTTTTCTTCTGCCACAGACACCTTCCTTAGAGCTAGCCTTCTTTTTTTTCCTCCCGAGTGAAATGCTCTCTGAAGACCCATTCCTACTATGACACAATTAGGAGATTATGTAGTCATTACTTACAGGATAGCCAGCAAAGCTTGCCCCTATTTCCTTTTATGACTAAAGGAAAAAACCCAAAGCCAGACCGTAACAACTTTCACTTCAAACCCTGATGTAGTTAATCCTTACAGCCGTTAAAGTTTCTGTCCACCTTCTCTTTCAGTCTGTGTCCTGCTGTTGTTGCTTTTTAGATATTAGGAATATTGGACTAGTCATGACTTTAGAGGTCATAAAAATGAGTTTTTAACATCTTTAGAAAAGAGTCTGTGTTCTGAATTTTGTACAAAGCCTAATGTAATGATGCCACAATTCTGACAAGGGCCTGTGGACACTATCCTATTAAAAAATTAATAATGATATGTCAGAAATTGGTCTATTAATCTTAGCTTTGTATCTTCAAAGCTTAGAGCTTTTTTCAACATGCTTTTCACAGTGATAAAATTATTTAAACCTTTTAAAGTTTAATCATATCTGCTTATGATTCTGCTGAAACTAATTATGCCAGTTGCTGACATCAGTACGTCTGCCAGTTAGACTCTAAAGCCAGCTTCACATGTGTACTAATATTGAAGGAAAGCCTTTTATTATGCATTTTAAAATCTGAGATGATTTACAGGAGTTCTATAGATACATGCACAATAAATACTATTTTTGGGGAAAAAAAAATCTTTGGAAAGATCACAGCAACATAGTTTTTGTAGTAATGTTTTTTTTTATAGTATCATAGGCTGTTTTTGGGGGGGTGTGTTTTGGTTTTTGGGGTGAGTTGTTTGGTTTTTTTGTTTTTTCAGTATTCGGTAGTTTGTGACCTTGTTAGAATTGGGATTATGTTTCTATAAACATTCTTAACCTGGCCAGGTTTTCATAGTGGAGGCTTTGTTTCTTTGCTTTTTAATTAAAACCAGTAATGTCTCAAGGAAAATCAGAAATTAAAGTAGAAGATAAAAAGGAGAGGAGTAACATAAAGGAAGGAAAAATGGCACTGAGTGCTCGATTTGTGACAAGTATTACAGAAACTACGTATAAAATATCTTCATAATAATACTATTATTTTGTTCGTTAGAAGTGAAAAATAGTGCAGGAATAAGGCTATACCTCCTCAATGGGAATGTTGTTCTTGACCAGATTAAAAAAGTTATCTTTTAAAAATATGAATAAATTGAAGTGATTCTGCTGCCCTGATGGAAAAAAGACTGAATATATGCTTAGCAACCTTTTCTAGCTTTTGAATTCAGTGAGTTTGTATGGCATTACTGTAAAGTCACAATAATCTTCACTTAGGAGTTTCACTGTGCAATTCCCTTTAATAACTCCATTACAGTTGAAGGATTCAGCTCTTCTAAAATCAGTCAAAACAACAAACACCAGTGTACTGCAGTTATGGCTTTGGTCAAGATTCCTTAATTCCTGTTTAGAGCACAGAACACCAGCAAGTTATCACAGCACTGGAGCCAGTCACAGGCTGCAGACTAACCTGAGTTTGGAAGTTATGTTTTCTCACTTGGAAAGCTTTTTCATGCATATGGAACTGTAGTCACAGTATTTTTGTATTACAGTATGATACCTCCTGTATATCTTGGATTAGAAGGAAGATTTGTGCATCCATATTTGGAATACCTCTGCTCTGTGTTTTGTTTGTACGTTTATGTAGTCAGATCTAAAAAATTTTCAGTAGCATTAGGTTTTATATCAAACAAGATTTAGCAGCATGTTGGCTTTTGCTTTTTGTGTATAAGTAAACTGCTACCATGTCTTATGTATGAATATAGAATCATAGAATAATTAGGGTTGAAAAGGACCTTAAGATCATCAAGTTCCAACCCCCCTGCCATGGGCAGGGACATCTTACGCTAAATCATATCACCCAAGGCCTCATCCAACCTGGTCTTGAACACTGCCAGGGATGGAGCATTCACAACCTCCCTGGGCAACCCATTCCAGAGCCTCACCACCCTAACAGGAAAGAATTTCCTTCTTATATCCAATCTAAACTTCCCCTGTTTAAGTTTTAACCCGTTACCCCTTGTCCTGTCACTACAGTCCCTAATGAAGAGTCCCTCCACAGCATCCCTACAGGCCCCCTTCAGATACTGGAAGGCTGCTATGAGGTCTCCACGCAGCCTTCCCTTCTCCAGGCTGAACAGCCCCAACTTCCTCAGCCTGTCTTCATACGGGAGGTGCTCCAGTCCCCTGATCATCCTCGTGGCCTCCTCTGGACTTGTTCCAAAAGGTCCATGTCCTTTTTATGTTGAGGACACCAGAAGTGCACACAATACTCCAGGTGAGGTCTCACAAGAGCAGAGCAGAGGGGTAGGATCACCTCCTTTGACCTGCTGGTCACAGTATCACAGTATCACAGTATGCTAGAGATTGGAAGGGACCTCAAAAGATCATCTAGTCCAATCCCCCTGCCGGAGCAGGAACACCTAGATAACGTTACACAGGAATGTGTCCAGGCGGGCTTTGAATGTCTCCAGGGAAGGAGACTCCACAACCTCCCTGGGCAGCCTGTTCCAGTGTTCCGTCACCCTCACTGAGAAGAAGTTCCTTCTCAAGTTTAAGTGGAACCTCTTGTGTTCCAGTTTGCACCCATTACCCCTTGTCCTATCATTGTTTGCCACTGAGTAGAGCCTGGCTCCATCCTCGTGACACTCCCCCTTTATATATTTATAGACACTTATAAGGTCACCTCTCAGTCTCCTCTTCTCTAAACTATAAAGACCCAGCTCCCTCAGTCTTTCCTCATAAGGGAGATGCTCCACTCCCTTAATCATCTTGGTTGCCCTGCGCTGGACTCTCTCCAGCAGCTCCCTGTCCTTCTTGAACTGAGGGGCCCAGAACTGGACACAATATTCCAGATGGGGTCTCACCAGGGCAGAGTAGAGGGGAAGGAGGACCTCTCTCGACCTACTAACCACCGCCCTTCTAATACACCCCAGGATGCCATTGGCCTTCTTAGCCACAAGGGCACAGTGTTGGCTCATGGTCATCCTGTCGTCCACTAGGACCTCCAGGTCCCTCTCCCCTACACTGCTCTCTAACAGGTCGTTTCCCAACCTATACTGGAACCTGGGGTTGTTCCTGCCCAGATGCAGGACTCTACGCTTTCCCTTGTTATATTTCATCCCGTTATTCCCTGCCCAACTCTCCAGCCTGTCCTTTCGCTGGATGGCAGCACAGCCTTCTGGCGTGTCAGCCACTCCTCCCAGCTTAGTGTCATCAGCAAACTTGCTGATAGTACACTCAATTCCCTCATCTAAATCATTGATGAATATATTAAATAGTACTGGTCCCAGTACTGACCCTTGAGGCACTCCACTAGTTACAGGCCTCCAACTAGACTCCGCCCCATAGACTACAACTCTCTGGCTTCTCTCCTTCAGCCAGTTCGCAGTCCACCTCACTACCTGGTCATCCAGTCCACACTTCCTCAATTTAGCTGTGAGGATGCTGTGGGAGACTGTGTCAAAGGCTTTGCTGAAGTCAAGGTAGACACGCTCCTTTTGATGCAGCCCAGGATACGGTTGGCTTTCTGGGCTGCGAGCGCACACTGAAGCCAGTCCGTGTTCATTTTCTCATCAACCAACACCCCCAAGTCCTTCTCCACAGGGCTGCTCTGAATCTTTTCTCTGCCCAACCTGTAGCTGTGCCTGGGATTGCTCCGACCCAGGTGTAGCATCTTGCACTTGGCATGGTTAAACTTCATGAGGTTGGCATCAGCCCACCTCACAAGTGTGTCAAGGTCCCTCTGGATGGCATTCCTTCCCTTCAGGGTATCAACTGAACCATTGCTTTCTAAAGTGAGCTGATTATGGAGGCTATCTGAAATGATTTGAATCAGTATCTAAGATTTTTGTTTTGAAGATACAGAGTCTCTTCTGTTAGCATTGTTAACAGGTATCAAGCATTGCTAACAGATGGTATCAAGAAGGCAGAATGCCATCACACACCATCAGTCTCTGTTAATACTTTTAGGACTAGCTGCTATACAGGTGTAATAGCTTACAGCATATGTCATACACTGTACCGGTCCTTCAATTTTCCTCACCCAGAGGGCATCACCTTAAATAGCAACCTTTCTTACCCAACATGTCAAGATTGAGAAACTTGCTGCATATCACAATTACAGTTCAGACACGGAATTGAATTGCTGTCCTTGAAAACAGCAGGCATCTTGTTACCTCTTAAGTAGCAAATCTTAGTATGACCTTTGGATTGAGAGAAGTATAACCATTCTTGGCTGCTATAGTAGCTCAACAAATAAATGTATTGTTTTCCTTGGCTTCTGAAGCTGATAGTTGAAAATCTGTATTGTTATGTGTCCAGTCGGTGAATTTTTTTATAACCATCTGTGCCTACAGTGAATTGTGAACTTTGAAACTTTGCTTGTAATCTTTTCTTCATTGAAAGAAGTTACAACCTGAAGGACTAGCAAATAGGCAATGGGTTAAATTTGTCCAAAATGCAACAAAATAGAAATAAGTACTTCCCTACTTTACCCCCCCCCCGCTTTTTTTTTTTTCCTCGGAGAAGTTTATCACAGCACAATTTTCAAGGAATCTGGGAATGAAATTTAGCATGTTGAACATGACAGCAAAATATGGAGTGCTTTTTCTTAAAAGAAATATCCTTGTCATTTACTGTGCATCTAGTATGGAGGCGAGAATATTTCTTTTCCTCCAGTATGAATCTAACCATCTTTAGCAGAATTTTCTGCTCGGTCACAGTTTATATAATACTGCAATACATACCCATAATTTAATTTCTTAGTATTTTCTTAATAGCATAGTCTTTGGCATGGACTATTAGTTCATGAGGCTTTAATGCATAGAGATGTGTATTTTGGAAAGGTAGACATGGTAAAAAGAGCTTATTGTCATGTAGTCCTTTATTTTGCTTCTTTTACTGTTAATTATGTGGGGAAATCCTTTGCCATGTTCAGTTTTTTCTTACCTTTAAGAAAGCTTTACTGTTTCCTTCATGAAACAGCACAGATTCCCCCTAGGCTTGGAACAGTAGTAAATATGTGTCTGTGAGAATTAATAATGTTTGAAATCCACAATGTACTTTGATGCTTCTGAATTTAGGGGTAGATTAACCTTTGCACTGTTACTGGAAGGCAACTGTGTTTGTTCTTTTCTGCTAGTAAAATGGAGGGGGAAATATTTTTATATCTGTATATCTGTAAGAGAGATAGGGGTCAAATGGCTTCTTTAAGACAAAGCAAAGAGTATGAGATCTGACATTGCAAATTAAATGTCCTACGTGTACAGCCCAGGGCTTTGATTACTAGCAAGGGCTTCTCCCCTGCTCCCCAGTATACAGTAAACCAGTATGTCATCTGTCTAAATATAAACTGGATATGTATAATGATTTTAGTTTAGAGCCCTTTTTCCTCTCTCATATAGCTAAACACAGCAGTAGTGAGGCAGAAAATCCAAAGAAAATGATGCCAGAAAGAACTCTGCAAAAAATGTTTTGTTGCCAGAGGCCACATATTCTCGCGGTGAACCCTCTGTGGTCAGCGAAGGAAATGAGGCACATCCTCTCCTGTGCCAGATTTGGAGGGCAACTCAATGAAACAAGTGCCAGAGCAGTGGAATAACTCGTGCAGATAAAGGCCAGCTTGGACACTGGAAGTCTCCTATCAGTGCAAGACTCTCTGGGATGCTGCCTGACGATTTAATTGTAACTTTGAATGCTGTGACATGTGAACAAGCTATTGCATGTCAGCTGCTCTGCAGAAATTGTTTATGAATGTGCTCTCAGCATGAATGCAAGGTAAATTAAGGTTGCAACAAAAAAGGTGTAAGGTGTATGTATTAATTTTAGTTCAGGATGCCGCAGAGTAACACGGACAACTTGCTAAGGAGCAATTGATGGACAGTATCGTATTAATATCTTGTTTGTACAAAACCAATAATGAATGAAACACCTTTTATATTAGATGCTTGCAAAAGCAATTAGGACTTTTGAACATAAATAGAAAGTATCATCTTATCAATTTTGATGGCTTGAAGCAGAAAGGTTTTGTTTTATTTAGATGGTCTTTAAGGTCCCTTCCAGCTCAAACCATTCTATGATTCTATGATTCTCGTTTGCTCAATCACAGGAAAAGCTTGATAAGGGGCCATTTTAGTGCTCTTAGCGTTAGAAATTAGAACTTTTGGATTGAACTGAAGAAGAAAAGGAAAGTCTCTGTACCCTTTTCTTTTTTTTTTTTCAGAACAGAAGGAATGTGGGTTAGGATTTAGGAGGAAGAATGTAAGATTTTTGATCTAGGACTCAAGTTGCACTTGTCAATCTGTTCTTGATGTGTCTCAGACTCACTGTAATGCAATGAAATATTAACTGTCCTTACTACTGTATGTAAAGCAAAGGAATAATCCCTGACTCAATAGGAGTTCAATGCCATCATTCTGTAACTTCCCAGAAGGCAGAAAAAGCAACCCATAAACCACAGAAATTGAAGATTCCATGCTACCTAGGCTTTCCATGATTTGAATTTGTGATAGTAAATTTCAAAATCACAGTAGAAATTTGTCATATAGAGAATAAATATTTTATGCCTCTCCCACACTTGTAAAATCTCTTTTCTGAAAGGTGTGAACTGTTACGATTATTTAAATGGAGTAACTTTTTTAAAGCAACATGTTGATGTGCTTAGAAGTCACTAATCAGGTTTTCCCTTTTAAAAAAGGTGGTGGATTGAGCAGCCTGTGCCTGTATTTTTGCAAGAAAGGAATTATATTTTTTTTGGAAATTATATTTACCCTGTAGGTGTAAATATTTCAATCAGTAGAAAAAGCAGATAAACATTGAATTTCTCCCCGTTTACAGGGGTAACTAATGTGTGTGTATATAGGGTTGGGGTACACAGGTTAGAAGAAAAGCTAATCATCTGAAAGAATGTTTTTATCTTTTCAATGATATCATCTGGTCTGATAAATTATTATTACCTCTAGCTGCAAATCTTGCCCACATATGTCCTAATTATTTCAGAATGTGAATGATGCAGGATTAGAGTTTCTGGTTCAGGCCAGTTCTTCTACTGCCTTTGGTTCATTTATTCATTATAGCCATAAAATCAACTCGGAGTGGCACAGGGGGAATTTTGATAGTGGCTGTGAGACCCCTCAGCATGTAAGATTGTGTTTGGATTTTAACACTGTATAGAGGATTAAACTGCTCATTTTTATGTTATATGTCAATATATCTGGATGTTTATTTTGATAAAACATTTTCTTTGCCTGTATTTATAAGCAAAATGGGTGGTGGCAGTCATTTTTAACAGGCCTGAACTTTTTGTTTCTGGTTTGAGCACATATCTTGGGAATTTGAGTAGTGTTATTGTGCAGATTTTGTTTCTTAGTGTAGGGAATAGCAGAAATAGCCATGTGCTCCCGTATGTGAAATCCTGTGAAGAAGGCAAGAAGAAAATACTGAGGGTGCATTGAATTGCTTTTTGTCCTCCTTCTAAATGTTTGTGGTTTTGCACTGAAGCAGCCTATAAAAAAGCCTTGGGCATCGTGTATAGGGAAGGTGGCCATCACAGTCCTGCTTATGGCATCATACTCTGGCAAGTCCTTGGGAACTGTAAGCTACAAGTCCCTTTGGGAACTCTATAAACTCCTACTCTGCATGTTTAAATGTCTTCAGAGGGTGAGATACTGGCTCTTACGCAGATGCTGTTATAAGGGAAAAGAACCCGTGTTGCTAGATGTGTCAGCAATCAGGATTTCAAGGACTTAGTGTGTCAGCATCAGCCTAGGAATGTTCAGAAATCCTTAAGAATGGAGTTGCTCTGCCTGGAGGAAGAGCTCCAGCGGGATGCCTCTAATGAGTGCAGTACCTCAAGGATCTCTACTGGACCTGCTCAGCTTCATGTCTTCGTCAGTGACTTGGAGGATTTGGCAGAGCATATTTTACAGATGATAGCAAGTTGGGGGGGAGCAGTTGGCACAAGCAGGGCTACTGCTCAGAAAGACCTCAGCAGGCGCCAAGAGAGGGTTCATAAGCAACTCATGAAAATCAGCGAGAACAAATGTAATATCACACGCATCGGATTTGGGAAGGACTAACCGCTGGTAACGGTACAGGGTGGGGAGCAGCTCTGCTGAGAAGAATGTGGGAACCCTGGCAAGCTCACCGTGAGGCAGCAACAAAGGCTAACTGCCTCCTGGGATGTCTTAACAGGAGCACTGTCAATGAAGAGAGTAAAGTGATTTATCTCCCTTTACTCAGTTCTCATTAGACTGCATGTGGAATAGCATCTACCCAGTTTTGGGCACCCCAATTCAAAGAAGGCACGCATGGGAGCAAGTCCAGCAGCATGTCTGCAGTCTGACCACGGAGCTGGAGCATTTCCCCTTGAGGATTGGCTTTGGGGACACCTGATAGCACCCTGATACCTAGAAGGAGGTTAAGGAGGAGGCCCAGATGGGCTTTTTTGGGGAGGGTGAAAGATAACTGTCTGGTCGATTTGGGCTTGTTTTGCCCTGTCAATATGAGATGCATTAAGAAACTAAATATTGTGGAGAGTAAGAGCTATGAGACACGTAGGCAGAGGGGAAATACAGAAGAAGAGTAATGAGACATTAGTTATTGTGTGAGCAAAGGAGCTGAGATCCTTGACCTGTAGAAAAAGTGGGATTTTGTAGGTAGCTAGTCATGGCATAACTTGTCCTAGATTGGAGGATCATTTTTCAGAAAATATTTGATTTTTACTTCCATATTTACTTGAGCAGTTTCATGAAAACTTACAGCAACAGCTTTCCATCAGAAGTTGCAAAAATTATATTTTGTTATTATTGGTTACTATAGGAATGTTCATAAAGTTGAAAGAATTACAGCTTTATGAAAAATATAAAATAAATCCTGATTTTTATATTTTTCTTTTAAGGATTCAGAAAGAACTTGCAGAAATTACATTAGACCCTCCTCCAAACTGTAGGTAAGTTCACGTGGATTTAATTAATTTGGAATATGGAAATGGATTATATGGAATTATAGAAATTACATAATTTGCTGGAATAATTTTTAGCTATTCCTTCATGCTGTTTACTTAGTAATTTTGGAAGATGATAGATACGATATTGTGATAGATAACATGTTTGCCTACATACAGGGAATTGATATGACATACTTCCTGGTAACAGAAGTGATGGTAAAAACTGATGAATCCTATGATGCATTAATAGATATGGGTAAAAATCAAATCACCCTTCATTTAAGGTATTCAATCAATAGCCTTTTGTCTGATTCTGTAAAGTCTAATCTTGGTGACAGTTGCTGCTATGTTTGATTCCTTTCTATCGTGAATTGTTAACACACTGTGCACTGTGAATATAATGGAGAAGGGAATTTGTTAGAGGCACAAACTATTATTTATCTTCTGGCTGTGCTTCTGGTGATCAACTATGATATTCAGTGGAAACTTCCTGAAGTAGAGCTTATCATGGCACAGCCTTTCTAATAATGACTGTGCACTCGTTTGCTTTCGGTTTGTTTTGTGGTTTGTTGTTTTGGGTTTTTTTTGTCAGGTGTGTTTACTTTTGTTGTGTTTAAAATTTGCCCTGAAATGAGTAATGAGGTAGGCCTAGAAACCCTCGCTGCCTGGTGGCTGGACAGCATACAGTTGTTTTTAGATGTCTGTCTTGCGCTTCTTATCTGTCAGCTTGACATATGGTCAGTGTTGGAGCTGGGCCAGGGCTGCACAGCGCTGCTTAAAGGAACCCCTGCCACTGCATATCTCGCAGTGAGAGGCTGGGCTTGGTGCAGAAGAGTAGCTTCCATCCAGACCTGCCAACCTATTTCAACTGATGTGGTTAGTAGGATTCATTCTATTAGTGCAGTAAAAAGAAACTGATAGAAATAGCTGATTGCATGCAGCTCTTATAATTAATCCCAGTAAGTTTCAGTATTGAATTAACTTAAGTGACTGGTAGTAAAAATGACAGTCAGCTTGATTGTTTTGGTCTCTTGGCAAAAGTATGTGTGAGAAGATATTCTAACAAGATTTGACGTGGTTATGCTGGATCTCACTTAAGTCAAGTGGCTACATGCTAAAGTGCTGCATAGTGAAGTAGCCTTGCAGTAATAGTGTTCAAAGAGTATTTCAGTCAATTAGGATGAACAGTTCTTTTCTAGATAAAACATTTTAATAGCTAAGCTGTTCTGTCATACTTATGACTGTGTGTGAGTCTTCAATCACATCAAAGCTGTTTCAAATGGCAGATTTTACTTCAGTGTTGATGACTGATGCCTATTAGTGGATTGATTTGCTGAGATGAATATAGAACTTCAGTCTACTGTAGAATAATGCATAAGTCTATGAACTGAGTCTAAAGGCTTATAGTTTTTAGGGCAGTGTCATTTGTTCTAGTTTTCTGAATCATTCCCTTTATAAAAGAGCAGTTGTTTCAGTATACCAGATACGTTAGTTTGAATTCCTGTTGCTAGCAAGTGTAAAGTGAGAGTTGGCTGTCTTAGCGGAAAGCCCTTTGGTGACTTGCAATTTCGAAAATAAAAAGTGAGCTGGAGACTTCCTCTGCTGTTTTTGTTTGGGTTTGTTGTTTGGTTTTTTATTAATTATTTACGCTAATGATAAAATGACTATAAAGTGCCCTGTGTGATGCTGTTCTGCAGAATCAAAAATTACATTGAACTTTGTGTGTCTGCTGCTTTAACACGGGTCTTAAGATGCAGAACTATTTCATGTTGTGATCTTGATAGATAACCATTAGTAACTTTACTATTAGCAAATGTTTTTATAGTAAATACGGAATCACTTCATTTAGCTTTATGCTCTGTTGACATAGTCTAAACAGGGTTTTCATTTGAACTTCATCTATTTTTCTATTCTAGTTAAATATTACAAAATAAATACATCAGCCAGACATGATTCTTCAGCATAATAAAGAAAGGCAAGCTTTTATAGTACAGTATCTCATATCCTAAAGTATTGATACGTCCTTTCCTGGGTTTAGTGAAATTTAGATCATTTTTATAAGTTGTTAGATTTTTCTAGTAACAACACCCCCATCATATTTCAAAGATTTCCTTACAGATGTAGCTGCTTGAAATGGTGGTGACTCCCGCTTACATTCAGTATGTGTCATCTTTTACATATAAAATAAATCATGACTGGGCAATAGGAGTATGATAAATCTCAAAACTAAATGTCACAGAAGATGTGAAGAAAAGTAGTCGTATTCAAGAATACCCTCTAAGTAGTTATTTAGAAAGTTCTGATAGTTGGGATTTTGAGCTGAATTGGAACTTGGGTGGAATTTTGCAAGATGTGTTGCAAGACTTTTTTTTAACTACAGCAAGCCAGAGCTTTAGGTTTGTCTCATTCAGGAAAAAACCCAAAATGGAACAGTAACTAGTACAGTAGCATCCTATAATGGCACGATAGGCTACACGGTCAGTACAATCTCCAAGGGAGTTGCAGCTTCCACTTCTGCAGCAGCTGCAATCTTAACACTTCCCTTGCCTCATCCCCACTAAGAGAATAGGCTGTATAATCTTGTTTGTCTGGAAGACAAAAAAAGTCTTGCTCACACATGCCTTGTAATTGGCAGATTATCACTGCTGTGACTTGCAGCATATTTCCAAAAATGTGGAAAGCTGTGGATTTCAGAGTTCCTAAAAAAAAAATAATAATCTGTCATGTTTGGCTTTAAAAGAAGATTTAATTTTATAAGACATTAGTTTTACCTGCCTCAATAGATATTCATGTTCTGTAGTTTGGGTTCTGGGCAATTGCAAGAGTCCTCTTGACTCCACAAACTTTGGATCATTCCTCAGGACTGAGGAAGTATGATGTTCTGAGTCACAAAAAGTCAAACTGGGGGGCATGTGGGAGTTGAGCAGCACTGCTATTTTTGGAGGAGGGCATGTCATAAAAAAGCCTGTTATACTTCATATTTAACAGGAATGTAAACTGGATGTATTTGGTATGTGTTGTGTCCCATCCCTCTGTCTCCCTCCCAGTTACTTTTTGATAGAGCTGAGTTTACTGTCAAGGAGGGTCCTGAATGCTAAGTGGGTACATTTGTATTGTCACATATCACTTCAGCATTGTGAAATTTTGTCAGGAGACAGTGTACTTAAATTGTAGGCATTTGCTACTCTTCTTTTTTTATCCTCATTGAAATACCTTGAAAGCTTGATTGCTAGAAACCTTGCACATACTTTAACTCCGAGTATTGCAGAGCATACCTTTTCTCACTGGTGATAAACCCCTCATAAATGTCATTTTCATATATTGACTTGCTGGAAGAGGGGAATAGTCAGGGGTTCTTGTAGCTAAAATAATGCCTTTTCAAATTTTCACATTTGGACTGTGTCTTGTCCAAGAGAATCGATTTCTTAGAATACTACTTCTGTTGTCAGCACTGTATACTATTTCTCTTCTCACTGGCAAGACAGCAACATCTCTGCGGCAACTTATACCAATTGCTTACATGGGAAACTAATATTTGGAAAGTATTTAACATATTTTTAGCTTCTTTAAATGTGAACTTAGCAGCTGGAAACAAGGAGAGCCAGCGAAAAGTGAATAGCAGCTCTCTGTGGACACCGCTTGGAGTTAACTGCTCAAAATTTTCTGATTAAGCCACTGTTGTTACCTATCTTCTTCTTCATATTTTCTTTTAATATTTCAGCATATTTGTCACCATTCTTCTCTTTCCTGTGTATTTATTGCGATTCCTTTGTGTTGTACATTTTTTCTCCCATAGGAATAGGGATGGTGCTTGAGGCTCAGAAATGTACTTTAAAGGACTGTGCAGCTTAGTGGGTAAATTGGCTCTCGTTTGAGAACAATCAGTTAAACCCCCTGCATGTAGTCTTATCTCTTCTATTAGTTTGGAATCATTACATTTAATTCCTTGCTTCTTATACTATCTACAGAACTGATAAACAACCAACATCTTGGTATTTTGCTTGTGAAAACTAATCACACTGAAAAGACTTAAAACACAGTTATTTTTGAGGTAAATGTAGAGAAGAGCCAAGTGGAATGGCAAATTATTCAGCTTGGCTTAGGGAGAGAGGCCAGCATGCCTGATGAATGGTTCTTGTGCTATTGACTGTATGGAGTCCAACATTCCTGTTCAATATTGCTCTGTTTTTGCTGAAATGTTGAATCCAGGATCTTCACAACTCTAAGAGATTACATGAATTCCATCAATTTAAGTTGCTGTTCTTGGGACCATTTGTTTAAACTCCTGCTTAGTGCTACTTTAAAGCTAAGGAGACAGCACAAGTGCCAGGAGCAGAAAACAAACGTTAGGACAATTTCATGGGAAGATCAGCGGGGGGAAGATTGTCAGCTTTGCTCTACAAAACAGAGAGAGAGAAGTGTGGCTACATGGGGCAGCAGGTGCAGCAAGTATCTAACATGCTGGCCTGGCCTACTTGAGTCTTCTTCCTTCCCTTTCACCTGAGGAACTTGTTAAGGAGGTCTTCCCCTCCTCCCTATGCATACACACACACACACACACTAGCACATGGAAACTCACATAGCTTTCCAGCATGAGCAAAGAGATGCCTTACAGTTTTTCAGATCATATGCTTACAACATCAGTTTGACTTGGGGGGGGGCTGAATAATTTTGGCTGTGTTTGCTTAAAATATTTAAGTAAATGTGAAAATATTTGGAGAAAGCAGTGAGCAATGCCTTTTCCAAATGCAAAACCAATTATTCTTGGGTGCTGGAAGGATTCTGTTTTTAAAGCAATTTGCTCAACCTAAATTTGCTTCTCTTTTAGTTACTCTTCTTTGGTTTGCACAGATTGTTTACATAATGTTTTTTGGTAGCAATAAATGCTTCCTCAGTAGCACTGGGTCTGCTTAGGTAGTATCCACTACATATTTCACTACCTTTAGGTGGCTGTTGAGTTCTTTTTACTCTTGCACAGAATGCACAGGCTCCTCTGGCTAAAGAAAGGCTTAGTTCCATTTCTCCTGATAGGAATTTCATCTTGGGAGGACATGGGTACAAAATTCAAATGGAAAAAACTCTCCAAGATCTAGCAGCTTATATTTTTATTTTAAAAGGAACTGTAATCGGTGTTTTTGATTGTTTCAGTTAGGGATGCATCAGTCTGTTGCCATAGGCACACAACTGTGATGCATATGATGCTAACATGTGAGCGGGATGAAAACTGGAATAAGGAATGCTTTCTTTGAGTGTTTTTCCTCACAAACATTTCCAGCCTTCTTGGTATGAATCTGGGCTCTGTTCCCATTACATTATGTTACCCATGGAGTTTACCTTCTGCCTGTATAGGTTTACTTTGATCTGCTGTTTGTTTTTTATCACTTTCTAGAGAAAATGTGACACAGAAAAATGTATTTAGCTTTGCCCAGCTAGGCCTCTTAAGAATTTACAGCAAACAGCAAAACTTAATCCAAAAGACACACATAGAGGTGGTTGACATGAATGTGCAGAATCCTGTTGTTTTAAAATCTGTGATGTATCAACATTCGAGGATGAGAATGAATGTAAAATGTATGAGCACTTAACTGCAACTGCTTCATTTTTTAATTTTGATTCCCTTTCTGCTTCAAAGGCAAGATATGCATCCCCAAAACATGCACTTCAATGATCACACTGTGATTATATTCTGTAATAGCAACTATATCTTATCACTTAGGTTAGATTGCATGTTGTTTATATAACCGGTGGGGTTTTTAGATTTGTTACCGTGATACCTTGAGGTACCTCAGAGAAAAAGTTCAGAATATCTACTTGATTCCATTTCTGCTTGCAGTGGTGGATGCTTTTAGGATTGATTACATCCAGCACTCCAAAGCTTCAGGATGTATTGCGGGTGTTGGTGCCTAGAAACTTTAGCAACTTTCATGAAGACTAGAAGGGAAGGAAAAAAGGCACTAAAAGGAGCCTGCCACTGGCTGCTTGCCAGGACTGGCACCTTCTCTCACTGATGATGAAGTAAAGAACTGGCTGACAACACCCATTAATACTTCCCAGCATTACAGTACCTCCACATGATTTCTGCCAGTTACCTCAGTTTTCAAATGGTGACAACTTCTCTCCCAGGAGGAGAGTAAAAAGAGAAAATAGTATTAGAACAAAGAGTACTTCTGCAAGCACTGTGTGAGCATAGATTTGGGAGGTCATGGGGATGCCAGAGCACATCCCATGGGAGAGCTAAAGCAGGGAAGTGAGTGGAGAGTGGGGCATAAGAATGGATCGTAATAGTCACACATGCCTTGAAGCAGAAAAGGGCAGAAAAGTGCCGGAAAAGACATGGAAGGGATCCGTGATATTTGCAATGTGCTTAGTGTAGAAGATTACTAAAGCTCTAGTTGAAATTGCAAGTGTGGGGAAGGTGGAGTGGCGGACTGTAACAAGGGTAAAAACAAACACTTTGATGCTTTTAGCATGGGGAATTACGAAATTTTCTTCCAGTGGTTTCATACTGAGCCGCAGCTGGTCTTTGTAAGTCAGTCTCCTAGCACAAGGAGAATCCTCAATGCTTTCAGCATCAGATTTTTTTTTAGACTACTTTCCATAGACATTTCTTTTGCCCTCTCCTACATAGCTAAACAAAGTGGGGGGGGGGGGGAGTTGTTTGTTGGCTTTTTTTTTACCCTGTGGGCCTGAATTTGGTTTATAACATAAAACTGACAAAATACATGCTTGTTTTTGTAATCTCGCTTTAATACAGCCCTCACAAAATGCCAGGAAAAAACTCTCCCTCCCCAAACCCTTAAAAGTGTGTTAAATAAACAGCCCTTGCTTGCCAGCAAGGAAAACGTAACCACGCTGACTGAGACTTTGCATCATTGTTGGGAGAATTTGCAAAGAAATATCTAAATGTGTAGCTCTTAAATTTAGTTCTCTGTTTCTGTGGGTTTTTTTTTCCTTCTCTTTTTCTAAATGTAGACTAGTGTCTTGTATATAAAACTGCATACGGACCAGTTTCTTTACAGAAATTTGACAGAGCAGAGTTATTTGAAAGTATGACTATAGTAGGTACTATTGCACTGAACAAGCAGTCACTGCCATTTTATGATAATCATCTAACAAACATGCTTTTATTAGCAACTCATTGCTGTTAGTAAGTTACTAATTATTGAATAACTGGAGAAAATAGTAGCTACTTTGTTAGTTGGGACTGACAGCATTACTGATAATGAAGTATTTGTTCCCTTAAATAAATGGCACAATCTCGGAAGTCTCTAATGCTGTTTGTCTTCAGTACACCCGTATTTGATCAGAATTTGAACTCTGATCTTCTATGTAATACTTAAAATTTGTTTCCTTTTTAAGAAAACTTTAAAAAAAAACTGACAAATTCATGTTATTTCCAGAATGCTATTGTGTACCTCATGTTCCTTCCAAAATAAAAGTAGTGTTTTTCTCTCTCTTTGGAAATGCATTAGAAACCCCCCAGTCTTTCTCAGTTCCAGTACCACAATTATGCATCTTTTTAACAGCTGTTAACTTTATTCTTTTAGATTTCTTTTTTCCATCCCTTCCTGTTGCTGCTTTCATTTTGTTTTTACATAGATATGACAGTCTAAGGCAATGCTGTAATTTTTTATTCTTCGTGTACGCAGAATGTGTACAGATTTACAGTTAATAGTCTGGATTTAATGAAATTGTTTTCCAAAATGTCCTGGCAGAAAAGCTGCAGTTCTAGACTAAAAAGTCATGAACTGGTAACAGAGCATGCCTTACCGCGTTTCAGAAACAAACTATGAAATTGATCTGGGTGCTGCTTTCTTGGTGTGCAATAAAACTTATTTATGCTGTAGTTACACATTTGCAGCTTTGTTACAAGCTTTTTGGGGTATCTAATTGGCTGCAGCTTTGAATTGTATCATAAACATGATTCTAATATGTTGCTAATTACAATTAAGATATCTACTTGAAATAAAATTGTTTTCGTTTTTCACTATTTTTTTCACTTATTTACATGCTTTTAATTTTTTATTTTAACAGTTCTTGCAGCACTTTAATTTATTTTTGTTTCAAAGCTGTGGAATTGGATTAAACAGGGTTTTTTAAATACTTCCATGTTGCTTGGAAAGGAGCCAGTTACTGTGTATCAGCTTAATAGAAACCATGCCTAGCAGTGCCTCACATATGGCAGCTCATGTTTGTGTGGTAAGACATTATGTATTTTAAATATTAACTTTTATATGATAGTCAAATTTATGCCAAAATCTGAAGTTTCCTCTGATTAATGTTAACAAAAATAGAGAGCCAACTGTTTCTGGGTTTAAGGAGAAATATGTAATTAAATACATAATTTACTGTCCCACACAAAGGCCATATTTATGTGGCCTTTATTAACTTGAGATGCATACTGTGCCTAGAGAAAGGCTATAGGTGAGTGATAATATGCTTTCTTGACACTTTTAGCCTTTTAATGCTGTAAAGATTGTGGAGGCCAAGATGGTCACTCTGTGGCTAAGACTGAAATGTAAAGGTTTGTGCTTAATTTAGGAGATTGAATTATATTTGAAGAGTAAATGGTACACAGTTACATCACTTATTCTTTGAGTAACACTTGACACAACTAACAACTTAAAGCTTAAATTTCTTAAGGCTTTTTGTTTTTTTTTATTATTTATTTTACGTTATTATAATTTTAATTATTATTTAAAACTTAGTATATCTTTTATGAAATTCAGAGATTTTAAAGGCATTTCTTCTGGATTGTCTGGGTGTAGACAGTCTTTTGTATAAAATTCAGCAGTGACTTGTGGTGGAATTTCTTTCTCAGAAAATAATGTTGTTCAGTAGGGGAATAATGAATAATTTAATTCTTCCAAAAAGATTGCCTCATTTTAGGTTATTGGTGGAGGAGGGCTTTTTATTTCTGCATATTAGCTGATGTTTCATTTAACTTTTTTGTTTGGGAGGTGTTGACAGTAATCACCACTGAAAATATGCATCATAAATCTAATAGATATTATTATCATTCTTATAACTTCAGAACTGCTGAAGGAAATTCTTTTCTTTCTATGACTCTAGCGAAGTATCTTCTGCATCAATCATAATTATGTGGGTAATGCATATAAACCCATTATAACAAATTGGATTTATTTTACATTTTAAGGTGTGCTAATACTCAAATGGCAAATAAATGTTTTATTACCCTAGTTTATGATTAGTCTGTTTATACATAAGAAGGCAGTCTTTAGGACTTCATATGCCAGAGCTAAATAGGTTTATTTTATTTATGTTTCTGTAGATAATTGCAATACACTTAGTATGATGTCAACTGTATGGTCATTTAATGGACCACATAGATGTGATCCAGAGAATTTAAAAATGCTGTACAGTCTCACTCCTTGGTGTCATAGGTAGCCTAAAGAGGATAAATACATGTATTGCTTATAAATTTAAGTATGTCATAACCCTGCAAAAGAGAATGGATGGAATGTAATGTATTTTATTTTCAGACAAGTTTATGACTGAAAAATTAGATGTTGGCCTCACATGCAATTTCAGATTTGTTGAGATAAATAATTGATTGCTAAGCTCATAGCTGTGGCATTTAGCTTTGCAAATCAGGGATAAAAGGGAAGTTTCAGATCTGGGGCTTCCAGCCAGTGTGGGTTCAAAGGAAAACTAGCAGCAGAACCACCATGGTAAATGCAGTGCTACCTTTTGCAGTAACATAAAGTAAACATGGATGGGATTTGTTAAATGTTCTGGATTAAACTGTTGGAGTTAACTTGGGCTTGAAGGTTGCATGTGAATTTTGACTGAGTATTTAGCATGAGAATGGACCATTCCCATTATTTCAGATTTTGTTGGATAGCTTGAAAAGAAGGGCATTCTTGTCTGGACTTTGTGTAGAAGAGTGTCTGGCTTTTGATTCCTGAGGAAGTGTTAGCCTTGATCCATGTTATATAGGGATAAGTTATTTTTTTTCTGCAGTAGACATCATAGTAGATACTTCAGGTTGCTCATTCAAAACACTTTGTGGGAGTGTACCTTTTGGCACTGCATCTCTCCCTTCCCAGAGGACTGCTTTTGCTGTCCGGGTCAGAAACCCAAGCATGGCTTCTTCCATCTCCTGCATGCAATCAGCCATGTTGCCTGCCAAAAATAATCCTCTGGAGTTACTTTGTGCCTAGGGTACAAAGAGCAGGTTCTTTGTCTTGACTCTTTCCTGAGGTATTGTATAAGATCTGCCATAGTTTGGCTCAGAGAAAACAGCCAGCTCTACTGGGGGGAAAACCCTACACCCAACGTGCCCCCCCAGAATTAAACATTTGCTTGTGTTCTGTTACAGATAAAATAAGACCTGTCAGTCTATAAAAATATTTATAAAAGAAAGCTTGCTTCACTGCCATGTCTTATTCATGGCAATGTCCTGTTGGTAGCAGGAAGAACAGTAAAACACTTTGACACACAGTGTGCACGTTACAAAAGTGAAGTGTCATATCAAAAATGGCTGTAACCATTTTCAGTCACTTGTCATTGCACATTTGAAGGCTGGAAATTCTTAGAGAAGATGACTCAAGTTTCTTCCTTCCCTGCATGTCTGGGCTGCCTAGAAGGGAAGAAACGCTACTTAATATGACATTTCAGTGGGCCATTGTGGGCACAGCTACTATAATCCTGGTTGTTGGAGTACGTTCCTCAACAGCCTATCAACACAGTGATTAGGCATCAGTGCAAGAGGACTATTTGGAATTTTGGTCCAGCATTAACTGAATTCTAGTTTGAGCATTTTTTTGTTGTTGTTGTTTGTGGTTTTGCCGGGTTTTGTTTGGTTTTCAGTTTCTAAACTGTAGTTTTTGAAGAATAAGGTCAGGTGATCATTGGGATGGGAAGCTGCCTAGCTGATAGGCATTACATAATCAACTCAAATCTCCTCTGAGTCTGGAATTACTGTAGTGTAAAACAGTTTTAAATTCATGATTCAAGTATAACGACCTCCTGCACTGCAAGCCTCCCTGAGAGATATTTAGTTAATAACCTATGTTAACTGTGAGTGTTTTGGCATATATGTGTGGCAAACATTTTCAGGTAGCCACAAATACAGCTTCAAAAGCCCACAGTGTGATGGCTATAGAATGACGCATTTTTAAGATGTTCTGCAACAACCTGCTTTGCTCCTTGCTGGATACAAATAGCTGGGGGATGACAGCTATCTCAATTTCAGTAGAATCTTTATGACTTATATGATAATGATAATTTTATTCTGCTGCCAGTACAGAGCACTTTGCAGACTGATATCAAGGTTAATTGTCACTTTGAGAAGTGAAGCACAGTCTGCCAACCTGATGCTCTGCTCAGCCAAGGAAAATAATTGTTATTCAAGTAGTATTTAAATGAGCTCAAATGCTGATAAATACATAACCAAAATATTTTTTTTCTGTCATGTTCATTCACTGTGCTAGAGAATGAGGTCATCATTGTGTATAAATTTCACTAATGGACGCTGTAGTAAATACATGCTGAGTTATTTACAGAACTTACAAGGAGTGGGTTTCCCCCCATGTGGGCAGTGGGGAATCACTTAAAGCTTGAGTTCCTCTTGTCAACACATCCTAATTCTTTTATGTCTGTGGTTGCTTTTAGCAGTTGTACTGTTACCTTATATATGAATCCTTATGCACTATGACCTGACTTTTACTGGCACATTGAGAGGTTTATAATTTCATAGAATAATAGACTCAACTAGGTCAGAAAGGACCTTTATGATCATAAAGTCTAAACTTTACCCCAAAATTTGTACTAATTTTTACTATGCATTGCAAGTTCTTAGGGTTACTCAGTGCTCCACATATCTCACATTGATTCTGCAGCTTTCATTTTTTCCCTCTAGATTTGGGGAATTGTAAGCAGCCCAGATAAATAAAATAATATTTCCATATTTCTATATTAAATTAGCAGGTTGGGGTTTTTTTGTATCCTTAGTAGGTGCACAACTTTTTAAGGGAGCTGGTCAGCTCTATGCACCAGTGTAGTCCTATATCATAGAGAGCCACGAGACTGTCCCAAAATCTGGGATTGGCTTTGTTCAATTTGCATAACCCCTTTCACCTTAGGGGCTTCGAAATTAAGATTTTACCCTATAGCTTTCCCTCTTTTTGAAATATTTTAACTGAAGAGAATGCATGAGCTTTATTCCATCTGGTGCCGCCTGCCAAAGGATTTCTTTTGGTTTTCCCCACTGTGCTGTTTGAAAATTATTAGCTACAGTGGTCTCTTAGCCTTGAGAGTTCTTAATTTATTTTTGAGCAGCCGTAGCTGTATGTTGATGCTCACAGTGCTGTTCTTTTCTGCATTGCCAAATGGACTTCTTCCTTATTCACGTGAAAACTTCTGGTTTATATTTAGTGATTTGTTTGTTGCTAATGTCAGTGAAGAGGTTTCTGTTTGTTTGGGGTTTTTTATTATTAGAATGTTAATTTGATGCAATTTGGGGGCTAAATTAACAACTGGTGTAACTCTACCAGACTGTATTGTAAATAGGCCAAAAATTTGCTCAAAGAACAGTAAAATGATAGAATAGTCACTTTGAAGCCTTCAAGAAGTAGAGATAAAATAAATTTACCTTAGTGGTTTATGTCAGGGGAATGATTTTTGCCCTTGACCATCCATAAATTCTTGGCTGAGGTGTTTGCATGTTATTACTTTGTAGGAGGACAGTTCATTACTTACTGGTAAGAGACCACTTACGTATTTATTCTGTTATTTAATATGCATTTTAGTCCCGTGGCTAACAAACATAAATTCTTAAGTGGATAGTTTTCAATCCTAAGCACTTCCATATGTTTTTGTAGCATTGCTAGGTTCTGTATGGCTTAGCAGCTTTCCACATGACTAATGAAGATTTTAACAAACAAAATGGAAAAGGGCCAATTTGTAATTGTTAGTGCAGAAGCGTAATCAGGCATACATGGTTTGTTTGTAATAGCTCAGCAACAGAAGAATGTTTCAAACAGAAGACACATGGAGATGATTAGTAAGTACCACAGTGATGTGAGACTGTCCAACTACAGAAGCAGTCTAGTTGAGTTATTCGTATGAAGACTTCAGTATATACTTTCATTTTTCTTATCATAAGGGGCACTGATATTGTCTAATTTTAGTAGCCGAGTTACAAAGAAAAAATAAAACAAAGGGTTTGTTTGGTTTTTTTTTTTTTGATAAATGGATATGTTGTAGAAGCGTAGTGAATGCTACATGTTGTAAAAACTACCAAACTGACTACAGTTTATGCAAATATGAAAAGGTGAAAAGTATCTGTCAGGAAGACAGTTACTTTTAAACATTAAAATGTTGACTCGATGTATATCAAAGATATAAGTAACTTCAAGGTTTATTTTGTAGCAATTACAAAGGCTACAAAATGAGCATCATTTCTGACTGGGTATTGATTGAAATGAAGAAATGGAATTGGAAATAGCAATGCATTGTTATAAGTAATGGAGAGGAGACTCAATTGCATAATAGTTGTTGTTACTGCTTTTCAATTTATTTTCCTGAATTTGTTGGAAGCAAGTTTTAAAACAAACAAAAAAAGACCAAAAAAACCCCAACTGAAGCAACAAAATAAAACCCACAACCAGGAAGGAAAAAATCCACTATAATCCAGAACAAACCCTCAAACTGTTACTGAGTTTATGCATGATAATGAATATATTTGATTCATAAAACCGTGCTGTTGCTTGGTCAGTTGAATAAATATAAAACTTCTTGCATTTCACTTCCAAAATTTTCATGATCCCTAGCTATTTCAAGTCTCATTTTGTGTCTTTCTGTGGCAAGTTTGAAGATACCATGCCACTGTGAATTCTTCTTACCTTCATCTCGGTCCTAGAAAGTGGTCATTCTCATGAGAATTCAATATCAAATATAGAATAATTGTATAGCAAATAGAGGAAAGTAAACTTGCTGCCTGTCTGTGAAGAGACAATATATTAGTGTCTGTATTTTAAGAGTAAATGACATTCAGTCTTAGAATTTCCATTGAGTTTATAGATTAATTTGCTCACCATCTCACTTGCCCTTTAGCAAAACAATTGGCTTGGAAGCCTCATGCTATTTTCTCCAGCTTCTATGTGTTCTTTCATCCTCTTGATACAATGACTTGAATCATCAGATTTATCTAAATATGCAGGCCGCAAAAGCTGATGAATTGGTTGAATTAGTTTTAAACTGATTTTAATCATAAAGTGTCTAGATAGATTTTTGAATTCTTTCATTTCTGCCTTATTTAGTGTTATATTAGGTCTATTGATTTTAAACTGAATCAATATAAACCTTGTTTCTAAATGTTCCTTCAGCTTTTTGACTGATTTACTAAAAATAGTTTTAAATCATGTGTTTTTCTTCAATGCTGCAAATTTATGCATAGGCAAGCCTTTGGCTAGGGGTCCATTTTGGTTCTTTATTCCTTAGCTCTCCCAGAAGGAAAAACAGAAAGCCCAGGACCTAAGTAGTGTGTTGGGGAAATGCCAGCTAAGTGTAGTTAACTTCCTCACCTTTACAAACTGTATTAGTTTCAATGATTCTATTTGACAGGAGCTTTATTTTAACACAAAAGACATTTTTTGGTAGCAAGGTCAATATATGTTTTACAACATCATTTTGATGGCATCTGCTGTACAGTTTCTGTTAAAATGAAATTCTGTAAAGAGAAGGCTCAGGGGATCTCAACAAAGTGTATGAAGACCTAGAGGGTGTAAAGGTGGAGCCAGTGGTGCCCACTGACAGGACCAGAAGCCATGGGCGCAAGCTGAAACACATCTGTACAGATGATCTTAAGGTCCTTTCCAACCGTAACTATTCTATGATTCTATTAGGAATGAGTTTTTTGCTGTGAGGGTGACCAAACACTGGCACAGGTTGCCCAGACAGGTTGTGGAGTCTCCATCCCTGAGTTATTCAAAAGCCATCTGGACATGATCCTTGGCAACTGGCTGTAGGCAGCCCTGTTTGAGCAGGGGGGTTTGACCAGATGATCTCCAGAGGTCCCTTCCAACCTCAGCCATTCTGGGATTCTGTCATAAATACAGTGTAATTTGTTTGGTTTTTCCCTTGTTGAAAAGCATGAATATTGCAGTATTTTTGAGTTGACAGGCCATTAAAAACCTTAAGAGTCAGTTTATCTACTTTGATTTTGACAAAGTATATAAACTGTATATCATCTGAAACAATGAGGGTGAGGTGCTGTTTAAAAATAGGCTGTTTAAAAAATAGTGTGGTGCTTGGCTGACATTCTGGGAGTTTAGCTTTATTTCATATGTAAGGATCTTCATTGAAAATTTTTCCTTCTTTTTTTTCCTTAAGTAGTCATGTGCAGTGTTTGTTGTTGAGTATAAGTTGTGTTTGCGGATAACTGATTGAAACTGAAGGATGAACTCAGAGAAGCCATGGAATGGATGTGCAAAATCTTTTCCCTTTTTGAATTAATTGGTAATTTTTGGTCTGACATTTGAATGCACTAATTAAATCTTTCACTGAAAATTTTGCAGAGCTATTTTGAGCATCATGCAGCTACTTTACTCACCTGGATTGTACTGTTTTACATTTAGACTTCTAATGAATGAAATTGTCCATCTTGTCCTTTAATAGCAAAGTTTAATATTAAGAGCTTTCACTTATTTGTTTCAGTGAAGTATACATATGGTGTAACACTGTTCTTTATCCTGAAGAGCTGGAGTTTTTTCCACACTTGAAAGGTACTGGGCTTCTTTGCTTTTATTGCATTTCCTTTTGAATCAAAACCAAGAACCAGCCAGTTCCTTAAGGTTTTCTAAAGGTGAAACCCTTCTTAAAAATGTAAACCATTTTATATAATCAGACACATTTAAACCCAGGTACAGGAAGAGATCGATCAATGACTAACCTCAGAGAGATCCTGCAGAATTGCCAACCCCGTTACCATCAGTGGTGTGGCTCCTGGTCTGCATGATGGAGGATCCCTGCATTCTCTCCCTGCTATGCCAGAATGGCAGTAAATGGTTTAAAAAACCCCAGACATATTACTCAAAATGTTTTTATATCAGAACAGTAAACATTCCAGTCCTTTTATTTGCTTCTAAAAGTAGTAACTAAATAGCTCAGCAAAAAGGAGTAAATGATATGCTTAAACTTTAATTGCCTTACAGCAGTATTCAATCAGCAAAAAAAGGCCTTGCTGTTGAGACATCGAGCATCTTGTGGGTTAGATGAATGGGCATTGAATATGTCTAGACCTGTACCAGCTCTGTACAGTCATGTCACGTGCCACTGTACTAAGTTTCTGAAGATGACTCTAAAGAGGCAGGAGTGGCATTCCTCAGATGTAAAATGTAAGCATTTTTCACTAAAGATGAGGAAAAAGAAATGGTATGAGGGACGTGCGGAAGGGTTCACCTTCTAAAAGGTTGGGAGACACTAATTTATCATATAGACATTAAAAAAATACAGTCATGCAATGATTTTATTTTTTTTTGCTTGACAAATAATGCCCATTCATTTGAAAGGCTGTTTCAGATTAATATATATGTAATTTTTGATAGATTATTCTTGCTACTGCAAAGCTCTGGTTCTCAAATTTCCAAGGCTTAACAGTTAATGCCTTGAGTTCCATTTGATTATCATGTTACAAATAGTAATTTTACCATTAAAGTTGAAATTTTATTATTTAATTACAGTTTAATTGAGAACAGACAGAGTAACTTCAACATTATTTTAGGCACTAGGAAAGAGACGTCTTGTTGCCAACAGTCCAAGTGCTGCTAAAAGAGAAATTTTCCTGAGTTAACCCTGTCTAAAAAACCTCATGATTCCTCATCTAAGGAGCAAAAATTCCTGAAAAAGCTTTTGAAAATAGTTTTTAAATTGCTAATCAATCTGAAGTAACCAATCCAGAGGGTACATTTAACAAGAATACCTTTGCTGCCAATTTGTTCTTGTATAAACATTCATATTGTAAATAGTCATATGTTTAAGCAAGCACTCTATTTAGACCTTGTGGTTAGTGAACTTGTTTAGCATTAAAAATGCCAGTAATAGAGCAGGTGATATAGCAGTGGCCTTTTCATACCATGGGAACTAAAAGAAACTTTATTAACCAAGTAATCCAGATAAATGTTGAAATTAAGGGGGAAACTGCATGTATTCATTTGGACTTCACTGGGTTCTATGAAAATAGCAAGAATTTATATCTAGATTGACCACTGAATTGTAGTTGCATTTAGAATGTAGAATGCAGCAGAATACTCTTTGTAATGGCAATTCTCTGAAATACTAATGACATTAAGACAAATAAAAAAATCTCTTGGGTGCTTGAAACTGACAGCATATTTCTTACTCTGATTGCTTCCATTGTTTCTTCCTAAGTACTTTGAAAACCAGCTATTTAGAAGTTTTTGGTAACAAGATGTCCATCCTTTGCAGTGTTTTGTGGTTTATCCTGGCCACTTCAGTTACCTTCCTTTGCTTATTTCTTTATGTTTTGCTGCTTCTTGTTTCAGAGGGGAGGTGACCCTTCTGGACTTCATACTTTAGATCTATATGGGTAAAATTAACAATACCAGAGTGTGTTCTTGGAGTATAAAATTCAGTTGTCAATATTGCTTAGAACAATCTGGCAAGACTTTGGACAGCATCAACCAGTATTCTCCTGAACAAATTCTGAGCCTGGCAAGGGAGAAGGAAGGCTGAAAGACATTCCTATCTGGCATTTGCATACTTTGAAGGGTAAGGGAGTACGAACACAGGCTGTTCTGTGCCTGCTAGCCTTAGTGCCAACAGAGTCCTGGCCTATTTAATTTACTGTTATAGGCACAGTCTGATACGCCACCATGAACAGAAACTGCAAATCTGGGCACTTTTCCATGCTGAGGGCATACATATATATGAGGGAATATATATCATTTGTCTATTAGATTACTTCCAGGTTTCCCTCTTACTGCTGGGTGCTGTTGAAAGAGTTACTTTTACAGCTGTGATTGGGCTGTGTTTACTCAGAGTGAGGAATACCAGGTGATGCTGGGAAATACCTTGGTGTGCCATGGTTTTGCATAATTGTCTAGACAGGATGTTTTGGGAATGTAACCCACTCATCTGAATGCAGCGTTGTGTTAGTATTATGGTATTGCTACGCAGCAATAATATAGTTATTCATGTCTCCTAAAACACGAACTTAATAACACTGATGTTAAAAGGTGATAAAAGTTTCATTAAAATCACGTGTAAAGTAAAAAGGACGCCACGTGCTAGAAGGGAACAAGGCAGCTGAGTTCCTGGCTTGTACCAAGAGAGCAGAAGTTTGGCATGTGAGTCCAGCTGACTGCCAAGAAATATCACCCATACCCCATTTCATTATTTGGGGCTGTTGGCATTGATGATGGTCACTGTTGCCTTGCAATGTGGAAAGACTATTCTAAGGCTGTCATTTTAGGCATGTCTGTGTGACTTTCCAGATCATGTCAAAAGGTGATACGAGGGACAGGAAAAAATTGCACCTTCAGCTTTTGTTGGCCAGAAACACAAGACTTTGCTTTGCAGTGGCAGAAAATGGTGCTTTTGCAAGTTTAACTTCTCATATGTAAAATGCCCGAGAAGAGCTTCCATCCTTTCCAAAGCAGTATGATTGTTAACGTGGTCAAAATTTATCAAAATGTGCATTCCAGCTCTTTAAGTGACTGCTCAATGACTTTTTACATAGGAGCATAATTGATGGTGTCAGTTTTAATAAATAATTCAATAGTTCTTTCTTTTTGATTGTATAGCAGTATTTGTGGATAATAGGGGTCTGAGGACTGATGAGAATGGATGGTGTATTGCTATCAATCTTGTCACTTTTTACCACGTGTAAAAATTAAATTTGAGTTATTGACCATCCCACAGCATATTTGTCCTCTCAATGTGTGTGGATGAAAACCGTGCTCAGAAAGTGATTATTAAACTTTGTGCACCTGAAATAACCAGTGCTACTTGTGTAGCTCCAGTGTTGGCTTTACTGATTCTATTAATGTTTTATTTATTTACTACATGAAGAGTGTGAAACTGCCTTGTTTAATTCTGAATTTCAGAGTTTAATTTTCTTGCTGTTTAGCTTTAAAGGAAATTCATACTTGTATTTGCTATTCCAAAGTCAAACTGTATTTAATCATTTCAGGTGGTGAAAAAGAGCTTATTTGACTCTGATAATTATGATGAATGATTTATAGTAAATAACATGGTCAATAAATTAAGATGTTATAAAAGCATTATTCTTTCGTGTGCCTTTGCTTGACATAAGGATAACTATCTGTGGCTGACTTTGGCTGATTTTGCCTAACTACCTTTCTTTTTTTTCCTCTCTTTTTTGCCTCAATTGTAGTTTGATTCATCATCTTGGAGTCTTTCCATTCTCTATTCATCTTCAGTCTTAATAGAAATTCTGATTGACAGTGCTTGATTCTTAGACATACCTTTGTGTACAGTGATGTCTAACAATCAGGATATTGTTGGATGTTTCTTTATTTGGGTATGTTCAGGAGAGAGCAAGAGACTATTTCTACCCTCTGTATTTCTTGCTTGTTTTTCCTTGGAGATTTTTTAATGGTATCACTTTCCTTTCAGGGTTCACTGAGCCCTGAATATGGTTGGAGCATAGTAAATGTTATCTCTGCCCTACCAGCCTTTCCCCTGTCATGGTTTAACTTAAAATAGATCAGTCAATGATAATATCATGTAATCACAAGTCGAACAAACCTTTTCTCCTTAGAGAGAGAATACATTATTACTACTTTTGGGAACCAATTTGATCAGGGAGTATAACAGAAGCTTAACATTCTTTTAGGTATTTTCCCATAAAAGAAAAGGGCAGCTCTGCCTGAAGGTGTGAAGTGGAAAGCCTGGCTTCTTTCACATTCCAAAAGACTCCTCTTCCTATATCAACTCCATTGAATCCAAAAGTTCTCCCTCTCAAAATAATTCTGAACTCCTCCCTGTATCAGTTATTCCACTGTGATGTCTGCCTGTAGCCCAGGGGATAGTGCTAGGAAGACTCCAGAGCATACAGCTCTGCACTTGGAGCCCCAAGCTTCAGCCTGACTCCTAAATCTTGCTTTAAGATCTCTCCCAGCCCTTACTCCATTGTCAGTACTCTTAGGAGCCATAGGGACTAGTTCCCTCCAAACACTTTCTGGGATTCTACACAGATGCCAAGTGAGTTCTGCTGCTTTGGTTCTTAGGAGGCTGTTCATTATGTGGTCTTCCCTGGCATCATTAAATTAGCTGTGTGTTTGATAATTAGACCACTGTACCCTTTCCTTCCCACTGCTGGACCTTTTTTCCTCTGAGCATCAGAAATAGGGAATAATATCCTGGATGTTGATTGTTCTATACTGTCCCTGTAACCCTCTTGTTGATATATATATCTCCTCTTTGTGTGTTTGGTTTTGGGGTGGTTTTGGTTTGGTTTTGTTTTTGGTAATTTTTTTTTGGTTAGTGGTTTTTGTTTGGTTGGTTCATATTTGCTTTTTTGTTTGTTTAATTTTTCCATTTGGCCAAACTGTCTTCAAAGGAGAGTATTTTTATTTCTGGTATCTATAGCTGCTGCAGCGGTTGTGTACTTGCTATTACATATTATATTTCATATATTAACTGAGAAATCTTCAATCGCCTGGTTGATCTTAAATGATTATCTAATACCACAGCATGCTCCAGAAATTATTCCTGTTCATAGCTTTAAATTTGTTGTGAATATGTGTTCCAGTAGAGGACAGGTTAGTGCATAGGTAGTAGATAATTTTTTGTCTGAATGGGTTGATGTCTTGATTACCTCCCTTCACTAGGAAGGATGCAAAGTACTAGGGCATATTGCAAAACTTATGTTAAAGCCAAAACAAGCTTGACTTTAGGGCTAGGTTTTGGATTTTATTAATGAGAAATCTGTGGCATTGAACCTCACCTTTTGGTGAGGGGCAGGATGGGAAGGCATTTTGGTGGACAACTGAAGGCCCATTAAAATAAATGAGAACACTGGTACAGATGAATAGACAATATTGCTGATTGCCACATGATGAAACTTTTTCAACTAAAATGAAATGCCAAGCATGTGCTGTTTTGATCAGTGGATAAGGAATTGTGTCCTGTTTAAAACAAACAACCTCCCCCTGCCTGTCTACACTTATTCAACTTTGTCGACAGTCCCAATTTACAGTTTATATCCTCTCCAGACTAAGTATCACTAAAGCATAAATATCTTGAATAGATGTAGTCATAGTATATTTAAAATAAATTCATTTCTGACATGACTATCTGGTGGCTAGAAGCATTTCATCAGATATAGAGCTTGGTACTGTATTATTTTACTTGATATATTGTTTCATTCACAAAACAGCATTTGTATTATCTGCAGACATCCTAGCATAATATTGCATTTCTAGAAATAGCTAAATAGCAAATGAGATTATGTTTTTGTATGTCAGTCATATATACTCTTTACTATTCTCTGGAAGGATAATGGAATACTACTCTGTGGCTTAAACTGGCTTAGCTTCTGAACTCTATTTTAAACCTTCATAGCAGTAAGCTTATATGATGTAATATATGCTCATTTCTGTAATGCTAAGCTTACCTTTATTAAAGCTAGCTTCCGTAAATATCCCTGTTTGTTAAAACATCTCCTATAACTTCTCCTTCTTGCCTTTCTGAACAACAGAAATACAGTTTCTATGTTATTTTTGTTTACCTTTTAATGTGATTTTCAATAACAAAAGATTATACAGTCAGTGTTGTTTCCAAAGTTTCTAGAGAGGAAGCTCGATGGCTAATTTTAACCAATTTGACAGGAAAGTAGGAGTCTAAAAAATGCTAAATTCCTACAATAAGCCTACACACCATATGGCCCAGAGCCCACATGTAATCCTTGTAGCTCTTGCTTTCACGTGCCAGTGGCCAGGGGGCAACATGTTCCCTCTCATCATACATTCAACAGTTCATCCAGAAAACAAGAGAGCCTGTATCTTCCAACAACTTCTCTAATGAGATAGGTTCAGTAGCAACACAAAAGGTCAAAACATGCATCTTGACTTTCTTTGATAGGCAGAAGTTCCTCTTTAGGGACATGTCTAACATTAGCAGGGAACTGGGTTTTGGAAGTACTTCCATCTGTGCTCACCACACATAATACAAACAGGGATCTGCTGTTCTGGAGAGACCTGGAGTAAACAATTAATTTCAGAATATGCTTTGTAGTTTGTCTATTATGAGGGGAGCAGTTTTACTGGTGTTAAACTAGGAAGTCCTCAATTCTAGTTTTGTTTTCATACCTTTGGACTGTATAGAGGTGTGAATTTTTAATGTCTTGCTCAGATTATGTGATTTTTGGGTAAGTGTTCTTGTGAAATACAATTTATGTGTTTAGGTTGTCTACATATCCCTGATAATCCTGTCAGCTGCTCCTTTCTTCCTCATGACTGTCCCCTCTGACAGTCGCTGGCCAAATTTCAACCCAAGCTGACAGAGGGAAAGAGATTTGAAATACGTTAAATGCATAGAAGATTCCTGAAAATAAGATGACTGATAGAGATTTTTGCCCTGTGGGAATATTAATATTCAGACGCAACCCATATTAGACATTAGAGAATCCACATGGGGAATCAGTCCTAAGTCACAAACACATAATAAAGTGTTGCTTACAGGCACTATCTTGCTTGTTTCCTATTTTACCTGTTGCTCTACAGCTTGAGCATTTTTTTGTGTGAGGGCAGGAGAGGAAAATGAGGAAAAGGGGATTCTCTGTGAAATAGAAAACCTTTCACTTCTGTTTATTTTAAAATTGTAGCAAATTTTGAAAGTCGTTGCTGTTCTTTAAAGAACTAACATTGGTTAAATCTGCCTTTTCTTCTAAAAGGCTGTATGATAAAGATCAGATCAGTCTGATTAAACATAGGTTGCAGTCTTTTCTTTGAAGAACCTTATGCGGTTGTAACTGGAAATACCTGTTGCATCCCAGTTCTTGAGCTAGGGTTGATCCAGCAGTTAAGCAGCATTGAGATTTATTTCTCTTTAGTTCTTAAATGGGAAAAAAAAAAAAAATGCAATTAAAGTGCAGCTGAATATCGGGAAACAAGCATGGTGCAGAAAGAGCTTCTAAAAGCAAACATGATGGGGAAAAATATTATGCTGCTAAATTCTGTGTTTGGGATTTGCAGCTATGGAAAGTGCCAATTATATTCATATAAACATATGGATATAATTCAGACTTGTCTGGAATAACTATCTTGCCCTGCACCACAGCTGAGAGCTTCTGCCTAGTCAAGATACTGACTTTTAACAGGCAGGGATCTTGAATCTACCAAAGGCACATACCACTGTATGTACACTACGTAACACTATTTAAATCATTTCTGCTTCTAGAGGAGCATAGGAAGATGCTTTATAGAATTTTTACCCAACTATATGTACTCGGTCTTCAAGTTTCTGATGTAATAGTCTGTCCCATTTCTACCACCCCCCCCCAAAAACAAACAAACAATTTAGGTGGTCTCTGTCTTAACTAGAAGATCTAGATCTGTCCTACATTTATGATTTTGAGGTGTAGGTGTCTTTGAAGCTACTAATTATTTAATTCAGGATTGAACATTAAATTGATAGGGATACTAATAAAATAGGTAGCCATGTAGAGGGGATAATTGATGTTACTTACAGTTACTGAGCCAAGTCACGAACAGTTGAGTAGAGTTCATTACAGGCACTTACCTGGGGCTCTAACACTTCAGCTGGATACCCAGGTAACCATCTGTAGGTAGAATAGGGATCAGCCTCTTAACTTCTCTTGGATTGTAAGCCCCTACAGGAAATGCCTTTCCATCATGTCCAGGAGGGGAGTTTGCCTCAACCTCTCACTTATGCTGGATTTATTTACAGAATCCTTAGAACTGCAACTTGTGTTTCATTGGCCACCTTTCTTTTGCCCTTACTTCCACCCCCATGTCCCTTTGCATGTGTTCTCTCTGTTCTGAAATAGCATAGTATGTCCTTCTCACATCTGCAGTTTTTCACATATTTTGCAAAGGAACTGTAGGTATTACAAAGCCTTCATCTGTTGAGGAGATGGTTAGCATTAGAGCTAAGGATAGATATTTTTGCTGATAGTGCTGAAATCCAAAGACTAAATGCAGCTCAATGTAAATAGACAAGTTTGCTTTTTAATGTAAACAGAAAAGAAGCAGCTCCCTTTGAAACACGAATGATTTCAGCATTAAGAAGTATTAGTGAAATAGTAGCATAAAAGCAATATCTGCTGACTTCTGAGTAGGTCAAGTAGTATATAAGTGTTTTGAAGATCTGTGGGGTTTTGTGCATTAGTATGGCTTAAACTGAGACATAGCTTCTCTAAACTGAATTTATGCTAAAGCAAAAAGACCTTTTTATTTAGAAACAAGCTTGCATGGATCAGAATGATGTAAAATACTCTTAAGCTGCATTCTGTTGCTCTAAAATTTTAAATTTCTTTTGTTATTCCCCAACTCCCTAAAATAAACAAACGTACCTTTTATTAAATAGCTGTATTTTAGCAGGAATTAGCATACAAATGTTTGAGGCTGAAAGTTTATAATGCCTTTTATCCTTTTTATGGTTATCTATTTTAAGTAGCTTCAGTGCTCTGTGAAGACAAAGGCACTGGTGTACATGCCACCGATAATAGACAGTGTGACCGTATCATGTATGCTTCCTTAATAATGTCTGACATTATCAGATTGATTAACTCGGCAGGGGGCTTTAATCAGATTTAACTACTGTTGGCAGCTGAACACTGGCAGAATAGTAATACATTCAGGGAGTAATATTGAACTTCTTTTATAAGCTGTATTAAGCATGAAACTCAAAAATGTAACATAAAAATCATCATTATTTCTAGTATTCATGCAATAAGAAAAGGAATCTGCACATTTTTCATACAGTCTCAGATGTCATTTGTTTCACATTTTCTCAAATTTTCTGTTTCATCAGTTCCAAATACTGATCTTCAGATTCTCTTTTGGTAGTTAATAGGATGGTATTTTAAATATAACTATTTCTTTTAAGATTCAAAGACACATAAATCTTTTGAGAATCAATGACTTAAGCAGAAAAATGATAAAAATGTGTTGTAGCTATAAGTTTGAGCATGTGTGTATGTGACAAAATAATGATAGCTGGGTTTTCTGCGTTGTCCTTTTCAAATCAAATGCCATATTATGACATGTTGTTTCAGTTTCATTTGATATAGAATACTCACAGTATTAATAAATAAAAAGCAGGCTTCAAAGATGTTAATGTAACATTCATTCATGGATCAATAGGTCAGGAGAGACAACTGTGATCATCAAGTGTGACCTTCTGCCTATCGCATGACATTAAGACTTCTGAGTTCATTCCTGTTTGAACAAAAGCATGGGTTCTTGAAAAGATTGACTTTTGGTTGAAACAAATTAATGAAGGGAACAACCACAGTCCTTGGCTATTTGTCTTGCCAGTCAGTTATCTTTCCGTTAAATTGCGTTTAACTGGATTTGTTTAACTTCCAGATACTACATTTCATTCTATCTTCCTACTATAGTTAAAATACAGTACAAATATGCTACTATTATTTCTTAGTTAATTAATTTTTTTTAAGTGTAGTTAAAAGCTGATTCTGCTGTTGGTACTTTGTGTTTTTCATTAACTTCCCATGCTTTCTGTTTCACCATTAACTTTCTCTTTGAAAGCAAAATAATTAAGTTCCTGGAGCGTTCTTGTTCTAAAGGAAGCTTTTTAGGTTTTAATTATTATGTGGGGTGCTTGTGTTCAGCTGGTTGCTGTGGCAGATTTAGGTCTTCCTTCCTTCCTTCCCAAATCAGGTTTTCTTGTTATTCTGAAAGCACAGCCTGCATTTTTGTATCTTCCATGTGACAGTGTTTTTTCGTATTCCGTGTCCTGCTATGTGCTTTTACTTATTGAGAAGTTCAGGTTGCTTTACCTAGGCAGTGCAGGGTTTTCCATTTCCTGAAACTGTAATTGTTATCAGTGATGATTTAGTTTACTTTAGGTCATGAATATAAATGTGAAACCGCAGATCACCAAGACCTAATCATACCGGTTACTTCTAGACTGTTTCAGTTCCTTCTTTTCCAACTGTGCAAAAAGCCCTGCTGTCTTATTTTCTGCATTTCTTATATCGCAAGGCGATTGGAAGAGTACAGCCTTCTGTCTCTTACTTCCTCTCTTCATAACATCTTCCAGATTGAGAGTCTTAGATGACTGACATCCCATAGCCGTTACACTGGACCGAGCTGCACTTAAAGAATAATTTCATCAGTAGAATCTGTTTTTCAATTTCTGTAGAAAATTATTCACAAATAGCCTTAATAATGCTAAATATATAATTGGAAGAGTGAGTTAGTTTCTAATTTGTGGAGGGTTTAAGTGTCGTGTCTTGTTTCTCGTTTGTCTGAGATGCCAGGTAATAGGTGCTACATGAGTGAGCCTTAAGGAAGAGGGAATGAGACAATTAACTCTTGCTTGGACAAATCCTTATTTATGTTTCATAAAGGTTCATGTCTACCTGAACTATTACTGCTGAAACAGAACCAAATCATTGGGTTTAAGTTAGGTGAGAAAATTATTAAATGTGCTCATAAATAATAAAATTGTAATGGAAGATGCAAATTACTTTACAGAAATGTAACTTATCTTTTTTTTTCCCAGAATACCAAACTTCTCACTCCAAGGGGTAGTGGTGGTTGCTAAAGTGATACTACAACTACTGAAATGATGATGCTGCTTTGCTGAGCTTGTAATCGAAGCATCTCAGGCAATGACAACCGTGTGTGCTTCATTATATACCACAGAGAAATTCCATTTATGTAGTGTAAGCAAAAAAAGAGAAATTGTTTTGAATGTATTTGTAATTACACAGGAAAGTGCTGTCAGAGACCTATAAAATAGATGAGCATTGATCACTGTAACAGAGGTGAAAGCAAATCAATATTAGCATACATTCAGACAAATCAAACTAGCATTTGAGCTGTTAAAAAATATTATTATTATTTCAGTAAGATGCAATAAGAACCTTCAGAATTGCTGGTAGTTCTCCAGTATTTCTATATACTTGAAGGAGAGGGAGGTGGGAGAGATAGTAAATTGATGGATACGTCAGGTACAGAGGAAATGCTTCTGAGAACAAGCAAATGTTTAAGCAGGGTGTTACTAACATTGCACTCAATGTTGGCATCTGGCAGTCATGTAATTTATGGCAATGTATCTTTAAGTAACAATTGCAGATTATAAAAGTGTATTCAAAATTGTATTTGTTTTTTTTTTTAATTCCTGCTGTGTTTTTTTTTTTTCTTGAGGTTTTGTGGTTTGTTTTTTTGTTTTTTGTTTTTTTTTTTTCTTTTTTCATTTCCCATCCATCCTTGTTTGCCAGTGTAATACCTCTGGGGTTGCCTTGCAGATATGTGTGTGTTTTGAAACAGCATTTGGATGACATCGTTTCACAGATTACTTTCCTTGCATGTGACAGAAAAATATAGTTGGATGTGACAGAAAAATATAGTTCCATGGCACTCTTATGATAGATAAAATTGCTACCAATCTGATCTGGGAGCCCTATAGAGAGTGCTTACATGGATTTACTGTGAACTAGAGAACATGTATTATTTACAATTCTCATTTGCTGTTTTGTGTCTCAATTCTCCTTTTTATGTAAGGCCTAATTCAGTTAGTTTGTGGATCAGATGGAGTCCCCAGATCAAAACAAAAATAATACAAATAACAGTGGCAATTGAAACAAACCTTTTACAGACATATTTCACATAGTGTTATGTGATTTCTACACCTAAATTGCCATTATTGGAATTTCCAGATTTTGACTTGTTCAGTATAGACTTGAATAGCCCTGACTGTTTAGGGTCTTCTCACTAGTATCTGCGTAGTATTTTTATCAGCTCAAACTTATTTAATTTAGCACAGGAAGCTACATTGAAGGTGTTCAGATAATCCAGTGTGGAGTAACGTGGCTTTAGTTGTTGTCAGGAAGGCAGATGAAAGAACAGATTCCCTGAAAGGACAGAAGGTTCACTCTCTGCATCGTGACGTAACATAATGTATGGGATGCAAAGACTGATTAGTCACGTTCTCTACTTGCTGGTAGATGTTTTGCACCGTGTGCCAATGAATGTTACCTGCTCTGGAGGGAATAAAACAAATTGCATTATCAGGACAAATTAAAAAAACAAGTCAGTAATAAAACAGTGAATCAGATTATTGCGAAAAGGACTTCCTGTATTGTCTCACACCAGCAAAATAACTGAACCTGATACTTGAAGTTACTGAAAGAAAATATATAATCTCTACAATTAAGAGATTTTAGGAAAATGCCTGGCTAAAGACTGTCCTTCCTTGCCGCTTAGATTTTTGTAAAGGATTTTTGCCCTTCATATCAGTCTCCGAATACAAAGTGCCTTATGCTTTTGAAGCTCCACTTGCCTCTAGCAGCTGGAAGGAATAGGCTGTCCAAAGTATTTTGGAGCCTGTGAGGCTGAATGCTAGGATTAGATCGCTCACTTCTTTTGCAGCCTGCCTGATGTCACTTTAAAAGGGGATTTTTAAAGTCTTTCCAACAGTTCCCCAGGGTTATCTGGGTTATCCTGAGTTATCTCTCTTTCCAGTGAGCTATTGCTACTACTCCTGGTAAATTTTTTCTTTTCACTGGTAGAGTAGGATTCACATACTTATTGTTAGTTTGGTTTTGGCCTATGACTGCAGAAAAAAATCACCGGAAAAAGAAAAAGTTAATTTTCATTCTGCTCCTATGTGCAGCCAGAAAGCATTTTCTTTAGGCTTGGGAATACAGCCGTACTGGTTTATGGTTGGTTATTAAGTTCATAATTGGAAAATCACATTTTTACCCTAGAAAGAGAGGAAGCTATTTTTGCTGCAAAGTGTAATTATTTTTCATAAAAACAATTATTGAGTTAGAAGACAAAGTGATTATAAGCCATTTTCCACTTGTCACTACTATTCAGAAGAGTGGATTTTTTTACAGCCCTATTGTCGTGGACCATCAAATTTTGTTCTAGGCAGTTGAGCTGGGATTCAAAGACAGGGCAAATAAATCCTGGAAATGTAATCCTAAATAAAAGATCATACACTTTCTAGTAGGATGATGGGCTCAATTTATTTAGTGTCTTAAAAATAGCAGAACTTTATATCTGATGACAAATTGTCAGAGAAAGCAACAGTAGTCTCTTGTATAAGATCCAGGGAAAAATAACTGAATAAGAAAGGACAAAGAATTGAGAGCAAACAGCTCTCATCAATAGATGTGTTATAGTGAACTCAGCATGCTGGTGGATGTGTAGAATGGATCATTTCTCTAAAAGTGGCATTTTCAGTCCAATATTGAAACAAATATGATAAAAGATACATTATCAATCTGCTTCATATTGGAGTAAGTCTTCCATCAAAAGGAAAGGATTTCCTTTTGCTATGAATAATAACTAGAAATAGTTTCTAATAATTTGTGTCAGAATTATTAATTTTAATATTATTTTAGAAATACTTTAATCTGCTTTACAATACTGAAACAATGAAGAAATTGTTACTGTGTCAAACATTGTTCCTCACTTTTGGGCTTTGAACAATAGTGAAAAAGTTTCTGCTGTTTGGCGAGGGAAGAGATTACTTTTATTTTAATAGTGTGGCAACCTTGAAGCTAAAATGCTAATTTTTATTTGAAATAAAGCAGCTGTTAATTGTTTTTTAGAATACTATTGAAAATCCATTAATGAACGGGAGAGCGAAATCGATTATGCACCTGTTCACATGTTTACTAATCCTTGGGAAGAATGTCACCACAGATTAGAAGAGCTCTGTCATGGGATCTAAAAATCTGTATTCTTTAAGCTTTATTGAAAAAGGACAGAGAAAATGGCTTGCAATGTCAGTCAAAGCATGTTATATCCATTAACTTTGCAAGAAGGACATTGGAATTATGTTGTATTATCATGAAAAGTGCTAAATTGTTCCTCTCTTGGGAAAACGTATCAAGAATTTGGTGGCATTTTACCTCAACTAAATAATTGATTCCTCCCTGTGGTGGCTAGGAGCCTTACTTGTATAGCTGGCTCTAAGCGAGGGTAACCTGATCTGATCTCAGCATTGTACAGAATTTGTTTGAGAGATTGCAGCTGTGGCAAAATAAACAGCTAATGGGAGAACTGTGTGGGTGAGAAGATGATTGCAAATGTTTAGGGAGATGGTAGAATTGAGAGCTTCTGTTTACGTGTTTTTATTAACAGTCTTGAACTTTCTGGGACTTCTCATACAACCAAACTCTGGGACCTTCCAAGAAGCAATATTGGTGTAAAATGATGGATCTAGACAAGGATTCAGGAAGAGATAGGCAGGGGAGGCTGATTACCACATTGATACCAGCTGTTCCAAATCTGCACCAATAAAGAATGCTTGAAGAGAATGAAAACCACAGTAGCAAATGAAAATTCTAGTAGCTTGTCTAATGTATGCATCACTTCTGGGTTTTTTCTGTGTATCCCTTTTAGATTCAAATCTCAGCTGGCTTCTCTGCAGCTCTGTGAAGTTCCAGGTCAGAGTTCTAGAATTCTTGACTGGAAGATCACATTTTAATCAATAATTTATCTTAAATGAGCATATACAGTCATGGACAATTCTAAGTCACTTCCTATATGTAGCATAGTTATTATGTAATTTTATATTGCAGCTATTTGTTTGACTTTCAAAACTATGCTGCTTGGCTTTTATGTGCTGTTATTTTGAACCCTGAGCAAAATCCTGAATAAACTAAACAAAAATTTAAATAATGACCTAAAAATGGTTTTGGTTGTGTTTTTTTTTTTTTCCCCACACACTGAAAGACACACAATACCAACATTAACGTACATCTACAGATGCCTTTTGGGAAAAATTCATGTTTCTTTGACACAACTTTGTTTACAAATCTTGTTTCCTCAACAATGAGGAAAACATTTTCAATAATGATGAGTTTCTCTATTTAGTTATTTTCCACAAAACGGTTCTACTTTGCTTTTCTTAGGATGTGGCAATCCTAAGAATTGTTATTCTGTGCAGTACTGAGGATTGCCCAGGTCTCTCTGGGTCAGCATGCAAATTTCAGTAAGAGATTCATTAAGAGTACAGGTTGCATCCCCTGTTGTATTTTGCCTCTCTGTTCAAATAAAGATTGTAAGACCCTGTCAAGATAAATTTTTGTGATAGATAACTGTCAGTAAGCTTTGGGAAAGGGTAGAGTTGCTTCAGTTTTTGAACTTTGATCCTGTTTCAGACAGAGTATCAGTGGACAAAAGGATGTCAATTATCTTGTATAAATCAACTTTTCAAGTTTCATCCTTAGGGAGAAGTAATAAAAGCAAGTATTGATTTCTCAGTTAGGCTAGTCAGGGGACTCAGCTACAAAAATAGGTCTTGAAAGAAACAGGAGTCAGAAAAAGCATGAACAAAAGAAAGGAACAGATAAGAATGTTTTCTTTGCAGATGAGTGCTTGTAATTGCACAACAAATCACAAGAAAAACTGACAGCTGATAAGAGAGGGGAGAGAAAAAGCAATGTGTACAGACTGGAAACCTGTTTTCTGAACCTTAAAATCATTCAATTAGGAAACTGAAATCTGAAAGGGAAGTGGCAGAGTGGGTGTTTCACTGCTTTGTCTAGAGCTGTTACATGTCCTGTATTGCTTAAAATACAGGCAGAATTATTTCTAGAGGGCTCCATGTAGTGCCCATAATGTCCATTTTCTTAACTTTCATATGAGCTTGTCTCAAGCAATGAGCTATAAATGCAGTGTCTGCAAGGATGAAACTCTGGAAAGTGATTAGACTGATGAAGCATCTGTGAGCCAGCACCTAAGCTTGTCTTTTCTTGAAGGATTTTCAGATAGAGATGGTGTCTCCAGGCAGCATGCCAGAGAGGATGAATCAATACTGTAGGTCAGAGCACACTGTCCCAGCTGCAAGCAGAAGTGTGTTATCAGGACTATGGGAAGCACACCGTTCATGCTTTTCTCAGAGTATCTTCAGCACTCTAACGTTTTTCTCTGCTGATGACCGCAGTATCAGGTGAACGTCAAACCATGCCTGGATCCTTAAGGCGGCATTCGACCTCCAGTGAAGCCCACACAGCTCCACCCCTAGTCATTTTTTTACAGGCTGTAGTTGAGGCAGTGGTTCGTACTGTTCTCAAACTGCTCATTTAGAGAACATAAATTATCTCTTACGTTTATTCCAGATGAAGAAAGCATGCCTCGCCCACCAGCTCATGCAAGATTTTACTGAATTTTCATCATATCGGGATGTCTTGGGAGTATAATAATTAACATAGGCATTGTAGTTGAAGGTAACAAAGTAATCTATTTGTCTAGCGATGTAGCAAAAGTTCCTCCTTCTTGCATTGACTTCTTTTCTTACCTACGCTAAGTATTCTAAAAGTAGTTGTTTCAAAAATGAAATGATAAGTTTGATCTTTGTGCAAGTTATACTGCTGATGCTTCAACTGGATTTCAAGGTAACAGTAATGGCATCCTAGTCAATGCATTAAACATGCCATTTTAAAAAGCTGTGTTCTTACAGTCAATAATAGGAGTTATTTTATTGAGTATATCATTTCTCTGGCTTCTTGTTAAGGTCAGACTCAGGCAGAGGTTTAAGCAACCTTGCTTGTAAAGTAGCATTCATTTTATGACTCCATCTTTAATTAAGTGTATCACAGAAATGAAACAATGTATAGGAGACAAATGTAAACACTAAAATTACAGTGCCAGTTTGCAAAGAATCGTTCAAAACCAATTATGTGGTGTCAAAGGTGTTTATGTAATTGGCATCAAAATGTGATGCAGCAATTGCATGTTTTGTGTTGCAATCTTTATGCCTGGACTCAACCTATACATGTTTGTATATTCTTTAAATGAATGGATTGAGAAATGACTGCCTGAAGAAATAGGGGTTACAGAATTAGTGCTTTTGAGAGAAGTGATCTTACCAAAGGACTAAAGCCTCTGCTCCCATACTTGGGTAATTGTAATTGGATTCAGTTATACTTTCTGAGGCAACATTAACAGCGTATTTGTCTATTTATAATATTACTTAGGTTTCTTTGGTGAGAACTGATTCAAACCAGCTGGAATGTCATTTTTAAATATAAAGTAGTACTATGTGTTACTGCTATGTAACAAAAATGGAAACGTGCATATAGGTACAGGCAGCGCCAAGAGAGGTGAAGGCAGTAGGTCGGGTGAAGTGATTCTCCCCCTCTGCTATGTGCTCGTGAGACCCCATCTGCAGTAGTGCATTCAGTCCTGGGGCTTCCAACATGGGAAATACATGGACCTGTTGGAGAAGGTCCAGAGGAGGGCCATAAAAGTGATCAGAGGGATGGAGCACCTCTCCTATGAGGAAAGGCTGAGGGAGTGAGGTTGTTCAGCCCAGAAAACTTGGTTATTAAGTTCTCCAGGGAGAATATATTGCAACCTTTCAGTACTTAAAGGTGGATTATGAGAAAGATGGGGAAAGACTTTTTAGTAGGGCCTGTTGTGATAAGACAAGGGGTAATGGTTTAAAATTAAAACAGTGTAGATTTAAACTATATAAAGGAAGAAATTTTTATGATGGGGGTGGTGAAGCACTGGAATAGGTTGCCCAGACAGGTGGTAGATGTGCCATACCTGAAAATATTCAAAGACAGGTTGAACTGGGCTCTGAATAACATGATATAGTTGAAGATGTACTTGATTACTGCGGGGGGTTGGACTACATGACCTTTAAGGGTCTCTTCCAACCCAAACTAATATGTGAATCTATCCTGCTTAGTATCTCCAGGAAAGTAATGCAGAAAAATTTTTTATTTTTTTTTTTTTTTTCCACAATGACTTCTGCAAATTCTCTCTAAGGATGTTTTTGTAACAAAATTACTTTGCATTTTCCACGAGTTTAAGAAAGGCTTTGGTACTGTGCAAATAAAGTAAACAGTTAGAGTAAATGAACTAGGGTAGCTGTGGTTAACTGGCCTAATGAAGCAACTTTCATGAACTTTGAGCAAGCATTTACTGGGCCTTTTATTCTTTTGTAAACAAAACCTGAAAAATTAACACAGGTAGTGTGAATTAGTAATAAACTTTTAAACATTGGTTATTTTCAGTCTGCATGAACGTTGCTCTTAAAGCATTGTGTCCTGTGAGAGGAAATAGAAATCACATCTTTCACGCGTGAATTTCACAAGTCATGGGCAAACACTTGAATCTGCAATATTACCCATTCGCCTGGAGGATGCTTTCCCTTTATAACTCTGATACTGTGGATTTGCCTAATACTTGGGATGAAACCCATTAGCAGCTTCAAGCATAGAAGGTGGGAAGCCTCTGCTTCCCATGGTGGGTTTTCCCTCCTTGTGGAGCAGGTACAGCAATGGCTGGTGCCAACCCAGGAGAGAGGCTGAGGTACGAAGTAGGAAATTACAAGGGTAAATATTTTTCCATGCACATGAGGTGTCCCAGCCAAACCGGGGCACCCCAAATGTGGGTTTACATATTCAAATATTCAGGTACAATACAATTTAAGTAATTACTACCACTCACTCCAGTGATTACTAATCATAGTAAAACTTTACAAAGCAACTTTATTTCTGCAGTATTCCTGCTTGTTGCCTACCGATTTGGGTGTCCCTGAGGTCAGTCTTGCTAGAGTTACTTATCTGTGATGCCAGATGACGATGGGGAGGTTTCAAAGGTGTGTTAGAGAGGCTAGGATAGGGGGATTATCTAAGTTTCCCAGCAGTATCCTTTATCCTTCATGGGCAGCTCTAAGCTTCCAAGAAACAATATCCTTATTTCCAGGGCCAGGCTGTTATTTAGTTTGTTTCACTTTAGCATGAACAGTCCCAGGGTCTCCAGTAAATTTGTATTACTTCATTACATGACAGTGCATAATGTGAACTAATATACATACAGACAAAGTAATACACTTTCATTCTGTAGAGACTGGTTGATACAATACTTAGGGAAAGTAATTTTCATAACACCGGTGTGAAGTAGTTCTTGTGTGCTACCTGAAAGAAGATTGCATGCATAAGAGCATTCTGAGTGCAGTGGTAGTGTGGTACCTTTTGTCATCGCTTCTCACAGATCCTACAGCTTTCACAATACCAGGCTGAAATGTGGAAGCAGTTGATCTAAATGAAGGCTAGCAAGCAGATGAGTAACACAGGTCCGGAGAGCCTCCAGCAGTGAATCGATCCTGCTGTAGTAGTTGTCTGTGCTTCCTTGTGAAAGTGTAGCTCTTTGGAGTGACTATTTGGATAGTTATGGCCCTTCTGAATTTGTTGCAATTTTTTGACTTGCTGTGCCTCTCAAGATGGTGAAGCAGGCCTTTCTAACTTCACCTGCATTTCACAAGCAAAACTGGAGTTGGATTGGACTGTAAATGTAAAAGAGATGGTTCACTTGATAAACCATGTGTTACTTCAGTCTCTGTATGACACTGTTTGCTACTCCAGGCTGCTGGCTTTTTGCTTGACTGATTCACGAAGATTTTACCTTTTTTTAATAACAATCACAAATGTTAGATAACGCATTGAATCTTAGCTCTGATTTGAATCAACCCTCAGGTAACAAACAGAAAATGACTGCCCATGAAGTGCTGTATGCTTGTGAAAGTTCTCATTACAGGCAACGGGAGCATAACTATTTCTACTATAGTGATATATATGCATAGCTCTGCAGTAGTGTCTGTATAAATGTGGGTTTGTATCCATTTATCAATCCCAAAAGTAATGAATTTATTAAAAAAAAAACAAAAAAAAAGAACAAACAAAACCAAAACTGGATGTTTTGCTTTAAGCCTTCAAATACACTTTACAAATTATACACTGAAGATTCCTTGATTTTATAATTTTCCAGTTCAGACATTTCATATTTTTGATTAACTTTTCTACATATCTATGCATATCTGTCTGTCTATCTATCTATCTATCTATCTATTTACTTTAAGGCAAGATTATTGTCCCTGACACATAAAATCTGCCTTGTTTCAGTTTGCAAATTTTTCCTACCTGTTAGAGGAAGGAAACTTCATATTGACTATAAAGCTGCTCCCTCCCCACGTGTTCCCTGTGGTGGAAATGAATCTGCAGTGCTTTTTGATCTCTGATTTTAGCTGCATGTTACAAAAAGAAGGGGAGGAAGAAAAGGACAGGGACTCGTCATCTGCTATAGGTCAGAATAGTTTCCAGTCATGGGTTCTGGGGGCTGGAAAGTTGTAGAATAAAGAAGGTACTGTTCCAATCTGTGTGCTACCGCTCTGCTACTCTGAACAGGTGCATTAGAGAGCCTGTACACTGGTGAATGCCAAGAGTCCCTGGGTGTTATTAAAGGCGTTATTTGGAGTAGGGGACCAAGAGTGCTAAGCTCCCTTTCAATGGTCCATTTTGTCGATAATTGCGTACATGTGTGTATATATGTATATACGTGTGTATCTCAGCAGCTCATTTGCTGATGTATTTATTGCAAAGATATAAAAAATGCATCAGCTATAGTAAATATATTAGTTAAGTCTAGCTAGAGCTTGTTACAAGACCTGCTTTGCTAATTCACCTCCATATTAATTCGTTTTGTTGCAAGTTTTAGACTACTTTGTTTGACTTTGTATTACAAATTTGCAGTTGGCAGCTCTATTAAACAAAACAGCCTAATTTCTTATCAGCTGTTAAGTATTTGTTCAGTTACCTCCTCTGTACAATCATCTTTGAAGATGCTATTTGTGCAGTAGGTACCCTTTGTCAAATAAAAATACATCAAACAATGTGGTGTAACGGAAAGATGATCTTTTTTTTTGCCAGACCTGCGACCAGTCTTTTCCTCCTGTTTGTCATGAATGTGTTAGGCTAACAAAACCAGGGAACCTCGTTGTATATGAATCTTGTAGTGCTAGTGAAACAGACTTTTAAACATCTAGTACTTCCTAAATCTCTAAGGTGCAAATTCAAGTGACTTAAGGATATGGATTTACAGAGTAAATAGTTTTAAAAAAAGCTACTGTGGAAGTACTGTATCTTCTCTTCTTTTAATGTATGCTTACATAACTTCAGAATAGAGCTTGCAAATGGTCCATATAATTTAAAGTGTGCTTTACAAAATTCTCATTTTAAATGCCTTAGTATTAATTTACTGTTCTATTTATGATAAGAAAGCAAATCTATTTTACTTCCTGGTAGCATGATAGACAACTTTTTTCTGAATCTGGGCATTCTCTGATTTCTGGCAAAAAATCTGCTGTAATTCCTCTGTTTTCTCAGAGAATTTTTACAGGTTTTGATTTAAAACAACCCAAACAAACAACAAACAAAAGAACCCAAACAAAACAACACATGCAATCCATCAAAAGAAGAGACCATTTATGAAGATTTCTACTTTAGCTCCTCTGAAATATTCACACCTTTGCACTGCATTTTAATAATTCTGTGTTTGGGTACTTTAAGATGCTGGTTTTGACAGCTTGATGGGCTGTTACACGGTGGTGGTAGGTGTTTTCCGGCTGTTCCCATTCACCCTCTGCTCCTTAGGCAGCTCTGTGGGAGGGACTGACTGCCTGCTGCCTGCCCTGGGGCTTCAGAGCTTGGTTCCTTTCCCCGGCTGCTTCCCTTGGTGCTCCGGAGCACGGGGTGGCCATGGGGAGGAGGTACCTGGCTGCACTCTGCTTCCAGCTGGTCCCCTAAAACCAGATCTCCTCATGAAAATTAATTAGAATATCTCTGAGGGAAAAGATGAGTGACCTCTTATGGACTGCATTAGATTTGCTTTTCTGTTTGAGCGGTGGAGGTGGGAATATGGCTGAGAGAAACCCTTTTACTGGGACTTTAACTTTGGCTTTTATTTAAAACTGACATTGAAAGTCAAAAGGTTGGGACACACACACACACACACACACACACACACACACACACACACAGCCTTGGAAAGGGCGCTCCATCCCTCAGGCCCATGGGATTGTACACATCTTGTCTGACCTGCATCTGCCAAGATGATGGCAGCTTCCCCATGCCTCTGGACTCTGACAAATGAGTTCTGGCAGATTGTAGAGCAACAGCTTAAGGTGTTACCATCCCCAGATGCTTCTGATTGCTCTGCTGGCACTTACCTCTTGGGAGAGGGTTGCCTTTTAATAAAAATGATATTTTTAACCACGATGCTGTGCTGTAAAATGCAGGAGTCGGTATGTAGAAACATGCCCTGTTTTCCTGTGTCACTGACAGGTGGTCAGAGAGCCATGGATGAATTTGTATCAAACTCCTTCTACTAAATATACCTAAGCTCATTTGTTAACAGATATGCAGCTAGACCTTCATTAGGAATTTACCTCTGGTCTTTGTTAGACGTAAGCACTTACTTACAAACTTTGTATTTGTAGAAAAATAAATCCAGGTTAAGAAGTATATGAGCCTTTGCTGTAATACCAACTTTTTTCCAGGAACAGAAAAGAGATTAAATCCATATCCCTTAACGATGGTAGAAGTGTTCTGGTTCACAATGAACAGGGCTGCACTGTAGCACTGTTCCTTCATCTATAATGATAAGCAAACAAATTTAGTAAACTGCTAGCACAAGGATAGTGTGATTCAGACAGTCTAGTATTGTTTTATGGATAACTGGCTTTCTCATTTTGCCCCTGATGTGGAAGTGCATAATTTCTCTACCATATTCTGTTCTTGTTCCATTACTACACTTGATAGAGTGCCTGCAGCCAAGCCAGCGTCAGGTCATCTGCTGTCATAAAGTGTTATTAGGTAGTTGGGGCTTTTTTTAATTAATTCACAATTTATTTTTTTAATACATAAGATACCCTTCCTAATATTTTTTCCATTATGCATTCTTTTCTGCATACGAAAGCGTGACATTATAGAAGAGAAAGGCTGTTATGCAGGGTGTACAGCAAGAAAATACATGGAAGCTAGTTTCAAGAAAGGCAGTTTTAAGTTGGAATAGGGACCACTGCTTATCATGTTAAGTTTTAAATGGTATCATTAAAAGAAGTTCAGGACATTATATTTGACTTCCTAGTGATTTACCTCCAACAGAGACAGGATGAAAAGATAAGATGAAGTTATTAATGTTTCATCTGCAACCTGTTCCTTTTTTCTGTCATATAATTGCCAATATGGTTGCTGTTCCTCACCTTTGCAGCAACGGCACATTAAGGTCTACTGATTCAGCTAATTAAGCAATTTAGATTTGTGTAAAGAATGCAACTGGATATATAAAATATAATCAACTGATGTTGTGTGCTGCTTGTCTCTTTGCTTTCTTAACAATTAGGCAATATCTATGCTTCCAGTGCAAAGTGTATAAATAATTGAAGGTAAATAGTGAAGGCATTATGCAATTACTCACAGTTTGGGTATGTTCTGATTTTTTTGCAAGACTATTCACCTACTAGCTGCTGTCTACAACAATATTAACCCTATATATGATCTTTCTATGTCAGTCTCCAAATTTAAAACTTTGCTTTATGGTTTTCATATTCATCAGAGAGAAAAACATATCTCTTTTACTGTGTGTTTTGAGATATTGTCTAGATTTCAATTTGGCTGGGGTTATAGCTTGCATGAAAAAATGTTCATGAAAGTGCTACTCATTTTTAACAGATTCACATCATAAATTGTGCCCCAAGAGAAGTGAAATAATATGTTTATATTAATACTTGAATTTGTAAGGCCATTTGAAATTGGTTTCATAATCAGAACTGTTGACAAAGCTGAAAAAAACTTCTTATCCTCTGTTCTCTAGAATTAAATGAATTTAAAGAGAGAGGCTGTCATACTGACTTGTGAAATAGCATTAATAACTATTTTATTTAATCTTATTATTGGTGTAAGAATAATAAAACTGAAAAAATAACAAGAGGGTCATTCAGCTTCAGTTCTGTTTCATACACCAAGAAAATTTAACACCCCCTTGCTTATCACTTTATGTGGTAAGTACAGAATTCCATTTTAATCATGTTAAGAGATTTCTGTGATGCCACACCCAGTGACTTGCATTGCTATGAATAATCCTCACCCATTTTGGAGTTCAGTTTAATTTCTTTGGCACTAATATAAAATTGACTTGATTCTTTGGAGGATTTAAGAGATTCAAAACTTTTAATGTATCAACTGTTAGAACATAACTTTTAACTATTATTTTAAACTTCGTATTTCTAGCTGTGCAGACGCTCAAGTGAATATGTGCTGCGAGGTTTGTGATTTGCAAGTCCTCCTAATGTATTCTGGAAAAGTATGGAACAGTTTCCTCTAATTAAACAAAACTTGATTAAGGCTTTTCAGTGTGAAAAAAGGAGCTGATACAGCAGGTTTGTATACAAAGAGCTGATAATGACAGGGTTGTGTAAAATCATGTGTTTTATAAGGAGGTAGTAGTGCTTCACTTTTTCAGATACAGGAATTAAAAAGCATCAAATGAAATTAGCAGCTGACTCATTTATGGAGGGTTTCACAGAATACCTCTTGAAGCTAGGGAAGTCCTTTCTGCCAGTTGCTGTGCATGCTGAAACTTCACATGGAATCAAGGAGACACTGGAGAAGTGCCCAGAAGAGACATTCTTGCTATATACATGATGCCTGTAGAAACCACTTTGCCTTCGCTGCAGAAGGTCCTTCAATTGCAGAACGGAAGCACTGGAAAATGTATTTTACATAGTGACCCTGCTGTGATCTCTTCTGTGTATGTCCCTCTTGGCCACTGTCAGAAATAAGATCCTGACCAAGGCTGACTGCCTTTATGCATGTAGGTAGAGATGAGGTTACAGTCAATATTGCGCTGCTGACATTAACACCAGTGGGAGTTCTGCAGATTAATTGGAAAAAAGGACACTACTGACCATAGTAATCTCTACAACTTGAGAGCCGTGTTCCATTTTTGAATGCATTTGATAGATTGCTTTTTGCTAGAAAATACGAACTTTGGTGGATGAAATCAAACCCATAGTTCTGGTTTATTTGGGGTATTTTTAATTCACATGTTGGGAGCAGAAACTTTTATTTGTTTATCCTATGAGGTTTCTGATACAGCAAGCCTTTATTGTGTTGTCTTGCACAGTAGCATGTAATATGTCATTTAACTTGGCACAAATTGTTAGCGTAGGAGATGCAGTTAAAATAGAAGTCATAGAAAGTGTTTGCTTAATTGAGGCCCAAGTCTTGCCTTTTGTTGGCATGAGTGGGAGTAGAGCAAAATCCTGACAGTCCTCACGAAGTGTCCTATTTAGATCTAAGTGACACAACAAATGACACAATAAAATTGACCAGGAGGCACTACGTGTATGAATACAGGAGTATGTTTAGGCTGTCTCATACAGCACTGAACGTTTGAGGTTTCCTTCTCTTTGCCATATTTTTGGAGTCTTGCAAGCTCCCTTCTTAACCACCTGCAGACAGCCACAGCAGCTGAAGCGGGTTTGCATCATCCAAGTGGAATGACCTGGTGCTGTGCAGAGATCTTCACAACTGCCTATGTAAATGGGGCTCCTGTGGTTACCAATAGTGCTTGCTTCCAGACATTTTTATGAAAGAGGGATATCTTTTTGGTTTTGCTTTTCATTATTTTTGAGAAGCAAGCTCAGTTTAACTGCCAAAAGAAGAAAGATCTGTAAGGAAGTTGGCTTAGAAAAATTGGCAAAAGAGAGGCTAAGTAAAACACAGAAAATAGCTCATAGCTTAAGCTTGCTTTGACCATTAGAATTTCTTTTCTATTGTAATTTATTGCCATCAAAATTTGCAAGTCTGACTGTAACATCTTGGATTAGTGGCACAAGCATGGTTTGCAGAACCTTGAAAAGCCTGGTGGTAATGGTAATGTCAGGTTGATAGCAGTTGTAAAATTTAACTTCAAGCACGCTCACAAGGGTTAGTTTAAAATCTGCTGTCATGAAATAGCAGAATACAGTGAGGTACTTGATAGCTTGCATGAGCTACTGATAGGATATGCAAACATTTTTCCTTAACCACAAAAAATAACCGTGGAGGATGTTCAATTCCACTGCTTCAGCACCAGCAACCACTATTATTTGATGCGTTCTAGGAAGCCCAAGTTTATTGTGGTGATAAATCATCCTGAGTTTTTCCACAGTGTTATCGTTCACAAAGCATATCCCATTAATTTATATGAATTCATTGTTTGGCTTCACTTTTGTGGTGTCTTGCCTGGTTTGTAGTATCTATTTTTACTTGTTCTGTTTTTAGCTAAGCGCAGAATTTGGCTAGGCTTACAGAATCTGTTGCAGAAATGAAAAGTTGATGATTTTGCAGTTTTTGAAAGTTAAAGTCTTCTTTTGCTGTGGTGCTTTGCCTTCGTTTTCCTCCCTACACCCACCTCAAAATAAAAGGCAACAGTAATCAGAAGAGAGAAAAACTTGTAAGACTTTGGAATTTTCATCTTTCCCCCTGCTTTCTGCTTCTCAGTTACATCAGGTTACATTAGCACCAGAACATCACCTTCTACATATACAGTAGGTTTTTATCTCCTCCTCTGCTCTGTGAGACTACATTTCTTTTACACATAAGGTGTCTTTCCACTTGCCACTTTAGATTTACTTGAGGTGGAATTTTGTATTTAAAGAACACCAAGAATTTACAACCAAGTAGAGTTTTAACAGTTTGTCTTCATTACATGCATCTTCTGGTAGTATGATATTTTCAGTCAGAGGAAATATTTGCATGGATGGAGATGGTATGGTTTGGCAGAGAAAAGGCCACCAAACATAATGAGACATTTGCATGAAGAGAAGGGGTTGCTGTCTGAAGTGAGATATCCGGTGTCATTTTTGTATTTCAGAAGGAGCAAAAACGATAATTCAGCAAACGCACGGGAATAATTGTAGGCTCATGTCGTGGTTTAAGGCCAGCTGACAACTCGGCATCATACAGCCATTCGCTCACCCCCACTCCAGGCAGGATGAGGAAGAAAATTGAAAGAATGTAAACCCCACAGCTTGAGATAAGAACGGTTTTATAACTGAAGTATAACATAAAGCTACTACTAGTAATAGTAATGATAATAAGTGAAATAACAAGGGGAGAGAATATAAAATTAAAAAGGGAAAGGGGAAAACCCCAATAAACAGCAGTGATGCACAGTATAATTTTTCACCAACCCAGCTCAACCCAAGCAGCGATCTGGCCTACCAGATGACTCCCCTCAGTTTATATACTGGGCATGATGTGCTGTGGTACGGAATACCCCTTTGGCTAGTTTGGGTCAGGTGTCCTGTCTCTGCTTCCTCCTGGCTTCCCTTGCCCCTCCTCACTGGCAGAGCGTGAGAGACTGAGAAGTCCATGATCAGGGCAAGCACTACTGTGCAACAACTAAAACGTCGGTGTTTTATCAGCATTGTTCTCAGACTAAAGTCAAAAACACAGCACTGCACGAGCTACTAAGAAGGAGAAAAAGAACTGTTACATCTGAACCCAGGACAGCTTGCCATAGTGACAGCATTGTAAGCCGTTTTGTATCGTTTAAAAAAAGCATCAAAACTGTCAGGAAATGCTCATCACCAGAGTTTCTCATTTCATCCTGTGAAATGAGTTGCTTGGCCCAGAACTTTCTTTTAAGGGCTTTATCTCTTCTTCCAGCAAAGCTGCATCTACTCGTGCTTCCCATGGGATGCAGAGGGCCACCTTTGCATTGCCATGTAACACACCAGACCAGAAAAATTGTGTTTTCTTCTCCCATATTTATTCTGTATTCTCTCTGTGGATAGCTTAATTACTTGATTTTCTCTTTACTGATATTTATAACTGTTGGATGCTTATTCCAAGGTGTATGTTGCCTTGTTAAGTAAAGCAGATCTGTCTTTTCCAAGGAAATTCCAAATCTTTCCTTCTTATGTCTGTCTCATCTCATCAGTTTACTCCCTTCATTCTTTATTATGTGTGGGAGCATGTTTTCTTCCTTCACTGCCAAAAGAAGATGCATAGGGCTGTGGTGAATTTTATTGCCATTCTACTTTGTTGCAGAACAAATGTCTATCATTAGTCTTCAGCAAATAATACTTTTATTTTAAAGTTGAGTATCATGGTAGTGTAGTTAGCCAATATGATTATGTTATTTATGTTGTAAATGAGGGAAAGAGGGAATCAAAAAGGTCAAATTCATTTTATCAGACACAAAATTATTTGTTGAGGCTTCAGATTACTGACACATGGGAGTCTTTAGTGAATAATGTATAGAAACTATTTATGCAGTCTCTAGTGCAACTTCTATATTGTGAGTGCTGATAATGACAAAGACTAGTAATATTGCATTAAGTACAGATGAGTTTTCTTCACCTCATTGAAGAAAAGCATTATAGGTCCTGCTATTATTTCACATTTTTCATAGAAGAGGATAGAGATTAAGTACTATATTAAAAGGCACACATAGCTGAAAAGGACTATAATTATGTGTAATTTCATAAGAAAATATTTTTACTAATCCTGTATTTCACATTTTATGTTCATCCTAATTAGTTCAAATGGAGAAATATTAAATACTAATTTTGCCATGCCTGCCAAGATACCTGAAGGGTTATTTTAAAAGATATTATTAATGGGACTGAATGCAATGTATGTGGTTCCTTAATGATAATTAGTTCACTCAGGAGAGAGTCCTAATAAGCAGAGGCGAAAACAGAATTTGAGACAAAAGCACTCTCTTTGGTTGGGAAGTTCATCTGTTTTCCAGTGTAAGCTCACTAGGTAGATAAATAATTCCAATCAAACTGTTTTGTGTACCTATCAAAAAGTGTTTTATTGGTATTCCTTAAACTGTAGGTGAAATTTTGTCATGAAAAATTGCACATATGCTTCATAAATATTCCGAAGATTAAAGCTAATTTGCTAGGCCTGCTGGTATGATCACAGTTCATTTACTTTGATTGCACTTATTTTTTTTTGCTTTGCACCCAACTATTTCACTGTTATGGCAGGTAGGTAATATTGAATTCTCGCAGCAAGAGTACTTAAAAGCTTTTGTGAAAATTAAATGAGTTTTTATGCACAGCTGCCAATTTCATTTAGACTATTTTTAAGTGTCTACTCAAGTAATAGGAGATAACTTTTATTTCACTGAAAATACTAATTTGGTTTTATTAAAGTTTAGCAGTTCGACAAAAAAGAAGCCTGGAGAATATTGCATTGAATATTAATAGATTTTCATGTCAGGGTATGGGGGGGGGGTGTGTTTGTTTTAAGAAATATCACATCCCTTCAGACTGCTAAATCGTTCTTATGGACGCTGCTATTTTGTCCTGAAGTGAACTATAAAGTCACAGTATCTGTTCTCGTTGGTTTATTATGCTACATGATTTCAGTGATTTCTGTTGTGTTTCTGATTTAACTCTAAAGAAAAATGTAGGCAAACAAATAACTGTATGAATACAGGCCTATTAAATAACAATAGCATTAGTTATCTGTTTATTGAAAAGTCTTAGTCTGAAATAAGGTCATAAATGAGTTGTCTTTTAAAGCATCTCTTAGAGCATCTCGACTCTCATGTGTTCACTCTTTATGCCCAAATATGCTATTAACTCTCCTGTCCCAGACAAAAGCAGCAAAAGCATGTGAACAGAAATTATTAATCCTCATAATATTCAAGTTTCTGGATTAAAATTTTTGCCCTCAATTTCTAATGCTTTAATTGAAAACAAACCCAGATTTCTGAGTCAGACAAAATCTGCCCTGGTGAAGAAGATAAAATCTTACAGTGATAATGTCAGAGCTGGCGGCTCTCCAGCCTATACCAGCTTCTGTTCCACCATGATAGCTGTTTGCCAGCAGGCAGCATCAAATCCCTTAAAGTGCCTTCTGAGTTGCTTTCATACTGCGGTTTAAATAGTTTTGGAATACCAGCAGGTTTTCTCATGGAATGGTGCTTTTCCCACTTCTAAATATCTTTTTGATGTATTTTTTGTAAGTAAAAGTTAAATAGGGTTCTTTTGTGTAATTTCGTCATACTGAGGAGCAAACCTGAGGAGCAACTTTCTGTAATGTTTTAAAACTAATGAGGCACTTTTAATCTGATTTGATTTGCAAGTTTGTTCCACACTCGTTCCACTGTGAATGTTTTCACTTGCTGTCCCATGTCTTGTCCCAGTTTTCTTACCTGTGTTTCCTGGAAAAAACCCACGTGGTTTGTCTGGTAGAAGTAAATACCTGTGTAGCTACTGTCAGGTCCACTGAGGGTTTGAAAGTAAGGACACTTGGCCTAAGATTTGGCAAATGAAAATCAGCAGCATCTAATGGAAGATACGTAGTTCTGGATTATTATGTAGAAAGATGGTCTGTAAAAAAGTGCGTATTTCACAGAATCACAGCCTGCCTGGTTTGGAAGGTACTTCTGAAGACCCTCTAGTTCAACTTCTCTATTCAAAGCAAGATTAGCCAGAGCAGGTTGCCCAGGACTGTGTCCACTTAGATGAGCATCTCCCAGGATACACCCAAGATGGGGACTCTACAACATCTCTCTGCAACCTGTTGTAGTGTTCGACCACCCTCATGCTACAAAAAGTGTTCTCTTGTGTTCAGACGGAATCAAGGTGGGGCTTAGCTCCTTCCTCCTGCCCTTCTTGAAGATGGAGTGTGGTTTGCATCCTACCAGATGTCAGGAACCTCTCCCTGTAGCCGTGGCTTTTTAAAGAGAGCTTTAAGAGTGGCCTTGCAACAACATCATCCAGCTCCCTTATTAACTCTTAATAACTCTTTATTGCATCCCATCTGGTCCCATGGACTTGTGGGTGTCCAATTCAAGTATTCCTTAACCCAATCGTTCTCCACTTAGAGAAAATCTTCATTGCTCTGCATTTCCCCCTGGTTTCAGGGTTTTCAGATTCTTGAAGGCAGGTTTTAACCTTCTTTGCCAAGGCAGAAAAGATATTGAGTACCTCAGCCTTTTCCATATCCTTTGTGTCCAGGGCCCACATGCATTCAGCAGCTGGCCTACATTTTCCCTTGTCTTCCTTTTGCTGTTCATGTAAAAGACCTTTTCACCTTCCATATTCAATTCTGGGTTGCTTTGGCTTTTCTAACCCCATCCCTGCAAGCTTAGAGTGTCTCTGTATTTCTCCTGGGTCATCTTGACCCTGCTTCCACATCCTGTACACTTCCTTTCTGTGCTTGAGTTTTGGCAGGAGCCAGTTATTAATACATGCAGACCTCCCGCTGCCTTTGCTTGTGTGAATTGCAATAGTCCAGGCTGGGGGTAACAAATGAAAAGATCATTGCAAACATTTCGTTATGCAAAGATGTAAGTTTGAGTGGGGATTATAATGGAGGAAGAAAGTTAAGGTTAAAAGAAGGAATATTTTGAGATATTGCTGCAGGCAGTGCAGTAGAATATCTTATGAAAATCTTTTAAATATGTCAAAATAATTGAGTGTAGATACAGTAGTGATTTATTGTAAACATAACCTTCTAGAAGGTTATAGGGTGTTATATACGAGATTTAAAATGGCTTTAAAATATTTGCTGTCATTTACAATGTGACTTTCAAAACCTTAAGTGCAAATAGCTTATTTCAGTTAAAAAGGCTTCATAATAAAACCAGCCGGTGTTGAGGTGGGTGAATGAGTAAGATTAATGAGCCCATCCTCAGGTAAGCACAAGCTGTCACCTAACCAAATATAGCATACCTGCCTATGATGGAAAAGAAAATGGGAAGATTTAAATGATCAATGGTGATTGCCAGCAGTGGTTGGAATGCCAGGTTCAAAAACACGGAATAGGACATATAGGCCAGGAAATGGGGAAGGAACAGTCATTTTGACTTTTTTGTTTTTATTATGTTGAGATATGTTCTACTATATGCACATGGCAATCCTCAATGGATGCCATAGAAGTAACATTAATTTTACTGCAGTACTAAGCGTAAGCAAGGACCAGGACCCTAGCCAATAGCACTTAGAAATTTTACACATGAATGATGGAGGAACATCATATTGGAGATAAGAGCTGATAAAAATGAGAAATGGTCAAGTAGAAGTAGGACATGAAGACAAACAGTTTGCATTTAATAAGATGGAGGAGCAGGGGAGTTGTGGGAGTAACTTATAAACAGGGTTACATGATGATTCAAAGAACTTATGAAACTGATTCTTGCAGATGCACTGAGCAGTTGTAAATGTAGTAAAATGTATTAGCTAAAGAAATGAGAAAGAGAAAGGACAGAGAAATAGAAGTTGTAATAAAGAAATCTGACATGATCAGATCTGAACCTGGCTTTTCACCATAAATTAGTCTGATAGAGAAAACGGTGAGGTACCAAGAAGATGTAAGTGTATAATTGTCCATGTGTATAAAATGTATGAGAAGGCTGTAGAAGAATGAGATTATATTTGGGAGTATATTTTACATAAAAAGAACAGGACCGTGAAGTATTTCATTAGTAATTGTCAGGAAAATCAGCAGCTAAAAGGAATATGCAGGTTTTTAAAATGGATTTCTTTTGCTTCCTCCCCTTCCCCAGCTACAATAAAAAGTGATGCATTGAGAGAATGTTATCATATATCAGTGAAGCATATATTATAGCGTATATTACAGGATGCTCATGGTTTGCAGCCCAAGGGTTGAACATACTCCTCTTGCTGAAAGGTTAAGAAGCCACAAAGTGTATTTTGACATACTTTCTCTGCCATGTTTTGTCTTACTTTTTTTGCATAAAATATAAAAGGAATGCAAGTTACACCAAAGACTCCAACAAGGATAGCTAGCCCAGCAGTGCAGAACCAACACTGCTGAAACCCAGAAGCAGGCAGAACCCAAGGTGCTGTGGGAGATGGGCATCTCCGGTTTTATCCACAGTTCTCTGTGGATAAATTTCTTCCATGGCCTGCATGGGAAGGAAGAGGGGGCAATGCTTTCAGGATCACACATTCTGCACTGGCCTTCTGTGCTGGCTGTGTGGGTGAAGAATGAACTCATTGCAAGGAAGCACGTGCCATAACCAGGCAGTGGTTTCCAATGGGAGTCGTGGTGCTCTGCAAGGCAGCTGAGCAGCTGGGCTCCCTCTTACCACTCCATTGTGGCCAGCAGAACCTCTTGAGCAGCTGCACTCAGGACAAGGCAGCAGTTGCTCACATGGGTCATCCCAGACCCACTGCATTTTGTATGACATGTCTTTCATGCAAGTAATTCTACTTTGGTTAGTGGATTTATATTGCCTCCAGTTGTAGGATTGATTTTAAATTATGGGAAATACTGCATTTGTGTTTGAAACTTGTAATTTCTTCCTAAATATTTAGGCATAGCAACTAATTTTGAAAAATAAAGTTTGCATTCTTTGGGCTTACTGTTGATAAACTACTCAGAAGTTGTGACATAGCATACTAAGTTTAACAATGTCGGCAAACAAAACTGACACTGCCCTGAGTCATCAGATTCTCAACTGATGGTATCACTAGCTCAGCCGCTCGGAAAACGTATCATTGTTTAGGGGTTTGTTGTTCTAACAAACCAAGTCATAGTTACTATTTTTGTACTGATTCAGAACTTTGTCATCTGTTGTAATCAACAAAAGCTTAAAACTGAAATATTTCTCTGATTTTTTCTTGCCCTATATTGCCTGTGTAAGGATTTGTTGCATCTGGGTTGTGCGTGAAAGTTCGGCTCGTGATGTACTGGTATTTTTTTCAGAGAAAACAGTTGAAGTATCTTACTTTAAGAAACAAGGAAAAATCCATCAATATGGTCTTTTTTGGATGAATGCACTCCAGCAAAGAAAAGCAACAACATGGTGGTGCATTTATCTTATTTTTCTTCAGCGTTACAAAACATAAATTGCCAGCATGCACTGCCCTTAAAACTTAAGGGCAACTTCAATCTATTGAGTTGCTAAGGATCTAGAAATTTGGAAACTTTTAGAAAGAATTAAAATGATCTAAATCATCCAAGGTTTCTTTTGAACTTGCAGTGGGGAAGATTGGTGACAGAGCTCTGTAAATGACAGAATTTTCAACAGCAAATGATTTAATGAGGAAAATCTGCAGGTTAATGCCTGCTACCCAACATTGCCATATCCTAAGAACCTCTCCAGAATGTAACAGGCTTCTAGTACTTTCTCTAAATTACTCCATTTTCTTTGGAACATGAAGACTGTGGATTGGACTTATTCTGTTAGGTGGAGGTTAAACATTTGATGTGGTCAAATAACCGTAAGTGTTTGAAGTTTTATATAAATTCTACTTCACTGAATTACAATGAGACACTCTTGCTCTGTTCAGAATCGAAGGCAGGAGAAATGAGATGTAGGATTTTTAGGTCCTTCTTTTTTTTTTTTATTATTCCCTGGTAATAACTTGGACTGACAGTAGAGAAAAGCCATAGAAAACAAAATGGAAGGGGAGGACAGAGAGTGGATGAGTGTGATCCTTAAACTGAGTCCTCTCCCAGCTTTCATGATCAGGTCCTGGCCCACTTGCATCATTACATGGATTTGTTACACGTATTTCCCTATGGAATGAGTGTATGCAGTTTAGATTCGAGGTGTATGGTCAGCTACTCTGCTGCTGCTGCTTCACAGCACAGGGAAGGATGTTCAACATCATCTTTTGGATAAAGGTTGTCCCATCACATTTTGTAAGAGTAATAAATGTGCAACCAAAGATTTATTCTTTTCTTCAGAATGTTGGTGCTCTTAGCTAGTAAGATGATTACAGAGAGACATTTAAAAAAATCTTTTGAGGACAGTTAGATGTGAAATTCTCTTTTCATTTTTGGAGTATGTGAGTTATCCAGTGACATTCCTGGGCAGGACATTTTAGAGGTCTGCTTCCTTGGATGTCTGAATTCTAAAGGACTTTGTGCCACTAGCTGCTGCATAGGAAACAGGGATTTGACTACTTTACTCCTGCTTGGGCATTAAATACTAATTTAAAATCACCATTAGTATAACACAGAATTCAAATTTTTTTTTAACCAAACAAGCCAAAGAGCAGCATAGGGAAAGCTTTGTTTTCTCTTCATTGTAGACAAAAAGATGAATAGACACAGCTATCTCCATGGTCTCTGTTGAGCTCCCTGAGATGGGTAGAAAGGGTTGATTATTTTTCTGTCATTCAGTCCTGATCAGCAGTTACACTAGCATCTGTTAGTGCACATCTTGTGACACCTCTGCTCATGGCCATTTTTTCCTTTTGAAGAAACATCATTGTTTCCCTAATGGAGCAACTTACAGGATCCTACCTTGTGCTGATGTTTTTACTATGCCTGTTCTGTGGTATGTACATTTGCAACCCTTCAGTGACAGCAACACCCGTTTCTAATTTAGAATTAATAGCTGTTTCCAGTTTTTGAGAATAAAGCAGCAGCAGGTGACAACCTGTACTTCATTACTGCCACTCCATAATTTAACAGCATCAGATTTGCACCAGAGCTGGCCTTTTTTTCAGAGATCACTTTATTCAACACTTCTTGCCATTTACTATTTCAGGATGAAGAGGGAATAGCAGGGAGAGTTTTGAACCCATATTTCATGGCAAACTGGCTAAAACTCATGCATACTGGAACTGTAATTATTTCTTTTCCTCAGTCTTCATTTGTGGATTTAGACAAATAAACAAATAGGGAACACAAGTGGATGTGTCCACATATGTGCTGTTAACCACTGGCAAAAATAAGGTCTTTCAGGATAATGAAATATGAGTAAACTGATTGGAATTATCTCACTTTTTCTGAAAGTATCTGATTGGAGAGAAAAAAAAATGATTTGAAATTTTGGTTGGGATACAAGTTTGTTTGTTTTCAAAATTCGTTGTTCCCTTTAAAGCCTGTAATTATAAATATTTAGATTATTTTTTTACAAGGAGAACATATGGTTCCTTCTTAAATCATCCCAATTTATATTAGCTTCAGCTTCTAAGCTAAATGAATGTAATACTGCTGGTATAGAAATACAATCTCAGTCAATTAAAATAGTCATACTTTCTTGTAAATAGATAGTGGAAGTGCCGTGTGAATGATAAATACTTCACCTGGGACCATCTGGGTTCTTGCCAGGAATGCAAGACAGTTATCAAGAGCTTTCGTCCAATTATTTGGAATAAAAATTGATTTAGGATTAAATGTCTCTTTTAGCAGCACCTAACTGTGATATCAGGAGAATGGTTCAGCCATTCACACTATTAGGTATTGTAATTTTGCCCACTTGACATTAAGCCTCTTTGTATGTTTCCTACTCTTTAGCAGCTGTTAAACTGAGTATATTCAGAGTTTCAAAGGTCATCATTTTAATTTGTGTTTTCTTGAGAGCTCAGTTACTGATAACTTATTTATGATTTAATGAGGAAATCCATCTTCCTTTTGCTTGATGGGATGTGCATGTAGGGAACGTTTGTTGTCTATTCCATCCTCAGTGAACTTGATGAGACAGGTTTTCTCTTGACTATGATTCAGGAGAGTTCTCAAGTTCTGTTTCCACAATGTGCCACAAATATATCTTTATGTATTTTTTCCTTAATCTCTTTAGCTTTGATCAATTTTATCTTACATTATTTTATTTTTACATTTTTCTATTTTTACATTTTGCTACTCATAACTTATTTTCAGAACGTTAGGGATGGTGGGTACCACAGGTTGGGGCAGTTATACCTGAGCCTTGAGTCTTTACCAAGCAGGTGAAAAAGGAGCTCTGGGACTGCAGGAGTCAAGTAGGGATAGGTAGTAGAATGAGAAACTATTCAGATGTTAAAAAAAAAAACTGTTATATTGTGCTAATGACCACGAAGGTGCAATAAATTTAACTCGGTTGCAGTGCAGTAAATTGAATTTGGTTACTGTTCTTGTGTGTTCACATATAAGACTGGTGTAACTCAGACTGCTAATGCCAGCGTGCCAGGAATAAAGATTTTCTTTAATAGTTGTGGCAGAAGTTCCATGAAAGGGGTTTCAAATTGCAGTAAACATATCTGAGCCTGACTGCTTGCTGTTGACAAGAAGTATTCCCAGGCTACAGGGCAACTTTATTCAAAGGTCTGGTAGATGTTCCCATTTATGAATTTGAAATGCTTTCCCAAGTATGAATAAATTAATTCTTACAGTATCTGGAAAAGTAAACAAATAGTAGCCCATTTAAATTGTGGGAAAAGCAATTTCGGCTGATGAAGTTATTTGTCACATAAAGAAAAGCTGTATCAGAGCCAGAAGTTGAAGCCAGATTTCCTTACAGCATGTCCTGCTTTATTAAACTTCCCTCCCATGGTTGACATATGTCATCACATTCTATTGTCCATTAGTATTTCCACTTGGGATATTATGAACATTGAAATAAGTTGTTGGAATACAGCATCTCCCTGAAGGTGACCCTTCAATCCACCCACTATAATACTTGAGCTATAAGGGTGAAACCACAAAGTATAGAAGTGAATTATCAGCTACTAGATTAGCCACAGAAGTAGGACACAACACACTTTGCAAGTGTCTTATTTACTTTTCAAAACAGTTGTTTTCATAAACAGTTTGTGATGCTTGTGTATACAGAATGAAAGAGTTCTTTTCAAAGAGTGAATTTGTTAGAAATTCATTTATTCAGCGTTTATACTTACTTTAATGTATTTGTGCAGCAGGGAGCCCTTTGTACCTTTTAATTGTTATTTTCTCTAGATGTTTAAGTCAGTTACAGCTGAGCAGTTACAGTCTGGTAGCTTTTGCTAAGTTTGGAATAGGAAGAATTGTGGAACGAAAAGTAAAGCAAGCAGCTTGAGCCCTCAGAATTAAACTCCCTTTTCTTATGATGACAGAAGAATGTTCTGATGTCAAGGCTGATCACTTTAAAAATAACTGTTTAAAAATAAACCCTTAAATGATTTTTCTTTTAAAAGCTTTTTTTGGTGGTTGTTTCTGAATAGATGAGCTTTTATTTTTGGATGCTGATGCTTAACATTTAAAGCTTGTTTACGAAGCTCTCACTACTTCTCCATAAAAGCAAGAAGCTGTAAAAGTGGAGTTTTCAGCTGATGTAATGTAGGATTCTGTTCGACACCATCTTATCTCCTGATATAAGAATTTGGAGAGAGGTGCTTTCACCAGACAGGGTGGCAAAGATTATAGCATAGTTACAGTACTTCCAGCCAGGTGTATAAAAATAGAATTCAAGTATAAAAGTTAAGAATCTTACTTTATTCCCAGATTCATGGCTACTATTGCTGTTAAGTTTCCTTTGACACAATAATAATGGTCAGACTATTTATAGATTTATAGTCATTATAACATTGACTATGGTAGTTGTAGAATCAGCAATATCTACCCTTTAAAAGTGAACGGATAAATATAGATTTCTTTTTTTTTCCTTCTCAATTTCTGACTGGGGTCAAGTCCAAGTTAAGTGCTGCTAAAAACTGAATAAATAATATTTCATAATAAAAAGAAAACACATGGTGTGAAAACATCTTTTCTGTTCAAATATATAAATTCCGTTCTGGCCATTGCAAATTGCATCACCAGCAGCTTGACTCCTTTACTCAGTTTGGATTGGAATTACTCCACTTTGAATTGGCGTCTGACTGATTTTGTTATAGAAATTATAGTTCTTTTGCAGCATGATGCTGAAGGGCTCCTCCAACTTTAAATTTTCCTGTGTGGCTTCCAAACCCACGAGGGCCACCAGAGTAGTTGCAGATACCAATGATTCTGAGTTATTCTCTGGTCCTCAAATGAATCATACTACCATGTGCCCATGTGTGTTTGCCCCAAAACACTGTTATTTGTTAGTTATAAAGCAACAACAAGATATTAAGTTGTTACATCAAATACATTGACTAGTTGAAAAAAAAACAACCAAACACGTAAAACATTTGGAATGCAAAACCTAAAAAAGCACATTTCCTAAATACCAAACGACAACCACCTACAATATTTGCACATAGTGAATCTGTTTCTCTTCTGAAATCTGCATCTACTCAATTATAACTTGTTCTTGCTTTTTATCATCAGTTTCCCTGTGGGCGTTTTTAAAACTACACTAAATATTTCCTGAACAGATTATATTTTCACTTTCTTACATTCTTTTGAATGTAAAAAGGGCTGAATTGTCTGCTTCTGCTACCTCTTGATTCATACAACTACACTGAATTTCTAAAGCAGACTCTGCCTTCCTTTTATATAGATATTTTAATTGCACGTTTTCAAAATACCACTATATTGTAACAAATACATTAACGGTATACCTGGGCCTCCCTGGTTTGGGGATTCAGTTTGCATGTTTGTAGCCAGCTAAGCCAGGGCTATTTATTCTGAACTAACCCCCAGTGTGCAAAATGGGACTTGCTCCAGCATGTGTCAGCACGGTCTCAACGGGGGCTAGGTTTTACAGGTGCAAACTGCCTGCTCCTCTTTCCTAAACCTTATCATGTAATGTTTGCAGCTAGCGAATACTGAAGCAGACATGACTGAAGTTCAAATTATTAATTAGGCTCTGAGAGTAACTACAGATTACCTGGTAGTTGTCACCAATGCTTTTTAAGTATACCTCCCTAATTATAATTCATTACCTGTGCTGATCAAGCAGTAGGTTCCGCAAATTCTCACTTTTAATTATTGCTATCTGAGCATAGGATTACTAATTCAGTCTGGGATTTCATATGCTCTTGTGACAGATATTCATAATTGGGTCTACTTTTGCTTCCATGTGAGAAAGGTAACCTATCGATAATCCCCTCCTATAGCTTTTGGTAACCTATGCAAAGGAAACTTGTGTATAGCCTACTGTTAGACAGGAGCATTCATACTAGAGAAAATATACTATGCCTAGAATTGTGGGAATATCTTTCAGTAATTGTTAGAATATCTATCATAGTCAAGAATACGATTAACGTTTTAATTAATTTTTTGCATGAACATTCTTTTAGTATTTTTTATTACTTAAGCTGTTTCAAAAGCATTTGTTCATCTGCCTTTGTTAAGAATGTTTGTTGGAATTCAGTGCTGTCTTTAGTTTTTGAATATGCAAGACTAAGTGCAGGTTTAGCCAGGTAAAGCAAAAAAATATTGCAGATTTTTATAAACTGTTAAAATATTCACCCAAATTTCCTAAATATTCCATATTATTTAGGTAGTATTTTTACTGTACTATACAGTATTTTTAGACAGTGCACTGAGAGGAAATTGCTTAAAAGCATTTCCAGTTATAGTTAAGTATATAGCAAAAATATTTGGCACAAAATATTTTTAGAAGGCTAACAAAAAACCTCCCTCTGGTGTGTTTCTATGCAAATACATATAACTATGCTCTAACTGTAAAAGACTGGTGTGAATTTGCAGAAAGAAACTGTTGGTAAGGTCTCTTTAATGAGATATAATAGTTGCATCCCTAAACATTATGCATATCTTTTATTAATTAATTTCCTTTAAATAGATTAATTATCCATTGGAACAGCATAATATTTAATGAGTATAGATTTCAGTTATTTAAAGACATTTGGTAGTCTATTCTGGAATTGTTTCATTTTCAGGCTTAATACACCCATCTAGGGATAACCCTAAATCTAGCAACTGTAAGTAGATTTAATGTCTCGTATATAGGCAGCAAAACAATAAATGTGTTTTACTGTAACAATTAGGATAAACCAACAAATGGCTCTCCATAGAATTTGTGTTATTTTTCATAGCGCAACTAAGGTATGCTCTGCTTTACAAAGAAATACCTCAATCATTTTATTTTTGCAAATGAAAATTAAGGCAATGAATTCCAGCAATTGTGCTCCTTTCCAAACAGCTGAAGAAAAAAGGTATTTAATATTAAACGTGTCTTACTTTGCTGCTAAATAAATCCTGATCTTTTAAATTTGCATGTTTGCAAGTCATAGACATGCTGTGCAGGTTTCTCAACAAGTATGCCTGCTGCACATCCCAGTGACTAGGAGACGTGTTGTGTTTAACACTGGGGTATTTAGGACTGGTAGCTTTTATTGCTCTTTTGTTGATTTTAATCAAATAATACTCAGTGTTTCATCTTAATCACGAAGTGTCAACTGGCATTTTATGTCTGGGTAATAAAAAACACTGTTGAAATTCAGATTTCACACCAATTATTAATTGTAACACATCCTCAGGGCTTCTACAAACACGGTATCTGAGGGTTAATAAAAACGATTTTCTAAGAATGCTGTGCAGAAGCTTGCCTCTATAAATAGCCTTTGTGAGTTACAGTACATACATTAGCAGCTCTGGAAAGTGTTAAGAAACTATGAACTCAATTCTCTTGTTTCTTTTTTGTTAAAGTATTTATAAAATAGGTTATAGGAACATTGATCTTACACTCTTGCTTGTGATGGTGAATGCGTAGAATAATTGACTTTCTGTCCCATTTATAAAGTATTCAGTCATTATCCAAGTGAATAATGTAATACTGATGTTTAAAGGACTTTCACGGGAAGAAAAAGTGGCGTGGCTCAGTTTTACTGCATTGCCTGTCAGCATTTTATTTGTCTACAGAAGCATATGCCACAGCATTTCAGTTTCACTAAAGAAGCACTGTGTGTTCTTCAGCTATGAGGAAAGCTATAATAGGAAGTAGGTCAGTGTTTTTGCATGCATGTCTCTCTCATTGTTCCTGTATCTTTCCTGATACTTTGACTCTGTGAATGGTTTTCCTCCTGAAAATGTTTTTTTATTTAAAAGAGAAGCCAAGCATGTTCTTCACCATGTCTGTTTTAGAGAGTAAAAGTGAAAACTCCAAAATTTTGCACCTAAAATTTGGTCAGCTATGGGATGTGAAATGTGGATCTTATTCTATATCTTCACTGAAATGCAACCTGTTTTTTCCAACAGACCAGTCTATGAAGCTGAGTCTAAAATGTGTATATATGAAAAGAAATGTCTTGTATCATTGTTGGAGCAAGTCCAGAGGAGGCCATGATGATGATAACCCCATCCCTGGCAGTGTTCAAGGCCAGGTTGGACAGAGCCTTGGGTGAGATGGTTTACTGTGAGGTGTCCCTGCCCATGGCAGGGGGGTTGGAACTAGATGATCTTAAGGTCCTTTCCAACCCTAACTATTCTATGATTCTATAAGGGGGCTGGAGCACCTCCCGTATGAAGACAGGCTTAGAAGGTTGGAGCTGTTCAGCCTGGAGAAGAGAAGGCTGCGTGGAGACCTCATAGCAGCCTTCCAGTATCTGAAGGGGGCCTGTAAGGATGCCAGAGAGAGACTCTTCATCAGGGACTGGAGTGATAGGACAGGGAGTTCAAATTTATAAAGGGAAGTTCAGGTTAGATGTAAGAAGGAAATTCTTTCCTGTTAGGGTGGTGAGGCACTGGAATGGGTTGCCCAGGGAAGTTGTGAATGCTCCATCCCTGGCACCATTCAAGGCCAGGTTGGACAGAACCTTGGGTGACATGGTTTAGTGTGAGGTGTCCCTGCCCATGGCAGGGGAGTTGAAACTCAATGGTCTTAAGATCCTTTCCAACTCAAACCATTTTATGATTCTATTGGAGGAGGGGAGCTCCTATGTCCATTGCTGCATTCACTTGCTGTGGTCTGAAGCTCCATTTCTCATATGTAACTTCAAACCTTTTTTTCCTCGTCTTCAACTGAGTATGTTTCCACTATGTTTCTACTTGACAAGTGGGGCTAAGATTTCATGGCTGCTGCCCCTGTTCCAGCAGGGATAAGCTGCACCTCACTAAGGAACAAGTTACGGAATCCAAGAATTCCTTGATCCAGCTCTGCTGCAAAAGTACCTTTTGCAAAATTTTTAAGTTACACAGAAGGAGTTTCACAGATAAGCACAACTGCCCTGCATTTGTTATGAAAATAAATATGAAAATAAATATTCTTAGAAATAAGTGTGTTGCTTATGTTTTTGTTTGGCTTGTGCACTGTTTTCCCTTCAATAGATCTGCTTTCTGTTGCACTTTACCATGATTCAAAGTAAGCCTTCAAATTTGTAATGCTTATAATCCTGCTCATGCAGAGCTTCTTAAAAAGTCTTCTTTATTCATTTGTTTTCAGCAAAATGCCAGCTTTGTTCTTTAGGCTTTTGTCTTTAGTGAAGCAATAGCTTCATACTCATAAACCACAAATAAATTATTTTCCCACTTTTGCTATATATTTACTTAAGGATTACTAAAAGTTATTCATATAAGACCTTCTATAGTATTGGAAATGCAAGGTACGGTACTTGGTCTTGGAGGTAACTAATGGGAACAGATACCTTCTTGTGTGGCACATATCCATGGGGGAATAGAGGGGTAGTTACCACCATTGCTGATGTGCTTGGCCTTGGCCACTGGTGCGTGTCTTGAAGCTGGCTGTCACTGGCTCCATCAGACACAAGGGAAGCTTCTAGCAGCTTCTCACACAAGCCACCCCTGTCACTCCTCCCCTCCCCTAGTTTCTTCATGGGTGGCAAGGGAAAATTATAGTCAACATTAATGAAGAATCTAGAAAGGCTTTGTCCATAGCTCCTCTTTTCCCTCAGTCTGCATGTGTCTTTGTCCAGGCAAATTGCAGAACTGGATTCTTGCTTTTATAATCTGTCAGTGAAAATTTTATTTCAAATAAGACATCAAATACAAAAAAAAAAAAAGAAGGTATACAAATTATGTCTTGTGGAGTACCTGTGCCACACTGGTACAGCTCTTTATCCTGCTTTTCATTTAAATTGCCAACACTCTTGGTCAGAAAATCAGATGATAACCCAGTAATTTTAGTCTCAAAGGGTGGTTCTGAAAAAGCTTTCATAATAACTCAGGACTCTTAGGATGAAGTATGAAGTGCTGTTTATTTTTGTTCCCTAACTTGCTGCATTCATACTTGATTTCTCTAATTGCAAAATCTTGTGGAAACTACATTTCAGACAGGGCCTCTTGCCCAACTCTTAAGAAAAACAGGCAAACTACAGTTTCCATGGTTTCAGACACTGCTGCTCATCCTCTCAAGGCTGGTCTACTCTTGGTAGGAGAAATTTGAGCACTGAGAATGTGTGAAAGGCTAAAAGTGAGATTGTTTGTTTCAGGGTTATTTTTCCATTTTCAGCTTGTGCTTACTATGTGCTAGAGTTTTCCCAGACTGCTGAAGCTGCAGAAATACCTTTCCCAGACTAAGAAAGATATCTCAATGATGGTATCAGTGCTATTTCTCAAACAAGGCTTTCTTACAAAGTTTTTTATGCAAAAAGAATAAAAAATATATATATTAGGAGTATTCTCTTTGTTTCAGGGATGGAACATCGGTAGCAGTTGTTTATTGATCTGTTAAATCTGGCTATTTGAAACAAAATGGCTTGGGTTCATTAGCCACAGGCTTCTGTTTCCAAAGGAGCATTGGCTGGTTTTGATAGAATATCTAATTTCTTTGAAGGAAATTTTGAGTCCTGGGAGAGAGGGGAGGGGAAAGGAGGGATTAGGAAGGAAGGAGTGAGGTGAGGAGGGGAAGTAAGAGTCTTGTCTCTCTTTTTTGCCTGCCATTCTTTGCCTTTTTGTAACACAAAACCAATTAAATGGTTTTCAGAATGTTTACTCACTTCTGAAATGACTGAATGTAATTCTTGATGAATGACCATTGCTGGCAAACTAACCTCATGCTCTTTTCCTTCCCCCTCCCCCTTTTTTTTCTTTATTATTTTTATGGCTCCTTGGTAAGAATCTTGGGGGGAGAGGATTTCTGAGTTTCAAAACCTTTGATGTAGTATGAAACCCACTTGTCCTTTGCTTTGGCTCCCACTTATGAAATGAGGTCATAGTGGGGCAAACAATTCCTCTTGGCCCCTGGGTCCTCCTGATGGCTGTGGGAGCAATGAACTTAAGGTATCAGCAGTCCTGGCCCTCCTTGGGAGCTAGTGCATATGTAGCTGAGCTGCAATGGTCTACACAGAGCTGGAGGTGATAGATCAGCTAGAGAGGCCCTGGGCTGATTCTCATCATCCAGGGTGAGCTTTGCTCTTTCAGCTATCTACATCAGATTTGTTTAGTTAATATAACTGAAAAACTTTATGTTACTTAGGTTACATCCTTGATATTTTTTAAAAGTTATTAAGTAAAAATAATTGCAATAGTATAAAAGTTGTATTTTTTCCCCCAGTTCTTCTGGGGCTAGAAGGATGTGAGAGAAATTCAGAAGAGACTTCCATAAACACTAGGCTGTAAGACAAGTCGTGGAAGTAGCCACTTCTAGTAAAAAGTCTTATTCTGAAACCATTGGGCCTGATTAATTAATAGTGAAACTGATATAACACTTGTTGCATCATTTATTTTGGTGTGTTACTTGCCTTCCATAAGAGTAGAAGCTCTTTAGCTTTTCAAAGCAGGAAATAATAATAGCGCTCATCAGAAAAAGGGACTTCTCCCTGGTGACTCTTACGGGTTAGCTTTTTTAGTTACTTTTTTAAAGGTAATACAGCTGAGGAATACATACTGTGTTTTTTGTCCCAATTAGTTTGCATGCAATTCTATTACCTATAATCTAATAACTATGTAAAAAAACAAGTATTTCCAAAATCTCTCTCCTTTTTATTACATATTAGATTGGGCTTTGGATGAGAAAACTGCATTACCGGCACACAAATTATGTCAAAATGAACTGTCGCTTACAAGAAAAATGTTTGGTGGCCCAAGTTTGAAAGCATTTCCTTTGCTGTAGCAGAACCTTAGTGTTATTGGAATGCTGCTTTGATCCAGTTCCCTATTATTTATGCAAAGGGAAGTTAATTCCTTTAAGTATCTCATTGTACTACTTCCTTCTTGGCTTGTCACCAAATGTCATCTCCCCAGAATCTCTATTTAACTGCGACTTCCCAGCACCATCCCATGAGCTGTTAGAGGGAGCGAACAGCTGCTTTCCCCACTGCCAAGTGCCACTACTTGGATAGTTAGCAAAAGATGTTGATTTATGGAGTGATCGGTTTCCTCTGTCCCAGAGGCTGGGTGAGTCACTCTGGAAGGAGCCTTGTGCTCATTGTCTCTGCATCTGAGCTCATACTTCCCTTGCCTACATGTTTCCCACTGATAGTACAATGAACCATTCCCCAGGGAGCTCCTTTGCAGGGGGCAACCATGCCCTTTCCAGCACAGCTTAACAGCCTAAAATAAGTATTTTCTCCTGTGCTGTTGAATCATCTATTTCAATTGCTTTTCTGCTTTCAGCACCGCTCACCTCCTCAGAGTTCCCCAACCGCCATTCATTCCCCATCCGCTGCTAACTCTTTGAAGAATCTTTTTGGTTTACAGATGCAAATAGTGTCTTCTGGGGCATATCAGCTCAATGGCAAGAAGGAAAGTAGAAAACCTCACTTTGGAGACTCAGGAATGCTTGGACTAGAAGGGACTGAAAAGAAAGCAAATTGAGGAAGGATTGTGGCACAGGGGAGAGAGACAGAACTAACAAGCGGAAGGTTGGCAATTCTGGCTATTTTAATTAATTTCAAGAGGCAGTTGCAGCTTTGAATTGATAACTGAGCAGTTCTCTGGGTTTATTCTTTATTGTTGTCAGGGGGGTGGCAGTCTGCATAGGAAGCAATGGTGGGGGGAAGTGTGCATGCATTAGAAAGTGTGTCAGTGCTCAGATTAAACCTGGCAAAGTGTTTCCATTTGCTTTGCTGAAAAGTAATACTCATCATCTTTGCTCCTATTTCACCTGTGTCCTGATGCAGGGACCGTCTCAGCTTAGGGACTTTCCCCTTGTTAGTGCATCTCATGTGGCAGGCACTCCTGTGAAAAAAGATGTGAAGCTGAACAGCAAAAGTGAAATGGGTGCAGAGTGAAAAAGCTTCCTCTCACACTTCCTCTACCGCAGCCACTTTCGCTAAGCTTTTCAACACTAATGTTCCTCTTCTGAACATTGCCATCTTCAACTAAGTAGTATTTTGTCTGTGTAAGAAGTATGTGTCACTGCTCTGCTTGTTTACCCTGTAGAGTCTGAATAGAATTCATAGATAATTTTTTTCCCAGCAATAGGATCAGCATTAACTGTTACTCATTCACCTTCCTCAAATTCACCAAAGGGTGTTGCTTAGTGCCATCATCCCTAGCAGTGCAGCTCTTCAGTGCTCGAATGTCACAGAAGGCAACAGTCCTTCTGCACTGTTTTTTTTAACTCTCGAGAGATTACTGCCTCATTTCCTGTACTATGATGTAAAAAGAAGTACGTAAGAATGGAAGTCTGAAAACTAGTATTATGGAATAACAAGGATACAATCAGGTTATTGCACCAATCTGCAGCCATGCAGTGAAACAAATGCTTACACAGGACAACTGGTAAAAACGAACCCCCTGGGTTATCTGCAAATGTTGACTGAGCAGAAGTTTAGTCATAATTTGGTTTGAGAATTCCTTATTTGGGGAGATAGGAGACGCACAGTGCCGCTCTGAGAACAGCAGAGCTACCAGCTTTATCCTCAACCTGAACTTTGAGTGAATTTTCATTCTTCCCTGGGAAACTGCACTTGAGTTTGAGCTCAAAGTGCTTGGGAAGTGTTATCTGCAATGTCTTTTAGCCTTTAGTTACTAGATACCAGTACATATTTTAGGTCTGTCAGATAAATGCTGCTACTGTATGTTCTGAAAACATCCATTACTACCCCCCCCCAGGAAAATACCCTTTTATTTTCTGTAGAGCTTTCCAAGACTAAACACTTTAAAACACTAGTAATTTGGGATTTTAGCAACTCTTTAGTAGTGAGAGCAGTGGTTTCTGCTCTCACTATATTTAGAGCTGTTTAGAATATGTTGAAAGCTGATTTAGTGGACAACAAGAAATACAAGTAATTTATTACTGCTTTTTGCTGCTAATTAGCTGAGATAAATTGTGATCTGATTTGTGATGAGATTATAATTTTCCAGTATTTTGACTGTCTCATTAGCTTAATGCTTAAGTAGTAACTTCCTTCAGATAATGTATTTAATGTTTTAGTGTTTTGTCAGTTCATATCTATGAAGAAAATCTTTTTTGTGTGTGTTTGCTGTGATGATATATTGAAAATTATCACTATGCGTAGCGTCGTATAAACAGTCTGTAGTAGGTGGACCCTGACTTGAAGCCAGGTTCCCACTAAGCCACTTTATCACTCTCCTCCTCTACTGGACAGGGGAGAGAAAATATAACAAAAGCCTCATGGGTCCAGATAAGGACAGGGAGATCACTCACCAGTTACTTTAACAGGCAAAACAGACTCAACTTGGGGAAAAAAATTAGTTTAATTTTTTAGCAATCAAATCAGAGAAGACTACTTAGTACAAAAAGAGGTTGAAAGATTTACAATATTGAATTAAAGCTGTAACATTTTTCTTTCAAATGAAAAAAAAAGGAGTTGTTTGCTTTAAGTTGTAGTTAGTCACACTTCAGTTTCATATAAGAACTCCAGGACTACTTGGGCATCTCAGAGTTTTCCCAGGCAAACCAGAGGTGCATAAAACCATATCTGGATTAGCCTTTCTTTCTATATTTGCCAGTAAAATACTGATTTCAGGTTTGTTCTAATTTTGGTATGGCTCATTTTTTATGACTTTATTTTTATGAATAGGCAGAACAATTTATGCAAAAATTAATAATTTTCTTTAGAGTAGAAATAGGTGAGGTTTTAGTGGAAATGTATAAAGCAAAACTTCAAAGTCACTTCATCGAATCATAGAATAGTTAGAGTTGGAAAGGACCTTAAGATCATCTAGTTCCAACCTGCCTGCCGTGGGCAGGGACTTAATTCAGTCTTTTGGTTTTCTCCAGACTTTGAGAGTTTGGGGTTGGACAGGGGTGGGTGCATCTATGATACAGATGGGGAAATGTCCTAGAGCACACGGGCTGTACTATACTCCCCTCTGCCTCCCCGTCAGATCTGTCCTTTTCGGAGGACAACTCTTGATGTTTAATTCTGAAGCAAAGCATTCATTTGTGAACAGATAGGCTTTAACATCCTCCACACAATGGCGTTTTCTTAATAGAATTCTTCAAAATATTAAATGGTTGCTGTTGATTAGTTGTAAATTGAACAAAGGAGACTATTGCTGTTATCAAACACGAACTTACAGTAGTATTATATGAATATAGAATGGTTGTCAGTTTTTCTCTATAAAGCAATCCACTTACACTCTTACTGGTAAATAGCCTGGGAATTTCCGATTTGATTAGCTAATGGCAATAATTAGCTGAAATAATGCTAAATTCCTTCTAAAAAATAAAAAATCTCATGTTTATGGAATGATTAAGAGGAACATCATGGACATCACATTACAGCAAATCTAATCTGGAGAAAGTCAAAACTGAACTTGTAGTAACCCTCTAGTTGTTAGAAATAGGCAAACCACATTAATGTCATAATAAGGTTGTAATCCTACAAAAACTTTGTCAGCTGCTTAACTTTACCCATTCTACTTAGTTCTCTTCATTTTTCACAAAACCAAGGTCTGATACTAGCTTGTAGTACAAAGTGTCTTCTGTCAGTCCTCACGCCATTTGCAGCAAAGTGTGTATTAAGCTCTACTGTGGAGGTATTCCAGCTTTTTATACCCGTTTTAACATCACTCTAAATAAATTATGAACCAATGGCAGAAGGATGTAGTGAAATTGAGTAGCAGGAACTCAAGATAGTACAGGATAGATGGCATAACGTGGGAGAGAGAATTTTGCTCAAATTTGACTTCTGTTTTTCCCTGTTTTGAGCTCTGCTCCCTCTAATTGATCTCTGATCCCTCAAATTTAAAAACAAGCAGTCTTTTTTAATTATATAAGGTTAAATTCAATGATGTTTTTATTTTTATTAGAACATAAAATTTTAAATAGTGTTTACAGAATTTTTGCTCTTTGGTTAATAATTAGGACTTGCTGTATGGAGGAAAAAGATGCTCACAAAATAAATAAATGACAACCAGGGTAGGAGGGAAGGAAGAGGAGCAGTGAGAATTTATTTTTAATGTAAACCTTTCCTTCCCATTACTCTTGAGTAGTTTTTTCAGATACATGTAGTTGAAAACATCAGGCAGTGGTAAGCTGGTTCTTTTTATATCTAGTGTTATTAATGATCTTTTTGCACTCTTAAGTCTAAAAAAAAAATTGCCATCATTCTTTTTGTTCAGCAAGACATACGATTTAGTATAGTTGTAATGCTTTGAAGACATTTTTGAGTATAACTGTAATAACCAGAAGATCCTTTCAATATTAATAGGTAGCTGAAAGCAGCATTTTGACCTGCTTTTTAAATTAGACTGAAATGGTGCTTTAGATTCATTCATCCAGTCTAAATCTAGCCAAATATAGCTTTGCATCTAGTATACTCTGTTTTCCATGGTAAGACTCCATGGATGAAAAGACTCCAAATAAAAGAGAACAATCTGCTCACGTTCCCTTATAAGCATATCTTTGTATTCTCTTTATCTTGTGTTTAACATGACTAGGCCTAATTATTTTTCCTGTGTAGAGGAGTTTCTAGATAATATGTGTTTTGCATGCATGGTTGATTTGAAGGGAGTCTGAAGTTTCTGCAAAGTGTTACTTTATTATTCTACAGAGTTGTTCAAGAACCTTCATCTGTGTCCTCTCTTCCATGTCCTAGATGCAATCAAGGCAAAACTGGGAATTGTACATCTCAGAATGTGTAGAATTAAAATACAGTGTAGATATATTGTGCTTGCCTTGGGTTGCTTCCTACACAAATCTTGGTTTAGAAACCGTGTTCATAAAGGCAGGAAAATAATATTGAGGAATGAGCATCAACAAGGTTGAAAAAGAAAATGCATTGTATTCACTTAAACTGAGTGACTGCACATATGAGTTTTGGTCATTTGAAGTTGTTTCATTAACTTTTAATGTTAATACCATGGGAGAGTTCTGCAAATTCATGGCTGGGGGGAGCAGTCATACTACCGAAACTCCTGAGGCTTTGCCTTAGAGGTGTTTCTTCTTCCATGAGATGAGGGCACTTAAAAGTTGTTCTCCCACTTTCCCTTCTACTTGGCCTATTTCTTCTTTCTCCCTCTTCAGACAATTTCCTGCACCATTTTGGAAAATGCATGTGATAACAATGACCAAAGTCTTTCCCTGTCTTTCTTCTGTGAGGTGTGTCATAAGTTCCTGGAGAAATGTTGAAACTAGAATGAGAAGCTGACATTCAGAAGTCTGTAGTCCAACAAGCTGTTATTTAGGTCTTTTTCCCCTCTTTTTAATTAGCTGAAGTCCTACATATTACTTTTGTCTGTAAGCAGGTATTTAACATTAAGAAAAATTATTAATGCGATTCTACTCTGTCCTTGACATCATTCCTAGTTGAAGTAACGGAAAGGCTGATGCAGGTGTCTACTGATACAGAAGTAAAGGAGAGAGGCGTAACACATGCCAATCAATATTCATTTATCTGTACATCCATCTTTATTACATTAAAGCTTTGGCTGATGAAAGTTAATATTGTTACTGTAAGACATACAGAATTCTCTAAAGCTTGACATGGTACTGTCTATCATTTTTTCTTTAAAAATAATGATACAAGATCAATCTGGCATTCTAACTGGATTAGAAATTGGCAAACGAAGAGATGTCAATGCCCCTGTAAACAAGGCACATTTTCTATTGGGATCTTGTTGGAGTCAGTTCTTCACTGTGTATTGTGTAACATTTTAATCAATAAGCTGGTAGAAATTTGACCTGTTTGATTCACACAAGTGATTGGGGGAGTGGTAATGAACAACATGGGTTGTTCTTACAGAAAAAAAGATGAGTGATAAACTGGATGTAAGCAAGTCAAATATTTACATACAGTGCATGATTTTTCAGGGAACAAGCAAAGGACATCTTCTGAAGTTGAACTTCCAATTCAATCATTTGGAAAAACTAACATCCTCATTCTGAGGTATTTGTGGTCAGTTTGTAACATCAATTCATAGTTGAGATAGTTTTGGTTGGCTTTGTTTGTAGGTTTGGGTAATTGCTGAGGATAGAATCATAGAATCATAGAATAATTAGGGTTGGAAAGGACCTTAAGATCATCTAGTTCTAACCCCCTGCCGTGGGCAGGGACACCTCACACTAAACCGTATCACCCAAGGCCTCGTCCAACCTGGCCTTGAACACTGCCAGGGATGGAGCATTCACAACCTCCCTGGGCAACCCATTCCAGTGCCTCACCACCCTAACAGGAAAGAATTTCCTCCTTACATCCAACCTAAACTTCCCCTGTTTAAGTTTTAACCCATTACCCCTTGTCCTGTCACTACAGTCCCTAATGAAGAGTCCTTCTCCAGCATCCCTATAGGCCCCCTTCAGATCTGGAAGGCTGCTCTGAGGTCTCCACGTAGCCTTCTCTTCTCCAGGCTGAACAGCCCCAACTTCCTCAGCCTGTCTTCATACGGGAGGTGCTCCAGTCCCCTGATCATCCTCGTGGCCTCCTCTGGACTTGTTCCAACAGTTCCATGTCCTTTTTATGTTGAGGACACCAGAACTGCACACAATACTCCAGATGAGGTCTCACAAGAGCAGAGTAGAGGGGCAGGATCACCTCCTTCGACCTGCTGGTCGGTTGAGTTGATGGGGAAAGATAGTTAAAGAATTGTAAAATCTCAAAAAACATTCTGTGTGAGAGATGATTTCTGCAGTTGAACCTTCTAATATATTCCTTTGGTTAGGCTGGTTGCTATTTATCTAGAAAACGAAGCAATCAGGCTTGTATGATGTGAGTGCTAATGTGTGATTTGGAAGACAGCATTTCAGTTCCACATTCTTCTATAACATGACATGTTGTTTAATCTTGGTATGTTTTAATTGTAAAATAGAAATAGTGAGTTTTCTTGTCTTGCAGATTGGTTGTAAAGATAAATGTCCTAAAATGTTTCATATGCAGTGATGTTGGAACAGTGTAAGCCATATTGTCTTCCACTAATGTTTCATATGAAAAACATTTTCAAATACTTCTCTGGTTGCTTTTTGAAGCCTAGATAATAATTATATCCTCACAGATTTGGTTGGGGTTTTTTTATTTGATGTCTTTAAGAAGAGAGTTGGCAAGCAAATAAACAGCAACTGAAATATTCTGCAAGAGTACTTAACAACAGATTTAATGGTCACTAGTACATGTAAATGTGTAGAAAAATTCCACTACAGTGTAAATATGCACTCAGTATAATTAAATTTCAATTAAAATAACTTAATAGGCTGGTGTCATGCAAAATATAGAAAAAGGGGTTTGGAATCTTGAAGGTAGTGGGGCTGAAAAATCATAAACAATAGTAGAAACTTAAAATTACTGAGAAGGCTTTTTTCCTTCATTTCCTAGCTTGTGTCCCTGTGCATCTGTTCTGCTATGATCTTATGTGTAGGACACATCGGAAAAGGAACATGTATATTACGTAACTGAATCACAAAAGTGGTTTGAACATATGAGAGCCTAATTAGTACAAGCAACTCCTCACTATAAAAAGCTTTGTTCCCTATTCAAACCACATGTACCTAATAACCGTATCTGAGCTAGCGTAGACTGTGAAAAGAGCTGGGGTGCAATTGTATGCTGTATGCCCACATAAGTTACAGAGCTAAACACTCAACTGAAACAATGAAGTATGGTTAAACCATACTTGTTACCTGGCCCATCTTGTGATCTTAGTGCACATAAAAATCTGTAAATATCTAGGTTTATTGTGAGGCTAAATTAAAGTAACTGTAGCCTTTTTATTAAGGGGGTTTTGGCTTGGTTATTTAACCCTTTTTGTAGCCCAGTGAGGAACTCACAAAGCATTTTAACTGGCTTCCTGGCAAATACATTTGGTGGAATAGTGCAAGATAGAACAACTCTGGAGCACTGGAGCAGCTATTATTTCTGATAGCATTTAAAAACTTAAAGGAAAAGGTAAGAAACCAAAACTGGAATTAAGAACCATCAATTATCTAATGTTTGCTGAAGTAATATGGTTTAAATATATGCCTCAAGAAGGAATGTATACTAGCTGATGCAAAACATACTCATTACTAACACAGTGGTAAATGCTGTAGACTTGCGCTTCTAAGCACATGAGGCTTGACTCACTAAGGCCTGAAGCTACTCCAGGAAAGACATAAGCAAACTGAGTGCTCTTTTCCCTCAAGATTCATCAAAGGATGAGTCATCTGTTACAAACAGAGTAATCATCAGGCTATTCTGCTTTTCTGCTGACTATTACTATTAGAACAAAGCCTTGGAGGGGAAAAAAAAAAAAGAAGGAGGAAAAAAAAAGATGCGCCTTTGATCTCATTCATGAGACTCAGGGTGGTTTATGCTTTCAAGTTCTGCCACTGTGATTGTTTCAGTCATAAGGTGGAAAATACTGTGCCACCACCAGGCATAGCTCCAATGGCAAAACCCCTTGGTTGAGATGTAGTTAAGACTGTGTGAAAGCAGCTCCCTCTCAGATGAAGTGCTGCATCCCATCCAAAACACTGGTGTAAGCTCCAGGGCAAGGAAACACTTTCCTTTCTTTCCATATAGCTTTTTCTCTTTAAAGCTGTAGTCTCTCAAGCATGGATATACTTTATTTCAGATGGCAGCTTTAATAAAGTGATCAAGAGTGAAATGATTAGTTTTTACTCAGACAATACCAAAGCGTGTGAGAAGTGGGGATGAAGACCCTTCACTAACACAGTCTCCATGCAGAATAAACATCCCTGAGTGATTACGTGAAGCCAGAGTGTAAACACCCCCAAGAAACGTCTGCAAAACGTCTTCTTTTCAAGAAAGCTTCATCTCACAGAAAAGCCACTGTTCATATCAGGAGTGTTCCCCCCATTCCCCAGACCCTTATCCACAAGAAATCCTCTTGCCTGTCTAACGGACAAAGCGGGGAACTCATAAGAACAGAAGGAGAGAAATGCTACAAAACACGATTTTTAACTTGATGTACTTCATAAGGTCAGATATTAAAACTAAGTAATACCATCAAGTTTTCAAATAAAAATTGCATCATTATGAATGTAGATATTTCAGGATACTGTCACAGAACAGGGCTTAGAAAATCTTCTACGATTGCAGATAAATTTTCAAATCCTATAAACAGATCGATAACCAAGATTAGTATTTCTTTTTAACATACATTTAGGAGGGCTTTGGCATTGTGCTTAAACCATTTGCATTTAATTTTGCAGTATAGATTTAAAAAAATAGAAGTAGGTGAAGGTAATGAGGTGAATGTACTTCTGAAAATGGTATTTTTTCAGCTTCTGTACTTTAACTGTTGTTTAATGCCTTATTCCTAGTATCTGTATCTGGTATTGTAGACATTGAGATAATCCTCAGTTTTACAAAAATAAACCCTACAGAAAATGATAATATACCAGAACATTTTCCAGTCTGGTTTCTGAGTGACAGTCGTGGGCTGTTTCTTTGTTATCATTTCTTTCTTCCTCAACAAGATTGTGTCTTTTTCCTTTCGTATTATAATCTTTTTGGGTAGAAGGACAGAGATCTAAAATTGTTGTGCTGATCCTTTGCTCTGCTGTTCTAGATAGGATAGCAAGAATACCATCACCACTGAGTGATGAATTTGAGTACCATCTCCCTAAGTTTGTGTGCTCCCTTCCACCAAATGAACTAATTCTCCCTTCCTTATGTTTTGCACCGTTGATTCTACTGCCTTCTTAATATGTTCTTAGCTATCGGAATGTAGAATTTGACATGTCATTGGGATTCAAAGCTGTTTGCTTGGGGGAAGGTATAAGATCTTTAAAGTGGCAAACATAATTTTCCCTTAGTGACATCACATGCAAATTTCTAAAATAAATTATTGGTTACACTGGCAGTTAACAAAGGCCTTACTGTGATTTCTATCTTTTACGTACGGTACAGGTTATCATCAAACCCTATACCAATAATGTAAACTAAATATACAGTGATATGAAAGTTTGCATACATGTAAGGAAACATTGTAGTGGCCTGAAGCTTGGATTTCTCCCCAAACACTAACGTTCATTGAAGCTTAATTATGAACTGAAAGTGAACTTCATGTCCAAAATACTTTCTTGTTGTTCAGTCTACACTGTTGTTATCTTGGCAGCATGATTTATTTCAGCCCTTGAAATGCTATAAGAAGAAGGATGCAACTCTGCAAGTTCCAAGGCGGTTCTCATTTTAATCTAACCTAGTGATTATGGAAAATAGCTGATTGAGTTGTATAGTTTAACCGGTTAGTCAGTCAGTGGATGTTCTTAGAGGCAGGAAGGATGCCGAAAAGTCCATGGAAGCATTGTAAATGCCTCTTACTTTGTATTAAGAACAATCGAGAGACACCACCACTCTCCAACTTGGGTAGCATTTATCTGTGAGCTGCCAGAGAGATTTGAAGACTCTCTCCTAAGAAAATGTGCTTGTTTGCACCGGCTTTATTTCTTTCTTGCACTTTGCTTCAGAAGGAAGATGCTTTCAAAATATAAGAATCTGACTTAAAAAGTATTTTGTTAGACATAGTGCAGATCTTAAAATAGCTTTCAGCAACTTAAATTTTTCCTTTTATTCTATTCCTGACAAAAGTAAGGAAGAAAAAGAAAGCTCCCTTCTTACAGGACTGGCCTGTGCACTAAGGACAAGTTGTGAGAGGTAAAACTGGAAAGCTTTAAAGTACTCTCTGTTTTTTATAAAAAATCCACATCTGTGCAGAAAACCAAAATGAAACATAGTTGGCACTCCTGGCTGGCTATAGTAAGTGTATGCTTTGCTAATTAACACAACCGTACCTGTGAGGTGAAAACAAAATGTGGTTTTTAATTGATCCTTAGATAGACAGTTGCATTATTTTCTCTCTCCACCTCTCCAGCCTCAGCTGCACAAGGACTTTCCCTAATTGTTTTCCTTTATAAGACACAGGCAAACACTAAACGGCATTGAAATGTGAAGCTGTAGTATTGTAAGGGTGAACGTAAGTTAGGATAACTAAAGAAATGTGGGTTGGTTGCTATGTAATTTATCATTAAATACTGCAATTTTTCTTTTAGTATTTATCTGTCATTATGCACAAAAAGGTAGAGTGGAGTCTTTCACTACTGATTTCCTCTTTCTGTTTACGGGTGGCTCTTGGCAACTCATTTCATAACATTTGATACAATTCCTGCTGATTATAGGTACTCAAATATTTTGATGATGACAAGCAGCCAAATGTTGTAGTGGAAGAAGGGCAGTGGGATATTCTTTTAAATACATACGTATGAAGGGCTTGAAAGCACGCCTCAAATGGTTGTACTTCTCAGTCCCATCCTGACCACAGAGAGAGCTCTGTCCAAGGGACAAGGGTAGGGTGAAGAGAATTTCAATGAAGACAATAAAGAAAACAGCTTTTATTGCCTTTCTAGTCGGGGGGGTCATAAGGTAATTGTGCCTGGGACAGAGATGGGATCTTAAGCATGTCCTTTCTGCAGGGACTGTCATCCAAGGACACCTATGTTGGGCACTAGAGGTCTGTACAAACTGCTGGTGACTTACTCAAGAATGACAGGCAGTGTAGGTACCTAAACTGAAGAATCCTGAAAGACACAGTCTATTATCTTCAGTGGCACCATGCTGACATTAGCTGTGCTGCCTCTTCATCAAAGTTGGGGTCTGTTGTATTTCGCAGACCCTGGCTAGGTCAGCATAGTATCTAAAAGTCCTGTGCAAACATTTCTTGTTGGCTTAGTACTATCTTGTGGATCTCTTCACCGCACCTCATTGTTTGAAGCAGACAGCCTTATCTCTCAGTTGAAGCCTCTGAACATAAATCAGTGTTGGCATTTCATTTCCCCTACCCCCTGCTACCAAAAAAACCCCAACACTTGCTTACATGGCTCCTCATATGGGAGGCATTAATTTATCCCAGGGTAAGCAGTGGTGTTCCTGATATTTCCCACCCAACAATTTGAAAGCCTGTGGAAGCAGCCACTAAGATGATGAAGAAAAGGAGTATCACTGAACTGAGAAAACCGAGCTGACAAGTTATAGAAATAATGCTGCCTGAGGTTGAGCCATTAATGAGCAAAAGAAAACAAACCTTATCTAGAAGACGACCGCCTGTCACTTTGAATGTTGTGCTATGAATATTTAAATAAAAACATGAAAAAAGACGTACCATTTTTCTCTTTTTGCAAACCAGAAACTCATAAATCATGCTGTAGATAATCTATGTTAAAAGATGACATGGTTTTAGAGAAGGTGTTGTGTTGCAACTTTGAAAGTGTAAAAGGTGCAGTTGGTACAGACCTTTGGGGACAGCAAAGGAACCCCAGGACAATGAGAACAGCAGCAGTCTCACAAGCTTAACTTTGACTATTTTCCATAAAGTGGGAGAAGAAAGAAGGCATGCTTTTGCTGACTGCTCTAGGGAAGCTTTTTTTGCCTCAGTTCCTCCCTTCCCCTTTATATGTCTGGCTAGAAATTAACTAACATGACTAACATTAGGTGACCGTCTCTGCCTCTCATAAAATAAAAAATGAAAACATAAAACAAAGACATCTTTGACACTATACTGAACAATTCTGGCAGCTGAAGCTGTGTTTAATCTATAAACAGGTTAGTAATATTTAATACTTCAATTTGTATGCTGGGAGATTTTCTTTTGTTCCTACAAATTCTATGTTTAAGATTACCAGGGCTTCAGGCAGAACTGTTTGGGTAGTAAAGTGATAAACTGACACCAGAATACTGAGCAGAAAAAAACCCATTATGCTAACAGCAGCCAACAGCAGTTAATGGTTTTCAGCTGTTGCAGATCTAATTGATCTTGTTGCTATAACAGAAAGCAGTTCTCTGTGATTCATAGGCTTTCTTACTGGAACATATTCCATTCCCTTAGTGTTTTTAAGCCTCACTAACTCTGGTTTTTCCCTTTTCTTAAATGCCATTGCTAACAACACATTCTATTTAAAGCTAATATTAGTCAAATAAAAATTCTGTTAGTTTGCTGAGCCTTAAATTTCCTCTCTTCATTAAAAAGAAAAGCCAAACTACTTAAATTCCATTGTGCATTTCTTATGCTTACTAATCCCTTCTTTAAAGTGTCACATCCAGCGCTCGTTATTCTTAATTTATACGTAACTTGAAATCCATATCTGCCATGAATGTATCAGATATGACTAAAATGATGTCAACATTTGCCATCAACTGCAGTCTGATGCCAAAACCTCTTCTCAGTTCTGCATGTGGAGCTTCCATTGATGTCAACAGGATCCAGTGCATTTTCTGCAGGACATGGTTTGACTGGTACAACTGATATCATAGAATCATAGAATAGTTAGGGTTGGAAAGGTCCTTAAGATCATCAAGTTCCAAACCCCCTGCCATGGGCAGGGACATCTCACACTAAATCATATCACCCAAGGCCTCGTCCAACCTGGCCTTGAACGCTGCCAGGGATGGAGCGTTCACAACTTCCCTGGGCAACCCATTCCAGTGCCTCACCACCCGTACAGGAAAGAATTTCTTCCTTATATCTAACCTAAACTTCCCTGTTTAAGTTTTAACCTGTTACCCCTTGTCCTATCACTACAGTCCCTAATGAAGGGTCTTTCCCCAGCATCCTTATAGCCCCCCTTCAGATACTGGAAGGCTGCTATGAGGTCTCCACGCAGCCTTCTCTTCTCCAGGCTGAACAGCCCCAACTTCCTCAGCCTGTCTTCATCCGGGAGGTGCTCCAGTCCCCTGATCATCCTCGTGGCCCTCCTCTGGACTTGTTCCAACAGTTCCATGTCGTTCTTATGTTGAGGACACCAGAACTGTACACAATACTCCAGGTGACGTCTCACAAGAGCAGAGAGGCAGGATCACCTCCTTCGACCTGCTGGTCACGCTTCTTTTGATGCAGCCCAGGATATGGTTGGCACACTGCTGTCTCATGTTCATTTTCTCATTGACCAACATCCCCAAGTCCTTCTCTGCAGGGCTGCTCTGAATCTCTTCTCTGCCCAACCTGTAGCTGTGCCTGGGATTGCTCTGACCCAGGTGTAGGACCTTGCACTTCGCATGGTTAAACTTCATGAGGTTAGCATCAGCCCACCTCACAAGCATGTCAAGGTCCCTCTGGATGGCATTCCTTCCCTCCAGTGCAACAACCGAACCACACAGCTTGGTGTCATCGGCAAACTTGCTGAGGGTGCACTCAATCCCACTGTCCATGTCACCCACAAAGATGTTGAACAGTCCCTGAGGGACACCACTCGTTACTGGTCTCCAGCTGGACATTGAGCCATTGACCCCAACTCTTTGTGTGCGGCCATCCAGACAGTTCTTTATCCACCGAGTGGTCCATCCATCAAATTGATGTCTCTCCAATTTAGAAACCAGGATGTCATGTGGGACAGTGTTGAACACTTTGCACAAGTCCAGGTAGATAATGTCACCTGCTCTACCCCGTCCATCAGTTCTGTAGCCCCATCATAGAAGGCCACCAATTGGCCGTCTACAGAATGACTTTCCCTACCAATTATGTGTGAAAAGAATCTTGGCTCTCAGACTATGCTGTAGCTGCATTGCTTCCTATATTATTCAATTTAAATAATATTAAATCATATTAAGAAACTTGGATCATCTTTCTCTATGGAAAAAAAAAAAGGTTTGTAGCTGTTTAAGTGTTGGAAAGTGTAATTATACCTCCTGTTCATTCACTTTTATTGTTGTCAATGGGAGGCAAGGTTACATTTACAGACAGGAAAGAAATGGGGAAATTTTCGTTTCTTCCTTTCTTGTTTCTATCACTGCACTGTTCTGATTTGTTTTTTTTTTAAAGGTTGACACAGAATCCCCTGAGATTTTTTTAACATATGAGAGTAGATAACCTTGTTCTTTTGTTCACTCATCCCTGCCCTGTTCTGATTGCCTGAGGCTGTTTTCTGAATATTCCATTTCATATCCATTTAACACTTTCTCCATGCTTCTTTCTGTCTTCATTCATCAGTTCAGAATAATGTTACATCAATGTATCAGCAGAAAGCATAACAAAGACCTTCGGACATAATCTCATCAATGCCTCATTGAAGGAAGTCACTAAGAACAAACCAAGGTTGTATAAATGCAGAGGAAAACCTCATTACAGGAAAATTGGCAGGTTCAAATTTAGCATTTCCGTTAGTCCTTTTACTTATCAGTGACGTGACACTTAAAAGATTCTGCTGCTTTCACCTATGATGAGAAGCCCTTCACACCACTTGCTGCCCTCTCTGGAGTCCGACACATTTCTCACCAAATCAGACGTCATCCTATAGGGAAGTATGGCACCATACTCCTCAGAGTAAATCTTGGTCTGTAAAAGGACTAAGAAACTCCAGTACAAACAGTTCAACATCACAAAAGGTTTTCCACTTACTTAAGGAGCCATCTCTTGTTTTAACTAAAAGAACAGCAGCATCTTGTCATCCTGGTTAAAGTAAAGGACTTTTAATGAAAAGTTTATAAAGGAGCATCTTGGCTTGTGTGAAGAATAAGCAAAGCCTCTGAAAATTAATTGACATGAAACACAAATGATTTCTGAAGTCAGTCCTAACTGTGGAATAAGTACAGGTTTAAGAAATACTTTTTTTCTGAACAGAGTATTTTTTTCCATTTGGATACTTTCACAGAGGTGTAAATTCAACAGTTCCAGTGTGAGGCAACGTAGAGAAAAGTGACCTAGGAAAAGCAATGCAAATGTGCAGATGAAAATGCCCCATTTTCACACACAATACACATGAATAATTAGGAAAAGCATGCATGCTTTAAAAAATAAGGCTATTTTAGAGTCACATTTTATAGATGAGCTTAGGAGAGTAGTGTGTTACATTACATTACAATTACATTACATGAGGGTAGTGAGGCACTAGAACAGGTTTCCTAGAGAAGCTGTGTCTGCCCCATACCTGGAAGTGTTCAAGGACAGGCTGGACGGGGCTTTGAGCAGCCTGGTCTGGCAGAAGATGTCCCTGCCATGGCATGGAGGTTGGAACTAGGTCTCTTCCAATCCAAACCATTATATGATTCTATGATTTTAACTTTCAATATTAACTTTATTGATAGTGTAAAAGTCCTCTGTTTCTGAGAAGGAAAACTGAAGTACACACTAGAAATTAACAATAAAATAATCAAATACACAAAGTCATCTTCTTTGGGTTTTGGAAAAAGCTCAGAAGACAGTAACAAAATAACACTTTCAAGGGACATAAAACTTTAACGAAAAAAAGTAAACTTACCCTGAAAATGACACAACAACAAATAAAGTGTACACTAGAAACCAAAGCCATCTGGCAAATTAAGTGAAAATTAATGATTAAAGAAAATCTCACTGTGTTTGTAGTGTGTTTTCATCCATCTGTGCCCAATTATAAAAGAGTTGTCAGAGAAAGCAAGCCACTGGTGGCTAATTCCAGACTAATCCAGAAAACCTGAAAACGTCCATCAGTGTTTCTCTTACAGTTTCTAATCTTTGCAGGTTTCTGATAAGAGCAGCATTAGACTATGGTGTCATGAATCTTGGCTCTCACATTGGAAGCTAACAAAGATGTACTACCTGTGATCATTTTAGATTAAGGAAATGCTATCTTTCAAAAGCACACTACAGGTAGAATTTATAAAAGGAAAAAACTACCTTCGGATCCATTTCTGTCATATGCAGCCAACACAGCAATTGCAGTTAACAATATCTGGACTCTAAAACTGTCGGCTGTGACCTGAGTAGATATTGCTGAAGTGCTGTATTGTGCTGCCTGAGCAGGCGGTGTTAGAAAGGCGATACGCCTTGCACTGATTCTGTGTCGTGTTGGGTTCACAGGGCTTTGGGGCCCAGGCACAGTAGTTAGGTTGTGAATTTGCAAATTTCCTGACACTTCACGTTACACATGTGCTGCAATTTCACACCCTTAGCTCGCTGCTCAACCACCTGCATGGACTTACTCAGCGTCCCACAATTCACAGAGCAGCCGTACACTGTTCTCTGTTTCAAGGGGAAGGAGCCTGTGATTCTTTTCCTGTTTGGGCCGTAAGATTATTTTTAAGGGTTAACTGTGACTGCTGCTGTTGGGACTTCTTACACTTGCTCCACAGCAGAGCACATGGTGACATGGTGATGAGTAGAACTGGTGGATAGCATTCCTATGGGGTTGGTTATCCTTTGGTCTTTCTCTAGAGAAAGCAAAAAGAAGATACATCCAAAAAGCAATTTCAGAGAGCAGGTGTCTAAATTAATTGTTCTGTTGAGGTCCTTAACCACTAATTGAAAACTAGTCCCATGCACTAAAGTTAACTTTATGAAACTCTTCCATAATGCAATTTAGACCCAACAGTAGTTGCACACCAGAAGAATTAGTCAGGAATAAGCATGGAAAAGAGCAAGTAATTCCTTTTGTGTTCTTTATTTCCAGATGAGGATTTGGTGTCAGAGAAGTGAGTGACAGAAGAACAGTATGTAGCAACATTAACTAATTCTCTTCTTTGTGTGATTCTTAGTACATTGTACTAAGGCATGAGCTTGCTTTTGAAGGTGTTTTTTTTCAGTTAGTCTGGTAAAGGGTCACACTTCTACCCTGGCATCTTGCTCACAAAAGATTTAGGACAGAAGCTTGAAGTTATGATCAGGGAAAAAAAGGCAAAAAGTATTGGGAGAGGCGTCATTTTTCTCCAACACTATACTGTTCACAGTCCGCCTCCTAGTATCGTCTCTGAAAGCTGGGCATTTTATTAATTCTCAAAGTCTTTGTACAAGTCCTTGCTGCTGGGATTCTTCTGGCATGGTGTATATTAGAACTCAGCCAGACTTGAAAAACTGATATATATGAAACATTTACAGTTGTAAAACTTAAAGCTCAGTGACATCTGCTTTCTCAAATGGGCCCATATGAAGCTGTTCTGCCCACCCCCTTTAAATAATGCACTTGAATTAACTCCTTACAGTATTCTGACAGCAGACAACATAAATCAATATTATCAGCTAGCTGTGTAATCATAACATTTACAGACCTCTCAATATCCTTTACATCAAGTACATTAAAATTGTCTGCTCAAACATAGACTATAGTTTGACATATAATTGGTTTTGGCTGCAGTTCAGTTTATACAGCCCTTGTAACTCCTTGGTTGTGTTGGTAGAAGTATTTGTGCAGCCTTGCATTGAACCAGATCAGGGACCTGAGCCAAGTTACAGGGAAAAAAAACCCAGAAGTTATTTTTGAGCTAGATCAGTGCCCTGTACTGGCAAAATGGAAGCAGCAACAAAAAAAAACAAGGAAAATTAGTGCCAGCATAACACTGAAGCGGAGGAATGTCAAGCCATGTTTTCAATATAAACTTCCAGGGCAGCATTTAAATACCAGCATTAAATGGTAATTCAGCAAAGCTATTTATTATTGTCAAAGTAGAAATTACCATCTTGACAAATTGATCCAGAATACAAAACTCATTTTTTGAACTTGGACTCTCTAATTCTTTGGTAAACATTATTATTGGGTTGGGGGGTGGTAAATTGATTACTGTGTTTCATAAATGACTGATAATGCTATTTTAATATTGCAAATTAGATTCTGCTTCAAATGAAAAACCCAAACATAGCTATGAGGGCTTGATTATACCAGTGTATTCCCATTTACTTTAGTGATGCTAATTAAAGTGTAATTTAGGGCAAAATTTTGTCTGAAAAGTTTCACTTTACTCCTTATATATGAAGCATTCATTATTCAATATCTTTTAATATTATCTATGCTGTCTGTGACTCCATATAGGTATTTTTATTTTCAAGCCCTATAGGGATTTGTGTTGAGCATCACATCTATCATTTCTGTGGATATATGCAGTAGTAAAAGGGGAAATCCCGGTGTGGTAGCTTAGAAGTTCCAATACCTGATTTCCTTTCCACTTTTTCCCTTCTGTAGAGAAACCCCATTTTGAATGTTGTAGCTACATGTCCTGCATGTGCACACAAAAATTACCTGGAACATGTCCCATGTAACATCATCTACATGAATTGAGTTTTGATTTCTCATAACCAGACTAAAAAAAAATTAGAAATTACTAATATTAAACTTACCTACTGTGCCATAAAATCTTGCTTGTGTCTTGTCTGAAGGTTCAACAAGCAGCATGTGACATGATGTCACATGTTGAGAAAATGAACATGAGCCGGTAGGATGCGCTTTCGGCCCAGAAACCAACCGTATACTGGACTGCATCAAAAGAAGCATGACCAGGAGGTCAAAGGAGGAGATCCTGCTCTTGCCCTCACTTGGAGTACTGCGTGCAGTCCTGGTGTCCTCAGTGTAGGAAGGTCATGGAGCTGTTGGAGAAAGTCTAGAGGAGGGCCACAAGGATGATCAGGGGACTGGAGCACCTCCCGTATGAAGATAGGCTGAGAAAGTTGGGGCTGTTCAGCCTGGAGAAGAGAAGGCTGCGTGGAGACCTCATAGCAGCCTTCCAATATCTGAAGGAGGCCTATAGGGATGCTGGGGAGGTACTCATCATTAGGGACTGTAACAACAGGACAAAAGGGAGTGGATTTCAACTTAAACAGGGAATTTTAGGTTAGATATAAGAAAGAAATTCTTTACTGTAAGGGTGGTGAGGCACTGGAATGGGTTGCCCAAGGAAGTTGTGAATGCTCTATCCCTGGCAGTGCTCAAGGCCAGGTTGGACGGAGCCTTGGATGACATGGTTTAGTGTGAGGTGTCCCTGCCCATGGAAGGAGGGTTGGAACTTGGTGATCTTAAGTTCCTTTCTAACCCTACCTGTTCTATGATTCTATTATTCTATATGCATAACATATCACAGCTGTTCTATTCCATTCCATTCATTCCATTCCCTGTGTTCACGATATGTTGTATAATGATGAGACCATTATTCACCTGAAATGCCAAAGGGTTTTCAGCACCAAAACCACTTTCAAAGACACAAATCAGACACAAATCAGGTTACGGGTGGAAAGAGTATTTTATTTATTTATAAAGAAAGTTAGTTTATCTTAGCTTAGTTTAGTTAATTTTGGTCTTGTTTAGATGATATTTTCTTTTCCTAAATGTTGCAGAGCTGATGCCCACAAGCATTAACCCGATGCACATGCGTAGCCAGCAGCAGGTTGATGCATCCTTCAGTTTAGCTTGGAAAAACCTCCCTTGCAGCCCGAAACAGGAAAGCCAGGGCAGGAGCGGTGCCGTGGTGGGGCGAGAGCAGTGCAAGAACCCAGCCAGAATGGGCCAGGGAAGACCTGACAAGGGGGGTGCTCAATGCAACAGACAAGCAGCCAGTGCCGGGGCCACACTGGGGCCACCCTGGGAGTGCAGAAGGCTTCCTCCCCCCACATGTGGGGCACGAGGGCCACCTGCGTGGAGCACGAGCAGCTGCCTTTGGGGTATTGGCCCCATGGAGGCGCTGTGCTCGGCTGCGGAGGAGGCAAAAAACCCTGGGGACACTTGCTAGTCCAGCCTGGGGGCAAAAAAGCCTTCCCCCCCCAGCTGCAGGACACGAGGGGCCACCTTCGTGGTGCATGAGCACCAGGCGATAAGGCAGAGCACCGGGACCAGAGGAGCCCTGACAAGTGGTCACGCTCAGTGCTCAGAGGAAGGCAAAAAACCCCCGGGGACCGGTGCCAATCTGCCAAAATTCCTTCCTGACCCCAGTGCTGGCGATCGGCTACTCCCTGAGCACGTGAGCGAGACCTGCTCCCCTCTGAGGGGACGAGGGGACGCTGGCGCTGCCTTTTCTGCCTGCACCTGGCGCCACCGCAGGGGCTTCCAAGAGCAGCAAAGTGCCGCTGGCCTGATCTAGCCTGGGAGCAAGAACCCTTCCGGTGCCTGGCACCGGAGCTCCAAAGCACTGCGGGAGAGCGCTGCTCTTACACTGTCCCAGAGCACTGTGATGCTGCGTTGCCGGGTGCTGGCACTGTGACACAGGGGTGTGGTGGCCCCCACAGCCCTGCCCACCGCAGCCCTGCTGCTGCTGCCCCTTCACCCAGCATCCCTTGGAGAAAGGCCTTTGGGCTGCTGGCCCTGAGGCAGTGCCTGCGCCCAGGAGGCCCAGGGGCATGTCCCTGCCCATGGCAGCCACATATTGGGCACCACTGCGGGGTGTCCCTGTAAATGCATCCATATGTTCACACTGTATCAATAAAGGCTTTTATACCATGTACAGTCATGTGGCTGTGGCGATCCCAGATGTAAAAGAAAGGGGTTTTGGTTCCCTCATCATGAACCTTGCTGAAATGTAGAGAGCACGCAGGACTTCTCACCATTCCCCACCAAGTGGCGTTTGTTACCATGCTGCTTCTGGTGAGGTCTTCTTCTTGGAAAGAAGAAGAATTGAAGAAATCTCTTCTGCATTTGTTACACAGGGTGTTTACATATTTGCTTGTGTTTATTAACATTCATAGGTTTAGTTTGGGGGTTCTCCTCTTGTATTACTACTTGAATGCAACACTTCACTGGCTGCTGCCTAATTGCATGTTCTTGATAGCTCAATACAGTGTTTTGATCCCAATTCGGTTTAAACCACATGGGCTGAGCAGGTTTTCCCTGCAACACTCAGAAAAAACGAGGATCTGACTCAGTTGTGTAGAACAGTTTTAAATCACTCAACTAAGCATCACGTAAGGGTACTGTATAGAAGGCAGATATTTAGAGATTGGCAACAAATCCCCCTAGCAGACGTGTTCAGATCCTCGAAATGCAGAATGACCGCAAGTCTGTCTCCCATAGGCTAATTTCTTGAGAGGTCTATCGGGGGGCAAAGGAAAAGTCACCGAATTTGTCACTGGAGATGTTGGTGTAGGCTGCAGAAGACAGCTCCAGCTGGGTTCCTACCTGAAATGAGGAAATTTTTGTATCTGTTTGAACAAACTGTTCTTTTTGGCAGACCATCATTTTTTACATGCAGTAGTAGAACATGCTACTGCCTCTGCCCAGGTCTGGTAGAAGGTGAGCATAATCACCTCTTGAGAACAACAAGTGAAAAATAATATACACAAATCAAAACACTATCTATCTATAGCTATAGGTATATCATTTATATCTCTATATCTGTATCTGTACATCTATATCTACATCTCTATCTCTCCCTTCCTATCTCCTGGGTTAGTGCAAATAGCTTCTTACATCACAGCAGTACTGGTAAGTGCAATAGAGGGCGTGTACTGAGGACACCAGTTTGAAACAGCACACCTCCAGCTAATATCAAAGGAGACAAGCTGGAGTCAACTGCAGCAGTGATGCAGTTGCAAAAGGGAAGGCAGGAAACAGGAGAAGCTGTGAAGGGACAGCTTGATGCCCTGACTATTCTATGGTTCTAAAATAAAGTAATTCTGTCAGGTTTGGCATGGTATTTTCCCATTACCCAGAAATGGTTGTTGCATTTCCAAAATAACTCTCATCTACATGATGTTACCAAGAGTACTGCTTGCTGTAAAGTCATTCCTTCTCCAAGCTGTTTCCTTTACAAAGCTGTATGGTAGGAAGAACTACCAAACATTTAGTATTTCATAATGAAATCCTCATCCGTTTTAAAAAATGAGAAATTTGCAAAAAACCTTGTTTTTCCCTAAAATTATTACACATACGAAAAAGCTAATGTTCTCTGAGGAAAGTCAACACCTGGAAACAGTAGCAAGACTTGGCATGGAGTTATCTGATTATCTTCTTCACATAGAAATATAAGTGTGTGTATATATTGATTCTAGGATTATATAGTTTATATACATATATATACGTGAAGAGTTTCGTCTTACATTTCTTTTTCTTTACAGAGGGAGGGAAGTTAGAATAGATTAGTGGTTCCCGAAATATGAATAAGAAATTGCTGAAGCAGTCATGGTAAAATCAAGCCATAGGCAAACTTGTATCTTGTTCAGTAACATGATAGTCTGGTTGTATGCCTGTTTAATATCTTTTAAGTCACCCTTGGGCAGGACCCCACTGTAAACAAGCTGTCAAGTTTGACTTGGAATATCCTTTTAAAAATAATGCTAATAAATAAACGTTCTGTCTTCACACATTGTGCTGACAGGGATTCTTCATTTCTAAACTTAAGTAAGTGTGTAACAATTTGTAAAGGTTTTGTGTGTTAACTGGAATCTCTTTCTTTTTACATAAATATGAATTCTTCATTTTCCAATTGCTTAATATTTTAAAATTAAACCTTCAGTTTTATTTTATAATTATATACTGTCATTTAATAAAAGCCTTTATTGAAATCAGCTCTGTCCGTTAGATTGTCTGGCAGTGCTATATAAATCAATAATAGTAATGTTAGGTAATAATAGAAGAGGAATATGAGTATCAGATTATTGAAAGCTGAAGTAAAAAGCTGCACAAAGGAAATAATTTGGTGTATACAGCAAAATCTATAGATTCAACAAAAGCCTTTGAGATGTGTAGCCTTGAATTGCTTCTATGATACTCTATCTACAAACTGTTTACCTAAATATATACTTTAGTTCTCTTTGCTACTCTGATCTGGTAGCTGCTCGCTCTTCCCTGCTAGGTTTTATTTGCTCCAGCATTTGTTGCCCTGTGGCTGTACAGGATGTTCGGGATCTCTCCAGATTTCTTGCAGTGTTGTGTGGAAGATCCTGTGAAGAGGAATCTGTAGTAAGGAGGTCAAAAATAAAGGGGTTTTGGAGCTAAGTAGTAGCACTACATTGTTTCCCTGAAAAGACAAATTAAATATTTCATGTTCTGTTTTCATGAGTGGCCAAATCTTGCCTCCGCTCACAGGTACTTCCAAGCAAACAGAGGTCTATCTGGCCTCTTTCCATTTTTAGGAACTCCAGTCATAGATAAAACAGGAATTCTGAATGTAGCAATTAACCAGAGCTGACTCTGAATTAAAAACATATTTTATGAACAGCAAGCCCAAAGAATGTATTCAATAAGATGAATTTGTGAACAGCCTGAGACTGTTAGTGCAGCATTTGAGAGGAAGCACATTTGCTAGACTGCAGAAGTGATATTATTTCACTCCACATTATTTGATGCTTGGTTTGTTATTGATTTGATCTTGTTACAACTTCTGACCTTTTTTCTTAAACTCTGCTACTCTTTAGCTTCATTATACCTTTCCCCTTTGGAGAACATGTATGCATGTATACACAATGTTAACAAATCAAGTGTCATTGGAACTCTTCTTGTGTGTGTGCATGCACGTGCAGTGCTTTTGGAGATATGCACACACATTAAAAAACCTCAGCCTTTGTTTAAGAAGAATTCCTATGGGTTTGTAGAAAACCAAAAGAACATGTTCCTAAAATTTAGCCATGAAGTTAAATAAATAGAATTTTGAGTATATGTTTTTATTTTATCATTTTTATTTTGTCATTTAATTTGATAGTAGAAGTTGGCAATGCTGGGCTGAACATTGTGTGCTTAAGACTTGTACAAAGTGAGAATAAAAGTGCATTTTAAAAACCGCAGAACAACTAGATATGTTTCTCTCAGTAGCATAGATGACACTGCTGTCAAAACCAATGAAAACTGTAGAAGAATTCAGTGAGTTCTGTGTTGCTGTTGCTTCACATAAGTATTACTGGCCCCATAATGCTGTTATTTGTTACTAGGTCACAAAAGACCACGGTAGCATGTAAGATACTCTACGTCTGAATGGTACAATGACTGCAGGGTAGTTTCATTGAAAGACCTTTCAATCCTGCTGCTGGAAGTTCAAAATAATTTCTTCAGTAGTAGCTGGAGGTTCTTTAGTGAACACTGTTTCCAAGCTTTCACTGGTTCATTTTGGGACATACATACAGAAAGTCTGGTTCAGAATTAATTTTCTCTGCTGTGTTTCTCTGCATGCGGTGTGCAAATGCCATATTGATGTTGAGTATTGCAGTGTTTCTGAAAGATGCTCAGCACATGGACTGTGCTTTGTGCATGCATTGTATGTCTGACAGTGGGATCTTTGTGACAGACTGTAGAACCATGAGAAAAATTTCATTTACAATGCATGTTTAACTGCCTCACTTTCATTCTCATCTCTATTCATTTTTATTTGGACTCAGTGTTATGTGCAAGTATGTAGAATGGAAACAGTTATTTTTCCCTGCACCAGGTGCATTTTGGAAAAAAAACCCCAACCCTAAAATGCTGTTGTCTTATTTTGTGTTACTCAGTGGTCTAAGAGCCAATATATTTTGAACCTTTAAAAGCTTAATCAACAGAGCTGAAAACTCTGTTTTTTTTTGGTATTGCAAGACATTCTTTTCAATTCATGTTAGGTTCTGAGTTATTGGATATTAAAACTGTAGTACCATGACATAGGGAATATATTTTAATAATTTTCATAGGTTATTGAAATATATTCATTATAATTTTATTCTCCCTTTAAGGCCTATAAAGGTGAACTCATGATAATAAAATCAAGTGCCCTTACATGTAGATATATAAGAAATATAATCAATAAAAAAGTAAATCTCTGTAACACAGATCTAAAATAGATTGTCTGCAAAATATGTGTTGTAAATATGATAAATGGTCATGCAAAACAGAGGTATTATGAGCACTCCCTTGGGATGATCTACATTAAAGAGAATATCGCTGAGCTCATATATAGTAAAACCTTGGCTGTGCAATTCGTTAGCATGAGTGTATCAATTTATAGCCACTAGGGTATGTCACAGTCACGTGTGTGTATCCAACTTCTGTTATATAACTGACAAACTTAATTTTCGTTCAAGGTCTGTTCTATCTTTAGCCTTCACCACAGCAGCATCAAGCTTATTAAGCATTTGTTTTACTTTGTTTTCAGTGAAAATCACAGGTGTTGCAACAACTCCATGTTTTGGATATAGAATTTGATTTCCAGTTGGAAATGAGTTCTTGTTTTTTGAGGAACGTTTTCTTTAGTTTACTTGCTTAATCTTCAGTTAATCTTTGTTCAGCTGGTTAGTGGCACCCCACTGGAATTTGACATTAACAACTGTAGGGTTGCAAATGACCACATTTGACTTCTAGGTAATTGCTTCAAGATTTTGATTTTTGCATTCTGAAGTGCTCTTTCCACAACCTTACCTCTGGCTTCAGCATTTGACATGAAGTCTGACTTCAGTGCTTACGATGTTAAGAGTATGTATTAATAAACCATACATCTTTGAAAAGAGTTATGGAATATATTCCCTGAGGGCCATTGATAACCTTGTGGTTCATAGTCCGCAGATAATTTCAATCCTTCAGGCTTTAACAGGTAATTTCATTCAAAGAGTTAGGTACTCAGGCTTCTGAATTCATGTGTGTATATATATATATATATGCCTAAACAAGTAGTTATGCCTCAATATTTCTCCTCTATAGCTTAATTTATGTATGTTCCTGGATCCACTAGTGAGAATAGGTAGCTTTGTAGGACCTTTATGGCTGCTTCACTCTGTAGATTCATGGTGTACTTTATGGAGAGTGAGGGAATTCATATATGTCCTGCCCGATGAAAGATGTTAGAAGAAGTTAAAAGGCAAGAGAAGAAAGTAACAGCAAATGAATGGCTAGGTTTTGAGGAAGCTAATTTCAGGTGGAGGCTGAATGCGAAAAATCCTCGGTAGTGTAGAAAGTACTAGTGCTGATCAGAACTAAGCTTGAGCAGGATGAGAGAAACTTCACAAATGAAGAGAAGTCTCAGAAAAACTGAGTTTCCTGAAGCACTTGATAGCTTACACTTTGTAAGTAGGAGTGGAAATAGGAGAAGCTGATGGCTGATCTCAAGCCGGAGAGGCAGACATAGAAGTGGAAAAAAGGAATCTTAGCACTCTGGTGTAAAGAGAAAGAACAAGTTGTCAGGATAGACTGCAGAAAAGACAAAAGTGTGTAGGTAGCAGCAGAAAAGCAAGCAGAATGAAAGCTTTAATTTGGAGACAGTAGTCACAGGAGATTCAGAATAAGTGATGATACAAAGTTTTGCAAGATTGAGGAGGCAGAGCTGCATTAGAAAAGGTAAATTTTGCCAGGAGAAGGAGGTGGAGCTGGACGAAAAGACATAGTGGAGTGCCCTTCTAAAGGAGACAGGAAAATTCAAAGCCTGCCTCTTTCCTCAGGTATAAAGGCATGGGAAAGGAATTATGAAAAAAAGAGAAAACAGCACTTTCTTTCTTTCTTTTGTTTGTTCAAGTGATGCTGCAACATCATCAAAGTTTGGTTTTGTTGCTTTAAGGAGGTGCAGGGTTAGTCTGTACATGACATCATTTCTTACAGCGGTAAAAATGGTGCACCCAGGTAGTTCTACTTCACCAAGGGAGAATGGGAAAGTGTGGTTATGGACCTTGCTGACTTAACAATGAATACTTTTACTAAAGCTATTTCATTCAAACCAGTTTCCTGCTGTAGTCATTGTTCAATCTACCTATGCTTTAATATTCAGGGTTAGTAAATAACTTATTTGAGTAAAAACTAAAGTAGTGAAGTCATCACAATGAATTAATTAGCTGGTTTATTTGTGGGTCTTGCTCATTTGTGCAGTGGTTTAAATGGGCATCCTTAGTTTAGTGTCCATGCTAGGTATACAGGTACAGAGTAGAATAAGTGAAAAAAAGCTTTAGCAATGAAACAAAATTTATTTTATGATTTAACACTAATCAACCATTGCTAATATGCTATAAAATACTACTTCAGGTAGATACTGATTTCCATTACTAAAGCTAATGGTCTTAGTTGCTTCATCTGCCTTATTCCAATATATTAAGCATGCAGACCCCATAATTTAATTATCACCTGTTAATATTAGTTCTAAATTCATTTTTGTGCTTTTGGGTTGCAGCTGCAATGATGAGCCAATTAAAAACCATTATCTTTCTGCTTAAAGCATCACATTTGTAGTTATGCTCAATAGTACATGATTCTACAGGGACTTTCAAGATGGAACATGCTGCCCTAATGCCTTAGGGATTAGCTAAACAAAAGAAAAAATGTAAAGGAAATTTTAAATATTTTCTCTCCTGAAGGATTTTAATTTTCAGATCTCTTCCTTTGCTGTACATCATGGTTTTCCTCGAAGCTAATTTGCATAGCTGTAAAAGTGTAGCATGTAGCTGAATTACAAGAGAGACTTAAGTGAGACAGACACTGGGTTTTCTTTAAATCCCAGAGGAGGAATTTGGTTCAAGAATGTACATAAGGTACTAATTGCAAGGATCGTGTTAGATAGCTACTATTTGAATGGGACTACCGAATTAATAAAATGCAGCACATCATAACCTCAGAGATTTGATAATGAAAAAAAGGAGCATTTATGTAGAAGTTCTCAAAGCAACTTGAAAGGACTATAGCCACACATTGTATCGGTTCCATTACATTGTTTATTAATATGAAAGACTCCTTTTCTCTTATGTTATCAGCTTACTGCTGACAAGGAATTTCAAGTGTGGGTGTTTCAAGTTGATCTAAATTTGTGCTTTTAAAATGCCTCACTGAAAAATGGCTGATGTAGACAACACACCATAAAATTTGTTGCTGTAATAGGTGCTTTTCACATAGAAACATGTATTGTGCATCAGTCTGTAATACTGTAGTGTATGTATATAGTAATCTAGCGGCAGAACATAGAAACTAGACTATTTGATCTACTGTAGCTATATTGTGTTGCATAAACCCAATGGCAGGACTCTATTTCTAGTTTCCTCTATAGAAACATCCTTTCTTCTGGAGTGCAAGTGATCTTTTAGGGGCCTTGTTTGCCTGTTGTAGAATAAGGGACTAATCTTTTCTCTCCCTTAATTTGTCTGGGGCACTGTCTTAGGGACTGGAACTTGACTCTTTCAGGACCAGTTCCTCAAGTGAATCAAACATCATGCCTTGGGCCACTGCAGAGTTTCCAGGCATCTGTATGGAAACATCCTGTTATTAGCTACTTAAAATTAACAGAAAGTGGAATTACTGTTGAACGTACTCAGCCAGGTTTTAAATGAAGTTGGAGCTTTTTCAGTGGAACAGAAAGCTGCCAAAGAAAAAGCTAGCAGCAGCTGAAGTCAGCAAGAATTCCCCAGCTGATAACGTGTGCGTGTTTGGGTGATAGTTTCCTTTGGTTTGGTTGCTTTCTGCTTATAATTTTTTCACTATTGTATTATGGGCATGCGTTCTTTTGTCAGTGAGAGCTATTAGGAACCAGAGCAAGAACCCTGCTGTGCCTTAAAATTAAAACCAGGCAAAAAAGCTCAGGCATGAGAAGAAAAAAAATGAGCACAGATAAGAAATAAATGTAAATTAAGTTATCAAGATTATCTAATTTTGACCACAAAAGGCAAATAAATACAGCTTGGTGTTCTTATAGATTTTTCTGCTTCTTTGAGTTGTTCTGGCCAATTGTAAACTGTGTAGTCTATTTTTCTCATTAAATGAGAGGTATACTATTTTGCTGCCTCTCCATGCATTCATTACTCTGTTTTACAGGTTTCATTGAAAGCTAGAGTTCAGCAGAGCTGCTGATGAGCTTTTCTCATCTCTTCTCCTCTACTCTTGTGCTTGTGGAGAAGGTCCACAGCATAAATTCGAGACATTGAAATTAATTTGGCCCACATTCAATAGCTGGCCAATCTGTGCACACACAGATACCCCTGTCCCAAATTATTTGGAAGAAAACAGATAAAAGCTGAAAGGTGTAAGCTAGGTGGGTTGAGGAGTAGTCAGGAGATGCTGACAGTATTGCATTGAAGCAGAGAGCAGTTGTGGAGGATGTCTGACAAGGCATTGTGTGGTGGACATAAGACATATCAGGAACAGGAATTTTTTCTTTATATCCACTGTTCACATGGTAACTTGTTTTTTCTGGTAGTCCTTAAGTGTAAAAGGATCATTTAATGTAAATTGTAAACTGTAAAATAACATTTTGATAACTTAGTTTCATGAAATTCAAGTTGCCTGAAGAGCCAGAGTAAATTTTTATATAAGCAAGCAGAATACCATTAGCATTTTCATCAATCACTGTGTCAAGTGAATGTATTTGATGTCTTTATTAGTAAGTAGCCAAGACAGTTTGGCAAAACTGTAATGATTATAGGGATAGCACTCAACCCTTGCAAATGCAAAATAATTTGCAGTTTAGGGTAAGCCTCTGCTGCCGTCAGTTCACAGTTTAATTCTTTATAGACAGGCATGTATTTGACATGATCCTGTAATTTCCTTATTTGAGCAAAGTTGATCGTATTTTTTCCAATGTAAAAATTTGATCTCATTTTGCGTAATATTTACATTTGGATTAACATTAAGAACTCTAGCTTTTGTGGCATTATTTACTGTATTTTTAATAATGGGATGACAGGCTTTTCCCATAAAGTTAAAATCTGAGTGTTTCCAGCAGACAATTTTAGAAGGAATTACATTGTTGTTGAATTAAATTATTGAGTGCTTATCTTCTCCTATTGTGTTTATATTAAAGTGTGTACAGACAGCACAACAGTTCGAACAACTCTTTCGTGGGGCCATGTGTCTTGGGAAATTACTTAGGCTGCCTTGAATCTTCTTCTACATGAAAGACAATTCTCTAATGGTCTTTGAATTTGAACATTGACCAACTCATGACTTTTAAACATTGTGAAATTAACTCTTCACAACTTTAAATACTTAGTAGTTTCAGTTGAAAATTATGGAAATGCTCATTTATTAAATCTTTATTTAACCTTAATACTACAGGAGGTTGCGAAGCTTCTTTCTCCCTTCCATATTTTAACTCATAACTGAGCAAAGCAGTCAAATCATTTAACAATTGTGTGAACCTGTTTCTATCTTGAGATACTGTCTTTTCTCAGAAGAACTTTTATATAGCTGAAACAGAAAATCACAAAAAGCTACGTTAGTGAGACAAAAAAGAATAGTACTGGAAATTGGCATTCATCAAGTTTTAGCTGGCTGTAGATTGCTTAGCTTGAATTATGAAAGACAGTAAGCAGACATGCTGTAATTGTTTAGGCAAGAGGAGATTGAGGATAATGATTTAATATGAAATTACCATTTATCATGTATCATGCTGGGGTCTTCTTTCTCTCACTTTTGGATTTTTTAGAGGCTTTATTTTGCAAGCAATTAATTAATTAGAGAATAAATACCCAGAGGTCATTGTCCTAGCTATTAGCATCCTCCCTTTTACAGGTTAAGATGACTTCTCATTTGTGGTCATAATTTTCCCTGAGATAGGCTGGCTGTTTCAAAGAAGATAACAAATTTAAAAGCCAAATGTGCCCAGTAGATGCAGAGCACTTCCAACTTCTAATGTATGCATTAGATGTAGATAGCTTGTGACACCAAATGTGATCTTGAACTGCATGACTGTAATTCTGCTGTGGGTACTGAAAGTATGATTGAGCAATTGTGCCTCATTAAGGTTTTACAAATGGCTATTTTGAAGTACAAATATAGTTCAGAATGAAAAAGGGTGTTTAAAATAAATTTAGTCTCTGTATGTGCTGAGGTGCCTGTGGTGCTTTCATCTGCAAACAGCTGTTTAAAAACATGAGGGCTTTTAGCTAAGCCAATAGAAACATTAAATTTTAAGGAACTTAAGAGATTTTGGACTTGGCAGTGCTGGGGTAATGGTTGTACTTGATGATCTTTTCCAAGCTGGTTGATTCTGTGGTTCTATCACCAAATCCAGTCCTCTGCAGTGGCATGCAACATTATACAGTCTTTTTCATAGACTAGTTAGGTTTTACCTATTAGATTTTCCTTCCCCAGTCTCTGCTTTGGAAGGTTGTTGTAGGACAACACTCCTGTAATAATGATTACAAACCTTATTTAAGTTTCCATCCTTAATTTATTCAGGACCAGTTTCGCGCCCATTTGTTCTAAAATCAATATTCTCTCACAGATTTGACAAATCTTTTGCCCCTGCTGTATTTGGTGCAAGCAGTCATCTTTCCTTCATGCTTCATTTTTCAGCATAAAAAACCCAAGTCACCTCTGTCTCCTCCCATAATGCTTTATCTCTGTGATAGTCCAAATTTGATTTTTTTCTTTTTTTTTTTTTTTATAGTACAAAATACTTCAGTTAATGTCTCAATACAGGCTATACTATCCGATGGTATGAATATGCCCTCTTCTTTATGACAGTGCCATGCCTTGCCCTTTTCATGGTCAGATTCAATTAAGTGGCTCATAGTCATCCTGTGACTGACTAAAATAGGCTGCTGTTTGGAACTAATGAGCTCCCAGTATATATCGGGAGTTCTTGTTAATAGTCCCATGTGCCCTTTGGACTATTACTTTCAAACCAGTTGTGTTTCTGGGGTCTTCAAAATCATGCATTTCACCCCACAGGACATTCAAATCCTCCTCCTCTAGGAAGACTCTACCTCCTGACTTTGTATCCTTAACAAACGGCATTAGTGCATCTTTAGTTTCATCCCAGGGTCATAAATAGTAAACTAAAATATGAAATAAAATGGGTCCCAAACTATAAACCTGTTATATTTGGAAGATACCTTCATGAGGTAATGCTAGTAATGGCTCCTAGATGGCCAGTGAAATTATTTTTTAATATAATATGCATCAATTTTTCATGTTACCTCAGATCTCAGTACTTTATACCCAAATATTCAGTACTTGAAACTTAAACCTGGTATTTCGGAACTTGCAAGGTCATGTGTGATGCGAAAGTGGTCTTCTCTAAGGGCATAGCAATCTGTCCAGAGTTTCACCAAACACCATGCAGGTTAGATAAATGGGCCTCTGTGGATGCAGCATTTGGCAGATTAGATGCCTGTTATCTGTTCTCTCCACCCGCTAACATATTGCTAATTAGGTTTCAGAGTGAGGTGAAATGATTCATTGTAGCAGAACAGTGAGTGTCTTTAGTAAATCCTTACTCTGCTTTGGTTCAAATCCACTTGAGAGAGAAAATAAAATGTAAAGTGATAAATGCTTCTGGGATTATGAACATATTTTTTACTTTTTTTTTCCCTGTCCTTATCTCTAAAAGTACTTAGATTATCACTAAATTGGTGAATATGAGACATTCATGTCAATTAGTAGTAAATGCAGAATAAATTCAGAAAACCATACACTGAAAATGTGAACAAAGAAAAAGTACTTGAGATAATTCTTCTGTGTGTGTAAATAAATTGGGGAGATGGGTAGTTTATCTTCATGTAGTATAGAAGATGACTGCACAATGAGTAAAAAATACAAGTGCACCCATAAATCTGACATTCCTCAACTTTCAAGCACTTGATTTTTTAACTTAAATAGGATTCTTTGAACACTGGGTGGTCCTTTTTTGTTTACTTTTGTCTATATGTGGTACTGCTGTATTGATTTCTTTCTGTAGTATCTCCTATGACACTTCCTGTTGCTTCATTTTCTTCACAGTCATAATGGTGATGAGTATGTCATATCTAATGATCTGCAGTACTCCAGCTCCTTTCCCCCTGGAATAATCTGGCAGGTGATCTTCCCATGCATGTCCTGCAGTTTATGTTAAGAATGGTTCCCCAAACCATCCTATATGCACATATTCCAAGGCTGGTGTTTATAAATGCCTATATACCATGCCATTTGTTGTAAGTGATACCGTCCTGTGATAAGATATTGCAAACCAACATAGACAAAGTCCGTAATTACAATATTTGTCTGAGATATAAATAGTTGGATTATATACATCCTACATTTATATTCAGCTAGGAGAACAGTGAGATTGATATATTGTTCCTCGCTTGCATAATACAGTATGTGCTAGAACATTTAAAAGCAGTCAGTAATTGCTGAAGTCCTTTGTTGATATATAAATGGCATATTTGTATGCATCTGTGTAAGTGCCTCATAGAATTTAACAAGTTGAAGAAATGTGTGACTAAATGAGTAACATGAATCTTTTAATGGAAAAAATAATCTGTTTGGGGTTGTGTAACCTCTGATATTTATTGGTGCAGAGGATAAGCAGTTAGGTAAGTGCTCCTTGGTCTATAGCTTCACTGGTTAAGTACTGCCTGAATATTAATCTGCCAGGTTGTGGTTATCACATGTTGAGAAAAACAGCAATATTCTTGCTGTCAGCAGTGGCTTTGAGCTGCATGGATCCAGCTGATGCTTTTTCTCCATTCAACTATATGTAAGGAGCAAAAAATGTATCCTGCACTCTGCTGCTTTGATAAAGATTAGGGGGAAGAGATCTGTGAGCTTTTTCCTCTTTGAACAACTATCACAGAGACTGGGGAGGGAGAAGGTGACTCTCTCCATCTTGTCTAGCTTTGTGTTCTTGTAGCAGAGAGAGGTGCTTCAGAGGTTGAGAGTGGTTCCTCCTAAAATTGCACTTTGCTGTGGAAATTTCAGTCCTGCAGTAATGAGACCATTGGCATCACAACGCTGAGAAATGGATATTCCCGTGAAGCTACTTAGATTAATCTGAGGAGAGTGACACTACCAGCTGCCACCTTTTAAAGAGACTTCTGAAGGTGCGGAAGGAGATTGGAAGTGCTTTCTCAGATCTGTGTATCACTAAGGTAAAAGAAGCAGTGAGGGGAATCAGGGTTAATTAAGGCAGTCTTAAAACCAGACACTGCTTCATGGCTTTGTTAATCATGCAAGAGCTGCTCTTTGATTCTTGACGTTGAAGGCAGGGGCAGTGGCACAGGATGTCTTTGCAACTAACTGCTAGAGCAATAGTCTGCTTTCCCTGGAGAAAGCAGATTTCCTTAAGCACGTATATCTGGAAAGGACACCCTCTGAATTCTAACTTAGCAGTTGAAATGTACCTCCAGCTATAGGTAGTAGGAGGTTTTGTAATTAATCTCCTGGCATATATATGGCCTTCTGCTTGGGCTCTAGTGGTATTCCTTGAATTAATATCTAGATAGCTGTCATACTGGACTTTGTGTAGATTTCTATAAATGTAAATGAATTGAATGCAGCTTACTTTTAAATGAGGGAGAAAAATGTGTTTGGAAATTTAAATGAAAAAATAAAGTCCTAAGCTTGAATTCTAGGGCTGTGACCCTTTGGATGAGGCTTACAGTGTGTGTGCTCTACTTTGACATGCAGGGAAAGGAACCACTCAAAAATGTTCGATGCAGAAGTTAATACAGTGGGAAATCTCATTGGGAATCTGTAATTTCACACCCAAACCAAAATGTGAGTGGGACAAAAGAGTTTGGGAAAGCAGAGACAGAGAAACTTTAAATGCAAGTTTTCAGATTCTTTCTGTTTCCTTCTGTTTTCCTTTAATTTTGTCTTTAAAAAACCCCAACCATACAAACAAACAAATATTTTCAAAATTCCCCTCATGAAATTGTAAGGAAAAAAAAAACAACAACAACAAAAAAAGAGTATATGTTTAAGTGCAAGAAGGAGAACTGGTGTTCTTTCCTTCCCTTAAAAGGGAGAAATGCATCCAGATGCAGGAAAGCCTCATGCAGTTTCCTTTATGGCCTGAGCAGGTTTGAATCTGCACTTTCCTTTTCCTGTGAAGATGTCTGGGGAAATCCTGCACTGTGGCGTACTCCAGGGAGGTATACACTTGCTCTGTGTGTCCCTGGGGTGCTGCTTGGATTTGTAGAAATAATCACTCCTTGACTGGAGCAGAAAATGGAGCTTGGCCATTTCAGGGCTGCCTGTCTTTGATTTTGTGTGTGTGTGTAAATTGACTTGGAGGAGGGAGAAGGACAGTTCTTTTTCTCTCCCTCTCTCCTCTATCAAGCACAAAAAAATGTATAACCTCAGAAGAATTTCTATTTCTCCATTCTTATTTCCATACAGGGAGCTGAAAAGGTTCTGAGGAGTTAGATTATAACCAAATACAGATCTCGGTTAATGTTTCATCCAAACATGACAATTCATGGAATCCAGATCTTTTTCACAGTACTGGGTCAATAAAGAGAGAAAGTAAAGATTCTCAAATAATAAATGCAAAACATAAAAAAGATTTTATTAGCCATTTAGCGCATTATGTTAATCTCCTGTTAGCTAATGTTATGAGGAAAGCTAGGTCTGATGAGAGTAATAGCAATGATCTTAGGGATAGAAATAATGCGTTTTAACATCCAAATAAGGATTCAGAGAGCTAGGTTATTGTTATGAAAACTACTACTCTTAGTGAGCATACTGAACTGGCAAAGCATTAATCTGATTAAACAGAAGATGCTGTCCCTTAAGAATATAATTCCAATATAGAAAGCTCAATTAAAATTATAAAATAAAGCCAAGAAAATGGACAGCATTTTTACAAATTAATTTTCTTGTGTATTTGATAGTAAAACTTAATATCTATAGATACACCACAATATACACTGAATCAGTGAAGTATTAAATCAACACTGAAATTATAAAACTCAGCACATCTGTATTTATGAGCTTTAAGGTCTCAGATATTAAAAATTATTCTATATTATTTTTCAGATATTTTAAATAATGCCTTATCTCATCGTGTTAAAAAAAAAAAAAAAAGTAAAATACAGAAAGCTTCCTTCCTGAAAAAAAAATCTTATTTTCATCTGCCTTCTCCCATCTGCTTCTTGGTGTCCACAATGTTGGTTAATGGACTAGAAATTTTGAAAATCTCTCTGTTGTTAAAGGAATGACCAAGTCAGCCGTGGGAGGGTGGGAAATGGAAGCACGAGTCTTAGGGGTTAATTGCTGCTTTGTTCTCTCCTACAGATTTTCTCCAAGGTCAGGCTTAGTTTTGTCTAATATTTGTATGGAGAGGGTAAGAGATTTTTCAAGACATCTGTGTTTAAATAGATAGAGATGCCTAAAAGAAGTTAGATAGAAGTGTAATCCTGGCGTAACAATACTGATTTCTCTTGCCTTAATCAGAGTCTTAGTTGGCCTTGTGGTTTTACAGAATGCTGTTTGTTAACCACATTGTGTATATTACATGCAATGCATCTTGTTGGCAGTTTGCTTCATCTGTTCATGTAGTAGGGAGTGCTTAAAACAGCACTTGAAGGGTGACATGCTTAAAAATGAGTATTCAGAAGTTTTGCAAAGAGACACTGTGGGTTTAGCAAGGTCAGGTGCATAAGCAAAGCAGGATTTGCCATTGCCATTTCATAAATTAAAACATCAAATTCACCTTTGGTTCTTTCACTTACATAATGTTGTGCAACTAAAACCATCAACACGTTCACATGAACATTAATTTTAAATACTGTTAATGACCTGTTTCGTAGTGATAGATGCCCCCAAATTCAAAGTATAGCCTGGAACCATCTTTTCATTCCCTGAAATTCATGTAGTTTTAAGGGATTTTCTGATCGTTCCAAGCCTCAACCCCATAATTTTGTATTTTCTGTTATTTGAACCAAGAACTTATGGGTATTTTGCAGTATTTTATGGATGCTTTGTGGTTGTTATTTCAGTTTTACTGAAATACTTAACCATATTTTATACTACATGTGTTTTAAGTAACTTATCAGTTGTAAAACATATCTGTCACACAACATATGTTTGTCCAACCCATGGAGATTTGAGTCCTAATTTAGCAAAAATCACCCATGTAACATTTCAGAGGTCAGAGATCCTGCTGATTTTGACCCAGAATCAATCAAATTACAACTCTCTAGCTTGGAATCAAATTAGAATTAAATAGTCATGTTGTGTCCTGCTTTGTGGGCATTTTTCAGTCTCCAGCTGTGCCCTCTGAAAGCGTGCGCTAGGCAGATGTGGATAATAAATCAGTGTAGCAGGAGCTAGTAATGGGGTTATACTTGGAATCATCAAGTTTACAAGCCAGTACATTAGGTACCTTGTTTGCTGCTGTCTTGAAAATACTTCTGTACACCTGGAGTGTGTGATTTGTCTGTGTTGGCTGCTGCACAAGTAACTGTTGCAGCTGATCTCCTGCTACAACCACACTTCCAGACATCTTCAACAGCAGCTCCAGCCTTTATCTACTAAGTTTGCCTTTAATGTTGTTGTTATTGCTTATTGTCTTTATCTGTATCAGTTGATCATACAGCTCTATCAAGCGGTTACACCAGCATGGGTAAGGAGAGTACAGAAACAGGGGCCGCAGGGGAGAAGGAATGCTCTCTATGAAGGTGTAACCAAGGCTTGATTTTTCCCAAATGCCCAGAGAAGGATGTATACGGTTTGGATAGTAACTTCCCAGATGAAATATTCTGGATGATCCCAATGGAGGGTGGAAAAGGGAGTGCAGAATGTGTTTAGTTGCTGTTAAGGAGCTTGGAGCAGTCATAGGATTGGTATTAGATTTGGGGATATTTTACTTTAAATGGCTTTGTATTTAATACTTAGCATATGTTTTACTCCTGCATTTTATCTGCATTTCATTATGGAAATGGTTTCTTTCCAAGTACATGCCAGGCTGAAAGAAGCGTGTGGGAAATTGTGTCCAAGTGCAGGAGGGAGGCAGATCCTGTGTGACAGGAGGGTTTGGCTGTGTTGGACCACACTGCCTTTTCAGAAAGCACCAACTCTCCTCTCAGCTAGTGTTTGCAATAGGCTGGGTGCCATAAAACACTGCCAATGACCTGTATATATCAGAGATTTTTACATCTGTGTAAAATAGAAAAACACACACTTAATATGGTCATTTTTTAAAAAAAGAACATTTTCATGAAAAAGTTGCACAATGGAAGAGGAGACTGAAAATCCCCAAAAGTACATAAAAATTTTAAGTACTTCAACTTTTCTCTGCATTTCTCAGACATTACTGCTCTTTTCTTCCAGACTTCCCACAGCATATCATAATTTATTTTGTGAAATACTGATTTGAAGCAACCAGTAAGATACATCTTTAGATGATTCTGTAACTTAGGATTAGTAACAAATTCTTGCCACATTTGCCAAGAATCAATGACTATGCAGCTGCCTGTTGAAGGACTAGGTAGGTACTCAGTGGGAAAAGTCAGAGGAAGTGGTGGACTGCGCGAAGGCGGACAAGGATTACATGAGGGTGTGCATCCTCCAGTCAGCCAGACAGTATTGAACAAAGAAACAGTCAAGCAGAGCCTACAATAAACATGTAATTATATTAATTACCATGTGGAGGTTGCCCTGCTCTGTGGAAGCATATGAGAAATCTCAGTATATAACTTCTGTTTCATGGTCAGTGTAAGGCAACATACACGAGGAGATGATAGATTCAAAACTGTAGCTGTGATTATAATTGGAGTTTGTGGCTCCCAAGGGCATCCTGCTCAGAATTAACTAAAAATAACAAAAGCGTAAGAGTTCATATTATAAGATCAGTTACCAAGACGTATTTGCAGAGGCAGCATGAAGTGATGCAAATTTTCCCACAGAGCTACAATCATGTATTACAGAAGTTTAACCAAAGTTATTGATAGTTAGTGTTTACATACTCCAAAGGTATCCACCCACCTTTGCCTCTCTCTGACAGCATTTATGCGCATAAAAAGAACAAAGTAAAGAGGATCGTTCCCAGAGAGGTGTGCAATTTTTAAAGGAATTAACAGAGACAAGCTTGGTGTGTTTTGATGCAACGTGTACCAGGGGGCTTTCAGGCTCTGCTGTATATTACCTGCAGAAATCATTTAGTTGTGTGTAATGTTTTCTACGGACTTGTACAACATTCATTTCAAAGGAGTTGTAATTATAGATATGTCTTTTGAGAGAATCTCTTTTCCTCAAAGCCGAGCGTTTGCTCCAGTAGTAAATGTAATTATGACATTACTGCTCAGGTCATACTTTTTTGCATGGTTTAAGCAATTATTTTCTGTTATCATTTTTCATATTTCATCTTGAAAGATTTTTCCTATGATTTGTTGCTACATAAATGAGTCTCCAAGGATAAGGGAGGCCAAGTTGTTGTGTCATTTACAGTCCAAGGAATTTGAGTTCCAAATTTCCAGTTTCGTCTGATGACAGTTTATTCTTGCTTGTGAAGCTTTCCATTTCTTGTATTCAGACTGTGCGCAAAGGACTGTAGGAGTCATTTGAAGGTTAGAGCAGAGGAGACAAATAAATTAAACCCAGAGTTCTTAGTTGCATCTACAAAGTGGAAAGCCCTCTTGTCACAGTCATCTGCAATAAAAAATACTTTCATTAAGAAAACCTCTCTTTGAATGAAAGCTTCACTTTCTTAACAAAAACAAACCAAGTGAAAACAGACACACACAAAAACACCACTTCTTTCAGCCTCTGTGCCCTTCTCTGCATTTCGTCACATCTCAGATTAAATCATGCCTTTGATCCCCAGTTTGAACCTCTCTCCTTTCAGCCTGGGTAAGCCTGAGAAGCTCAAGGCCAATCAATCCTTGTGCATTTGATACACTATTTGAATGCTGCAGTCTTGAAAAGGATACAGTTTTCTTATCATTGTCTTTTCCCTGACTTTGGGAAGCGTGGAAAACTAATGCAGAGTTTGGTAGAGATCCATCTACTCTGAAACAGCCAGTGGGGAAAGGGTCCAACTAGGCACAAAATTCCAACAACAGAACCTTATCTAGCTCATTATTTACGATGTATTTTGTTGTTTTCACTTTTCTGTGTTACTTAAACACTGTCTTTAATGTGCTTGTGGCTATGAAGCTCACTTTCTATAGCAGTGTAGTCAAAAGAGTTCATTCTAGCTGTCCTGACATGAGTTTAAGCAAACTGAAATGTGTGTTGAAGGGTGGGGTGGAGCAGCACACAACCTCAGAGCACAGGAGTAGGCAAGAATAGTTATGGGATGGATTTTTCTTTGCTTAAACTGGTTGGTTATGTGAGCCTAGGGAAGTCAGAGGACCTTGTATTGCTCTGTCTGCCCTCTGCATAATGGTATGGCACCTCTCAAAAAGCATGGGATCTGTGGCTAAAAAAGCATGGAAAGCATTACTTTATGAAGAATGGCAGACACCCAGATCTTTATTGTCCCTGCTGTACTCTTAGTGATTAGTCTAGCACTCAGATTTTATTTTTGTGCCAACTTGATTCTGTTCTTAAGTCTTAGGATATCTCTAAAGATTTTTAAATGCTTGGGTTTTCCTACCCCGTTTTAGCCATCATCCACAGCATAGGGGATACTTTATTTCACGCAAATCGTTTGTTTTATTTGAAGGAAAATTATATATTATTTTAGTTTAGGCAGTGTCTATTTTGACACCTCTGTCTTGCATTCATTACTCAAATCACACAGGTACAATTTCCGAGTATGCACACAAATATATTATAAAGGAAAAGATGAAAGACTATGGTTACTTCATTGCTATTGTTTTTTTTCATTGTAGGTGTTTCTTGCTCACCCACTGTTAAATTTACTCACAGCAAAATTGATAAAAAGATGGTGTGAAATTTCCCTAATGCACATTCAGTTTGAGTTTTCTCTATGCAATTTGCAAACACTAAACAAAAGTATTTTAGCATGCAAAAATACTACATCCTATTCTTGAATGTTTTTGAAGCAAAATGTAGCTATTGAGTTTGCCTCAGATGTTTAATTAGAAAAATGTACACAGTGAACTTCATAGGAATGTTCATTTTCAAGTTGAACTTGGTTAAACACAAAAGATTTGTAAGCTTTCAGGATTCCAAACTTTAAATTATTCTTTATATATATATATATATATGGGAGTTAGGCTTGAAATCTGGAACACTTTGTTTTAATCAAGAGATCAATTACTGGGCTAAAAATGCAGCTTATTAGCCGGCTTGAAGAGAATGGAAACTTAAACTATCTTCTCTCCCACCACCAGCCAGATGTTCGGATCTTCACCTTTTGATCCCCTGAGCCAGGGTTCAGGAATTCTGAGCTCTCTGCCAAACTACAACTCAGTGTGCTGACTCTGTAGTAGTAATTTATATGTACTCTTAGTATGGCTATACTCTAGTGTCTTTAGACCCTTCTGTTGATAGCTTCATCTCTACTTTTTAAGTTTTTAATAGAAATTAATCTTTTCAGGATATGACCTTTTATTTAAAAGGAAATATACATCTCCAAAACTCCATTATTTCAAAAAATAAAAATACTAAAATACTGGAAAGAAAATGTCACGTCTTTTCTTTGCTGTGTAATACCTCTCCATCCCTTCATGTACATCAGTGCCCATCCTCAGACTCACTGCAAGTGGTTCTTGCTCCACAAATTTAAAGACAACAGAGCAGAGCAACCAGTTGCATTCCCCAGGCCAGTCCCTTTATTTCTCCGTTGTTGAAGTGTAAAAGAGCAGTATGAGTATGTCCGATTCTGTAGAGGTACCTGAAATTTGGACCTCCCTGCCATCCCCAAGCAAGGGGAGCCTTGAGCCTGATGCATGGATTAAATCTATAGTTGTTCAGCACACGGCTGAGGACTTGATTATTTATCAACAAGTGTTTGTTCCTAGTACCTTGCTGAAGGGATATCTACCACAAGTAAAATGATCCATGCTCCCAGTGTCAGCGTGTTCCATACCCTGTCTGCTCATTCTGAGATACACAGTTACCTAGTACAGCATTACTTCTATTAAATTTACAAAACTAGAACAGTGGAGCATTTTGTTGAATGAGATAACTTGGAACAGTGCTGCTTCACCTCTTCAGTGAAAAATGTAATATGTGAAGAAGAGATTCAGAGCAGCCCTGCAGAGAAGGACATGGGGGTGCTGGTCGATTAGAAAATGAACATGAGCCGGCTTCAGTGTGCGCTCGCAGCCCAGAAAGCCAACCGTATCCTGGGCTGCATCAAAAGGAGCGTGACCAGCAGGTCGAAGGAGGTGATCCTGCCCCTCTACTCTGCTCTCGTGAGACCTCACCTGGAGTATTGTGTGCAGTTCTGGTGTCCTCAACATAAAAAGGACGTGGAACTGTTGGAACAAGTCCAGAGGAGGGCCACCAGGATGATCAGGGGACTGGAGCACCTCCCGTATGAAGACAGGCTGAGGAAGTTGGGGCTGTTCAGCCTGGAGAAGAGAAGGCTGTGTGGAGACCTCATAGCAGCCTTCCAGTATCTGAAGGGGGCCTATAGGGATGCTGGAGAGGGACTCTTCATTAGGGACTGTAGTGATAGGACAAGGGGTAATGGGTTAAAACTTAAACAGGGGAAGTTTAGATTGGATATAAGGAGGAAATTCTTTCCTGTTAGGGTGGTGAGGCACTGGAATGGGTTGCCCAGGGAGGTTGTGGATGCGCCATCCCTGGCATTCTTCAAGGCCAGGTTGGACAAAGCCTTGGGTGACATGGTTTAGTGTGAGGTGTCCCTGCCCACGGCAGGGGGGTTGGAACTTGATGATCTTAAGGACCTTTCCAACTCTAACTTATTCTATGATTCTAATTATTTTCTCTGTGGTTCTGGGGTAGCTTGTCTAGATCTTATGTCAAGCCTGACTTAATACTACCAGTGTTCTTAGTATGCCCAAGATAAATACATACATACATATATATATACATATGTATATATATACACACACATAGTGACAACCAAAAGAACCCATTTAAAAAAAGCTGTTCCACGTTTTATGGGTAAGAAACTGTAACTTTAAGATGGTTGCAACATACATGTAAAATAGGAGACAGAAAGAAGAAATATGATGGAACTAGACCACACCGCCACCACCACTACCACTAAACATGCTACACCAGTTAGTGGCACTGGAGCTTTTAATGTATGCTTAGCTCCCCTGTTATCCATGTCTACTGATATCTTTCATCCCATCCTAAAGAAAAACTTTTGAGTTTAACGTGTGCAGGGTGCATGGTTTGGAATAAAAGCCTTCTGCAGTCCTGCCTCCTCTACCAAGGTAGTTATCTGGAATACCTGGTCTCAGGTGTGCATGTAAGGCCGAGCTGAAGAGCATGTAGCTCAGGAGTTGTATAAATTAAGAGCTTGGGAATGATTAAAAGGCAGAGAGGAAGGGATGGTGTTGCAAGTTATACTAAACTCTTGCTCTTTTTCTTGCAAAAGGATTTGTGCATAGCAAAGAGGTATGATTTTGACAAATGTTAATGTTACTGCATTTTGCTTTGATACCTCTCAAAATTCTTTATTTTTACAGTTTTTGTCTGCTCTTTTCTTAAGAGACCTCATCTCTTTGGAAGTGTGAGAAATACTTTTATGTTAAGTGTGTCATGAAGGGACTAAAGGGAAATCCTAAAGCAGTTATGTTTCATGGAAAAGCTTTCACATATTATTTCTACAAAAGCTTTTGAATCAGTGCTGTTTCAAGTACTGAAATTGACTTCTAGAAATATAACTCTCATGGGTACAATATTTTTGTAAACATTAATACATAATAGAAGGAGAAATGGGATTAGATTTGTCTCTCTAAGTAGAAAAATGCAATATTGAAGAGGTTGGTGAAGCCACTGAAACCAACTATATTTTCTGGTATGTGATATAAAATATGAACATTCTGAATGAACATGTTTGTCACTTATAAAACAACATTATTTATATTTATAGATTTTACTGCTTGAATGTTTTGTCTTCTAAGTGGTCCATTGCATCAGTGTTATGCTATGGAAACTTTAAATTCTTTTCTCCCCTTTTTGTTAAAAAGTTAAGCTGTAATGAAATTTATTATTTTCAGAGTAAATATTTAGGTAGCATATTATAATATCCAGAAACACAGCATTCTTTTAGTTTATTAAATCTTCTTGGCTGGTATTTGAATTGAGAATCATACTCTTTATTACTACACAGTGGAACAATTTTAATTGCTCCCTTGAACATTACAATATTTCCAAGCATGAAAAAATACCATGACAGATACCAGAGAAAGTCTGCGCTATTTCAGTCACTTTTCCCATTTGACAGTGAAAATCATATGTTTAAAAAGACAGAAGCTGCAGTCATGTAAAAATAATTTTTAAAAGCTACTGCTGGCATATTATGGAATGAAAGTAAAGGAATTCTTGTGAGGATATGATCTACTTTGTTCTGCAGAAAGGGAAAAATACTAGGCAAAACATCTGAATTAGGAAATCCTCCAATAAACTTGTAAAAGCTATTCATTAAATATCATGGACCACGTACCAGAGTATATTCAATAGAAATGGTAGTGTTATCAAAATCATCTAAATGACAATTAAACAATGTTTTGTGTTCTGATTAAGAATGTTTTAGGACAAAAATATGCAAGAAAGGTAATAAAAAGGAATAATCAAATCCTAATTCTAAACCTAATCTTTAGGATTAGAATTGGATAATTTAGGTCCATGATTTTCAGATTTAGTTTTCTTACATTGTCTATTACTCCTGCTGGGAGTAAGAATATTAAAGAAAGATCTGTCTTATTTTAATATTGATTCTTACTAAAGAAAAAAGGCACAGCATTCCTATTTTTCTATATCGTAGTGATATATTTATCAATAGAATTAGTCTTCTTTTAATGCCTGGAGCTGAATTCTGAACATCCTTTAAGGTACAAATACTAACTTCTAAGGCTGAAACATGCAGCATTTCTCCAGTAGCACTGTGTCCCAGAGAAGGTACCCAGGGAAGTGAGGCACAGTTTCTCAATGCCCAAAGAGTCTTACTGCATTCTTTTTTAAGACTGAAAGAAAAAGCTAAAATTAAATTAACTTTATGTTGCTTAGCAATATATGGAGCACTGCAGCTGTAGCAGATTCAAGTTCAGATTTGTTGCTTGTGTTCATTCTGTTGTGTGGCTCTCCGAGCTGTTATAAACTATTAATCCTTGAAGTCCTTTGTGCATGTATAGACATCAAGAAGCCATATGTTACTAAAAAGTAGTCCTAATATCTCTGAGTCAAGGTCTTGGCTTGTTTCACTGAAATGGGAGCCTGAAAGTCCAGTTTAAGGCTGCTTTACCTAAAAATAATGCAAGTTCCTGTTGTGGCTGAAGGTGCATGATTATACTTGTATCTGCCAAAGATATGTGCTGCGTTTTGGTCCTCAGTGATGAATACTGGACTTAGCATGAAACAAAGAATCAGCAATTCCAGTATACTTTCTGCATGTTTTCTTAGGAACTTTTTAGGAGTTGTTTGTTTGAGCAGCGGGGAGCGACAGGGTTTGAGGGTTCAGCTGCTCTTTGTAGTTTAATGGTTCTGCTTTTCATATGGACAAAGTTGACCCTTTCTGTAGTGGGAAAGTGAAACTTCAGTCTTTCCTCTCAGACATGCATGTGAGCATGTGCATTAATCCATTGGCTAGATTCAAACTTCATTATACTCAACAGGAAAGTATCTGGTGTCCCTGCCCATGGCAGGGGGGTTGGAACTAGATGATCTTAAGGTCCTTTCCAACCCTAACTATTCTATGATTCTATGATTGACTTCAGATAAGTTAGGAAAACCACTTGAAAATATGGGTGTACTGTGTGGCAAATGATTTGTTGAAGTCAGTATGTTTTTTGCCTTTACTAAAGTGCTTTAACGGGAGACCAGTGTTACGCTAGTAAGAAAACAGTGCGCAGAAATTTCATGAATGTATTGTGGGATTTTTTTTTCCTTTAAAAAGTGAAATTTATTTTTAAGTCCTGAAATGAATATGGAAATCCATCCCTCTTTGATAAAAAATGCTGCCCTATGGTGTCAGAATTGTAGCAGCTCCAACACCCTTCAATGGCTTGGTCAAAATGGCACTCTGCATGTGAAAAATACTGTGCTGGGATACCCCTCCTGCTAATCTGTATAGAAGAACAGTGGTAAAAGTAATGGTCAAAAAAACTCCCATGCGTGAAGTGATGAGTTTACAAAACTTATTAACGTGACCAGATTTCTAATGATCGTATACTCAGTACAGGCATATGGAACACTGGTCATTAAATACGAATCAGAATAATATTTTTCTAAAATAGATCTGTCTATAATATGATAACCTCAACAACTTTATCTGAGGTGGCAAACAGACAGGTCTTTAACACAGTGTGCCTAAATAGGACTCTTACTCATATTTCATTTCCTCTCACACCTCCTGTGTGACACTGCTTACAGATTTTCCGTGTAATTACTGACCTCTGGCTATCAATGGAAAAAATATCTCACTGCTATATCTGCCCATTCTTCCTCTCTCTCATTTTGAGTACTTGTTTACCAGTTCTTTGGCAACCTTCACACGCAGCACTGTTGCAGGTATTAGCAAAAATGATTTTAATGATGCTGTAAAAGCATGACTTAATAAAGCTCAATGGCAAAGTTCACTCTATTACTTACTACAGGGATGAAACATACAAAGGTAAATTGAGTTAGAATAGAGCTAGAATGATTTGCACAGAGACCAGAGATTCAGAAGTGTAAGGGAGATCCTCCCATTTAGTCACCAGGTTCAGAGTAGACCCCCTTGCTTTCTAAATTCCTGATGGAGCTTAGGTGCAGCTAGGTTCAGTCTTAGTCTCAGGCTTTGACAATGGCTTATTCTAATGGAATTAGCTGCATGGATTTCATTAGTATTAATCCAGCATGCTATCAGTCACTTACCAAGGATGTATTGTGAATAATGGGTCCCTCCATCTTGGGTAAGGACAGTCCCTTAGTAAGGAATCTAAAACCTCGAGAGGCCTCCCATTGCAAGGGGGGAGTCACCTGGCATGCAGTCAAGTTGCAATTTAGGGAGAGCTCAAATTGGGTCATCCAAAGATCTGTCCTTGATGAAAGGTCTCTCTACCTCGAGGAGCAGGCTTGAGAGGCATCCCAGCTCAAGGGATCACTGCCATACAGCCACACTGCCTTGCTGGGAGAAATCAGAGAAGGCTCACTTAGGCTGTCATACTTACAGAATAAAGTGGTTGACTCTGTCAAATTGCATGTAATGGGAAAAGTATGCATGGCACTCCTTGTACCCACAAATTTCTTTGTTCCTTGATAAATGAGACTTGGAAAAGCCACTAGTATTTGTGTGCTGATCACGATTGATGTTCCAAACTCATATGCACCAATGCTTAATTGCTCCTTCATGGGTTTCCTAGAGGAGTTCTTGGCCCAGCTACAGCTGAGGTCTACCTTCTTTGGAGCCTGTACTAAATTACTGCTGGTTTAGTTAAGGGGTTGAGTGCATCCATCACGACCACTCTGAAATTATTCCCTGGCTCAATGACCAGTTTGAATTCTGTTCTTTTTCCTGATAATATCAGGCTTAAGTTTCATATCTCTTCCTGTTTTATCAAACTTTTAATTGTTTGTAGAACGTATTCTCAGTTAAAACACAGAAGCGAGCTTGTTACTTTTAGAAGATGTAGTTACCAATTTTAGAGCCAAACTTCATTTTCTTTTTGTGAGCCTGTTCTATTGATCTGTTTCTCTCCAGAGGAAAATGGATCAATAGCTTAAACTATAACTATTAAAAGAAAGGGTACAGGAGAATCTTACGCTGTTGTTACCTGGTTTTCACTTTTTCAGATTCATAGGTTTATGACAGAGGACACGAAGAGCAAAGGTGACCTCCTATTTATCACAGAGCCTCATTTCCACTGTTTACATTTACTGCAGCATTAATCACATGCTCAGTCCTCCAGAAAGAGAGGAAGACATCAAAAGAATCTGCCGCTTCCCTTGGAAGTTTATTCCAGTGAATTATCACTTTCACTACTAAAAGTTTATGGTTTATTTCCAATTTCAGTTAATCTGGCTTCAGCTTTCACATACACACTGCACTTTGTTTTGCTAAATAAGTTTCCTTTAGAGTCCAATATTCAGCAGTTTATATCTTTCACAGTAAGCCATTTATTTTCCAGACCTTGACTCCAGGTTTTCCAATATCTCTTGAAAATATGAGCACCAGAATGCTATGTAGTATTCCAACACTATCCATATAAGTAAAGTTACTTCTCTATTGACTGTATGTTCTTTTTGCCTCCACACAACACCAAATATTGGTGCAACATTGCTTATCCAGTATAAATTTTTAGAACCGTGACTTTACAGTCCCCTGTTTTGAAGACCTGCCCTGCATGACTTGTTCCTAAATGTTTTCAGTGTGTTAAAATACTTTGATTGGACTCAGTTTATGAGACAATCTAGATTGCCCTGCAGTCATCTCTACAGCTGAGATCCAGATACTTTCAAGCTGTGTGTGCATTACACCAGCCCAAGATGGAGCCCCATGATCCACCTCAATCTAAAAGTAGCATTGCTGAGTCAGCATCACTGTTGCTGCTCTGAGATCTGAGCTGTTCAGTCCTCACCACACTGCAATGTGCTGGGAATACTTAACTGATTCCCGTTAGGTTTTCATGAGCCTTGGGCTCCTCTCTCATTGTTGCTGCACCTTGTGGACAAGCCCTGTGTGCCTGCAATGTCTTCTTAACATTTCACTTTTTAGCAACCTGTGTGGCATTCTGTGGTTTTATCAGAAATCGCCTTTCAGATTGTTAATTAAAATGATTGTATAGTGTTGATTCTAGAACTGATTCCTGGAAAAAAGCATGAGAAACACCCATTTAATCATGAGCTATTCCTCATTCATGGCCATTATGTTAATGCAAAACCTTTGGTGGATGTTTTGGATGTAGTCAAATTAGCAGCTGAACCTGAAGTTTACAGATGTAGGACTCTAATTTAGCTAATTTATTCAATGTTCTGTTTCAGTGCACTTTCTGTCATTTCCATCCCAAGCTTGTCTGCTGATGATCTAGAAACTGTCTAGTGCCTTTTGGGGGAGTAAATCTCCTTTCCTCATAAAGGTGTATGAATTCATTATTTATTGGTTTTGCAAGCTGCTGTCCTGGAATTTCTCCAAAGAATTTGCAGAAATTCTTAAAGCATGCCAGTATATCCAATAGTGATTTGACCATACATGTTTTAAGTTGGTTCTTACAGGTATTGACTACTTACACCAATAATAAGGTATAGTATTTCAACAAGTTGTTAAAGTTTGGAACACTTTTCTACTACATGCAGAGTATTTTCATTATCAGTTCTATGGTGCCGTGCTTTGGGCATGTATATAGGAGATCACAGAGGGGGAAGTAAACTGAAGATGTAAAAGCACTAATGGCATGTGGATGTTGTGCCCAGCAGATGATATGACAATTCCAAAATAATCTTTATTGATAAGTAGAGCAAGTACTGGATTCTGGATTGCAGACAATTGTGTGGTGTATACTGCAACTTCTGTGATGGAAGAGGCAGCTTATAATGAAGTATCAATGCTTGTGGCATTTTGCCATGCTGAGGGGAAGAGGGTGTCATTTGAAAGCAGCCTGTGTTGTCACAGATACCAGTATTTTCTTAAAATACCGACTTTGACATTCTTGCAATAAACTAAGATTCAGTGCCAGGATTCTGAGTTTATTCCTTCTTATGGTTTCTGCTGTATGACACCCATTTATCAAAGCTAAGTGGCCAAATCAATAGTGCGTTTCCATAGCAGGTAGACTATTTAGAATTATTACCTATACTAACAGACTTTTGAGTTCTTACCATCATTCTTCACTGGGTATCCCAAGTTGGCTTTTGCTAAAAGGCTGGGATACCACTATTTTTTCCTTAATACATGTTAAGTGTGTAAGTCTCCAGTTGTTTATGTTCAGTCAATACCGTGAGCTCTCTTGCAGTTAATTTTACATTTTTATTCATTAGAAGAAAAATTGTGCCAGATAGACTTTCATTGTCCTCCCCTGTAACAAGCACTGTGCACTTTCAGATTAACTGGAAGATTTATTGGTGATGGTATTAGAAAAAATTAGCTTTTATGGCCAGTAAAATGTGTCTTTTTCTCTCTAAAGACTTCTACACCTGGCACTTTTATGGCATCTAGTGGGTTTTCTTTTTAAATAGCTTTAATTAAGCTTCTGGTATCACATGGCACAAACAAGCAATGCGTGGTTTTTTTTTTCCCTTATCTAACAAATCAAGATATTAAAATGGATTAATTAATAAATAACTATGACCTTGAGATCTTATCAGTAGACTAAATATTTCACAGGTTAGGAAGTGGATTATAGGATGCTGTAAACTGCAGTTAGTATAGCATCTTTGGGTACATTGAGTTGGCTGATGCTTTTATAGGTATTTGACTAACTTTTTTTTACAACTATATACATAAATTGCCCTTCTGATATATAGGCATATGCCTCATATACTTATTTTTGATTGGTGCTGCTGCAGAAAAGCAAAGAGAAAGATCCATCCTGCCAGGGTAAGCAGGTCTTCTAAAAAAACCCTAAAAGCTGGACATCTGCTTTACTGACATTTTCCTTATGCCAGTCATTTCCTTATTGCTGTCATTTTCCAGAGGGAGAAATCCCAGGGTGACCTTGCCCGAATTGTACTACATAGCAACAGGAGCAAAAAACTGGCAAAACCACATGTGGATATTTGATATTCGTATGGACTAGTGGAACATAATGCTTTATGCCCAAACTGTTGGGAGAAAATGTGTGTAGTTGTTAACCCTGAGGAGAAAAGGTAGAGTGTTACAAGTCCAATCAAGTAATAAACAAAATATTTAAATAATATAGCAATGACAGTAACTATTATATAGGAATGTTTTAATTTTCAGAGCTGTTGAAATTTTAATGCCCATTTCATTTGAGCTGCCCATTTAATGTCCATTTAATTTTTTCATAAGGACCAGAAAGACCATCCACTAATTTCAGAATGCAGCCATAAACTCCCTCGAAGAGTAAGCAATTCATCCTGTCTGTGTGCATAGCATCTGCCAAACTGGGCTTCCAAGTCAATCTGCAGATATTATCACATAGTAAAAAACTGAGTGAAAATAATTCTGACTGGTAAACTTGGTGAGCTCCTCGCTATCACAGTAATATTTCAAATCCTTAAGGGCACTTATTCTGGATATCTAATCCTGCTGCATATTTAGAAAGCAGCCATATTGGGTAGCCAGTGCTTTGCATTGAAAGATGCTTGAAAAAAGGTACAAGAAGACTATGAGACAAATCACATTTCCCTTCATCTCAGTGCAATCAACTTTTTTAAGCTTGTGAAGCATTTGACTTCCTTGATCTCTGAAAAACTGAGATCTGCAAGTTAATTCTTGTGTAAAAAATGTGTCATCTATCTACTATTTTTATGTTGTCATTTCTCATTAAATTGTATGTGCTTATGTTATTTATAGAACTTCAGCTTTAAAAGCTTACCCATGCAGCCTGAACATTTGCCAGGTTTATACTACCAGTCTGTCTCAGTGACGGCCAAAAGGGAGAGAAAAACATCTGAAGACAGCCTAAGAAAATGAAGCTGAAAAGGCGAGAAGGGGGAGATGTGTGTGTGTATTGTAGAGGATTTAAAAGCAAATCACTGACCTGTCAACAAATTAGACTGGGAATCCAAGGAGGAGAAAAACTGATAAAAAGTATTACAGATTAAATTTAAGATACCTTTAGAAAATGAATGAACATGAATGGAAGTAGTTTAGCATTTTTTATTCTGTTCTAAATTACTCATGGTCAATTTAATGGAAGTGGTGTGTTTTGGAAAGTACTACCAAAAAGCTGAGCAATCTCTTTCCACAAAACATATCATAGTGTGAAAATACCACCAAAAAGAGCTGTGACATTCTATGAGTACATCAGTTTTGCAGTGGTGGTTGCAAATGTGAAGAAAAAGCATTCTAAAAATTCAGAATGATCAACTTTTACTTTTTTAGGAAATAGCATAGTCAGTTGATGCACAAAAAGGTTATATTTACAACACCCTTCCCATGGAGAGATTCTCATTTTGTCTTAAGTGTTTCTGTGGGATGTAGCAGAAAAGATAGTAACACTTAAAAGCACTCTCCTCACCTTCATGTTTCCTAGTTCAAAGGCATATTGGGGGATGGTTGCCACCTACTTATTAAAATGTGAGGTGGTAATAGCTACTGCTCAGTCTCTCACTCCTGTGCTGATGCTGCAGTACCACTGAATAAAGCACAGTTAAAAAGATTGTAGTTTTGCTGCAAAACCTCAGTAGATTGCAACTCATTCAGACAGTAAAACTGCTGAGAAAAAAATGAGGTTTTTTACCTAGTAATTTTTCCAACTACAGTTGTAACGTAAGAGTTGTCTTCTTTTGCTGGTTAACAGTTGTTTCGTTAAGCAGGTTGAGAAATGCTTTCATAGCTTTGTAGACTCATAAAAATATGACTTGTGGTAAGTGTTTGCTTTTAATCAGATTCTACCAATGAGGTCAAGGAAGACAACAAAAAGTCCAGTTTCTTTAACATTTGGGAAAGAAAAAGACCTGTGCCTGTGATCCTGAATTTCAGTTACATATATTGAGGAATCATAATTATATCAGATGTGATAGTTTCAATTCAAGTATCAAATGTCTGCCCTGTGGTAAGTGTGTGTGTGTGTAGGTAAAAGAATCATAAAATTATAGGATCATTTAGGTTGCTAAAGTCCTTTAAGATCACTGAGTCCAGCCATAAATCTAGCACTATTTAGTCCACTGCTGTCCCTAAGCACCGTATCTACATGTCTTTTAAATACCTCCAGGAATGCTGACTCAGCCACTTCCCTGGGAAGCCTGTTCCAAAGCTCGACAACCCTTTCAGTGAATAAATTTTTCCTAATATCCCATCTAAACCTCCCGTGGCACAACTTGAGGCCAAGCATGTGTGTCTAAAAGCGTGCCTCTTCTCTCCACCTGCATCAGTTGATCTAATAAAGGAAATTTTTCTTCCTTGAAATTGTATTTGCCTATGTGTACACTAGCTTCTTTGAATTAGTTTACATTAAGATTTATTCAGATTAGTATGAGTCACTACTCCTTTGTTTAGAAAAATGCTGTATTATCTTTTTGGACTGGGACCATGTTTTCATTAAGGCAATGACTGTGTTACCTAAAGGGATCTTGACCTTTGATTTGAACCTTTTGTCATTGCTGTATGAAAAATAATAAGCAGCTCTTCTGGATTTGGTGAGATCAGTGTGTTTAGCCCTAGCTACTGGACAGGTGAGGTGCTAAACCTATTTGACTACCCTGCAATAAGTCGTGTTAGCAAAGGGATAGATGTTGTATAAATATTTAGAGTTAGAATTGTAAAGATGTCAGTCAGATTTACTTAGCAGAGTGCATGAGAAAAAAAATCATTCTCAGCAGCACAGATTTTGGAAGCATGTCTGATAGAGGTGTAGTCAAGGACCTACCCAAGGATCATGCACACTTAAGTACTGAATGATGCACTAAGAAAGGCTTTTGAGTGTTGGATCACTCAGTCCCCACTAGAGTGAAAAACAAGCTTATGCTAATGTAGGGTTTCTATGAGTTTTTAAAGCACATGTGAGGTTGTACAATATTATAATGGCTGTGTTAATGTCTTCAAATGCCAAATTGGTGGTATTTAAATCAATACTCAGTATTCCTTTGCAAATGCTGCTTTAATTGTTAAAATATGCTTAGCAATATACAAATGACATTAAAAAGTTAACACCTGTCTAAACATAGATCTTTATTTTACAAGACATTTATTGTTCAGGCCTTGATACCGTGAGTTAACAAACCATATACTTGCAAAAATTTGGTTTCATTGAACCTAATGTTTTGTTAAGAAAATCTTTCTTCAATGGCATGTTTCATTTTCAGATTACAATATATTTTTATGATTTATGATCATGAAGGAATGCTCATGCTTATTGTATGGGTGGATATGAAACTGAGTATCATACCTAAGGAAGAAAGAACCTTTATTAATGAAAACTACTGTATTTTCTGAAATAATGGTAAGATTCTGTTCCCCCAGATGATAAAGTTGCTGTACTTGAGTATCACCATCACTGTTTCTTAATGCCTTGGGAAAAATAACAAAATCGAAATATATGAATTTGCTTGAAAACCCAGTTCTATACATACTGAAGGTACCATGATCATGTTAATTACAGTTGTTACGTTTTCAATTATATAAATGAAGGAGAAAATGAGGAAAAAAATACAAAAATTTCATTAAAAATTCAAGTACGGACTCAACAGAAGTAAGCTGTGTCAATAGTTCTGACTCACCACAAACTACTTGGTAACTTGATGTTACAAGAAATGACAAAGAGTGCAATTGCAGTAATACAGAACTCAGCTGCTTTTTATTTTTATAATGCCACTGAAATAACCACAAAGGAAATGCATATAGCTACCTCTAAAGGAGTTATAAGTTTGCCCCACAAATGAAAAGGAGCACAAGATGTGCTCCTTTCTTAATCCTTTTTTAAGTGCCCATAAAGTATTTAGGAGCAAAAATGCAGGATACCATAGAAGGCACAAAAAAATAATTTAAACTTTTAAGCATAGATAATTATCAGGTAGCAGAATATTTTGTTTAGCCTGATATCCATGGTACTCCATGAAAAACATCTTCTTCATGCACTAAAAAACGTGTGTGGGAGGTTATGGTAAACTAATTGAAAGAAACTAAAGCTCATTCATTCAAGAAAGTGCCACTATGTAACTTAAATTTTTAGTACAATTTGTTTTATGCAGAAATTATTTCATTCCTGAAAAGCTTGTTTATTCAGACAAAAAATAATAAGAGATATAGATCAAGTGGTTGACAGCAAAGAGCAGTCTTCAGCCCAGTTGTGAGTAATGGGCCTCTTGCTGCATACTCCTTATTGAGTGCTTGCAATTCCCCAGAACTTAACTGAAGATGAGTCAAAAATTGAAAAGATGTGTTTCTTTTTGGCCATGGAGTTTTCTTTTGTTTGTTTGTTTATTCCTGGACCATTTGAAAATATTCAGGGAGAAAGGAAGGATAGAAACTAGGAAAAAAAATGTTCTGAAAGATGTAGAGAAAAAATGAGATGTAAATAAGACACCTTTTAATATCCTTGTTTCCTGTGCTGAATTATCATCCTATAGTAATATAGCCATAAGAAACAGTAGATCAGTACATAAAATCTTATGTAAAAGTTATATAAAAACATATACAATTTGTTATAAATCAGTGGCTTGGGCTTAGGAGTGTTAAATTAATTTTGCACACTTTTCAGTTGCAAGAGTCTAGATCCTTACTGTTGAAATTCTATCTCACAAATAAACAAGCTAAAGCTTGTTCTTCAGCTCAGCAGTTTTGTTTGCTGGTTGCCGAATCCAGATACGACTCCACGTATGTCTAAGCCTTATATGATCCCAACAGAATAAAATTATTCATATTCATGACTGTAATGTCCTGCTGTAAAAAAATAGTAAGCAACTAATTCCACCCATTACTCCCAGTACTCTCATGGTACATCACTTTTAGGGGCTGACTTTGAGGTCTTATTTCCACTCTTTTACATTGATATATGTAATGTTACAGGACTCTGTTCCAAATATTGTCATGGTGAATGGACACCAGGAAAAATTAAGGTGATAAAAAATATAGTCATTTTATTTCATTGAGATAAATACATATAAAAATGTGCAGTGGTGGAAATCTGGAGTCTGGCATTTAGATTAACAGTCTTAATCTGTTTTCTACTACCTGGACTAATATTTGTAACCTTGTGTTATCATTAACAGGAGTTCCTTAGCCCAAGGCAGTGTTTCATTTAAAACTACAGAGGCAAAGTAAGTGAACTAAAGCACTGTAGGTTTTTCTAAACTGAAAAAACCAGAAACAAGCTATCAGAGTCCTCCATGTTGAAAAGACGCTGTACAACAGTCTCATGTAACTAGCGGGGAGGATTTGAGGAGATTTCTAAAGATAATCAGTTTAATTCTAAATATGATGATAAAATCTATGTTGCCTTTGGTAAATCCTAAGAAATTTATGCAGGTGGCCTATTTGGAGTTGGTAGGAATATGCTTACATCTGATCAGTCGCTGCACAGTTTGAGCTGTGAGTGAAGCCATGACTCAGATGGGAGGAAATAAGTCATGTTTACCTGACTTCAGTGCAGTTGGGATGTCATATAAATTTAATTGCTATCAAATTAGCAGTTTGCATTGTAATTGCATTGGATCTAGTATAATTATTCTTAAATTCACAAATAAATCATATAGATAAATAGATTTATAGTGTATGGATGCTAAAACTATATATGTATATGAACTACTAAAGCCATATAATGTATGTATGTGAAACAATTAAATCAATTAAATGTTGTACAATAATCAAGATTCCAAACTGTGATAGCTAACAGCAAGTTCTTAGATAGTTGATGATCATTATAGTTTTGCAAGACATATAAGAACAGATTGCTGATAGTTTTTAATAAGGACAAAAATGCATAATACCCCTTCAATATTTTTGTCATCATAAGGGATAAAAACATTTATGTACGAAACTGATCCACTCTGAGACAAATTGGTCTTCCTTTATAGAACTCTCTGGGCCATTTAAAAAAAGTATTGTATTTATGTTGAGGAGGGCTCAGTTTGTTTGTTAAATATTTTCACATAACATATGTAATCCATGGAGTTAATATTTTAAGTGGATTAGAAATCTGCCTGTGATTTGTCCAGGGTAAATCTTACTGAAATAATCTCATGCCTCCTAATGTGGGGACAGGGAAACGAGTGCAGGGCATTACATTTGCTAGATCTAGGAATAAAAGCTTTTTTTTCCATATATTTTTATAACAAAACAGGTTTGTCATTATTCCTTCATTTAACTGGAGTGTGTTGTTTCATTTTAATGCTTAATTTGATATGAATCATTTTATTTTCCTGAATCACTTTAGATGGCAAGAATCCCTATTTCAATTTTCAAAGCCTTGAATAAAACATTTTAGTAGCTTTTTTATTTTTTATTTAACTGTACTGAACTACATCACTCTTCTCAAGTTTTAGCTTATTATTCTTTTGGAATTACAGAACTAAGTTCAGTAACATAACTTGTCTAACTGCTATTTCCCTTGTCTAGACCCAGGAATATCATTACCAGATGTGTGCAAATAAAGTAGTGTTTCCTTCTTTTGAAGATAGTTAACAATACTCTATCACCAAATAAACTGGTAGGCAGCATGCAAATTTCATTTGTTGGAAAGGGGAGGGTGAAGAAATCTAGGCAACATGAAATCATCTTTGGGAGTGTTGAAAATATTTCATGAATAGCCTGAAAATTGGCAGTGTTAAATAGAAATGAGGAACTTTTTATAGGGACAGTTCAATTGGCTTTGCTAGTTCATGTTGGTTTCTGTGTACCGGTTTTTAAATCCTTTTTTCAGAGTAGTACACCCTTTCAAATTTGTATTAGCCTTATGTATGGTGTCAAAGTTTGATTTAAGTACAAATCCCTAAAAAAAAACCCACAAAATGGGAATGCTTTTTTTTTTTTTAATTGGGATACTTCAGGCCAACTTTTTAAATTGCAGTTTTCAATGAGAATCATAGAATTGTAGAATAGTTGGGGTTGGAAAGGACCTTAGGATCATCTAGTTCTAAGTATTACATAGTTCTGATTGTCTTTATATCTGAACATGCAATTTTTTTCTTAAGAACAATGTGATTGAATGATAAGCTAACATAACCAGTGGTAAGACAGTCCTACAGCCTAGAGAAAACAGTAGGATGAAAGGGAGGGACACGATTATCATCTATAAATACTTTCAGAGTAACTGTAGATGAGGGAAGTCTGGGAAAATACCAAGATAAAGAATTATAATCTGTATCTGTTAAAGGCAGTTTTTAACAACAGGCTGTGATTGTCAACTGGTCCTTATAGTAAATCCCTGTTGAAGTCAAACTGAGGAGCTCTTGGTTGGTGCAGTCACAGGAACCAGTCATTCCCAGTTCGCTGATTCTGTTAGTTTTGCCAAATAGTTTTAGCTTGCTTATTTGAGAGTGAGGTTTTGCCTGGTTTAAACTGAATTGGCTGGGGGGATATCTGATGTCCTTCTCCCACACGTCTTATGGCCCCGCAGGTCCTGGTGGTCTCTATTTTTTTCTTAATCTTCCTATATTCACTTTTACATACCATGCTACTTCATTATGTGGGAATCATCCTCACTCAGGGAAAAGAGAAAATCATGTCAGAGTGAAGCAAATTAAACTTCACCTCAGATCTACAGGCCATTCACAGTTTTCTTATAGAGTATTGACAGTTTTACAGATAAAAGGCCTACCCAAGGAGAACTCCACAGGGGACAGTGTGCCTAGCCCACGTGCCAGGACTGAGCTCGAAAGCAGCAGCCACAGGGATGTGCTGGACTACCTGCTGGCCACAGCAGAGTTATGCTAAATAAATGACTACATGTTAGAGTGCATTATTGACAGCTTTGACCCAAAGCGGTGGTACACATCCACTTCTCTCTTCACTCCCAAAAGCTATTGTCTTACTGTCATATGCTGTGATATTGTGTGTGTTTGGGGTGGGGATTGTTGAGCACTACAGTGCCTTGCAGTGGGGCTCGCAGCGCTGACCCCATCATGGGCAGATGGTGCTGCATTAACCATGAGGTGAGAGATGGGAGGGGTGAAGGCTGATATTTGGAGGAGAAGGGGAAGAGGAATGAAAATGTTGGGTATTTGGAGGAGAAAGCAGAAAGCTGTTGTGTTAGGATGTGTAGGGTGCATGGAGCCCGGATCTGCTGTTCACCTGGCTGGTCCCTGTGGTGATCAGATCAGTGAAAACAGAATAAACTCACTCTCAAATGAAAGAGGCAGTGGCATTCTTCCCTCACTGTCTGGTGGTATGGACTCTTGCCAAGAAAGAAAGTTGCCACCTGTTGAATTACCAAGCCCTTCTGAAGTGCCCCAATCCTTTCTACAGGTCTTTTCTAGAATCAGCTGTGTTTACTCAGCCAGATAGGAAGATCACAGCTTTAACAGTTTGTGTTATTTTGCAGGGGTGCAGAATCATAAAGTAAGTTCATTCGAGGAGGGGAAACCTGGGCAAAAGAACATGACATTTGCAGATAGAACACCATAAAAAATTGCTGAGATGATGTACACTGAAGAGCTATAGTGATGTGTGTTAGTTTATATTATTTTTTGCTACATAAATACAATTTAATTAGTCAAATGGCATATGGTGAATAAAGGTAAGAGACAGTGTTGCTCCTGCCATCTGCTGCTCCAGAGATCATTGCCAATGTATTACAACTTCCTTTCTGCAAGACTCTCATGCAATTTCAAATCTCAGCCTTTCAGTTTCTTAATGTTCTGATTTATAAGCCTGTATGTTGGTTTTTTATTTAAATGATGGATTTTAAAGTTTATGGAATGATTGGATGAAAAAGCTACAAGTTGTTTTATCTTTTTATCATTTTATTAAATCCTTCAATGCATTCAGCTATTTCATCTCATACAAATTTCACCTCTAAAACATTATCCACAGTTTTGTATTCCAAAATGTGGACTTGCTAGGAGGAGCAGAGCCACTGTCATCTGTTCAACTACTCTTCTCAGAAACTAAATGAGTAAACCAAATTACTAATTTTGCCCAAAATTTCAGAGAAGTTGCTTTCATTATAGAAGTCAGATACTCGTTATAGTGTGTGCTTCTGGTAGAATTAATCAACTATATTGCTTGTAAATCCTTTTGATCCCTATGCAGTCCACTTTAAGGCTATTAGGTCAAGAAAGGGAAAAATAAGAATTTTAAAAATAAGATTTGAGGTTTACAAAGACCATTCACACTTTCACATTATACTGGTCAGGGTATGTGATTTCAAACACTTAATATGTAAGTTTTAAAGAAAATGTCTTAAACTTACCATCCCAGACTTACTTGAATTTTCTACAATCCTGCAGCATCCTGAACATCGCTTGAGCTCTAGTTCTTTTGTGGCTCTTCCTCAGCCTGTGTGCTGTTTAGAGGAGGAATATTTCATGTTGGTAAGACATGTGAGGGATGGGGTAGCTTTTTTCCCTTTGGTGAACAACCTATGTTATGGAAGCCTGTGTATTTCTACTAGGATGAACAGATATTTAGGTGGCAGTCAGAGATTTGAAGCAAATTGTTTTGCTGGCTCTAGTTAGCCTGTTCTTTTACTTATTGTAGAGGGATGAGACTTAAACAGCAGCTATTTTAGGACAGAAATAATTCTTCCCTCACTTTTGTAAGTCAGAAGAATAGTGCTAGCAGAGCAGAATGACCTGACTATGATGTTAAAGTGAGGAAAAAGGTAACCAGCCGTATTTTCTGTATTCTCATCCCTTAAAGTGATGAGGGATTTTCTGAAAAAGAAGTAAGAGCACCGTAAAAACAAGAGGTGTAAAAGAAGGCATTTCTTGTAATAGTCATTCCACACGTCCTGGCTTTATACCAAAGTATGCTTCCCAAAAAGAGCAGAAAATCTTCGGTAGCTTCCCTAGAAGATGTATTTTTTAAGAGTTTTTCTGTTGTTGTTGAAAAGTTGCTGTCTGGGCTTGTGACGGTTTGACACCAGAAAGGGGATGTGGCAGGGTTTACATCTGCTATGTGACAGCACACCCAGTTGCGTGACAGCAGCTCAGTCCAAACCCAAAACCACAGCCACGTGTGAAGCAGAGCCTGCTGGGTGCCAGATGACAATCCTCATCTGAGAACGTGTAA